>NW_028262346.1:0-600000 GCF_047370975.1 Nipponia nippon
GATTTAGAAAGTGACTTTCTAACAAAGTTGAATTTGCTTTTGTTTTATAACAAGTAAGGCTGCAGAGTGTAGCGAGCAGGTTGAGAAGTGGTGGTTTCCCCTTTTTTGACATTTGCAAGACAGCAGTGGAGTACTCTGCCCAGTTTTCGGTTCCCTGGCACAAGACAGACATTGGCAGATGAGAGCAAGTCCAGCAAAGAGCTGCGAAGATGGCCAAGAGGCTGGAGCACAGGATGAATAAGGGGTGGCTCAGGGAACTGGATTTGTTTAGCCCTTAAGAAGGCAAGGCCTTCTTCTATTCGGGTACCTCATGAAAAGGTATAGAAAAGGTGAAGCCAGGCTCTTCCTTGGAGCAAGACAATGGTACAAGTTGGAACACTGGAAATTCCAGCTGTTAAAAGGAAAACAATTGCTTACCATGAACATGGTCATGGATTAGAGAGGTTTCTGTGGGACCTCTGTCTGTCCCCAGGCAGCTCCTCTGATGGGGCATGCTCTCAGTGGGAGGTTGCACTGAGTATCACTGGAGGACCTTTTCAACCTATGTGATTCATTGATTTTAAGCGTTAAGTCTTACAGACCTTTTTCTGCATTTTTTCCGCTTATTCTGCTTCTTCCATAATAGATACTGGTTTGGTCAATTCAGTGGAAAAGATGGTTATTTAATATACAGCAATTGTGTTTTAGAGCACCATATTTTTTTATTGTTTAGCTGTCAGATGGACCTTCCTGGTTGGTTAGCCTTTACAGATCAACAGAAATGTGTGGGATTTTACTGTTTAGTCACCACTGATTTGATTTTTCTGAATGTACAATAATATTACTTTCCCAAATGGAGATTTCATTGTCATAATATCACATTGATCATCATTTAAGTTATTTAAGAAATTACATCACAGTTCTTTTGCATTGCTTCTGGGTAACAAATATACTGTTTTATTATAAGATCTCCATACTTCTGTTTTCTGGTAGTTCAAAGTTAGTTAAAAATTTCTTTTACTTCCTTATGCCACAAAGATAGTATATCTTGTAAGGTTGAGTAAAGTTTTAGTTGTCTTAAGATGCTACTATTTTCTTAGTGACAATTAAAACTTAATTATACTCTTTTATAGGATACTACAGTGTTACTTGTAACAATGGTGCCTTAAAAATAAAGAAGAACCACTTTCTGGGAAAGAACCAAAACTTTTTGTGACAATGATTTGGTATTTGTGTAGTAAACACATCTTGTGGGTTTTTGGTGTTTTTTTTCTTCCAAGTCTTCAATTCCATCTGGGTGTAATCCACTGGCATAAATATTAGTGATATTGCCCTACTCGTGTTTCTAAGCCTTCTGCTTACACAGGAAAACTGAAGATACTGTCACACATTTGATACTGTTATAAAATTGGTATATTTTTGTCTTCTAACGTGGACTTGAAAGAAAGTTGGTTTACGGAGAAAATGAATCTTAATGGCTTTCTGTTTCTGGTCAAATGCCTCTACAGAAATTACATTGTCTCAATGTTTTTACTCTGGATATCTTTAAAGGAAATCTCTTCACTAGCTTAAGAGTTGCAGTGGGCCTGAGGAGGCTGAGTGAGAAGATGGATCAACAAGGCTTAATTCCTGAAACCAGCAGACGTTTCGTTTTTGCTCTCTGCTGAGCTCTCAGCAGACACTAAGAAAGAACACCGCACTGACCGTGAGGCTTTCATGGAGGGTGGCACCAGGGCTGGCACAGGGAATTCCAGAGCAGGCTCTCCTTTCTGTTACTGACTGACGTATGAAGCTGTCAGCATGACACTTTGAAAATGTGAAGTAGCACAGAGTACTTAACTCCGTTACAAACGCTAATTGTCTTGGAACTTCGCCTCTGAGCACAGCAAATGTCACTTCCCTCAAGGAACTGGGAGAGCTGCAGTAACTTCCCAGAAAATAAGCAGCTGGTGGTGTACAGTGGAGTAATTCTTTAGACGCTTTCTCAACATTTACACTTGGCAACCTCCTCTAGAGCTTGTATTCGTGGTAAACTCCAAAAGCAAAGCAGCTGATTAAGTCTGAACTCATGAGGCACAGAATTTCATGTGGGTACCCTGTGAAGTGAGACTCTGAAAGGTGAGATTCAACCAGCTGCCCAGGATGAATCCTTTCTGTCAAGAATTTCAGTGGATGAGGTGGTCCCCTTCTCGAGGAAGAAGTCTTCCACAGAACACTTAACTCACATTTTGGGTCCCGTCTCTCTCTTCAGCATCAGCCTTCTCTAGCATGAGACAGTAGCCTCTTCTGTTTGAGCAGAAATCAAATTAGGTCCAGGATCATGGTAGCATACAGTTATCTTTGGTATTTTCATGGGAGTGCCGTTCTGCTAGACTGCAAATGCCACACTATGAAGAGTGGCCTGTACGATGAGACATTAGTGTTCTTGAGTTGCTTTCTTCTACAGGGCAGCCATAGCCTGTTTGGATTTATGGCACTTTACTGCATCCATTCATTTTAGTCTTTCAGCTTTTGGAGGAGTTGCCAGCATGGATTTGTGGTTCCAGAAATGTTACAGAAGCACCAAATACTTCATCAATAGCAAGATCCTTTAGCAGTTTTCAGAGACAAGTATTCACTTATAAAGAAAATAAATTTTGCAGCTGTTCAGAGGCAAAATCTTGAGGCATGACTCAGTCTCTTTTTAAGTGCTTCGTAAAACTACAGAGTCAGGTTGTTGTTGGGAGAGGTGTGGAACATGATGTGAGCAGGAATCATCAGAGATGTGGTTAATTTGGAAATACCATTGCCAGTTTGTTACAATAAAACTAACTCTGGAGTGGTGGATACTAAATAGAGAAGTAAAAGTAGTAATATCAAAGCATAGGCTTCTGTGGTAAATTCTATTTTATTATATGGTTGTCCTGTCTCTGTGGTGACCTTTAACTGTGGTTCAAACCCATTAGAATGTGTTGAAATTGCTTCTGTCCTAGCGAACTTTTTAATTGTTCTATAGAATGGGCATAGGAGATGTTAATCCCTTCCCCATAGCACCTCTGTGCTTGTTGTGTATGTTCTTTTTGGGAATCTGGAGAAAAAAAAATATAGTGACACTAGGAGATACTTTTTAAAAAGTATATTGTTACCCTTTTGTGTACTTTATTGGATGTTTGCGTTTTTCAGGCAACAGCATGGGAACAGATTCGCCTTTGCTCAGATGATCTACGATAAGAACGACGCATAAGATTTTGAAGATAAAGTGAAACAAGTATGTTTCTTATGGTACAGAGTTTTTATCCCTTGCAATAAGGTGCTTCAAAGCTGGCTTACATTTTGGAGCTAGAAAGTCTGTTTCTGATTTAGATGAAACCTTTTTCAGAACAACATAAGTTTAACTAGGAAAAGGTTCTCTTATTGCACTGTAAAGTCTGTTTACAAGAAATTGTGTGGTAATACAGCTCTGGCTGTATAGTTGCACTGGTGTGTTTTCCTCTGTAGACAAACCTTTAAGCCAAAACTCATCTGTCCTGATGTCTCTTCCAGACTGTATCTCTCTAGTATGGCCGTGATGCTTAATGATCGTCAGAATAAAGAGTGCATTCAGCTTGTCCACATGTACATGCACATGGGAAAAATATGTCACCTGTGTAAACTGAGTTTGCTAATGTCTTGGCTATTTTTCAGGAAAAGTAAAAATGTAATCATAAGCTTAAAGGTGAATTGAAGTGTTATTTTAAAAAAAATAAAAATCATCTGACCTCCCAGATCTGCGTATGCATTAAAATGATAGAATTACACTATGAAAATGAAATCTCACACCGTGTCCTCTACCACATGCCACGTTTCAGGTGTAGATGCTCAAACTTCCATTACCCAGTTACAGCCAAGACCATTAGTTCTGGGAAAGCAGTACTGAGAATCCGGGTCCCTGTTCTGCTGGTGGGTATTGGTGATTTTGTCCTAGTGAACACGTCACAACTCGTGAAGAACCTTGAAGAACCTCCCAGAAGGAGAGGACAAATAACATGAATGCATTTAATGCAGCAGATGAACAGATTTCTTAGATTTCTTTTTCCTTTGTAAAATCCCTCCTCTGAAGCACTGTTAAGTGCTTTTTTTGTTGTTCTTGTTATAAATTTGTTCTGTTGCTGTGCCAGAAGTGAAGTCTTGTACTTCCTGGAAGCCAAAGGACCCTCATCAATAGTGCTTGTAGCTCTGCCGGTGGGAAGGATAAGAATTAAGTTCTGCATAGGAAATCTCCATTATTTTACATTGCGCATATATATTTCTAGCTCATGTAGGTTTTTTTTTTTTTTCTTTGAGTGGAAGTTGCTGGATGTGTCCCATGACAGACTGTGATTATTTCCATCCCACACTCCTCAGGATGTGCACTGCGGGTCTGTGGAGCATAATTCAGTACTAGGTCTCCCTAAGCAGCCATCGCGCTTATGCCTTTTGTGTGGCCTTATGCCGAAATAGATCGAGGGAGCTGATCTGGCTGAAAAATAACCTTTTTCTTAGTCTGAATGTTTTTCCAGAATGGATGTGTTCTCTGCCATGGCTTACCTTATGTCTGTTCTCACACAGTGGGATAAAGAGGGGGATGTTTGATGGAGAGGGAGAAGGGACAATACTGGAGCTACCCTGGTCTTTTACATCTTTACTTCCTGATATACTGCTGTCTCTGGGGTGACAGCATTTGCTGCAAGCATAAAGGAAAAAAAAAGTGTGAGAGAGAGTGCTTTCTTGATTATCTTGTAATTTGTGTTTCATCCTGTCTCTTCTCTGAATCCCAAGCAGATCTGTAAAATGCAGATACCTTTATTTAGGATTTTAGGTTTGCTCTAACACAGTAGCTATGCAGTTTTCTTGGAATCCGTGGTGGTACTAACTCTTATTTTCTTATGATGATAATTTAGATATTTTAACATGTCTGACTTTTACTGCCAGCTTATGGAAGTGACGGGGAAAAACCAGGATGAGTGGATAGGGGCACCACATGATTGTAATGGGGACGTAGAACAGAGCAATCAACATACTGCTGGAAGGAAGTTCAGACACGGTAAGGTTTTACTTTCATATTAAACCGCTCTTTTCTGTTTGCTGCGTCTGTCTACTTCTAAGGAGTGATTGGGAAAGTTGTATTGCAGAAGCTTTCTATTTCCATGTCTCTATTCAAGTTCTTTTGAAGGAAATGGAGACCAGGGCAGCATCTCTACTGCATATATACCTTAGAGTAGGCTGAACCTTGAAAATGTTGTGGGTATTCATTCAGCTGGTCTCTTGCAGAGTCCTCCGGCTTTCATTTATATGCAGCAATTTTAACTCTGCAGCAGAACTCAGTGCTCTGTCAGACATGGAGCCTGTTTTTTGCTGCAATGTTTGTGAGATTAGTCTTTGTAGCACCTCCTCCACACAACCCTGAGACCTGAGTCTGAGTGTTTGCCATGAAGGGGAATCTTTATAAACTTAAAGGGCAGGCAGATATTCTTTAAGTCGTGCAACTTCTGTTAGGTGTGCATTGCCAGTATTGAAGTTGGTGGAGGTTTCCACATCTGAAAGTTACGTTGACAATGCTACTAATGGCAGAATAGGATACAGCTAGTAGTTATTCCTTTCACTGTGTTGCTTATTTGCATGACTTTATTGAAAAACAGAAAAGAGGAGACTAAACAATGTCGTGGTTTAACCCCAGCTGACAGCTAAGGACCACACAAAGCTGCTTGCTCACCTACCCCCCTGTGCCCCCCCCCCCCCCCCCCCCCCCGTGGGATGGGGGAGAGAACCAGAAAAGTGAGAAAACTCGTGGGTTGAGATAAAGACAGTTTAATGGGTAAAGCAAAAGCCGCGCAGGCAAGCAAAGCAAAACAAGGAATTCTTTCACTGCTTCCCTTATCGGGCAGGCAGGTGTTCGGCCATCTTCAGGACAGCAGGGCACCATCATATATAACAGTTGCTTGGGAAGACAAACGCCATCATTCCGAACACCCCCCCTTCCTTCTTTCCCCAGCTTTTGTATTCTGAGCATGACGTCATGACGTCATATGGTATGGAATATCCCTTTGGTCAGTTGGGGTCAGCTGTCCCGGCTGTGCCCCACCTCCCAGTTTCTTGTGCACCCCCAGCCTCCTGCTGTTGGTGGGGTGGTGTGAGGAGCAGAAAAGGCCTTGACTCTGTGTAAGCGCTGCTCAGCAGTAACAAAAACATCCCTGTGTTATCAACACTGTTTTCAGCACAAATCCAAACTGTAGCCCCATACTAGCTACTATGAAGAAAATTAACTCTACCCCAGCCAAAACCAGCACAGTACATAACAAGAAATGATGTTGCTTATAATTTTCCATGGAGTGATTTTTTATCCTAAGAGATAGCAGGAGAATATGTCTTGCTGCAGTTGAAGTTTTTGCTGGAAGGACTTCTTACAGGTTTATCCCAAGGCAGTAATCTAGATTCCATCTCATCTAAATTCCGAAAGAAACCTGGACTTCCTTTCTTAATGCTGAACATACAGCATTTCCTGTGATTTGTCGGGATGTGTATTCTGGCTTATTGTTAATGAGGAAACTTACCACCCCCCCCATGAATCTAGGATACGTACCGTTCTGACTGAGGGTACTTTCTGTTCTGTCCCCTTTTCATTTATAAGAGTTGAGGTCACCTAAAACACAGAACTATATAATACTGAGCGAGCTGGCAAGTTGGGAGTAGAAGAGGGCATCTCACCTTGATTAAATGTGTCTTGGTAATGTGCTAGTTTTGTGTTCTCTTGTACTTCTCATATTTGCCATTTTCTAGTTGAAAACAGTTTTCTGGTTGATGGAGAATGTTAAATGCTTTCTTACTTTAGCAAATTGTTATAAGTGATCATGACATGGAAGAAACTTTCTGAACTCATCAGTTAGAATCAACATATCCATATGTTCTGCTCTTTTGACAAGTCCCTCTGAACCCACTGCTCTCTGTGACAAAATGCAACTCAGAAACAAAATACAGAGAACTCAAAGGGCTCTAGGAGGAAGGAGTAATGATTGAAGGGCATGAAGAAATTCTATTCTTCTCTGTATGGAAGTTTGTGGGCCTCCAACTTTAAGGGTTTGTTTTAAGGCCATTATACTCCAGAACAGTTTAACCATGGATTTGATGTAAAGTTGGAAGCCGAGGGTACTACTAGTTCTGAATGCAGATTCCCCAATCTCTTTTTCTAGTTTTTGCTCTGCTTTGATGCAGTAGAAGGTTTTTCTTTTTACCTCATTTGGAAGAAGATGTGTCTATCCAGTTTGGAGGGAATTAGAAGAGCAAGGAGTGATAGCTAGAATGTCTTATTTATAATTTCTTTGGTATTCTGCCAGTTTCTTCTTTTTTTTTTTTTTTTTTAAATGCTGTGATCTTTAAGGTTTTATGTGCTGTGCGACTTAGTCTTTATGGAGACTTTTCGCTCTGCAACAGTTGTGACAGTCTGGCTTTGGATAGATAAGAGTCTTGTGGATGAAAGTACAGAAAGGCATGTTTCTTTGCCCAAGACTTCTGTTCATTTAACTTCCTATAACTATAAGATCCATTTTTTTTTTTGCCCGAAAATTCATGTTTTACTTCCTAAACCTTTGAAGATAGAACACAGGGGACCTTTTCAGATTATTCTTCTTTCCATCTAAGATCAGGCCAGCAAGAAGGCTTCTGTTACACATTTCTGAAGGTCAGGCGCACAACTGTTATTTAGAGGTTGCCTCAGGTATTGTCAGCTGAAATTGTAATCGGAGTTAGCTTCCTTACGAAAATAGGCAGCTTTGATAGTCTGATGGATTCCCATGCCCAGAAGGTAGCACCATCCTCTGTCTTAAAGGATGTGCCCAACTTCTCAAGGCTTTCCTCAGAATTATGTTGTGGGAAAGCATGAATCTGATGCTTTCATAGTCGTCCCTTTAGTGATCCTTCCCAAGTCATCTAGAAACCTTACGAAGGAGAGGCTGCTTCCTCTTAAGCTTTGCAGGATCATCCAGTTTTGAGTATTTCTTAAAACAAAGATCTTTTGGCACCATGGCAATCAGTGAAATAGTAGTGTATTCTGAACTATATGGACTTGGTTCTTCAGTTGTCAGTGCAGTTATTTTTTCTCCTGTGAAGTGTCTCTCAGGCTCTAGGAGGGTTAGTGTGTAATGGAGTTGCATGGGCTACGGCAGGTGAAGCCATATGGATGAGTTCTTTGCTTTTGCAACTATGGCTCAGTAAACTAACCATGCAATTGCGTAATACATGAGGTGCTGTGCTATTCTTAGCAAGTGTTTTAGTAATTTTATTTTTCAACTCCTACAGATAGTCCTATGGAGCTGATATGATCCCTGAATTTATTTTAAAGATGGAGTTTAATATTAAAGCTGAAGCCTGATGTTTGAACTGTGGTCCCTTATCTTTAGGCATAGTTTTTCCTGTATTTTGCTGTGTGTGATCAGCTGCAGCTGTTAAGAGTGGATGGTCTGGCTTATCATGGCCCCAGTTTTCCTACAAGTTGTTGTTCTGCCATTCTGTCTCTTGGTGCTTGAATTCTAGTATGTCTGGATAAATGTTTTTTCTTCCCCTCCCCGCCCCACCTCTTAGGCCACATACTTATTCTCATCAGTCTCTTGTTCAATGATGCTTATAAGCATTTTTTCATTTCCTTGGGAGAAAAAGATGTCTCTGTGCACGGTCCCTTGCTGAGATTTATGGAGGTAGTTGAAAGGGAAACCCGTTGCTTGCTTTGCAGATTTTCTCAGCATTGTGGGTTTTATTTAGGCTTCCTTGAACTAGTAAAAGTCCATTATAGCCATAAATATTTGAGATTCTCACATTCCGTAAGACAGTCCAACTTCTAAAACTTGTTTTCTTTATCATCTCTTCCCAAAAATACAGCCTGTGTTTATATCTGTATCAGTGTAGTTTGCAAGGTGTTACATATGTGACGTTATGCAAATACCTGTTTTTTTCCATGAACTAGAGGGGTGTGAGGTGGAAGTATGCATGGGGACCTGTCTCTTCCTTTTTGACTTTTGTGTGTAATTCTGTTCTACCCAAATAGACTTCTTGGGAGACTGTAGGGGGAAAGAAGAAAAGCCTTGGAAAGGAAAGCTCAGAAAACAAAGAGAACAGAGAAAAACGAGGGGACAGAGAAGTGAGCCGCGGACGGGGAAGTTCCAACAGACGGGGAAGAGGAGGCAGCCGTGTCCGAGAGTGTATGTATAGGGGTTCATCTTTAAAGGTTCAGACACTTTTCTTGCAGCTGAAACTGGCTGAGTCAAGAGCGAATGCTTAATGGAGTAAAGTCCGTCCGAGCTATGGCTCAGCACTGAAGGGATCATAACTTGTTTGTGCGACAAGTATGCTTGATCTGTCTATGTGACTTGGTTTTGGCATGGTCTGTGCTTGTTCAGGGACATTCAATTTAATTTAAATTTCTGTCGTTTTTTGGTTAATTGATCTTGTACAAATTGCTGTTCTTTATGTAAGTTTTAGAATTTACTCTTTCTAAGGCTGCTTGAGAGCAAGTATGCTGCTGCACAGCTGATACACTTTTTTGTTTCTTTTAATGAAAATATTATCCAGCTTTGACTCCATCTCCTTTTATGAGTGGGAGAACCTGAAGATGTTCTCATCTTCTCATAGGGGGAATGAAAAGACTGGGATCATTGTTAATCTCTAGCGTATGTTACTCACATAAGCCAACCAAAGGTGAGTTTCTGCAACAGAGAAAATTCTTTGAGTTGAAACATTTAAAAATTTGCTACAGTTTATACAGGTGGAATAATACATTGTACAAAAGCAAACTGATGTTTCCAGGTTAGGTAGAATCACATTAGATCACCCTTGGATACACGTTACTTTTTTTTCTAAGTCTTACCAGCAGTATCAAAGCTGTATACATTGCCTGTGAGGGCCATACACAACACTGATAGATGGGCAGACAAACCTGAATGAAAACAAGATGTTTAGCTTTTCACTTTAAAGCAGTAAAATAATTTACAATATTAGCCAACTCTTCTAATTCATTATTGGAATATATTCAAATATTGTGCCAATAAAGACATTGTGAATCTTTGTAGAATAGAGTAATGTCAAGATAGGAAAAATTATTAATAAAACTTGCAGCTATGCTTAGAACAAATTGAAATCGGATCCATCAAAATGAAAGTGAGGGGCAAAATTTTTGCCAGAGCCAGATGCTGCTTGTCACTTTTTGTAAATTGGAATTAAAGATTTTTCAGATGGTTACGAAATCTTGATATTTTCTTCCCAGCTTTATGTCCCAGCATTAATGATTTTGTTGCTGCCATTAGGAGCAGTTGTGCAGTACAAAATCTTGGCAGTGTTTTAAGTGGCCAGTCTTTTTTTTTTTTTTTTTTTTTTCTTTCAAGGAGCCAGCCATCTTTCAGAGTACCTTCTCAGGAGTTTTCCACAAAATAGTTAAGTTGCAGTGCTTTTCTAATGCCTCACCTTCACCCAGTCATCATCCCTCTGATTTAAATACAGAGGAGAGTTTTTTTTTGAAGTTTCCCTGGTGTTACACTGATGTGGTATGGGCAGATGGGAGAAGAGTCGGTGTTCTTGTTTATCCCTTATTCTTTCGCTGCTGCCACCCAGCATGTTATCAGGGAAGCATAGTATGAGGCAGCTGTATTTCCTACCTCGTTAAAGAGGTGAGGCCATAATTAGTTTAATAGTGTAGGCTGCAAAACATGGCACCTTTTTTTTTTTCTTTATTCCAGGAAAAAAAAAAAAGTGTTTCTGCTGAGGGACATTTCCCTCGTATTAGATATTTTGCTTCCTAATTGTCCACTGCAAAGTAAACACAACTTGCTTGTAGCTAGGCCCCCGAAGAAGAGGGGTGACTGAGATCTGTTGATGAGCCCACTTCAAAGTCTTCCCTTTTCTTTTGGGGTTCAGGTTAAGCAGATGGCTATATTATCTCATATATGAGTCTCTAAAGCTTCTCTTAAGCTGTCCTCTCTCCACAGTTAGAGCTGAAGAGAATGGAGTGGACAACAATCAAGGAGACAGGCCTTCAGACCGTGGGAAACGTGGCCGTGGGAGAGGTGAGATAGTGGCATTGGTGTGGGACTGGCACTGATTTCATGTCCTGAAATGGAACTCTCCCATTTATTTCTTTAAACACTTCTTTTTAAGCATTTGTTGGTTATCCTTCGATTCCATAAGCACTTCAGCCACCTTTAATTTAGGTACATCCCCCTGCCTTACCCCTTGTCATGTCTTGGTCTCAGAACAACTTAAAAGAATTGACACAAATCACCTTTATGGTAAATTCCTGTGTAGCAGGCTGGTGTGCTCTGGCTATGGAGAGCTGTTTTCCCAGATTGACTTATGCCACCCTCCTGTGAGTGGGAGTGCACTGGGCTCCTCAAGATATACCTTGGCAGCAGGAGAGTACAAGATTCCATCTGTAGGGCTCTTGGGAAGGGATTTGATGTGTACTTGTGTTGTTTCTTTGGGGTGGATCCGGTTGTCAGGCTTGCCTTCTGTTTTCGGTAGCCAATCAAAGAAAGTACAAGCCACCTTACAAACTTTCTGGTACGAGAAGGAATTTGGCATGGGAGAGTTGATGAGGAGAACTGTGGAAAAAGAATACTGCAGAGTCTTAGGTACAACTCCGATCCTATCCTGTAGAAGAGATAGGAAAGATATTGATAATGGATTTGGTGTGGAATCAAGGGATGTGTAGTTGGTTTGGATTTTCACACAGAGTGGAAAGAGGCTTGTTTTTCTTAGAGCAGGAGGAATGAAAATGAGTAACCTAGGTAGAGTGCAGATTGTGTGGGGAAGTGGGTATTAAATGAGTTAAATTGATAAAGTGCACAGCAAAGCTGATGTACTTAATAAGTAATGTCTGACTCGCAAAAAAATCTGCCTTCAAAGGACTCCCTTGTCTTTGGAATATCCAGTAACGAGGCATTCGAAGACAGGCACATCCAACTTCATTGTCTCCAGATCTGCATCTTGAAGGAGTGGAAAGATGCAGAGATACGTAGCTTCCAGAGGGTTGCAAGAATGACTCGGTTGTGCTCTCTAGATGAATATCGCATGTCTCAAGCTAAAGCACTTAATCATCAGATCAAACTAACATATCTGACTGAAGAAACGGGAACAACTTAACTAATTTCTGTTCACTGGCTTAGTGTACACAGTATTACTGTATCTCTCTACCAAATAATTTAGACTGTACATTCATGTGAGCAAAGTATCTTAATGAAGTGTTCTCAACTGTCTGTAATAAACCTGTTGAATGACTTCAGGATCATTATATTATGAGTGTGTGTATTCTGTGGCCGGAAATACCTAATTTAATTTTATAATGCAAGCCCTTGAAATCTGCAGGGAGTTGTATAAAGCTGTGTAATTCACTTCGCAGTATTTCAGGGATGCATGACCTTCTTTCTTTGGATATTAGTAGAAATAATTAAAAAAAGCTTCCTGCCGTTTCATTCAGTAGTCTGTCTTTTCTGTTACACAGAATAGTCAAATGTGGGATAAAGTGCTTAAGCTGAAAGTAAATAGATTGCTGGTAATCGCCACAGAATCCTTCTTTAGGAATGTTTCGTGCGGAGTGCGTCTGTAGGAATCTAGGCATTGGTTACAAAATTAGGGGTCAGCTAACATCTGAGCAACGCACTGTCTCTCTCTATTTTAAGGTACCTTCTCAGGCAGGAGTTATCTTACTGGCTGCTTTCTAGGGGAAGATTTGCTGGGCCGTAGCATTACTTCTTCACTGTAGAACAACCTAATTTTCAGAAAGGATAGGCACTGAAAATAGCAGAAATGGGCTTGACACTGGGGTGATAATGTGCTGTTTGCTGAGGGGGATACTCCGACACTGAGTATTTCAGCCTTGGTGCTGTAGGCACTAGCTTCCTTGTGCAGTAGATCTTCCATTAATGACTGTGTGACATTCCTTGCAACTTTATAGGGTAGCAGGTATACAGGGTACAAACACCACTGGTTGCTGGTATGCAGGAGATCAGGGATTTGAAGTAGATAACACACTATTGACTGATTAACAGAAAGCAAAAATGCATCACAGGATATGTTTCAGGACACATCCCAGCTGGGATTGCTCTGCCCTTAATTTTTGCTTGCTAAACTGAGGGTGTAAACTTTGGCTTGGAAAGGAGTCAAGGAATTTCTTTTTTTAAGATGGCCTTCCTATCTGTCTGTCTTTTCAGAACTGAATTTCTTGAATGAGCTTAATTTAGATGTAAAAAATACTATAATGGTGATAAATAGTAATTGCATTAAAGCAATTATGTTTGTGTGTCGGTATTGCGAGGATTTGTAACTGTCTGGAATGGAATCTCGTGAAGGAATAATGAAGGAGGATGGTTATGTCTTTAGGATTGTCAGCTCTAGAGATGTTTCATTTGTGTTCTAATCAGCTGCAGTGTTACATACAAATTGACAAACTTCACAGGCATAATTTTTTTTTTTTATGCTGCTGTTTTTTACTATTCTCGCACCTTTGATTTTAAGTGCAGGTCTGGTTCTCCCACTGTTCTCCACCCCATGTTGAAAAGGATGCAGTAGAGCTAGAAAAGGCTTTTGAAGGTACTGGGAAGATTGCATTTATGGGGTGTGAGGAGCAGGCACACTAGGACTTCTCTGCCTGGAAAAGAGAGGGCTGAGTGGCTGAATGGTAGACATCTATAAAATTTCTGTGGGGAAATAAATTGATCACTCTAAGCAAGTATGCAGATGAAGGAGTATTAAATGAAATCAGTAGGTTACAGGTTCAAAATGAACTTACGGAGGTGGTTCTTCATAGATGTAGTTAACCTGAGGAATTCCTTTCAATAAGATGTTGTGGGTGCTGAAAATTTACACGCAGGAGACTTCACGACTTCATCCTAAAAAAGAACCACAGCAAGAAAAAGAAAAACCACTGAGGGTTTTGATGTATGTAAATTATCATTGGCTGATGAAGTCTGAGCCACAAATGGTTGAAGACGAGGAGAGTGTCCTGAGAAACTGCACTGTGGTTTCGGTTCGTGTACTCTTCCCTAGATATCTAATTAACCATAGCTGATAATGGGATAGCAGGTAGGTGAACTTTTGGACTTGATTCAGCATAGAAGTTGTTACCGATTCAGGTCTAGCAACTCTCCTGGTTTGCAAAGTGAAAATGGATTTGTTGCTTTTACCTCTGTTCCTCTATTCTCCTCCTCTTCGTTCTTACAGAGCAACGTGAGCATGCCATAAATGTGGATGCTGACAGGGATTTTTTTTCTAGCAAAACAGGAATAAAAATGAAAGGGAAAAACATTATGTCTTAATTTTGAACTTAAACAGCATGACAAGGAGCCTTTCAAACTCTTGTTTTTTCTGACGGCTGTATAAGAAAGCAAAGCAGCTTACCCTTTTTATAGATATCTGACTATAGTCCAGCTTGTATTCTGGATCTCTTCTTTTTTTTTTTTTTTGGTTAATGTTTTTTAGATAAGAAGTATGCTATCCTTGAAAAAATTGAGCTTCTGTAACCAGAATTGCATGTCTAAACATTTTCTTGTTTTAAAAGCTTAGCAAGCTTGGCACAGGATATATTTTGGATTTCCTTTGCCAGAACTAGTAAGGATGTGGGTTTTTCTAAAACATGAATGTAGAGCAGACCTTCTGGAGGTCACAATCTGAAGTCTGTTTAGTTTTGCTGTAGTTGGTTCTGCATTGGTTAAGAAACTGTGTGTGTCATGTAACTTTTTTTTTCTGAGATTAACCAGAATTTAGCTTTAACATAAGTTATTTATTTTCTTTTAAGCATAACTTTAGAGTTGAAAGTTTTCTGCACGTGCTTCTAAAAATGGTTAGTAGAGTACGTGCAGTGTATAAAACTGATCCAATGCTTCTAGCTTTATGATGACTAATAAGAAAAAAGTGATTTGAATTATTAAATATAACTTCAGCGTTTGTTTTGGTAGTTAGGAATACCTAGAATACAAACTTTCTATACTTAGCCTCCTTATCTCTTCATAAGGCTTAAGCCTCCATCACCTCGGTGTCTGCTGGGAGGATGGCTGGTTCTGTGTTTCCAGAGCAGAGACCAGGGCTGTTCAGTTACTGTGTAATCAGCGATAAGCACGAATCTAGGGTGTTGCCTGCCCTTCCAGTCTGCATTTCCTTTATGTTCAGCTGTTCTTAGGCCTCTTTCTTAACCTTAAAGTGTCTTAATCTAATTTAAACCTGTCAGTGTGAAAGTCTGAGTTTTGAAATAAAGGACCAGTGTTGCCGTGGAAGGATTTAAGTCTGCAAGCTCAGCAAACTGATTTCCTACAGAATAGGCTATTAAGTTAATGGGCTAGGCCCATCCGAGTTGTGGTACTACACACTTTTCTCATGCTCCCATGTAGTGCGCATTTGTTTTGGGGAAAGAAATGTTGTGAATGAGACAAACGATTCTTTCCGTGCATAGACGGTACCAAAGTGAAGATGTGATTATGTGATTATGAGCGTTTTGAACTCCCAATGGGTTTTAGTGGAAACAGAAGATATCACCACCTGCCTGGGTGTAAGTGTTGTTCTCTAAAATTCATTCCAGAAAAGAATAATGTAAATTGAGTAAGTGATGGTTAATGTGAACCTAGTCAACTGAGGGAGACGTGTTGGAGAGCAGGAGGAAAACCCTAGCAATACAGAGCTGAACAGTTACAATGTTACAGGAAACAAAAACACCTTTCAAATAGTTCATAGTTTTAAATGATGTTGGATGAGTGTAGTGGCAGGAATGTTGATCAGAATAAACTTGAAACATAATTTCCCAGCCCTGTTTTCTTGGAACAGAAATGAGTTAGCAATGCTGCCTTGATACTTTAGGCTGTTGTTTGTAGATCCAAGTGTAAAGGAATGTGAAGAAATGTTATGAGGGTTTATATGAAGCAGGGCAGTAATTTTGTTCTTTGCCTGATGTCCGTCATTTGCTTTTGTGCTCCACATGCTGATTCATTGTAAGAAAATCTATTCCTTTAGACTCACTAGAAGATTTAATGAGCTGCTGCCAAGTCACTTGTTCTCTTTTTGTCGGTAGATAAAAATGTTGATAGAAGAATTACCACAGAAAAAAGATATTTTTTTTTTTTTTTGGTAAACGTTGACTGCTGCTATCTAGACCATATATACGCATCTTTTTAGAGTAGAGTTAAAAGTGATACTTTTTACATTACAAACATAAACTGGCGTGACTGCTGGGAGGAGTTGGTCCTGTCTGTCTCCTGGTGCATTTGAACTGTATTGGAGGATTGATCTAAGTTTAAAACTAATCAAGCCAAAAAAGAAAAAAGAGGGCAGGCAGCATGGTAGCTGGGGACAACAGGTTTTTTTGGTGGCTTATCCTGGTGTAAACATGACTAGTTTTCTGGCATTTAACAAGCAGGGAACTGGTTCAGAGAGCTGATCCAAAAGTGAACTAATAATTTTGTTTTCTGGTAGTGGTTTTGTGCTCACTCACTGGTACGTGCAAAACCGTCAGTGCAGGAAAGAGAGCAGAGCTTGTGATTGCTGGTGAGGAAGACCTCAGTTGTAGTAATCCTGATTTAAATGGGTTTAAGTTAATGTGGGATTGCATGCTCAGAATTTGGGCCCCTGCTCTGAATTGCAGTGTGAAGCCCTATTTGCTCACTGACCTTTTAGTCACTGTTAAAAAATATCAAAAGTTTGCAAATACCTGATGAGCATTCATAATTGCTTCATGGCTAACCTCTCAGTGTTAGAAGACTGTGCCTTCTAATTGTTTTAAGGCCATGTTTTAATTTTGGTGGCTGAGAGAAGTAACTTTCTTAGCATGAGAATTTAAGGATATATTAGTGATCTGGTTGTGTCAAAGAGAATATCAGCCCTTCCCAGTGGCATCTTGCATTCATTAATGACCAAGATGTATAAAATTCCGTGTCCGAATTAGGGTGATATTTCAGTGGTGAGTATTCACTGTCCCATATTTTGAATTTGTTCTTCGTGTCTTTTCTAGCTTTGAATGTACTGCTTTCTGTAACCCCACTGGTTTGGTACTTCCCTTTTGTCTTCATTAGAATGCTTTTTGTGGCATTTGTTGATTAAACCTAGTTTAATTCCAGTTTTGACAGAAAGCATAGACACAGCTTCATGAAGGTAAAGGGATCTATTTGAAATTCAAGTTCAGGATTAACTTTCAAAGTGATCTGGTATAAAATAACCCATGCTGGCTAGTAGTCTAAGACTGTGCATGGAACTTCAGGAACAACACGATTTCTTTCTAGCAATTTCTAAAATTGTTAGAAGTTCTTATTGCTGTTCCTAGTGAGTAGTTTATTGTGCCTGTGCTGGTATGGCACCTTACTTATGCCTTGCTTGATAAAACTTCATCTGCTGTTTAATGTGCTAAGGTTATTCTTTCAGGCTTTTGCACTTGGGAAGCTGGGGAGACTTTCCTCCTCTTCTAAAATCTGTTTGTACCTTCATGCTAGCTATTCCAGCTAATCTCTCTGCACCTAACGTCTGCCTCACTCAAAAATATTTCTGCTTGGCTGTTTGTGATGCGCAGCTCCCAATCGGTCTTGTAACTGAGCTAGTCAAAAAACTGTTGATCTCTTTTCTGTGCATCAGTAGTAAACGGTGTTTAATGCTGTTTTGATAGCTGTAAGAAGTAAATCTTTTACATAGGTGACCCCTACAGTGTCCCCAAGTAAACTTGTTTAGTGGTTCTACTCAAAAAAAATTATTTACCGGGCAGAAAGATAATCTGGAGTGCCCTGACTTCTGTGTGTCTGAGAGCTGCGACCTGGTTATGCCGTGGATCAGCTTCACAGATTGGGGGTTTTATGTGGGCGAAGGAGAGAAGAGCAGTAGAATAGGTAGGCTGAGCAAGGAGGTTCAGAGGCTGAGTTACAACCAGTTGGGTAGAGCAGGGTCTGGGGCAGTGTTGTTTATGGCAGAGCAAAGAGCACAGCTCCATGCGTGGGCTCGGTGAAGAGGGATGGTGATTGCTGGGCTGCAGCTGTTGTTACCTCTTTCCTAACCTCTGTCTGACTTCTCTCCAGGTGATTGTGGAAAAAGAGCAAAGAGGGGAAAATGTAGAGGTAGCAGGCCTTGCCTAGTGTCAGGCTTTAGTTCTTCTGTGTTCCTGTCCCACCAAGATACTGTGTGTTGCTGGATGGGAATCCTTCCTTTGCAGGTTTCCATGGTTCCTCTATAGCTAGCAGTTGTCATCTTGTATAGGATATACATAAACTCTGTCATCAAAATGTAGGTAAAGCTATCTATCCTGCTATTTTGATGCTTCTAAGAAGTCCTTGAATATGTATGAAATAGACATTTTAGCGGTCCAGAAATGTCTTTTAACACTTGGACAATGAACTAGGGCAAGGGGAAGAATGAGTGGAGAGGGGAGGGAAAGGAAAGTCATTAAAATAGGAGCTTCCTAAACTGGTTTTACTAGGTCCTGGAGCTACTGCTCTGATTCAGTTTAGGTGGTCCCCTGAAAACAAGGCGTAATTTTGATCCAAATTTGAACAGCCTATCACAGGTAATTCTGATGTTTGGGCAGCCAGTGTATTGGTGACTTATGATTATAACTTTTGTGCTCTTGTAAACTTGTAGTTGCTTGGCGACTTATAATTAACACATAATTTTGTCATTAAAATAAACAACGCTTTGTTCTCAGTTTGCACCTCTTGAACTCCTCCTGTTCTTCTAATACAAAATAATATTCATAGCCTTCGTCAAAAAGCCCAACAAACTGGAAAAGCCTCAGATATTGAGGTCCTAAAAAAGGAAAAAAAAAATGTAGAAATATGCCGCATGTAAGAAATATTTTCTAGCAGTTTATGTAGATGTGCTTTATGGATGGTTAAGCAATACAAAAAATTTTATGCCTTGTTAGCACTATGCAACATGCAAAAATAAAGCCATCCAGTGCATCAAGAAACTTGTAAACTGAGGCTGGTAACCAAAATTGGAGGCAACAAGTATTTGTTGTTTTTAAAAATAGGAATGAATATTCTTGTGGGTGATAATAAGGAAGTTGCTGAGTAATTTGAATTGGGTGACTTTCATGTCAGTAACTGATTAAGGGAAGCAGAAGGAATGTGTGGTCGCAGGTTGGTGAATGCACAGGAGGGCAGGTGGTGGACAGGTGGGCTGAGTCACAGAAGGAAACAAATGGAGTATTTAAATTTTCTCACAGACAAGAAGTGACAGGGAATTTCTTGAGAGATCAGGGTAAGCAGGGAGGCTGAGATTCTAGAGCATCTTAGGCAAGAGTGAGAAATAGACAAAATTTTTATAATGTCTAATGATTTGGCAATTGCAGTCTCATGTGGACTGGGTCTTTAGGTAAGTCCTTTTCTTGGCGTTTGGAGCTACTTCACTAGATACAGAAAAGATAACAAAGAATTGCAAGTCCTATTCAAACATATAGTCTTAGATGAACTGTGGTTTACTTGCCTGTGTTAGGGAAACAAATTCTCCTGTGAGGAAATTTGGGAAGTAAATGATGTTTAACTTTAACTACAGTGGTTTTCTTCTTCAACCGTAGTGTTTTCTAATGTGACAGACTAGTGATTGGCGGCTCCTCTGCTGCTGCTGTTAAATGGTGTTTTCTCTCCTAGGGTTTGGACGTGGCAGAGGGAGAGGAGCGGGGAGGTTTTCAGCCCAAGGCATGGGGTAAGAAACATGCAGAGCACAGATTGTGGCAAGGATCAAACTCAGTGGCAATATTAATTGACAATATTGCCACTGTATGTATTAATATTGCTGTATGTTTGATAAACCAATATGGATGCAAAAATTCACAAATCTGTTAGATGATGAATGGATTATTTTTGTCTTAAACCAGTATTTCTAATTAGGCACACCTATATAAACCTTATGTATGTTCACTCAATGTTAATATCTCAAACTTGGAGGACCCGTTTGTACCTATCAGTAGTGGCCACATAGTGCCTTGGAGGCTGAAAGTTCTGTGTGGTGTGTATAGTCCTAGGTCAATTTAAAAATAGATTTGTTTCAGTGTAATGTAGAACGTGCAAGTTCTATATAAAACCAGAAAGTCTAGCGATTATAAACTTTCTCCTGTTTTTGAGGTTTCATGCTTTAGCTGTTTGGACATACATGTACCCTAAAACAGAATCAGAAGAAGTTACTCAGCAGCTCTAAAGTTTGTTCTCAGTTTTGTTGGAATAACTTGCTTCATAGCAGTGTAGCCTCCACTACTTTCACTCAGCTTTTGCCTTTAATGACATTTCATGTAATATCAGTGATGTCATGATGAACAGAAGGCTCATTCTACTTCTCTAATAATCCTTCTTGTTCATACTTGTAGATGATAAACTGAAAAGAGGTTTTTCTTCAATAATCCTTTTTCACCTTTTAGCTGCATCTGTGTGTTTTGGCATTGGTGTCAGGAGTGCATTCTGAAATAATCTTCCTGATGTTATGGCTCCTGTCCTGCGCAAGTCTGGTGCTCTGCAAGGACATGATACTGGTTTCTCATCAGTCAGCCACATGCTGAGAAACTATCAGCTGAGAGTGCATATAAACTAATGCTTTATAAGACTGGGAGGAGTAGGTATGCTGTTAACTGCTTTTTCAGGAATTGTTGTTTTAGTTCAGTTCCTCTATAGTAATTTTTTCCCGGTCTACTCACTTTCTTTCTCCTCTTCTCTCTTCTCCCTTTTTTATCTGTGTCTGCTCATAGAGGAAAAATTGCTTTTGAAACCAAAACTATCAAGATACATTATGTGGAAAACAAGATGTTAAATCTAATACAACGTCAGTTAAAATGATGACACTTGTGTTCATTGAATGACCTATGTGTTCTCTTCCATTTCTTAACTTTTAAAACTCTAGGACATTTAACCCTGCAGACTATACGGAATCTTCTGCCACTGATGGCTTTGGGACAAAATCAGAGATTTGGGAGACTGGTCAGAATGATGCAGATGATGGAACTGGTAAGATGCTTCAAGAACTGGAAGGATTGGAATGAAGACCTGTAGCAAATTGCAGTTAAAATAACCATTCTGTTAGTGTTCAGTTAACTTCTGAAAATGTGAATACATCTCGCATGACACAGATATTAGTTCATTTTTATAGCTTACCTGCTACTAATGTGCAGAGCACATGCTGTAGCCTGAGTGACTCTGTGGTTAGAATGAAGGGAAGGCAATTCGCAATTTTTTTGTTTTAGTACTAGCAATCCCTTGAGAGACAAAGGGATTTGAAGAGTTATTGGAAGAACCTTGTATGTGAAGAGCTGTTTAGATATCTTAAGTACTGCTTAAGAGCTCACCTAATGTAGTTAAGGAGTATAAGTCCTACTAAAAGTGATTGGTCCACAGGCATTGAGCAGTAGAGTGTGAATATCTAAGTAGAAGAAGAAAAAGAAAAGAAAAACTGTTTAAAAATGTGAATCCACTCAGTGACACTGGGATGGCTTTGGAAGCCGCACCTGTACAGCACAAGAATGTAAGAATGTGAGTCTCTGGGGTGGAGGAGAGTTCCAAGATCTGCCACCTTTGGAGAGAAGAATTATTAGCTAAAGCACAAGTAGGCACTTGAATGGAAGCCAAAAGAGCAGTCTGCCTGTCTGAAGATGGAGGCAGCTGTGTGTTTCTGTATGAAGTTTCAAGTGTGAATTACGCACTCCCGGCTAAAGGCAAGAGACAGACATAGTTTGGAAAGGAACAACATAACAGTGGTCTCCTGGTGCTTCAGAAATGAAGAACGTGACCTGCTTGTCTGTGATTGGGAAACACGATAAAGGTATCCCATATTCTTCCCATATTCTGTGACAGGAAATGAAGACAAAGGAAACCCTGTGTCAGGATGGAGAAATTTGTTTATGTTGTTGTCCACATTTGGGAACCACCGAGTGATAGGAGAGAGATCTTTTTTAACCCCAGCAAAGGGTAACTCTTCTGATCTCTTCGTTGCTGAAGCCTACTCTGATGATTTTTCATCAACCCCTGTGTCACGTGTGGAAGGAAAAGACTGATACTGGAGGCCAGGGTGTGCTCTGTGGAGCTCTGCTGTGAGCTTCTTGAGATGCAGCTTTCTAAACTTCATACAAGCCATTTTCCACTCAGCCACAGAAGACAATAACAGGCTCAGAGTTTAGGAGGGCTTATTAGGCAGCTGTCTTGTCACTCTGAGTGCCTTCCAGTCCAGTGTGGGAGCATGGCACTGAGTATATTAATGGTTATTGAAAGGCAGCTCTTTTGCCAAATACGGCATCTTTCCAAGGAATTACTTTTGAAATTACTTGGTGCTATAGCTCGAACAGAAATGCACCTTTTACTCATATTAGTTTTTCAAATAAGTTTATCAGATAATGAGTTAGAAGGACGCCTAATGGCTTGAAAATTCCCCTAGGAATACTGATACTGTTGTTTGCTCTATGGTAGCGGAGGGCAGGGTGTGTGTCACAAGTATTGCAGAAGCAATAAGGTTAACTAACTAAAGAAAGACAACGTACAAGAAAGGCACGAGGAGACTGAATTGGAGGTAGAAAATTCACTGGTTAGTTATTAATGAATGCAACCATAAGGCTGTGGCTTACAAATGACTTTGGCTTGTGCTCCACTTCCCAAGGGAGCTTGAACATTTCGTGACCTTCCCTGTTAACTCTGGGTTGCCTTAATGTGCCTCCCCTATGGCAACATCTGTTCCTTCTTGTAGGCATCTCCTCAGTCTTCAGTAATGGAAGAATTCTGCCTAGGAATAAGAGTAGCTTGGTGTGGCTAAACAGATCCTTGTAAGAGTATGAATGTGTCTTCATGAAGGGTTTGCTGCTGAGGAAGCAGACTGGTGGAAATTCAAAGTGTACTAGTGGACTTGTGGAACTTCTTTTTGGATGCCAAGTGTGTTTTTGCTGTTAGGCTGTGCACATGTCACCGAGAACTGCACTGAACTTCAGTAACAGCAACTTAAGGCATGTATGGAGAGTTGGGGAGCATGGTATGGAGAAGAAGGTGTGAGAAGGCATTTGGGAATTTTCCCTGGCCTCATCAGATTAATGGTTCTTAGGGGTATGAATAAGTGAGTGTCAGTGTGGGGAGTTCCTGCAAAATCATTTGGCTGGTGGAAATTTAAAGAAAACTAGTTAAATGTGAATGTTCTTTTTGGGTGCTAAGTACCTTTTTGCTGCTAATCTTAATTTACTTTCAGTGCAAATGGAAAAGGCACCATAACTGACAAAAGAAAAATGTTTCTATATAATGACCATAGGAAGAGTGTTTTATTTTGTAGTCTTTCTTCTTTAGACAAGCCGTAAGAATGTCTGAAATAAGTCCCTGGGCCAAAAAGAAGAGATCTCTTTAAAAAGAGTAGGCTTTAAAATTGAATGATTTAGTTTTGTCCGAGTGGGAAGCACTTTCAACTTCGTGATGGAAAGCCTCTTGAGGGTTATTAGAGGAGGCTGCAGCTGGGGTCATAGTTTTAAAGCAGAAGAGAGAGTGCTGGGAAGGAAGATGGAAGCAGGGGTAGGGGGAAGAAGTGGCAGGCAAGGTGTGGGGCTGGAAGCAGGTTGTACAAAGTTGAGCTGTTGATTTGGCTTGTTAATCATAAATATTAGTTTTTAATTGTTTTTTTTCCCCTTAATTTACAGTGCTGTTATGTTAGTTACAAATCAACAGTCCCAGTAATAAATAAGTTACCAATGTGGAGTTACTAAAGATGAGAATGAGGGGGATGTATATGTATGGAAATCCATAAAGCCTGCAGTGAGCTAGTGAAGGATGTCAGATAAGAGTATACACAGAGGAAGAGCAGGATGGAAATTCCTCTCTTTATTCCTCATTACCCAGTCCTATTTCTTCTTTCATCTAAAAACGAAGAAAACAAAATTAGCTCATACTAGCTACTTGGAATATTAGTGTCTTTCATCTGTATTTACATTAAAAAGGGGATAACTGGGCAACTACCTGGAGAAACAAAACCAATTTTGTGTATCAAAATGTTTTCTGAAGACATCAGGCAAATAGAAACTCTCTGTGGAGTTCTGAGTATTTACTAAGTGTTTCCTCTTTAAGCCAGTGCTGGGAAAGGATCAACATCAACATTTTCAATTAAAAAGAAATACACTATTTGTTTCCAAAATGTAATTGCCCCATACATGCTCTGAAAGCGTTCTAAAACCTCTTGTCCTGAATTGTTGCAGATGCCAGAGGAATCGCAGTAGCCTGAAAGAAAGGTATTTCTAGGTGCACCATTGTGTATTCCTATAGAAAAGCTGGCTGGTTCTGTGGAGGTAAAATTTAGTGTTGTTGGTTGAAATAAAAAGAGAGTAAAAGGCGAATCTTTAATGGTTCATAACATTTAAGTATAATTGTTTTCCAAGTAATTCAGCATTGGTTTTCCTGCATCCTAATTTTTATAGAAGTACAACTGAAAGGCAAAGAGAAGGGACAGGTGGGAGGAAACAAAATGACCGATCCTCATCCAAAAGGGACTAAACTTGAACAGCGTGACTGATTTTCTTACAGGCATGTTGAGTGTTCAGTCTCTTACATTTTTGTAATGTACAAGTCAGTGGGAGATCCCGAATAACAAATCACAGCAGTTCTTATAAATAAATTATGTTGGAGGTGGTCACTTCTCAAAGTAGGTTATAAAAATGGTATTGGATTCTGGTAATTTACTGATACCTCTACTTTGATAGAGTTTCATAAATTTCACAGAAAAACTTCCTTCGTTATCTTGATTATGAGCAGCCTTAAATGACTCTGAAACTGAAGAACAAGAAAGAAAAAATAAATTATAGTGTAACTGTCAAGGGAGAAGGGAATCGTGTAGCTTGGAAGTTACAATGAAGTTGGATTTTTTTTTTAGGACTGCTGTAAAAGTTGGAAGGAACATTTTAAGGAAGCCTTCAGGTCATTCTAGAATGTGAATCTAATCTGGAAGGAAAGGATTAGTACGTTAGTTTGGGATACACCAAAATAAAATTATTTTGGGGCTAATATCTATGGCTGATTATTCAAAAAAGGGAAAAAAAAATCAAATAGTGTGACAGGAAGTGAGGAATTGGAGGAAAATAGCTGAAGACTTACCAAAAACATATAGTGTACTTTTTACTGGCTTTATAACTTTATAAAACTAAACTTGTTACAGAGGGAAACAGGAAAAAGTCACAGATAGCTAAATAGGTCGAAGTTGCTATGACAAGGATCCTTGAAAACAGAAAGCATGATTTCAGTGGAAAACAGAGAACTCTTCAATTGTGATGCTTTGCAAGGCATGGGGGTGAAGGCTGGGAAGAGGATATATGGAGCTGCAATAATGCCAAGATGGATTTTGGATGAAAAGGAAATTGATATGCTTGTGGCAAGATCAGACTTAGAATCCCATCAATAGGAGGAGGGCGTTAGGAAACTGGGTTTAATGCAGAGAAGAGCAGTGAAATAACAGAGGCTGGAAGGATTGAGTTGGGAAGGTAGAGTCTTAATAAGCAACGTTAATAAACTTAGCAGCTTGGGTAAACTAATAAAAGGGTGAAGTGTTGTGTCAGTAAATGCACAGAACCATGTTCATAAGTAGGAGCAACAGATAAATGTTTAAACTGAATATCACGAAAATGTCCCAAATATTATTCCAAACAGGCTTGGTCTCCCAAAGGTGGCGGGGGATGCTCAAGAGTTGGGCTTGATTTGTCTGAGCTCTTTTTGTGTTTGCTTTAGCAGACTCTGAGCTTCGTTGTTAGAGTTCTGGCACCAGCACCAGGTTTGTCTTCTACAGAGGAAGACCTTGCTCTGACTGATGGGAGATAAATATAAGCAGGGCAAATACTAGGATGTATTTCTTTGAAGAAGAGATATCAGAGGTAGGGATCCTGTGCTGGTTAGAAGGGAAAGATGATCGGCTGTTTCTCTAAAAACTGCTGCTCATCAGACTTTTCCTCCTTTCCCAAATTTGCGTGGATTAGTCTAGAAATTTGAGGCATTGTAGTAATTCTGCTGTGCTCGGATATGATTATTGGTTATTTTTCAAATGCCTCAATATTTTGCAGCATGTAGAAACCTCCTGGTCAGGGGCTGTTTGGTAACATGTGAGCGTGAGATGTTTCAGGCAACTCTATATTGCTCCACAGAGCCAACACAGAGTGGATGTTACCTTGCTCAGGACCTGCCCAATAATTTTGGATTCCAAGGTATATACTCCCTCTCTTCTCCCCACTGTGTGTATATCTTCATGGTAGGCCTGTTTGCCTCACTGGATTAGTGCTATTCGACCCTCCTCTGCCCACGGCGCTGCTTTGTAAAGGTGGACAAAAGAATGCACTAATGTAGTGATGGCATTAGTACGAACTGGATTTCATGCTGTCTTCAGGGAACTTGTTTCTGGATTAATGTGTCTCAGAGGGTTCCTGGTTATGTAAAAGAAGATGATTAAAGTAGTAGTTCTTTTGCTTTGTACTTGATCAAAGGTGATGGTAGCAGGAACTTTACTGCTGGTGTTTTCTTTGCTCGTGGTTATGTAGTTTAATTGAAGGCTCTGGTTGTTGCTGGGATAACCTTCCCTATGCTTATGCTGGTGGGCAGGGCCTTCGGTCCATTTATTGCTCTTGCATGTCTGTGCCTGCTGTTTCCTATGGAAGGGATCAGGTTTTTGCATCCGTAGGATCGTTTCCTGTAGTTTTCCCATTGCCACATGCTGTGGACTGCGTGCTGTGCTCCAGTGTTCAACAAATAAACTCTGCCACAAATCAGGGGAAAGGATTGGGGTTGTTCTGCCCTGAGGAGAGAGTTGGAAAGGAGCCTTCAGAGGCATAGCTTGGGTCTGGAATTCGAATGTGTTGAAATTAGGGTTATATCAGAGCAGGTGTTGTGGTTGTGTTTTGTGCAGGCTATGTAGGAATTTGTGCATGAAGCTGGGAGATCCTATGGGAGGGTTGAGTAATGTCGCACTGTCATTGGGGACATAGGAGGAAGTTCTTCCAATATTTGGGATTAATCACTGGTTGCAGACATGCATTCGTGCAAATTATGTCTGATACCATAGTGGCTAAGAAATTCCTGAAATCAGAAATCAGAGGGGAGAAAACCAACAACCCACTCAAAATTTTAAATCTGCAGACCAATTTTCTAGAGCTTCCCATGTTTCCAACCACCATCTCCTTGCTTTGTGTTCCACTAATAATGAAAACAGGATTGCTTATAATGCAGAAGCGTTGAAATATGACATTGTTCTTTTACCTTGTAACTGTTTTCTTTCCTTCCTCAAATTACAATAGGAGCATGGAAAAACTCAATAGAAGAATGGACGGCAGAAGACTGGAATGAAGATGTAAGTGTACCTTGTTGGATAGACCGATTCATTATTTACCCTTTTCAGAGTTACTGTGTTTTCTTCAAAAACTAAATATTCAAAGTAATACTTTGCTGTATGCATGCAATGATATTTCTTACTGTGTTTCTTGCTGTAATTCCTGTTTAAAATATATATATATTTAGATAAGCTTATTTTTTAAATAAAATTGAATCAAGAGATATTAATTTATTTTTCTGTGTGGACAATTCATAGATAATAAAATTTGAAGTTTTGTGAATGATAGTTCCCCACTGCTCAATGCTGATGGGTGTTAACTGCAACTTCCCCCTACTATTGTGTAGGGATTTAAAGCCATATTATCGCAAGACTTTTATGTAATTAAGTGCTGAAGCTTACTATCAACTTTAGACTCCTCATTTGATGCCTTTTGTTTGAAATCTGCATAATTGTTCCACTTAGTCCACTTCATGGTCATAATATTAAAAAAAAGAGCTAGTAGTATGCTGAAGTTAGCACTTAATTGCTTTATTCCTGTTGTTTCATCATGACATGTTGTCTAAAGTGGCATCTGTGATTTTTCGGTTTTCAGTTACTGTATTTTAATAACTACTTAAGCAGTTCAGAAAACAAACGAAGCAGCAAGAAATATGGAAAGGAAAACTTAGCTTTTAAGAAGTTTTTCATCTTTTATAGGAATATCCATTATTTCAAGTTCATTTTCAGAAGAGTAAGGAATTGTCTCCTCCTGGAGGATCCTGGCATGTCAGTGTTATCCCTAGAAATGTGTGAATATTTTGTGTAACAGATGTGAAACTCTGTCCTTACCTAATGAGAGGGCTGTGTCTTTTGAGAAAATGAAAAGAACCTCTAAAATTCATAGGTTTTCTGTGTCGGTTACTGCCATTGAAAGCTGGTATCTTTTTTTAAACCTGTCCTCTATTTCTGCAGTATATGCTAGAGGTAGACTAAAAGCTAAGGATAGTAAAAATTTCTGGCCTTGTTTCTCACCCCTGTTTGATGCTGGTACAATACAGCATTTGTAGTACAGGAGGGATGTTGAGTGATGCTGACTAGGGATAGAATTTTTTAAAATTAATTATTAAACCTGAGTAATTTGCACATGTATCTTGAAAGAATAGGAGATGAAACCTCTAGCCTGTTTGTAATTTTTATTAATTTTAGAGTCCTGGAAAAATCTCTGTAACCTAGGAGAAAGTTGTTCATGTGCTGTTGTTCAGAAAGAGTGAATGAAATGGTGAGCTGCAGACCCATTAGCCCAAAACATGCCTGGGGAAAAAATAAAGGAAAAATTGATTCACCTGATTTAAAAAAAAAAAAAAAAAAAAAGTGTAAGAATGCAGCTTGTGCTGTTCAGTGTTGTTTTGTGGAATATAGGTCCACTTCCAATAAACCTGATGTTGGTCTTTAGGTAAGTTATGAGTTAACTGTGAAGATAGAGTATGTCCTTGTAGGAGATTTGATCTACATCTTTTGTTCTAAAAATAATTACACGCTATCACAAAACACATTAAGTGGATTAAAATCTGCCTTGCAAATTTTGGCAAATAGATCTTTTGCAGGAGGACCCTTATGGGATGCGAGCATTTCAAGGAGGACTATAAAGGAATCCAGTCCCAGGCCAGATGCCATCTCGTGCCTTTATCAATGATTTGGAAGTAAAAATAAAATCACTGCTAAATAAAATCTGTGGGAAATACAAAAATTATTGTAATGGCAATTAAAAGTAAGCCAGTCATGCAGAGAAATCTGGACCTCTGCTAGACTTGCCCTGTTCAAATGAAAAATGCTTTAATATAGTCAAGTGCCCATTTGTTTTATAGGAATAAAGGCACACCTCCAGAACAAGGGGCTGTGTTCTGGAAAGCAGCAACTGAAAAATTTTCAGGATTGTAGTGGATGATGAAAAAAGAACAGCTCAGCATGATCTCCTAAAGGGCTGATTCTGTGGCAAAAAAAATGCTATTGTAGTCTTTTTGCCTGTAGGCACTCTTCCCTGTCTCTTAATCATTCTTGATTTATATTTCTGTATGTGGATTCTCCTGAACTTGATTCTGAAGTACTGCATCCAATTATCCATTGCTTTTACAAAACAAAAATTGTGGAAAATAGCTGAAAATTATTTATTGATAGAAGAGGTCCGTGAGAGTGAGATTTTTAGTTTACTGAATCTCAAAAGGTTACTTTATTAGCATGTAATGGGCTCTGGTTTTAGTCTGGCAGACAAGGACATAATATGAACCTGTGGCTGGAAAATGGAGCCACACGTTTAAATGTATAATTAACAAATAATTCTAGCAGCATGACTAATGATTAGAACAACGAAGGAAGCTGATGTATTTGCTGTCTGCAGATAAAGACCAGGTGTTTTTCTGAAGAATATTTTTGTTTAAATGGGGTGTTCTCTAGTCAGATACAAGTTACAAGCAGGTGAGTGAAATATAATGTTGTTTGACCTGAGAAGGATTAGATTTTTGTGATCTAATAGTCCTGTCTGGTATCTGTCTTTAATAGCGAGTGTTGAGCAAGTGTAGTATTGTCAGCATGCTCTTAAATAGGGTGGAAACTAGTTGCAGTGAAAATAAGAGGCTGTATTTTGTTAAAGGGATATTCAGGGCATGGACAATGAAGGACCAGACAGACAGGTGTTGAGGTACTGTAGAAGGCTCTGGGTTTTCCTGTTAAAATTGTGATCTTATTCTCCTAGGTAAAGAAAATAAAGCTTAACTACAGAAACTATTAGAAGGGGAGAAATAGAATATACACAAATTGCTGGAAAGTGGATGAAGGCAAACATTTTCTCTACAATATTGGCAGTCGTAGTTTTTATTTGAAACAACAGCAACACTTTAAAAAAAAAAAAGGAAAGGAAAAAAGTGTATTTTAGTGGGAGTGTTTCCTTTACCAGGAAGCAGCATGAAGACTTGTTTTATTTTCTTTAACTTCAGTGCATCATATCAGAACAGTCATAAGGTTTTGTTATTTCTGATTTGTTGATGTTGAGTTTTTATGAGGATGCTGGAGTATATTTTCCTGTTCTCCTTACCTGTCAACTGGCCAATAGGAGCTGATAGCTAGTTGTTAAATATGTTGTCTGTTTGGTGATTGGAGAATGATTTTTATCTTAGGAACAGGAGATGAAAAGCACAGGCATTTCACTGCAGATGGAGGAAATACTCTTATGACGCCGATGTTTACAAATGGTTCGTGACCTTTCATTCAGTTCTGGGAAAATGCCAGAGCTTCAGTGAAAGATTTTCGGGAGTAGTGTACGGTGAGCGTGAATAACTTTGTTAGGAGCTGATAACGCTGCTTCTAAGAAATACTAAATACATCTGCGTAATAAAACTTCTCAGCTGCTGCTTCACGAAGTATATGTTTTGACAAATGCCATAATCTCAGCAGAGATTCTGAATTAGGTGCTTGATTGGAGCTTGTGGCAGTGAGTTTGCCACAGGGTGTAGGGTAGACTTCAATATAGCTGAGCTGGTAGCTGGAGACTCTTGTTTTGCGTGCTGGTTCACCTGAAGAGAACATTTCCTCTCTCATACGTCAAGCATGCTTTTGCATTGTCACAAATGTCCTCAAGCTCCTCGATTTGCTTAGTTTTCAGGATTCATCAGTGTTTTGGCCACAGTTAGTCTTATCCTCAGTTATGTGAGTGTAAGAAACTGTTGACATTAAAAAGAATTTAGTATTTAACGAAGGACTTGCAGACTGTAGGCTGCTGCTCATGCCATTAGCTGACCTCCTTGTGCCATGTAATGCAGGAGTCTCATAACACTACAAAACACTACAAAAAGTACAGTACATGTTGTTCTAGAAGAACACGTACAGTGGGGAAAGGGGTGAACAATAGAGAAACATCCTTTTTAATTGGAAATATGTTTGAGCTGAATCTTCTTTCTTTGTTTTGGTCAGTACATAGAGTTGCAGACTGGCAGCATTATGCACAGGACAGAGTTGTGTTCCAGAAAGATCAGATTAAAGTATGTTGTATTGGCAGCAAGGGAAGGGAAGGAAATGGAGGGAGGAACTGTGGTGGTACTCATTTTTTCATGACACAGTGTGTTGCACATAAGTGAGTGCTAGGAGAGTACATGAAACTTTTGAACTTTGCCTGTGAGTGGTAAGTGATGGCTCCAGTCAGCCCTTCTGAGTCCTGCTTAACTCAACAGTGTTTTCTAGGAAAATCCCAATCAGACGACTGTGTTCAGGGATATACATGCTTTCAGTAGAGCTGCCTGTGGTATGGCAGATGAAATTGGCCCATGTCCGTGATGTCCTTTAAACTGGGCTGCTAGTGATGTATGCAATTAAAAATGCATAATTTCCTGAAAGAGCTGTATTCAGACGTCACATTCTAAAGGGATTCTTTGCAAGTGTTTGAATAGGTTGGTTATTCTTTAGTCTAAATACAAAGCTACACGAAAACAGTTAAGGGTGATTTTGTGCAAATTTAATTTAAAATATAACCATTATACGTGCATGTCTTTTTATCTTGTTAAACCTAACCTGTACTGGCTTAAGACCTATTCTGATTTGCAAGTATTCCTGTCAATAGAAATGAATTAGCCCTAGGAAGTATAGAATCATAGAATCATTAAGGTTGGAAAAGACCCTTAAGATCATCGAGTCCAACCGTTAACCTGTCGCTGCCAAGTCCACCACTATACCATGTCCCTAAGCACCACATCTACCCATCTTTTAAATACCTCCAGGGATGGGGACTCAACCACTTCCCTGGGCAGCCTGTTCCAATGCTTGACCACCCTCTCAGTGAAGAAGTTTTTCCTAATATCCAACCTAAACCTCCCCGGTGCAGCTTGAGGCCGTTTCCTCTCATCCTATCACTCGTTACTAGGGAGAAGAGACCGACTCCCACCTCACTACAACCTCCTTTCAGGTAGTTGTAGAGAGCGATAAGGGCTCCCCTCAGCTTCCTCTTCTCCAGGCTGAACAACCCCAGCTCCCTCAGCCGCTCCTCACCAGACTTGTGCTCCAGACCCTTCACCAGCTTCGTTGCCCTTCTCTGGACACGCTCCAGCACCTCGATGTCCTTCTTGGAGTGAGGGGCCCAACACTGAACACAGGACTCGAGGTGCGGCCTCACCAGTGCCGAGTACAGGGGCACCATCACCTCCCTGGTCCTGCTGGCCACACTATGCCTGATACAAGCCAGGATGCCATTGGCCCTCTTGGCCACCTGGGCACACTGCTGGCTCATGTTCAGCCGACTGTCAACCAGCACCCCCAGGCCCTTTTCCTCCAGGCAGCTCTCCAGCCACTCCTCCCCAAGCCTGCAGCGTTGCATGGGGTTGTTGTGACCCAAGTGCAGGACCCGGCACTGAGCCTTGTTGAACCTCATACAGTTGGCCTTGGCCCAACGATCCAGCCTGTCCAGGTCCCTCTGCAGGGCCTTCCTACCCTCTGGCAGATCGACACTTCCACTCAACTTGGTGTCATCTGCAAACTTACTGAGGGTGCAGTCGATCCCCTCATCCAGATCATCAATGAAGATATTGAACAGGACTGGCCCCAGTACTGAGCCCTGGGGAACACCACTCGTGACCGGCCGCCAACTGGATTTGACTCCATTCACCACCACTCTCTGGGCTCGGCCGTCCAGCCAGTTTTTAACCCAGCGCAGAGTGCACCCATCCAAGCCGTGAGCAGCCTGTTTCTCCAGGAGAATGCTGTGGGAGACAGTGTCAAAGGCCTTACTAAAGTCCGGGTAGACAACATCCACAGCCTTCCCCTCATCCACTAAGCAGGTCACCTTGTCATAGAAGGAGACCAGGTTGGTGAAACAGGATCTCCCTTTCATAAACCCATGCTGGCTGGGCCCGATCCCCCGGTTGTCCCACACGTGCCGCATGATGGCACTCAAGATGATTTGCTCCATGACCTTCCCCAGCACCGAGGTCAGGCTGACAGGCCAGTAGTTCCCCAGATCCTCCTTCCGACCCTTCTTGTAGAGGGGCATCGGATTCGCTAAATTGCAGTCATCTGGGACCCCCCCAGTTGACCAGGACTGCTGATACATGATGGAGAGTGGCTTGGCAAGCTCCTCTGCCAGCTCCCTCAGTATCCTCGGGTGGATCCCATCTGGCCCCATGGACTTGTGGGCATCCAGGTGGAGGAGGAGGTCGGTGACTGCCACCTCTTCAACAACTGGGACTTCACTCTGTGTCCTATCTCCATCTCCCAGCTCAGGGGCCTGAAAAACCCGAGGATGACTAGCTTGACTATTAAAGACTGAGACAAAGAAGGCATTAAGTACCTCTGCCTTCTCCTCGTCCTTCGTGACATCCAACAAAGGAGGGAGATTCTCCCTGGCCCTCCTTTTGTCACCGATATATTTATAAAAACTTTTTTTGTTCTTTTTATGCAGTGGTGGCCAGTTTAAGTTCTAGCTGGGCCTTCGCCTTTCTGATCTTCTCCCTGCATAACCTCACAACATCCTTGTAATCCCCCTGAGTCACCTGCCCCTTCTTCCAAAGGTGGTAGGCTCTCCTTTTTTTCTTGAGCTCCAGCTAAAGCTCTCTGTCCAGCCAGGCCGGTCTTCTCCCCCGCCTGCTTGACTTATGGCACATGGGGACGGCCTGCTCCTGCGCCTTTGAGACTTCCTCCTTGAAGAACATCCAGCCTTCCTAGACTCCTTTTCCCTTCAGGACTGCCTTCCAAGGGAAGCTACAGTTGTAGCTGTTTAACTACTATTTTTTTGAAAGAAAAGGTGAAAAAAAAAAAAACCCAAGCAGCAACCAACCAACCTCCCCCCTACAAACCAAAATCACCCCCTATCCTGCTTTCAGCTGGGATAGAGTTAATTTTCTTCCTAGTAGCTGTTATAGTGCTGCTGTGTTTTGGATTTAGGATGAGAATAATGTTGATAACACACTGATGTTTTAGTTGTTGCTAAATAGTGCTTACACCAGTCAAGGACTTTTCAGCTTCCCATGCTCTGCCAGGTGCACAAGGAGCTGGGAGGGGGCACAGCCAGGACAGCTGACCCAGACTGGCCAAGGGGCTATTCCATACTGCATGGCGTCATGCCCAGTATATAAACTGGGGGAGCTGGCCAGTGAGCAGCAATCGCTGCTCAGGGACAGGCTGGGTGGTAGATGGTGAGCGGTTGCATCACTTGTTTTTCCTCAGTTTTGTTCCTCTTCTTTTTGTTTTCCTTTAATAATAATAATAATAATAATAATAATAACAACAACAACAACAACAACAATATTGTTATTATTATTAATTGTTATTATTATTACTAATTTATTATTTATTTCAGCTATTAAACTCTTCTTATTTCAACCCATGAGGTTTCTTACTTTTGCCCTTCTGATTCTCTCCCCCATCTCACTGGTGGGGGGGAGGGTGAGCGAGCGGCTGTGTGATGCTCGGTTGCTGCCTAGGGTTAAACCACAACACCCCCTTCCCCCTCAAAACCCCAACCAACCAGCTCCCCTTCCCCACCTACCTGTGCAAGTATCTATCTTTATTGTAGCAGCATGGTCAAAGCTGTGCAGTTTTTTGCTGTGGATGGTCTGACTGGTTGTACTAATATAAGCAATTACATGGTTCTCCCTTTATTATTGTTTCCAAACTCATGCTCGCAGAGCAGTCAGTTTAAGATGTTGTTGCCACCCCTAGCAGAAATGCCAAGAAGGAACCACGAATGGTAGTTCACGGTACATACCTGAGTGCAAATCTGCCTCTACTGGTGATGTGAGCTGAAATGTAAAACACAGGGATACATGAAATGAGTGGGAACAGTGCAATGTGTTAGACTCCTGCAGCAGGATTTATCAGAGCTGCTCTATGGAGTCCTAAATTATGTCTGCACAAGGTATCTTTACACTGATGATACACCAGCTGTCATGTTAATTACTTTCTACTGGTATATTTTTCAGTTTCAACTATTGCCCAAACTGATGGAGTTACATTGGTGTGTGTGTTTGGTAGATCAAATTTCCTAACACTTGAATTAAATTGGTAGTTGACTCTGTGGAGAAGACTTTGCTGAAGTTTGACTACGTGTTTTTGTCTTTTTAAGTGGACCTGCAGCATAACTGGTTGTAATGGTAGTTTGACTTTACTTTTGTCTTGAAGGTGCATGACTAAGATGGAATTTCTGCAGATGTTGCCCAGTGAAGTATGAGCATGTGTATGATTAAAATGCCTCCTCTTCTGCCTCTCTTTTTCAGCTTTCTGAAACAAAAGTCTTCACTGCTTCCTCTGTTCCAGCTGAGAATCATGTGACTCCTGGGCAAAGGTAAGCTCTTCTTCCATGTTTTCTCTATACCTTAAAAACCTTCTGCTTGGTGAAGCAATGTTAGCTTGCATGTGTAAAACGTTGAATAAAACACAGGGCAGCCCTGGTCAGAGGTTGGTCAGGCTAATTTCAAAATTATGAAAGCCTTGCTTGCAAATCATTGGTTTTATGGGTTCCTGCGTTACCTATTATTGACTACGGAAGCGGAGCCAAACTTGCCAAATCCACAAGCCTAATAGTGAGAAGACCCTGTCTTCTGCACAAAGAGTGCTTATAGACAGGAACAAAAGTAGCTGGGAAGAAAAGTTTTCTGCTGTTGAAAAGGAAGCTCTGGCTTTGCTGTCCAGAAAATGGAAAGCCTGCCTCTGTAGATGCAGAAAGTGTTCAGAACGTAGTGCTTTGACAAATGTGTTAACAGAAAAGCCTGCATAGGCAAGAAGGTGAATTTCCTGGTAAGCGTCACAGTTAACTTGCCTTAACTGATGATACAGAGTTCAGATAGAGAACCAAAAATTATGCAGTTGCTGCCTTCCTTTGCCTGCCTTTGTCTTCACTGAATGCCTGCCTGACGATGTTATGGAATCACTTGCCTGCATAGCCTCAGGTTCCAGGAAAACAGGTTAAAGTCGTGTGATGAACACTTTGGTAGTTGGATACCATCAGATCTGAAAACTGGATAGCCTAATAGTTCCAAACATCCTGATACAGCTGTGCTGCTGTACTCCAGACTTACCACGCCCTTACGTGTGGTAGGGGATTAGTAAGCCGTGCTACACATGTGGTAAGGGTTAGTAAGCTGTGGTAAATATGAGAAAATTCATGTTTCTCATCCTGCTCAGGTATGCGTAGTAGAGTAATTTTGGATATGTGCCTACTGTCTGAGAAATTTAGCTTTTATTTCTGCTGCTCTTGTGACTTCCCTGTCATCGCATGTTCATTCAATCACTGCATGTGTGGCTTTATTCTGTACTGTCCTCATACCCACCCTATACAGAGGTAGAACTTTGATCCCTTGCTCTTTTTAAAGATATAGCATGATATACAAAGAATGTGTATTATCAATATATATAACGCGTTTGCAGGCAGGATCCACTTAAACATGATGTATCTTTTATGGCTTGTCTCCGGTTACTTGGTTATATTAATCATATAGGTTATTTATGTGATGCATGATATTATAAATTTGATAATGTTTGAAAAGAATGCAAAGATAATTTATATTCTAACTGTAGTGGAAGATTTCGGCTAGCAGAATATTACTTTCTGGCAAAAACCTCTGTTCTACCCCTTTTTGTATGGCAGAAGAGAAATATTTGAAAAGACTGTTAATCAGTAATAATTCTGTTGCTGATACAGCAGCTTTAGTATTGTCAGTCCTTTCTTCAGTTTCAACGCAGCCTAATCATCGTGTTTATTCCAGCTAAACTTTGCTTTTTCTTACAGCATTGATTTGCTCACACTGCTTCAAAAACCTGTGGCTTCTACCCAAGAGGCAGAAGGCAACTCATTTGAGGCTCCCCAGCAGCAGACCTTTGGCCAGGCCCTAGTCTTCACAAATTCTCAGCACAGCACCCAGATGGCATCAGGAACTGGCAGCTCCAGTGCTGTAAACTCTTATTCTCCTCAAAGTCTGGTAAAATTATCTTATGCTTTCCAAATATTGTTCATGAGTAGATGTTTCAGGTTAAACAACTTTTCCAGTACTGGTCATTTCATGAGACGTTTCAGTATTTGTAAAATTCAGGTTGCAAATGTTGAAGGAATGGAATTCACACACACACAAAAAAAAAGATTACTTTTTTCTGGTTTTTCTAGTAGTTGTTTCTCAGTTTACATGAAGTACTTGTATTAATTTTTGAGTAGAGAGCAGATGCTTCTACTGCATGCTGGTTTAGGATGAAATAATTTGTTTGTAGTGAAGAGGTCTATGCCAGAAAACTATGATGTGTTATTTCCAAGCACATACCTGACTGCTTTTTGTGGAAACCTGCCTGTTGCTGAGTCAATTGTGAAGGCTTAAAATTGGGCACTTATATTTATTCTCTGAAAATCAGTTCAACTGTTAGTAAATATATGCTGTTTTGAGATGCCTGGATTCAAGTAAATCAATATTGTTGCAGTCACAGTGGTGGAAATTGTATCAGTGATAACCAGAGAAGATCTGGCCATATGCTTCAACTGCTGAATTTTTTTATTGGTCATTTGTTAGTAGTCTAGGGCTGAAGAGGTTTTAGTTGCTGCCAAATAGCAGCTGTAGGCATTGACCCTAGGGTTATGTTCAAATTATTTATGAAATACTTAACTCCGCTCCTTCCCCTCTTCTTTTTCGTCTTTTGGTAGTCCGCAGTTCTTTGTTCTGGCTTTGGAGAACTTGGATCCTCTAAATTGGCAAACTCTACTGGATCCCAAATCTTGGACCAGTTGAAATCTCCAGGATTGGGTCAGTTTACCTCTCAACAAAACAATAGTAGCTCTACCACTACTACCACAACTACCACGTCATCCTGGGATCTAAAGCCACCCATTACTCAGTCCTCAGTCCTTAGTCAGTTTGGTAAGTGCTTTGACATAGCTTTCTCTCTCTTTTTCTCTCTATTAGCCTGTAAGATTTCTTAATGTCAATGACAGTTTAAAATGGGCTTAATGAAAGACTTTTTCAAAAAAATGTAACCCTAATAATACAATTGGTTACAACATTGTAAGAGTTACACTTAGTTGCTGGTAATAGACATTATGAGTATATCACAAACTAAGTTTTGATAGGCTTAAGCCTATCCATAAATGTCATTGCATCTTTAGAAGTTGTTGAGCTTTCATGTAATGACATCTTTGATTTTATGTGCTTGAATATTTAAGTGGAACTTTGATGTGACTTTGTTTCTCAATAAATCCTGGAAAATACTTATTTTCATTGTGTCCATGCTGCTTCTAGCTGACTACAAGGTTGTACCATATTTTGTCTTTTTTTTGCCCCTAATTTTTCCTCTTCTAATGATTACATGAGTTTTGAATGAGCACTGTGTAATTTCTTCATAATGTGCATCGCTTCTCAGTGTTCTTTCCCTAGTGTGCTGAGAATGATACACTCTACCTATTTTGTCTATTCATAATTCTATGGATTTTTCATTTAATTGAGTAAAATTAGTGGAAACAGTGAAAATGACACAAGCTTGGTTTTTGCAGTGCAGTTACTAGCAGTATTCTCACTGTGAAGAGTGGTAGCTCTTGTATCTATCTAATGTGGATGTGTATATGTTTCCAGATAGATAAGCAGCAAATTTGGTAGCAAATATGTTTATGTACGTTTTAAGTTGCTTTCTAATGCACTTTACCAACTGAATGAAAAAAACCTTCACATTGCAAATGCTGTGGATCTGTTAGGGTTGTTGACCAGTGCTCTGATCCACTGCCTCGCTTTGAGCAAAAGGAGAAGACTTGGAAAAAAACCTGTGTCAGTGTTCAGCGTCTCTTGACTTCCAGCCAGATTGAGATGGTAGATGGCTTCCTATTCGTGTTGAGAATCTTCTTTGTAGGGGCAGGAAATCCTATCTCATAATACTTCTGTATTCCATCTCCAGACCCCTTGGAAGTAATCACATTTTATCGGCACAGTTAATTGCGGTGAAACTTGCAGTGTTTGATTAAAATAATCCATAACAATTTTTGAGGACTAATGTGTGATAATATTATGTGACTGTATAGATAGGTTTATTTTCATATTTTTGAAGAAAGCTAAGTAATACTTTCCTGCAGCTGTTCATTTAAAGTAGAGAATATCAAATGTTGGCCTTATTGCAGTGGTAATGTTCAATGTGAAACTCGTGTGATGTATGAAAGAGACTTGCACACTCTATAAAATCATAGCTGTTGAGTATGTCAAGTCACCTGGATTCTTTCATAAAGAGTAGAAGCATGAAAAGCAGAGTTTAATGCTTTGATTTTGATTTTGATATTTCTTTTTTCCAATGCTGACCAGACTTTAAATCCCAGCCTGAACCATCCCCAGTTCTGAGCCAGCTGACCCAGCGACAGCAGCAGCAAACGCAGGCAGTTCCTGTTCCTCCTCCTGGGCTGGAGTCCTTCTCCTCCCAGGTAAAACTTCGTGAGCCATCGCCAGTAGACACCTCTACAGCTGTTAGCAAAATGTTACAGCTCCCCACTATATCTATGGATAACCAAGCAGTGACGGCCCATCAAACCCAGCAGAAACAGATAAAACCACCAAAACGAAGGATAACTCCAGCATCCAAGGTGAGTAATTGAGTGGTGGCTTGTCTTTAGTAAGTGCAAAAACATACAAAAGCTTGTATCAGAAATAGTGTGGCCAGCAGGACCAGGGAGGTGATGGTGCCCCTGTGCTCGGCACTGGTGAGGCCGTACCTCGAGTCCTGTGTTCAGTGTTGGGCCCCTCACTCCAAGAAGGACATCGAGGTGCTGGAGCGTGTCCAGAGAAGGGCAACGAAGCTGGTGAAGGGTCTGGAGCACAAGTCTGGTGAGGAGCGGCTGAGGGAGCTGGGGTTGTTTAGTCTGGAGAAGAGGAGGCTGAGGGGAGCCCTTATTGCTCTGTACAGCTAGCTGGAAGGAGGCTGTAGCGAGGTGGGGGTCGGTCTCTTCTCCCTAGTAACAAGCGATAGGATGAGAGGAAACGGCCTCAAACTGCACCGGGGAGGTTTAGGTTGGATATTAGGAAAAACTTCTTCACTGAGAGGGTGGTCAAGCATTGGACCAGGCTGCCCAGGGAAGTGGTTGAGTCCCCATCCCTGAAGGTGTTTAAAAGAAGGGTAGATGTGATGCTTGAGGAAATGGTTTAGTGGTGGACTTGGCAGTGCTAGGCTTATGGTTGGACTCAATGATCTTAAAGGTCTTTTCCAACCTTAATGATTCTATGTTTCTATTCTATATATAAGTTGCTAGGGAGAAGGAGAGCAAAGACCATGGTATATTTCTTGTTTATAAAGCGGGAAATTCTAAGCTGGATAGTTTCAAGGTCCAAAATACAGTCTTTTGGATTGTCTTTTCCAGTCACATATCTGATTGCTCTGTGTGGAAAATGACTGTTGCTGAGTAATTTTGGATTGACGTAGTAGCCACAAGATGAAGGTTGGCTGAAATGGGATGGACAGAGATGACACTTTGATATTGTAGAAAAGTATGGCTTATTCTTTCAGCTCCAGATCAGGGCACAGAATCAATGAATTAATTTCAGGTTACAAGAATGTAGTTAATTTATGTGATGTAAACTGGAGGGTTGTTGCAGATCTAGTTAGCAGCGAAGGCTGAGGCAGTAACTGAAGAAGCCTGTAGTTAAGGGAGGAGAGGGTGTCAGTTACTGGTATCTTTAATACAGACAGTGCATGCAAAGAAATTATGGCTTTTTTTTTCCTCCTTTAAGATTCCTGCCTCTGCAGTGGAGATGCCTGGATCAGCGGATGTGACGGGGTTAAATGTTCAGTTTGGAGCTCTGGAGTTTGGATCAGAGCCTGCACTCCCAGAGTTTGGATCAGCTTCAAGCAGTGAGAATACCAGCCAGGCGACCAACAATAGCTTGTACTCAAAATCTGTAAAGTACGTGTGAGTTCCCCTTGTGCATTCTTACATGTCTTCTTTAGGGGGTCAAGTTTGTGCCAAAAACATCAAGGCACAGTTACCATGTAATGGGAGGGGGAAATAGGATGACTTGTAAGGCTAAGTGTTTTGTGTGGATAGCATCTTAAAGGAGAAATTTCTAATGATAATCAAAATCTCCCTGGATGGGTTGATGTGAAACTGGAGATGACATGAATGTAAATAACCTTATAATAAACCACCCTTTGTAGAATTGCTTTCACACGTTTAATTGCCCTGATTTTCAAATTTGTTTGAGTATTTGTTCCTCACAACCTGAACTTGTCTGCTTTTTTATCCAGAAGAGATGACCCTTGTACCATATGTGTGTGTGTTAGTAGATTGGCACCAGATTACAGATCTGATGCTTCTATGGGATGAGAAAAGAAGCCAGGCTTTCAGTATGCAGAAGCTTTTACTGAAATGCTAAAATAGCCAATGATAAATACTGACGTACCAGTAACCCATTTTTTTCTTCCTTATTAATTCAAAAATTGGCTTCAGTAAAAACCTTCTTGAAGTTAATTCAGAAATACTAGTAAAAATGAACTTTCACATTCATTTCTAGTTCTATAAATTATTTAAGCTGTTTAGAAAGTAAAACATTCCTGCATGTTTTAAAGTATTTTTTCCTCTTTGCATAGTTCATTCTGTTAGACTGCTACTGTAACGTTAGAATTATATTGTAAAAAGAGAATGGGTGTTTCTCATCATATACCAGATTTTATAGATCTAGTTGTTTAAAAAAGAGAGATTATGATCATTAATTTATCCTTTGAGAAGGCAGAAATAACGTGACTGAAAAGTGCTTGTGTGTAAACTCTTGTTTTGGTTGGGCTGGCAGGAGGAAAGCGAATGATGCTTAGTGCAGCTGATGGTTTTGAAGCAGTGATTACTGGGGACCAAAGAAAAATTATATATATATTTTTTTTTTCCTCATTATTAGATTTTCTAGTATAAATAATGTAGATTTGACTGCATGTTTAGGGGTAGTTCTAGATAACTGTATAGGAGCTGATATTTTCATGAAGGTGTTTAATATGTCATTTACCAAGATGATAAATAATTTTTACTTTTTCTAGTGATCCTTTGAATACCTCTTTGCCAATATCCAATACAGTACAGGAGTCCACCTACACAACCTCTGCCATCACCTCTTCCAGTCTGACCTGCTCATCCCAGAGCACTAGCCCAGTAACAACAACTTCCTCCTATGACCAGACTTCTGTGCATAGTAGGATAGCGTACCAAAGCTCCATGGCTCCGTCTGAATCAACCCCTGTCGCAGTTACGGTGAGTGAATTTCAGAAATAAGACCTTGAAAAAGTGAGATATTCTTATCAGTGTTAGACTTGTATTACCCTGCTATGTTAATACTTTTAACCAAGCCCAGTGATATTTTTGCTTCCCAAGCCCACCCTGTTGTTTGTTTTTGCTTTTCCTACTGTGTAGCCATTTTTGCCCATACTGTATTTGGGGGATATAAGAGCCTCTGATTTTATGGGTTTTGACATCTTAAATTGCTGTTTGACCTTTTTTCTTAGTAACACTTAACATTCTACTTGAGTTTCCTTCCCTGAAGCTTAGCTTTTAAAAAAGGAACTATCTCTGTATGTAAATGTTAGTCATGGTATTTTGCCATAACTTGGCAGTTTTTATCCAAAGGTATATTATTTATTAAATTTATATGGCACCTAGCAAATGGATCCCAAACTGTTTGTGGCCCCTCCAGCATTACTCTCTTGTTGGATTTAAACACCAGTGGGAATTAGTTTCAACTTTTATTTTAAAAAGCACAGGGAGAGGTCTAATCTAGGACAGAGAGGATCTCTCTTGGGAGATTCAAAAGCACCTACTCTCTTTGTGTATGGAATGTAGGTTTGTTTTAAGAGAACTTAATTTATTAAATGTTTAAGGAACTTGTGAGAGTTTGTAAGTTTATTTACTTCTGGCCTTTGTTATGCAATGGCTCAGTCACACTTGTCTTCTGCACTAGCTCGTATGTACTGGTGAGGATCAAGCATAGACTATCCACTTCTGTACTCCAGCGTTATCCAAAAAACAACTGGTGCTTCTCAAGTCTTATCTTTCAATGGAAAAAAATTGGCGTCTCTGTGTAACTTGGATAGTTAAAATTGTGAGTTGCATTAGATCAAAAGCACAACCATTTCCTATATGTTAATGCAATTCTTTCTTTCATATTGGTGTGAACCTGAAGTTTATGTTATATACAGTACATGGGAAGGTCTCCTGCTGATGGGTGTAGTATGGGCAGTGTATGGGATTCTGTATGTTCAGGACACCTTGCACTTGAGACAACTATTATGTGGTTTTGTTAAAGGCAGTAAAAAGTTAATTTTCTGCCTTTTTTTGGTCTTTCAATTTAGAATGAGTATAGAATTTTGCATGAAGCATGTTCGATGTGTGATTCAGTCTGAAAATTTAATATACCTCTAAGATGATTTATTCATTCATTTCTCCTTTGTTTACAGAACGGGCACAGTGGTGTTAGAACACAGGCAACTCTTGACAGTAAGTTTACAAAGCTTGGTTGTGCACAGGACTTTCTGATCTTTCCTTACTACTTGCTGTGCACACAACTGTAGCAGTGACATCTGGTTTAAGGTTTTATATTGTTCTCCCTGACTAGTTTTTGGCTGACCCATTTGAGTTTATTTTGTACTTGCATAGGATACACTGCTTGCTTCTTGACTAAAACTGGAGTATGAAAGCAGCCCTATTAAATCTACAAACCTAAGCAGTCTTAGAATTAGAGAAGCTGCTTTGCTGCTGCTTTTCCTTTTGAATTTACCTGCCAAAAATTATTTAATATAAAATTAAAATAAAATATAAAATCAATATAAAATTTCTTAGCAATTCTTCCAGTTCTCAGTTGGGAAGTTGCAAGTAGCATTTAGCTGTAATGAAACAGTCAGTCACGTTCTTTGAACACACCTCTTACTAGGTATAGTGCTACTTATGCCCTGTTACAAGCCCGTGGGGAATAAGGGCGACTAACATGCTTCCTCTGCCGGGTAGTTTGCTGTCTTGCAGTGGAGTAACAATAACACAGCACTGGCTCTGGTAGAGGTCTTACTGTTATCCTCATCTTGCCCTGTTTCTAATGTGGTGTTTTACTTGTAGCACCCCTACAGCCCTCTTCCTGGAGTTAAAATAATTAAAGTATAGTATTCACTCTTCTGAACTTTATGTGCTGCTCTGTGGAAGTTTTCAAGGGCAGCAGTGTGAATTAACATCTTTTGGAATTCCAGCACTTCAATTTTAGGTCTATCTTCCTCTTAAGCATCTCTTCAGGTAGGTCATTAGTGGGGCAGCCTTTTTTTTTTTATACTTCTGAGTAGAAAGAAGTTGAGTATTAAGACCTGTAAACAGTGTTTTGTTAGTGCCAAGTTCAATTTAAATGGGCAGGAGGAGTGCATATGTCCAAAGAGCCACTTAAAAGTTTATTATGTATAAAGACAACTTTTCGAGTGGAAAACTTTCTTACTCTCATGTACAGAATTAATAAACAGTTTATGAAATTTGCTACAGGACTTGTCTTTTTGCTATGGAAAACAAGGATCTGAGAATTCCTAGTATTTTTGTAATTACTCTATCATGGCTTTATTAGTCTCTTTTTCTACACCAGTTCTCTTTTGAGAACACTTTTGTTTTTTTCTGTATCTCAAGCACATAAACTGGAATCAGTCGTCTTCCATGTATCTATTTCATGCATCCAAACGATTTTGAAATTCTCTGTTAACTTTTGAAAGTACTGACCTTTTCCCTTCTGTATGTGCTGATAATATTCTTAGTTTTTCATCTCTCATCTTTGCTGTTATTGTCCTTTAATATCCAGATCTCATGCTTCCTAAACCCTTAGTTCAAAGCATGACTGATATGTTATAATTCTGACCATCCTACTCATCTCCTGGTTTTCTTTGTCTTGCACGTTGTGTTCAGGCATCTTGTAAGGGGTCTTAATGAAGATGGTGATTCTGTCCCTTGTATTGAGGACATCTACTTTTACTTCAAGAAGGGAACCCTGCTCTAAATGTGTAGAGAGTTGTAAATGTTATTTACTTATTTTTATATGAATCTTGCCAGGAGGTATCAGGTGATATAGTTGCCGCCTTCATAACTATGTTTCTGTTTGTCACTTGAATTTCCTTCTCTGTTGTCAGTTACCCTCGTGCTTATTGCCAAGGCCAAGACCTCTTGAATTCTGTTTGCATAGCACCCAGTCCAGCAACCTGACTTGGGTCATTTAGCGAGGAAACTAAAACCAATAATGTTAACAAACTGTGGTGCGTAACTTCCAAGCATATATCTGACTTTTGTTTGGTGACCATTCTAAAACTATCTTCACATGCATTGCAAGTTAGTGATGGTCTACTGGGTAGTGGTCTCTGGTGTGGTATGGAAGCATGGCCCAGCAGAAGGCAGGGATCAACTCTGAGTTTTATTGGTGGGTGAGTGCCTCTAATTCTTTATATTACCTTTGCAGGACAAGAGATAAGTGTAGAAACAGCTGGGAGTTATGCTGGGCAGTAGAGTTGTTCAGTGTCTTATTACAGTGTAGTGATTCTTTGGAAAGGCACATCTGTGGTCAACAAGTTTTACTCCGTGTAGCCTAAAAAATAATATTAAAGCTAAACACTTTTTGTTATTTAGGTCAAATAAAGCAAGTCAATATTTAACATCTCTTTAGCCATTAAAAATGCTTAATGCTGTGCTCAATTGTGGTCTTTTATTGTAGCTACCTTTATTCTACTGCATTACACATGTGACTGAGTACCCCAAACTGATAAGTTATATGTGCCCTTGTACTCCAGCAATCTCCGTCTCAATCATCAAAGGTGCTGTGTAGGTTGGAATGAAGAAGCAGAGCTGTAGGTAAAAGTAGATTTGTACAGTGCCTTGAAAAGCGCAAATGACTTTTGTTTGCAGAACCAAATGCAAGGAATTTTAAAATGAGGATTGACTTGTGAGGAAAAGCTAGTAATCCAGATAGCAGGAGGTGAAGTGCAGAAGACTGTTGTTTACTACACGTGTAGCAGTGAAAATTATGAACCTATTATAGGTGAAGAGCTTAAAGGGAAAAAATGGTAGCTCTGTTGCTGTTTGAATTTTCCTTAATAGCCAGATTGCTTGATAGTGTTACTGGTCCTTAATGGTCAGGATTTTGTAAACCAAGGGGAGAACACTACTGTGTTCCTGAATCCAGGCTGGGATGTCAGGTATGCTGGAATTTGTCTTCGAATGCCTCTTTTTAACTTGTTGCAGCTACTTCATCAGTTCCAGCACCTAAGACAGAGCCTTCTCCCTCACTACCTTCTGCTGGTTCTCTGCCTAGCGTGGTATCCACCACTGCTTCGCTTCTGCCTTCAGCATCGCAGCACGTGGCAACGTTGCCCAGCTTGCCTCAATCCAGTGATTTGGCCAGCAGCTCACTTTCCCAGTTAAGCAGGTACAGTAGGAGTTGTGATAAACTGAAAGGGGTTCAATTTTGGGGAAAGGGCAAATGTAAGGGCGATTGTGTATGGGAGCTGTCAGACACTAGGGTCCCCTTTTCTGACATTAGCTAGAATTAGGAGAGAGATACAGAAGAGAACAGGATGTTTCTGGTTGCAGAGTATGAGCTCTGGGCTGCCTCTTAATGATAGAGCAGCTGCTGCCCTCAAATTTTTGCAGTATATAAACAACTTTGTGTTTCAAGAGGCTCTTGCTTCAATCATACCAGCTAAATTGATTCCCCCAGTTTGTTTTTCCTACTTTGTGCACATTGCCTGCTGTTTGTTTAGTGTAGCATGTTTGAAATCATTCCTTAACAGTTTATTTACTTCCTGGCTAATTTTGAAATATTGTAGTTTCATTTATATTTGTATTTCTTAAAATTAAAAAACCAGAAATAATTCCACAGGGAAAGTGTGTTTTTTCTTTTTCCAAGACATTTCCTTAAGACACTTCGAAATATCAGATTGGTGTTCCTGGAAGTGCATTCAGCACAGCTTAGCTCATATGCACTATCTGTCTGATTTTCTCAGTGCTTGTTGCTTGGGCTTCATCCTCAGGCAGGTGACATACTGAGGCTATACTGATTGAGTTATGTTTTTAATACTCACCTTTGTACTGTATTTGTTAATGTAAGAAACTAATTTTGATGGAATATCAGGGTTTTTTTTTCCTGTAGGACGTGGTTGATTCTCTTTTTCTGTTGATTCTGTTTCTGATTCTCAGTTTTTTCTGTTGAATAAAATGGTAAATACGCCAAATAACAAGAATTATTCCATTCACATTAGAAGCATCGTTTCCCCACATTTGTGCGTTGAAAAACTGTACATTGGTAGAAATTTTAGTTGGAGGGTTGATGCTGTTGGGCAGATACCAAGTCCCGTGAAAAGATGATGCCTGAATTCCAAGCATGTCTGAATTGGTTATGCCTGCGGCTCTTGTCTGTGTCTCTACCATAGGTCAGATGGTGAATTAAGGCTTATTAGAAGAGCTGGGGAGAGTGGGCGAGGGAGTGGTTTAAAACTGTATGCTGGACTGAACTATTTCTTTCCTTGCTGCCTGAAGTGGTGTCATTGTAATTCCTGCAGATGTGGAACAGTTTTAAAGAATCGAAGTAAAATTAATCTGTGAAACTGCCAAGATTTATTCTGGTCCCACACCTTGAAGAGCTGACAGAATTGTTTGCCCTTAAATTAGGGCATATAATTTAACCTGCAATTTTGTTATGAAAACTGCTGTATTTTCTTGTGGCTATTTCCACAGAGAGTACTAAAATATTTGTTATGTTTAGGATCTCTCTGGCTTCTGATTTCACACGAGGAGGGGCTTTTTGAGCACCAAACCATACATATTTTTTATGGCTTTGTTTTGTTTGCCTTTGTTCAGTGTTCATTCTGTTTATTCCATACTATACTGTAAGTTATGGTCTTAACCTTGAATGTAAGGTCTAACTTTTGTCAGTGTAAATGTTTAAGAACCAGTTCAGTCACGTTTGGATTACAGATGAATGTTGGTGCTACTGTTACTGCCAAAAGTTCACAGGCCTGGTCAGTTAGTGAAAAAAGGCGGTGCTAAAGCAGAGTTGCTCCCTAAAAGGAAGTTACCTGCAGATGTTTTTCAGCAGGGGATTCTTTATTTCCGTATTTGACAGTGTATGTATAAAACTGAACTGGTAGTTCTGATTCATCTTTTCAAAGAGGAAATGTCTCTTGGGGTGTAGTGGTATGAACTGGCCTTGATTAAATTGCCAGATTCTGTAGTAGCATGGCTATTTTTTGGGCTTTCACACATGTTCTTCATTTGCTGCTTTTTTTGAGCCCTGTCTTTTGAGAGTGTACTGGGGCTTTTGACGGAGTTATGGGGCAAATACTCTGCAGTTGTAATTGGTTGAAATAATGTTATGCAGGTTAAAATGTGAGAAATACCATAGTGAGTCAAACCAAAGCACTGCCTCACCCAATTAATACCTGTGCCCCATTGCAGGCAACAGCAGTTGCTCAGGGAAAGAATGAGAAACAAGCCATGTGTTGTATGAACCTTCTTCTGGTTTTGGACTTTGTGTCTTGGAGTCATTGCTACATAATTCCTGAAACAACTATTGTTTTTTCTAAAAATATACTAAATTGATAAATACAAATGAATGGTGTTTTAGATGTTTCTTGTTAGTAATAGTTGTCTCTGTACTTCAGTTTTTTTCATTAAAAGGTAGTAGGATATTAAAGGAAAAAATGCCTGTAGGGAGGTGTGTGTATATATACACACACATATATATATGCATGTGTATGTGTGTATATATACACACACCCCTCTACAGACAATTTTTTCTTTAACTACTGTCCTACTGTGTGTGTGTATGTGTATACACACACTTACAATTGTTATTCGTTAACTAATATCCTACTACCTACTCTGTGTTTGTGTATATACGTGTATATATAGATATGCATACATATATATATTAAAAATAGTTCTAGGAAAAAATAATTTTATTAATTCTTTGCAATTTCTTTCTAGCTCACTTTCCAATCATCAGAGCAGCCTTTCCCCTGCCTCAGTGTTGTCTTCTAGCGCATCACATGCAGTAAGTACTATTTGCATTTCAACAGATGTTTGGCTTATAGTCAGTTTATCTGATGATTAAGACCCTCTCTTAAAGTTCATTGTGTCCCAGTACACTAAGAACCGAAACAAGAGCCTCATCTCAGGGAAGAAGGACTGCCAGCCCTCTAGTGGTAAAAAAAGTCTTTACCACTTGTGGTTTGTACTGGATCAGGAGTGGCTATTACAGAGACTTGCCAGTCACACAACTGCAGAGGAAACTTTCCTGCCAGCAAGGAGGAATGGAACAAAGAAAGAATTTCTTGTAACAAATATATTTTAAAAAAATAATCTTTAGAAGTGGCTGTCTGAAACTGCTCCAAAATGTGGACTGTTAGCAGTCTCCACTGGAGGGGTTAGCTGGCAAAATGCAGGTGCTGGAATGATACATGTCACGACAAATGCCTCATGACAGATGATTTTAGAGTTTACCATGTGGCATTGTTGTCACCTGTGTATTTAATGCATTTGAGATAACAAAGGAAGTGGTAGTGAACACAGTGCTCTAGATGAGGTTGCACAGATGAAAGTCAGAGACGCTGCCTTGTTCTGTGATGGGGTACTTCTGTACAGTCCCGGTTAGGGTGTGCAGATAGGTTACTGCTTTTCTTTATGCCTGTATTTTCATTTGTAATGCTCCATCCCTACTGAATATATAACTTAAAAATTCACACTTATCCAAATGTCCTTTTTTTCTGTTATCAGAGTTATTTTGGCTTCTCTGTGCTGATGACACTGTTTTGCAAGTGGGATCAGCTTACAGCTAAGACACTGTATTGTGCTGGATTCAAACCAGGAACTCCTTTATCCTCATGTGTTCCTGTAATACATCTAGTCTGCATTTGAGTTTACCACATTGACTCTGTTGTGGGGCACTACAGTTTTAATCTTTTAAATTCCACAAGTGCATTGAGGAAATCACAATAGCAGTGTCCTGTATTTTGAAAACAAATACTGTCTTTTGGAAAAAATATAGGAGTTTATTTAACATAAGTACTGGAATATACAAGCAAAGGCCAGAAATAATGCAATGGAGTGACATTTGAGTTACTGTAATATAATTTTGTAATTATATAGCAGTTTGAATTTAACTCTCATATAATAATTTTTTTTGAATACTTAAAAATCGCAAGCATGCAACTTAGTTGCTTGCTTGGTATATAGGCAATGCATATCTTTTGCATGTGCTGCCGTTACTTAAAAGATTGTTGGGGGGTTTTTTTGATCTGCTCCCCTCCCCGGCATCTTCCAATGTGGTTTATTTGCTCTGTGATCTTCATTCTTTTTGTCTCCTTTCTAGCACACTAGTGTTGAGAACACAACTTCGCTCCAGCCCTCAACAACCTTTTCAACTGCTTCAACCTCAGCCACTAGCACCACCTCTTCGGTTGTCAGCATGGCAAGCAGTATGAACACTACAAACAGCCTTGGCCTGAGCGTTACCAGTGTGTCTATACCAGCTGCTACCTCACGGGCAGCTCCCTTAGTGTCTTCAGGTTCGCAATATTAACAGATCACGTGGATAGACAGAGGACTTCAGTCAGCAGGGCTGTCGGTTGAGCATCTCACCAGCCATAACTATGCTAAGAAATCCATGCTCTTGACTAGCGTTTTCAGCATGCTTTATTTGCTGGCTTATAAGATAAAGTTGTCTGGTTTTGTGTATTTGAAATATTTGTTAGGGTGTTATGTGGCATTTATATGGCACATTCCATCCCCCAAGAGCTTTATAAACGGACACCAGAGCAGTTCTGACTTTGGAAGTTTTGGACTAGGAGGTTTGCCCAGTTTGTATTCCAGGTTGTGATCAGCTCCTGGCTATGAGTTCACATTAGCTTTAATTTCAGTCTTCTTTGTGACTTGAATTTATTTGGCAATATCAAAATATACTGCAGTGTCCTCATTATCATATGCCACATCCCTACTGCTACATCTACAGAAAGGAAAAAAGTGTCTGATGTCTGGGTCATTCCACAGCAAATAGCACTTCAGAAAAAGGGTCCACAGAGAGAGAAGGTGGGGAGGCTTCTTGCACTGAGTTGTCTCTTGCTTCTCTCATCAGCCTGAACTGCTAAAAGGAAATCCTATGAGGGAAGTGAATGATTTAAATATTAAGATCAAACTTGCTTACAGAAGGATTTCTCATTCCCATACCTTGTAAATGAAATGTCTGATGACTGGCCAAAGTGCATTTTTTTTTTACTCTTCTGCTTTCTAGCACTGCTTCATGGAGGCGACTGAAACTTTTCAGTCGTCTTCTCTTTGCTATTCTCAGCTGCAATAAGTCACCCACAAAAAGTACGCTGGCAACATTTAGTGCTTTCCAGTCTATTGCTGGCAATAAGGGGGAATGTGTTTACAGAGCAGAAAATGAAAGGAGAGAATTTGCTCTCTTAGATGGAGAACAAAGCCTAAATTTTGCTTTCAGGAGAGGACTGAAGATGGGAGAAGTTTCTGTAATTCTTGTAATCCTCTTGGACAAAGTAAATGACGAAATCAGACTTTTCTCTGATGGGACTGTTTTCAGTCTTAAGTAGCCTGTGCTTTCCCTTCCTTGAAGCATGGTTAAACTCTTCAGGCTATTTTGAGCATTTTCATCAACGAGCACAAAATTCTTCTGTGTAGTTCTGCTCTTTACAAGCTATGACAGTGCAGCCGCCAGGGTTTGTGAGCTATCTTGTCTCAATGCTGAAGCCTTTTCTTTTCTAAAGGCTTGTTAAAGTGTCTGTATTTTGATTCTACAGGCAAAGCTCCCCCAAACCTGCCCCAAGGTGTACCGCCCTTACTGCATAACCAGTATATTGTGGGACCTGGAGGACTTCTGCCTGCCTACCCAGTAAGCAATTTAATTGTTCCTGTCCTTGATTGCTTAACCCTTGGTGCACGTGGGCCCTCCAGACCTGCTGCTGTCTATACTAAGGCATTTCTGTTGGAACATGTTGCACGTGGAATTCTTGTTCCAAATGCTGAAGAATATATGAAATATATTCAGTGGGGGTTTACTGTTGATAGCGAGCTGCAGAACTGTTGGTACGAAACCTGATTTGGCTGCTGTTGAAGCTAAACATGCATGTTGCTATGGTTTTCAGTGGTATCCGGTTTTAGGCCCTTTGAGTAAAATTACACTCATTCAGGTTTGTGTTACTGGTATAGATTTACTATAGAAATGGTTGAAATGTGCCATAGGTCCTGTCTGTCGTACCTTGAAAGATTGCAGATAGCTTTTTGATGTCTGACCGGGATCAACATATTTTTGGTCATCTGTTTTTTGAATCAGAAACTTTATTCTAATAATCTTTCTGTATCACACTGAATGCGAGGGGATACCATAGGTTGCTTTGTGGTCTAGTCATCAAATCTTAAATCCTACTATTCTCAGAAGTAATGATTGCAGCAAAGAAGGCTGTTGCTCTTACTCCCCAATCTGAATGCCCTGTAGATTTTTCACAAGTTAATGAATGATGCATCTGTGAAAACAGTATTGAAGATGGGACAGTCAGACTCTCCTCAGAGGACTGCTGTCACCAAGAAACAACATCAGAGTGACAAGCTATTTTAAGCTTAGCTCTACTAGCCTTAAAATGCTACAGTGTGCCATGATGGCACAATGCGATGTATAGCTGCACACCTTTAAAATAGACTGGGCCTAAGTCAAACTCTGTTTAAAGCCCCAAATTGGTCAGCGTCAGAGAAAAGTATTATAATGATGTTGTATTTTTATTTGTCTTTAAGCAGATTTATGGTTATGATGATCTCCAGATGCTTCAATCCAGGCTGCCAATGGTAAGTAAATAACTTGTTTAAAATTAAATAAACCAAGCCATCTTCAGTGTTTATCATTTGTGCAACACAAATTGGTTCATTTAATGGTGATTCAGAGCTTATATTTATGTTCTATATTCTGGTTTTTTAAACATCCACACTTTCTCTAGGTGGTGTAAATTGATATAGAGCAACTGTTGCGTTGTGCATTTGTCCATCTGCAAATTCTGTAAATAGAAGCAAGTGTGCTCTCTGCTTTTGAGCAGAGAAGTTTTTAATTGTTGTAACAACAGTATGACATCTTGTCAAATCTAGTTGACATCTGAGCATGAGTGTTTTCTTTTACCAAGAGGTAGGGTTGAAAAGCAAGTACACAAATTGGCAGTCAGTAGGTGCATCTGACAGGTTTTGGAAGTGCTCATAGGTGGAGATCTTTCCATATGTATCATGGCAACAAATGCAGGTGAGCTGCAGGAGGGAGAGTATACAAAATTTTCTTTCTTACCTGGATCCAGAATGTAAATGGCATGTAAGAGATGCTGAGCTCCCAGACAGATCCACAAAGAGCCTCAGCCTAGATTGCAGAAAGGTAAAGAATTTTGTTTTCAGAAAACTAGGATAAGGATCTTGCAGAGAAAGTTTGGTAGTATGTAACTGAGAAAAGTCACAGGATTAAGTGATGCAGTGTATGCATAGAGGCAGAAATGGAGCAATGAGCAGTGGTCTGGAAAAGAAGTATCGCTGAATGAATGCCATAATTAAAGGTCCAAATCAGTACCAGGTTTTCCACGTGGAGGCTGGAGACAGCCAGAGTCAGATAATCAAAGGTGAGTATGGAGATGTTGCAGAAAAAACCCTGGTTTTGAGGGTTTGAGCTGCACATTCTGAATTAAAAAGTTGGACGCATTAGTGAAGATTTTTAATAAAGGCATGATTGTCAACTGAAATGAATGGGATTATTTTCAGAGCAGCAAAATAACAAAATATTTGATTTCGGGGGCCAGGAGAGACATGGTGTGGTCGTTTGACCCTGGCTGGATGCCAGGTGCCCACCAAAGCTGCTCTGTCACTCCCCTCCTCAGATGGACAGGGGAGAGAAAACATAACGAAAAGCTTGTGGGTTGAGATAAGGACAGGGAGAGATCATTCACCAATTACTGTCATGGGCAAAACAGACTCAACTTGGGGAAATACATTCAATTTATTACCAATCAAATCAGAGTAGGATAATGAGAAATAGCACCAAATCTTAAAAACACCTTCCCCCCACCCCTCCCTTCTTCCCGGGCTCAACTTCACTCCCTATTTCTCTACCTCCTCCCCCCGAGCAGCACAGGGGGACGGGAATGGGGGTTGGGGTCAGTTCATCCCCCGCTGTCTCTGCCGCTCCCTCCTCCTCAGGGGAGGACTCCTCACACTCTGCCCCTGTTCCAGCGCGGGGTCCCTCCCACGGCAGAGAGTCCTCCACGAACTGCTCCAGCGTGAGCCCTTCCCAGGGCTGCAGTTCCTCACCAACTGCTCCAGCGTGGGTCCCTTCCACGGGGCGCAGTCCTTCAGGAGCAGACTGCTCCAGCGTGGGTCCCCCGCGGGGTCACCAGTCCTGACAGCAAACCTGCTCCAGCCTGCGCTCCTCTCTCCATGGGGCCACAGGTCCTGCCAGGAGCCTCATGGTCACAGCCTCCTTTGGCCATCCCCCTGCTCCAGCATGGGGTCCTCCAGGGGCTGCAGGTGGATCTCTGCTCCAGCGTGGACCTCCATGGGCTGCAGGGGGACAGCCTGCCTCACCGTGGGCTTCCCCAGGGGCTGCAGGGGAATCTCTGCTCCGGCGCCTGGAGCACCTCCTCCTCCTCATTCTGCACTGGACTTGGTGTCTGCAGAGTTGTGCCTCTCACTCCTCTCTTTGACTGCAGTAGTACAGTCCCTGTCCGTCCGTCGTCCCCCTCCCCCCATTCTTAAATATGTTACTGCAGAGATGCTACCACCATCGCTGATGGGCTTGGCCTTGGCCAGTGGTGGTTCTGTCTTGGAGCCGTCTGGCATTGTCTCTGTTGGACACAGGGGAAGCTTCTAGCAGCTTCTCACAGAAGCCACCCCCATAGCCCTCCCCACTATGAAAACCTTGCCGCACAAACCCAATACATATGGTTACACTGACAGAAGGCAAAATATTTTCTAGAAGAGCTGCTCAACATTTATCAGTCTGCATTCCATGTGTTCACTCAACATTTTTGTCACTCTCTGGGCAGAAGTGCTATTTTCCATGTACATGTACCACATGCCCATGCAGGGGCTGGAGCAGAGCATGCCTATTAGTGGGGAGGTTTAGTTCTGAGAGGGCAGGAGATAATAATTGCTCATATTATTTACATGTAGTGACAGCAAATGGAGAGAAAAAATCACAGGGTAATGCTATGTGAATAAACAGATGGGAGCCATGGTGTTGTCAGGCAAGGTTGTGTTGGTGGGTGGTGTGCTTGGGGTGCTGGCACGTGCAGGATGATTTGGCGCAGGTAGGTGCCGTCGCCGCAGGAGGCGGGCTGATGTTGGAGGTCCGTGGCTGGACCTTGTCCGTGCTGCCCTCGAACGGCTGGTGCTGCAAGGTGTTTTGCAGCAGCGCAACGAGAGAGTCGTGGTGGAAAATGCCTGAAGCGGGAAGAGTGGCGGACGTCAGGCTAACGCAAGGGATGTCTGCCGTGCCTGTCCTTGGTGGAATCATCCGACGGCTTGGTTTGGGAGGGACGTTTAAGGGTGATCTGGTCGAACCCGCCTGCAGGGAGCAGGGACATCCAGACAAGTGGATGGGGTTGCCGAGAGCCCCGTGGAACCTGACGTTGCCCGTTTCCCGGGATGGGGCATGTGCCACCTCTGTGGGCAACCTGTTCCACGCAGCGTTTCACCAGCCCGATGGCAAGGCAAAGGCTGTCCTCCTTGTATCTGGCCTGGATCTACCCTCTTGCCGTTTAAAACCATTGCCGCTTGTCCTGTCACTAGGGGCGCCGTGAAAAGGTGTGTGTGGCCCTCCTGCGGAGCCGCTGCAGCAGGTCCGTGTGGTCGTTGTCCCGAGGACTGCAGAGCTGCTGCTGAGTGGGTGTAAAGCGGGGCGGCAGGCGGAAAAGGCTGAGGAGGCCAGGGCGGGAGAGCTGGTTCTGATGCCGATGGCTGCCCCCTGGCAGAGGCTTTGCAAAGAGGTTGAGGAAAGGGCCTCCGTGGGGAGGTGCCAAGGAGCAGAGTGGGCGCGGGATGTGCAGAGCCCTGTTTGGAGCAGGGCTTGGAGGAGGTGTGGAGTGGCGGTGGCTTCCCCCCAGCCCAAAGGCTCGTTGCGGTGCTTGTGAGACAAGAGGCGCTGCCAGGCTTTTTGCAAGAGGTCTTTATTTGGTGTCGAATAAATAGGTGAATAAATAGATAAAACCCATTGTGAAAATAAATAGAGTAGGGGTTATAAATAGAGGAGCAGTCCGTGGGGTCCGAGGGCGCAGGGCCGTGGTGTCAGCGGGTCTCGGCCCGGGGGAGGGGAGGCGGGAGGCCAGAGGTGGGGATGGGGCGGTGGTCCAGAAGTGGTGGTGGGGGTGCGCGGGGCCGTGCGGGTTGGTGGGGGTCGTTGTGCTAATCGCGCATGGTGCGGGTGAGGTTGCGGAGGTGTTGGAAGCAGGTGCAAGCTTCGAGGCGGACGTGGTCCCAGGCGCAGGCGCTGTGGTTGTGGGTGCGGAGGAGGTTGTGGAAGCGGCTGAAGTATTCGTCGATGTCGAGCCGGAGGCGGCGGGCCCCTTGTCCCTGGAGGAGCGTCCCGTTGGCTGGCACGCATCGCTCGAGGTCTTGTAGGTAGCGGTGAATGGTGTTGAGGAGGTCACGGTGTGCCTGGGTGTCCCAGTGTTGGAGGGCGCTGGTGCTGCTGAGGATGGCGAAGAGGTGGTCGAGGATGCGCTGGACGGTGGCGGCGGCTTGCTGTGGGTGGCTGGTGTGGAGGAGGGCGTCGGGGAAGGGGAAGGGCGCGGGCTGGTGGTGGCAGGTCTGTGTGGAGCTGGGAGCCATGGCCCGGAGGAACTGGAGGCTGCGCCAGAGGAAGGTGGCGTCGTGGGTGCGCGGGTGGTGGCAGGGGAGGGCGGTGGCGAGAGCCGTGAGGAGGAGCAGGAGCGGCGGGGCGGCGTGCGGCAGGCGGGGCCGTGGGGTTGCGGGCGCAGGCATGGTGGGGCTGTGGGTGGCGCGTGGGTGGCGCTGGTGAGGAGGCTGGTGAGGCTTGGTGGTGGTGCGGGTGGGCGCTGTGCTCGGGGTGGTGGCGGGCGGGCGGCTTTATGTGGTGCGGCGTCTTTGGCTTGGTGGCTTTCTGCTCGCATGCTCGCAGCGAGTTTCCGTCTGTGGTTTTCGGTTTTGGCTGGTGCCTGTGGTGGTCTTGGGGAAGCGCGTTGTTGGGGTGTCCGTGCGCGGGGAGGGCGGTGGCGGCGGTGTGTGGGGGGGAGGTTGTGTGCGGTGGTTGGGTGGGGGATGCGAAAGCGCTGGGGCAGAGCCCTTGCGGGCAGCTGCGGCGGGGAGGTGTGTTTGGGTTTCCCTGGTGGCTGCAGGGCGAGCTGCGGTGCCTCCTTCCTGCAGCTGAAGTTTCCCTTCCTTGCCCCAGCGTCTTTTCCGCCTGTAATGCCCTGGCGCTGGTTGTGGCCTGTTTTCCTTTCCCTTGTGGCTCGCCTTTGCTTTCGCCTTGGCCGGTCTTTTCTTTTCGTGTCGGGCAGGGCTGTGAAGCGATGTCACTTGGCGGAGCCTGGGGAGCCCCCTGGTGGAGCGAGGGCCTGGGGGCGGCGGCGGTGGCGGCTTGCGAAGAGGCGGCTCTGGGTGTAGGCACGTGAGCATGGGCCGTGTTCCTGGATGGAGCTGCCCCAGCTCCTGTGTTTGAAGGTGCGGAGGGTGGGGAAGAAAGGCCGGAGGCAAGGGTTGAGGCAAAGGGAAGAGAGAGTTCTGGTGCTGCTCCTGCTGGCGCGTGGGGTCCCTGGCTGTGGTGCCACGTGCGCGCGCGCGCCTGTAGGAGGGGCCGGGTCGTGTTTGGTCGTCGTCCTTGCGGGCGGTGGCTGGAGAGGAAAGAAGAGAACGTCCCCCGTAAGCGAAGGGTCTTGCGTTTGGGCTGGGCTGAGCCCCGCGCCCCTCGGGGAGGGGTGTCCAAGAGTCCTGTGGAGGTGGAGCCGAGGCAGGTGCTGGAGGTGTAGAGCTGTAGCGGGAGGAGGAGGCGGAGGCTGGAGTCGCTGAGTGAGGTTTTGAGGTGCCTTGCAAGAAGAGCAAGGCTGACGTTGTGGTTGCGCGAGAGGCGCGGCCAGGTGTTTTGGGAAAGGTTTTGGAGCCGTGGCAAGGGGTGCGTGGTGGCGGTGTCAGGGCGGTGGCGGGCTGGGAGCCATGGTGTTGTCAGGCAAGGTTGTGTTGGTGGGTGGTGTGCTTGGGGTGCTGGCACGTGCAGGATGATTTGGCGCAGGTAGGTGCCGTCGCCGCAGGAGGCGGGCTGATGTTGGAGGTCCGTGGCTGGACCTTGTCCGTGCTGCCCTCGAACGGCTGGTGCTGCAAGGTGTTTTGCAGCAGCGCAACGAGAGAGTCGTGGTGGAAAATGCCTGAAGCGGGAAGAGTGGCGGACGTCAGGCTAACGCAAGGGATGTCTGCCGTGCCTGTCCTTGGTGGAATCATCCGACGGCTTGGTTTGGGAGGGACGTTTAAGGGTGATCTGGTCGAACCCGCCTGCAGGGAGCAGGGACATCCAGACAAGTGGATGGGGTTGCCGAGAGCCCCGTGGAACCTGACGTTGCCCGTTTCCCGGGATGGGGCATGTGCCACCTCTGTGGGCAACCTGTTCCACGCAGCGTTTCACCAGCCCGATGGCAAGGCAAAGGCTGTCCTCCTTGTATCTGGCCTGGATCTACCCTCTTGCCGTTTAAAACCATTGCCGCTTGTCCTGTCGCTAGGGGCGCCGTGAAAAGGTGCGTGTGGCCCTCCTGCGGAGCCGCTGCAGCAGGTCCGTGTGGTCGTTGTCCCGAGGACTGCAGAGCTGCTGCTGAGTGGGTGTAAAGCGGGGCGGCAGGCGGAAAAGGCTGAGGAGGCCAGGGCGGGAGAGCTGGTTCTGATGCCGATGGCTGCCCCCTGGCAGAGGCTTTGCAAAGAGGTTGAGGAAAGGGCCTCCGTGGGGAGGTGCCAAGGAGCAGAGTGGGCGCGGGATGTGCAGAGCCCTGTTTGGAGCAGGGCTTGGAGGAGGTGTGGAGTGGCGGTGGCTTCCCCCCAGCCCAAAGGCTCGTTGCGGTGCTTGTGAGACAAGAGGCGCTGCCAGGCTTTTTGCAAGAGGTCTTTATTTGGTGTCGAATAAATAGGTGAATAAATAGATAAAACCCATTGTGAAAATAAATAGAGTAGGGGTTATAAATAGAGGAGCAGTCCGTGGGGTCCGAGGGCGCAGGGCCGTGGTGTCAGCGGGTCTCGGCCCGGGGGAGGGGAGGCGGGAGGCCAGAGGTGGGGATGGGGCGGTGGTCCAGAAGTGGTGGTGGGGGTGCGCGGGGCCGTGCGGGTTGGTGGGGGTCGTCGTGCTAATCGCGCATGGTGCGGGTGAGGTTGCGGAGGTGTTGGAAGCAGGTGCAAGCTTCGAGGCGGACGTGGTCCCAGGCGCAGGCGCTGTGGTTGTGGGTGCGGAGGAGGTTGTGGAAGCGGCTGAAGTATTCGTCGATGTCGAGCCGGAGGCGGCGGGCCCCTTGTCCCTGGAGGAGCGTCCCGTTGGCTGGCACGCATCGCTCGAGGTCTTGTAGGTAGCGGTGAATGGTGTTGAGGAGGTCACGGTGTGCCTGGGTGTCCCAGTGTTGGAGGGCGCTGGTGCTGCTGAGGATGGCGAAGAGGTGGTCGAGGATGCGCTGGACGGTGGCGGCGGCTTGCTGTGGGTGGCTGGTGTGGAGGAGGGCGTCGGGGAAGGGGAAGGGCGCGGGCTGGTGGTGGCAGGTCTGTGTGGAGCTGGGAGCCATGGCCCGGAGGAACTGGAGGCTGCGCCAGAGGAAGGTGGCGTCGTGGGTGCGCGGGTGGTGGCAGGGGAGGGCGGTGGCGAGAGCCGTGAGGAGGAGCAGGAGCGGCGGGGCGGCGTGCGGCAGGCGGGGCCGTGGGGTTGCGGGCGCAGGCATGGTGGGGCTGTGGGTGGCGCGTGGGTGGCGCTGGTGAGGAGGCTGGTGAGGCTTGGTGGTGGTGCGGGTGGGCGCTGTGCTCGGGGTGGTGGCGGGCGGGCGGCTTTATGTGGTGCGGCGTCTTTGGCTTGGTGGCTTTCTGCTCGCATGCTCGCAGCGAGTTTCCGTCTGTGGTTTTCGGTTTTGGCTGGTGCCTGTGGTGGTCTTGGGGAAGTGCGTTGTTGGGGTGTCCGTGCGCGGGGAGGGCGGTGGCGGCGGTGTGTGGGGGGGAGGTTGTGTGCGGTGGTTGGGTGGGGGATGCGAAAGCGCTGGGGCAGAGCCCTTGCGGGCAGCTGCGGCGGGGAGGTGTGTTTGGGTTTCCCTGGTGGCTGCAGGGCGAGCTGCGGTGCCTCCTTCCTGCAGCTGAAGTTTCCCTTCCTTGCCCCAGCGTCTTTTCCGCCTGTAATGCCCTGGCGCTGGTTGTGGCCTGTTTTCCTTTCCCTTGTGGCTCGCCTTTGCTTTCGCCTTGGCCGGTCTTTTCTTTTCGTGTCGGGCAGGGCTGTGAAGCGATGTCACTTGGCGGAGCCTGGGGAGCCCCCTGGTGGAGCGAGGGCCTGGGGGCGGCGGCGGTGGCGGCTTGCGAAGAGGCGGCTCTGGGTGTAGGCACGTGAGCATGGGCCGTGTTCCTGGATGGAGCTGCCCCAGCTCCTGTGTTTGAAGGTGCGGAGGGTGGGGAAGAAAGGCCGGAGGCAAGGGTTGAGGCAAAGGGAAGAGAGAGTTCTGGTGCTGCTCCTGCTGGCGCGTGGGGTCCCTGGCTGTGGTGCCACGTGCGCGCGCGCGCGCGCGCCTGTAGGAGGGGCCGGGTCGTGTTTGGTCGTCGTCCTTGCGGGCGGTGGCTGGAGAGGAAAGAAGAGAACGTCCCCCGTAAGCGAAGGGTCTTGCGTTTGGGCTGGGCTGAGCCCCGCGCCCCTCGGGGAGGGGTGTCCAAGAGTCCTGTGGAGGTGGAGCCGAGGCAGGTGCTGGAGGTGTAGAGCTGTAGCGGGAGGAGGAGGCGGAGGCTGGAGTCGCTGAGTGAGGTTTTGAGGTGCCTTGCAAGAAGAGCAAGGCTGACGTTGTGGTTGCGCGAGAGGCGCGGCCAGGTGTTTTGGGAAAGGTTTTGGAGCCGTGGCAAGGGGTGCGTGGTGGCGGTGTCAGGGCGGTGGCGGGCTGGGAGCCATGGTGTTGTCAGGCAAGGTTGTGTTGGTGGGTGGTGTGCTTGGGGTGCTGGCACGTGCAGGATGATTTGGCGCAGGTAGGTGCCGTCGCCGCAGGAGGCGGGCTGATGTTGGAGGTCCGTGGCTGGACCTTGTCCGTGCTGCCCTCGAACGGCTGGTGCTGCAAGGTGTTTTGCAGCAGCGCAACGAGAGAGTCGTGGTGGAAAATGCCTGAAGCGGGAAGAGTGGCGGACGTCAGGCTAACGCAAGGGATGTCTGCCGTGCCTGTCCTTGGTGGAATCATCCGACGGCTTGGTTTGGGAGGGACGTTTAAGGGTGATCTGGTCGAACCCGCCTGCAGGGAGCAGGGACATCCAGACAAGTGGATGGGGTTGCCGAGAGCCCCGTGGAACCTGACGTTGCCCGTTTCCCGGGATGGGGCATGTGCCACCTCTGTGGGCAACCTGTTCCACGCAGCGTTTCACCAGCCCGATGGCAAGGCAAAGGCTGTCCTCCTTGTATCTGGCCTGGATCTACCCTCTTGCCGTTTAAAACCATTGCCGCTTGTCCTGTCGCTAGGGGCGCCGTGAAAAGGTGCGTGTGGCCCTCCTGCGGAGCCGCTGCAGCAGGTCCGTGTGGTCGTTGTCCCGAGGACTGCAGAGCTGCTGCTGAGTGGGTGTAAAGCGGGGCGGCAGGCGGAAAAGGCTGAGGAGGCCAGGGCGGGAGAGCTGGTTCTGATGCCGATGGCTGCCCCCTGGCAGAGGCTTTGCAAAGAGGTTGAGGAAAGGGCCTCCGTGGGGAGGTGCCAAGGAGCAGAGTGGGCGCGGGATGTGCAGAGCCCTGTTTGGAGCAGGGCTTGGAGGAGGTGTGGAGTGGCGGTGGCTTCCCCCCAGCCCAAAGGCTCGTTGCGGTGCTTGTGAGACAAGAGGCGCTGCCAGGCTTTTTGCAAGAGGTCTTTATTTGGTGTCGAATAAATAGGTGAATAAATAGATAAAACCCATTGTGAAAATAAATAGAGTAGGGGTTATAAATAGAGGAGCAGTCCGTGGGGTCCGAGGGCGCAGGGCCGTGGTGTCAGCGGGTCTCGGCCCGGGGGAGGGGAGGCGGGAGGCCAGAGGTGGGGATGGGGCGGTGGTCCAGAAGTGGTGGTGGGGGTGCGCGGGGCCGTGCGGGTTGGTGGGGGTCGTCGTGCTAATCGCGCATGGTGCGGGTGAGGTTGCGGAGGTGTTGGAAGCAGGTGCAAGCTTCGAGGCGGACGTGGTCCCAGGCGCAGGCGCTGTGGTTGTGGGTGCGGAGGAGGTTGTGGAAGCGGCTGAAGTATTCGTCGATGTCGAGCCGGAGGCGGCGGGCCCCTTGTCCCTGGAGGAGCGTCCCGTTGGCTGGCACGCATCGCTCGAGGTCTTGTAGGTAGCGGTGAATGGTGTTGAGGAGGTCACGGTGTGCCTGGGTGTCCCAGTGTTGGAGGGCGCTGGTGCTGCTGAGGATGGCGAAGAGGTGGTCGAGGATGCGCTGGACGGTGGCGGCGGCTTGCTGTGGGTGGCTGGTGTGGAGGAGGGCGTCGGGGAAGGGGAAGGGCGCGGGCTGGTGGTGGCAGGTCTGTGTGGAGCTGGGAGCCATGGCCCGGAGGAACTGGAGGCTGCGCCAGAGGAAGGTGGCGTCGTGGGTGCGCGGGTGGTGGCAGGGGAGGGCGGTGGCGAGAGCCGTGAGGAGGAGCAGGAGCGGCGGGGCGGCGTGCGGCAGGCGGGGCCGTGGGGTTGCGGGCGCAGGCATGGTGGGGCTGTGGGTGGCGCGTGGGTGGCGCTGGTGAGGAGGCTGGTGAGGCTTGGTGGTGGTGCGGGTGGGCGCTGTGCTCGGGGTGGTGGCGGGCGGGCGGCTTTATGTGGTGCGGCGTCTTTGGCTTGGTGGCTTTCTGCTCGCATGCTCGCAGCGAGTTTCCGTCTGTGGTTTTCGGTTTTGGCTGGTGCCTGTGGTGGTCTTGGGGAAGTGCGTTGTTGGGGTGTCCGTGCGCGGGGAGGGCGGTGGCGGCGGTGTGTGGTGGGGAGGTTGTGTGCGGTGGTTGGGTGGGGGATGCGAAAGCGCTGGGGCAGAGCCCTTGCGGGCAGCTGCGGCGGGGAGGTGTGTTTGGGTTTCCCTGGTGGCTGCAGGGCGAGCTGCGGTGCCTCCTTCCTGCAGCTGAAGTTTCCCTTCCTTGCCCCAGCGTCTTTTCCGCCTGTAATGCCCTGGCGCTGGTTGTGGCCTGTTTTCCTTTCCCTTGTGGCTCGCCTTTGCTTTCGCCTTGGCCGGTCTTTTCTTTTCGTGTCGGGCAGGGCTGTGAAGCGATGTCACTTGGCGGAGCCTGGGGAGCCCCCTGGTGGAGCGAGGGCCTGGGGGCGGCGGCGGTGGCGGCTTGCGAAGAGGCGGCTCTGGGTGTAGGCACGTGAGCATGGGCCGTGTTCCTGGATGGAGCTGCCCCAGCTCCTGTGTTTGAAGGTGCGGAGGGTGGGGAAGAAAGGCCGGAGGCAAGGGTTGAGGCAAAGGGAAGAGAGAGTTCTGGTGCTGCTCCTGCTGGCGCGTGGGGTCCCTGGCTGTGGTGCCACGTGCGCGCGCGCGCGCGCCTGTAGGAGGGGCCGGGTCGTGTTTGGTCGTCGTCCTTGCGGGCGGTGGCTGGAGAGGAAAGAAGAGAACGTCCCCCGTAAGCGAAGGGTCTTGCGTTTGGGCTGGGCTGAGCCCCGCGCCCCTCGGGGAGGGGTGTCCAAGAGTCCTGTGGAGGTGGAGCCGAGGCAGGTGCTGGAGGTGTAGAGCTGTAGCGGGAGGAGGAGGCGGAGGCTGGAGTCGCTGAGTGAGGTTTTGAGGTGCCTTGCAAGAAGAGCAAGGCTGACGTTGTGGTTGCGCGAGAGGCGCGGCCAGGTGTTTTGGGAAAGGTTTTGGAGCCGTGGCAAGGGGTGCGTGGTGGCGGTGTCAGGGCGGTGGCGGGCTGGGAGCCATGGTGTTGTCAGGCAAGGTTGTGTTGGTGGGTGGTGTGCTTGGGGTGCTGGCACGTGCAGGATGATTTGGCGCAGGTAGGTGCCGTCGCCGCAGGAGGCGGGCTGATGTTGGAGGTCCGTGGCTGGACCTTGTCCGTGCTGCCCTCGAACGGCTGGTGCTGCAAGGTGTTTTGCAGCAGCGCAACGAGAGAGTCGTGGTGGAAAATGCCTGAAGCGGGAAGAGTGGCGGACGTCAGGCTAACGCAAGGGATGTCTGCCGTGCCTGTCCTTGGTGGAATCATCCGACGGCTTGGTTTGGGAGGGACGTTTAAGGGTGATCTGGTCGAACCCGCCTGCAGGGAGCAGGGACATCCAGACAAGTGGATGGGGTTGCCGAGAGCCCCGTGGAACCTGACGTTGCCCGTTTCCCGGGATGGGGCATGTGCCACCTCTGTGGGCAACCTGTTCCACGCAGCGTTTCACCAGCCCGATGGCAAGGCAAAGGCTGTCCTCCTTGTATCTGGCCTGGATCTACCCTCTTGCCGTTTAAAACCATTGCCGCTTGTCCTGTCGCTAGGGGCGCCGTGAAAAGGTGCGTGTGGCCCTCCTGCGGAGCCGCTGCAGCAGGTCCGTGTGGTCGTTGTCCCGAGGACTGCAGAGCTGCTGCTGAGTGGGTGTAAAGCGGGGCGGCAGGCGGAAAAGGCTGAGGAGGCCAGGGCGGGAGAGCTGGTTCTGATGCCGATGGCTGCCCCCTGGCAGAGGCTTTGCAAAGAGGTTGAGGAAAGGGCCTCCGTGGGGAGGTGCCAAGGAGCAGAGTGGGCGCGGGATGTGCAGAGCCCTGTTTGGAGCAGGGCTTGGAGGAGGTGTGGAGTGGCGGTGGCTTCTCCCCAGCCCAAAGGCTCGTTGCGGTGCTTGTGAGACAAGAGGCGCTGCCAGGCTTTTTGCAAGAGGTCTTTATTTGGTGTCGAATAAATAGGTGAATAAATAGATAAAACCCATTGTGAAAATAAATAGAGTAGGGGTTATAAATAGAGGAGCAGTCCGTGGGGTCCGAGGGCGCAGGGCCGTGGTGTCAGCGGGTCTCGGCCCGGGGGAGGGGAGGCGGGAGGCCAGAGGTGGGGATGGGGCGGTGGTCCAGAAGTGGTGGTGGGGGTGCGCGGGGCCGTGCGGGTTGGTGGGGGTCGTCGTGCTAATCGCGCATGGTGCGGGTGAGGTTGCGGAGGTGTTGGAAGCAGGTGCAAGCTTCGAGGCGGACGTGGTCCCAGGCGCAGGCGCTGTGGTTGTGGGTGCGGAGGAGGTTGTGGAAGCGGCTGAAGTATTCGTCGATGTCGAGCCGGAGGCGGCGGGCCCCTTGTCCCTGGAGGAGCGTCCCGTTGGCTGGCACGCATCGCTCGAGGTCTTGTAGGTAGCGGTGAATGGTGTTGAGGAGGTCACGGTGTGCCTGGGTGTCCCAGTGTTGGAGGGCGCTGGTGCTGCTGAGGATGGCGAAGAGGTGGTCGAGGATGCGCTGGACGGTGGCGGCGGCTTGCTGTGGGTGGCTGGTGTGGAGGAGGGCGTCGGGGAAGGGGAAGGGCGCGGGCTGGTGGTGGCAGGTCTGTGTGGAGCTGGGAGCCATGGCCCGGAGGAACTGGAGGCTGCGCCAGAGGAAGGTGGCGTCGTGGGTGCGCGGGTGGTGGCAGGGGAGGGCGGTGGCGAGAGCCGTGAGGGAGGAGCAGGAGCGGCGGGGCGGCGTGCGGCAGGCGGGGCCGTGGGGTTGCGGGCGCAGGCATGGTGGGGCTGTGGGTGGCGCGTGGGTGGCGCTGGTGAGGAGGCTGGTGAGGCTTGGTGGTGGTGCGGGTGGGCGCTGTGCTCGGGGTGGTGGCGGGCGGGCGGCTTTATGTGGTGCGGCGTCTTTGGCTTGGTGGCTTTCTGCTCGCATGCTCGCAGCGAGTTTCCGTCTGTGGTTTTCGGTTTTGGCTGGTGCCTGTGGTGGTCTTGGGGAAGTGCGTTGTTGGGGTGTCCGTGCGCGGGGAGGGCGGTGGCGGCGGTGTGTGGGGGAGGTTGTGTGCGGTGGTTGGGTGGGGGATGCGAAAGCGCTGGGGCAGAGCCCTTGCGGGCAGCTGCGGCGGGGAGGTGTGTTTGGGTTTCCCTGGTGGCTGCAGGGCGAGCTGCGGTGCCTCCTTCCTGCAGCTGAAGTTTCCCTTCCTTGCCCCAGCGTCTTTTCCGCCTGTAATGCCCTGGCGCTGGTTGTGGCCTGTTTTCCTTTCCCTTGTGGCTCGCCTTTGCTTTCGCCTTGGCCGGTCTTTTCTTTTCGTGTCGGGCAGGGCTGTGAAGCGATGTCACTTGGCGGAGCCTGGGGAGCCCCCTGGTGGAGCGAGGGCCTGGGGGCGGCGGCGGTGGCGGCTTGCGAAGAGGCGGCTCTGGGTGTAGGCACGTGAGCATGGGCCGTGTTCCTGGATGGAGCTGCCCCAGCTCCTGTGTTTGAAGGTGCGGAGGGTGGGGAAGAAAGGCCGGAGGCAAGGGTTGAGGCAAAGGGAAGAGAGAGTTCTGGTGCTGCTCCTGCTGGCGCGTGGGGTCCCTGGCTGTGGTGCCACGTGCGCGCGCGCGCGCGCGCCTGTAGGAGGGGCCGGGTCGTGTTTGGTCGTCGTCCTTGCGGGCGGTGGCTGGAGAGGAAAGAAGAGAACGTCCCCCGTAAGCGAAGGGTCTTGCGTTTGGGCTGGGCTGAGCCCCGCGCCCCTCGGGGAGGGGTGTCCAAGAGTCCTGTGGAGGTGGAGCCGAGGCAGGTGCTGGAGGTGTAGAGCTGTAGCGGGAGGAGGAGGCGGAGGCTGGAGTCGCTGAGTGAGGTTTTGAGGTGCCTTGCAAGAAGAGCAAGGCTGACGTTGTGGTTGCGCGAGAGGCGCGGCCAGGTGTTTTGGGAAAGGTTTTGGAGCCGTGGCAAGGGGTGCGTGGTGGCGGTGTCAGGGCGGTGGCGGGCTGGGAGCCATGGTGTTGTCAGGCAAGGTTGTGTTGGTGGGTGGTGTGCTTGGGGTGCTGGCACGTGCAGGATGATTTGGCGCAGGTAGGTGCCGTCGCCGCAGGAGGCGGGCTGATGTTGGAGGTCCGTGGCTGGACCTTGTCCGTGCTGCCCTCGAACGGCTGGTGCTGCAAGGTGTTTTGCAGCAGCGCAACGAGAGAGTCGTGGTGGAAAATGCCTGAAGCGGGAAGAGTGGCGGACGTCAGGCTAACGCAAGGGATGTCTGCCGTGCCTGTCCTTGGTGGAATCATCCGACGGCTTGGTTTGGGAGGGACGTTTAAGGGTGATCTGGTCGAACCCGCCTGCAGGGAGCAGGGACATCCAGACAAGTGGATGGGGTTGCCGAGAGCCCCGTGGAACCTGACGTTGCCCGTTTCCCGGGATGGGGCATGTGCCACCTCTGTGGGCAACCTGTTCCACGCAGCGTTTCACCAGCCCGATGGCAAGGCAAAGGCTGTCCTCCTTGTATCTGGCCTGGATCTACCCTCTTGCCGTTTAAAACCATTGCCGCTTGTCCTGTCGCTAGGGGCGCCGTGAAAAGGTGCGTGTGGCCCTCCTGCGGAGCCGCTGCAGCAGGTCCGTGTGGTCGTTGTCCCGAGGACTGCAGAGCTGCTGCTGAGTGGGTGTAAAGCGGGGCGGCAGGCGGAAAAGGCTGAGGAGGCCAGGGCGGGAGAGCTGGTTCTGATGCCGATGGCTGCCCCCTGGCAGAGGCTTTGCAAAGAGGTTGAGGAAAGGGCCTCCGTGGGGAGGTGCCAAGGAGCAGAGTGGGCGCGGGATGTGCAGAGCCCTGTTTGGAGCAGGGCTTGGAGGAGGTGTGGAGTGGCGGTGGCTTCTCCCCAGCCCAAAGGCTCGTTGCGGTGCTTGTGAGACAAGAGGCGCTGCCAGGCTTTTTGCAAGAGGTCTTTATTTGGTGTCGAATAAATAGGTGAATAAATAGATAAAACCCATTGTGAAAATAAATAGAGTAGGGGTTATAAATAGAGGAGCAGTCCGTGGGGTCCGAGGGCGCAGGGCCGTGGTGTCAGCGGGTCTCGGCCCGGGGGAGGGGAGGCGGGAGGCCAGAGGTGGGGATGGGGCGGTGGTCCAGAAGTGGTGGTGGGGGTGCGCGGGGCCGTGCGGGTTGGTGGGGGTCGTCGTGCTAATCGCGCATGGTGCGGGTGAGGTTGCGGAGGTGTTGGAAGCAGGTGCAAGCTTCGAGGCGGACGTGGTCCCAGGCGCAGGCGCTGTGGTTGTGGGTGCGGAGGAGGTTGTGGAAGCGGCTGAAGTATTCGTCGATGTCGAGCCGGAGGCGGCGGGCCCCTTGTCCCTGGAGGAGCGTCCCGTTGGCTGGCACGCATCGCTCGAGGTCTTGTAGGTAGCGGTGAATGGTGTTGAGGAGGTCACGGTGTGCCTGGGTGTCCCAGTGTTGGAGGGCGCTGGTGCTGCTGAGGATGGCGAAGAGGTGGTCGAGGATGCGCTGGACGGTGGCGGCGGCTTGCTGTGGGTGGCTGGTGTGGAGGAGGGCGTCGGGGAAGGGGAAGGGCGCGGGCTGGTGGTGGCAGGTCTGTGTGGAGCTGGGAGCCATGGCCCGGAGGAACTGGAGGCTGCGCCAGAGGAAGGTGGCGTCGTGGGTGCGCGGGTGGTGGCAGGGGAGGGCGGTGGCGAGAGCCGTGAGGAGGAGCAGGAGCGGCGGGGCGGCGTGCGGCAGGCGGGGCCGTGGGGTTGCGGGCGCAGGCATGGTGGGGCTGTGGGTGGCGCGTGGGTGGCGCTGGTGAGGAGGCTGGTGAGGCTTGGTGGTGGTGCGGGTGGGCGCTGTGCTCGGGGTGGTGGCGGGCGGGCGGCTTTATGTGGTGCGGCGTCTTTGGCTTGGTGGCTTTCTGCTCGCATGCTCGCAGCGAGTTTCCGTCTGTGGTTTTCGGTTTTGGCTGGTGCCTGTGGTGGTCTTGGGGAAGTGCGTTGTTGGGGTGTCCGTGCGCGGGGAGGGCGGTGGCGGCGGTGTGTGGGGGGAGGTTGTGTGCGGTGGTTGGGTGGGGGATGCGAAAGCGCTGGGGCAGAGCCCTTGCGGGCAGCTGCGGCGGGGAGGTGTGTTTGGGTTTCCCTGGTGGCTGCAGGGCGAGCTGCGGTGCCTCCTTCCTGCAGCTGAAGTTTCCCTTCCTTGCCCCAGCGTCTTTTCCGCCTGTAATGCCCTGGCGCTGGTTGTGGCCTGTTTTCCTTTCCCTTGTGGCTCGCCTTTGCTTTCGCCTTGGCCGGTCTTTTCTTTTCGTGTCGGGCAGGGCTGTGAAGCGATGTCACTTGGCGGAGCCTGGGGAGCCCCCTGGTGGAGCGAGGGCCTGGGGGCGGCGGCGGTGGCGGCTTGCGAAGAGGCGGCTCTGGGTGTAGGCACGTGAGCATGGGCCGTGTTCCTGGATGGAGCTGCCCCAGCTCCTGTGTTTGAAGGTGCGGAGGGTGGGGAAGAAAGGCCGGAGGCAAGGGTTGAGGCAAAGGGAAGAGAGAGTTCTGGTGCTGCTCCTGCTGGCGCGTGGGGTCCCTGGCTGTGGTGCCACGTGCGCGCGCGCGCGCGCGCCTGTAGGAGGGGCCGGGTCGTGTTTGGTCGTCGTCCTTGCGGGCGGTGGCTGGAGAGGAAAGAAGAGAACGTCCCCCGTAAGCGAAGGGTCTTGCGTTTGGGCTGGGCTGAGCCCCGCGCCCCTCGGGGAGGGGTGTCCAAGAGTCCTGTGGAGGTGGAGCCGAGGCAGGTGCTGGAGGTGTAGAGCTGTAGCGGGAGGAGGAGGCGGAGGCTGGAGTCGCTGAGTGAGGTTTTGAGGTGCCTTGCAAGAAGAGCAAGGCTGACGTTGTGGTTGCGCGAGAGGCGCGGCCAGGTGTTTTGGGAAAGGTTTTGGAGCCGTGGCAAGGGGTGCGTGGTGGCGGTGTCAGGGCGGTGGCGGGCTGGGAGCCATGGTGTTGTCAGGCAAGGTTGTGTTGGTGGGTGGTGTGCTTGGGGTGCTGGCACGTGCAGGATGATTTGGCGCAGGTAGGTGCCGTCGCCGCAGGAGGCGGGCTGATGTTGGAGGTCCGTGGCTGGACCTTGTCCGTGCTGCCCTCGAACGGCTGGTGCTGCAAGGTGTTTTGCAGCAGCGCAACGAGAGAGTCGTGGTGGAAAATGCCTGAAGCGGGAAGAGTGGCGGACGTCAGGCTAACGCAAGGGATGTCTGCCGTGCCTGTCCTTGGTGGAATCATCCGACGGCTTGGTTTGGGAGGGACGTTTAAGGGTGATCTGGTCGAACCCGCCTGCAGGGAGCAGGGACATCCAGACAAGTGGATGGGGTTGCCGAGAGCCCCGTGGAACCTGACGTTGCCCGTTTCCCGGGATGGGGCATGTGCCACCTCTGTGGGCAACCTGTTCCACGCAGCGTTTCACCAGCCCGATGGCAAGGCAAAGGCTGTCCTCCTTGTATCTGGCCTGGATCTACCCTCTTGCCGTTTAAAACCATTGCCGCTTGTCCTGTCGCTAGGGGCGCCGTGAAAAGGTGCGTGTGGCCCTCCTGCGGAGCCGCTGCAGCAGGTCCGTGTGGTCGTTGTCCCGAGGACTGCAGAGCTGCTGCTGAGTGGGTGTAAAGCGGGGCGGCAGGCGGAAAAGGCTGAGGAGGCCAGGGCGGGAGAGCTGGTTCTGATGCCGATGGCTGCCCCCTGGCAGAGGCTTTGCAAAGAGGTTGAGGAAAGGGCCTCCGTGGGGAGGTGCCAAGGAGCAGAGTGGGCGCGGGATGTGCAGAGCCCTGTTTGGAGCAGGGCTTGGAGGAGGTGTGGAGTGGCGGTGGCTTCCCCCCAGCCCAAAGGCTCGTTGCGGTGCTTGTGAGACAAGAGGCGCTGCCAGGCTTTTTGCAAGAGGTCTTTATTTGGTGTCGAATAAATAGGTGAATAAATAGATAAAACCCATTGTGAAAATAAATAGAGTAGGGGTTATAAATAGAGGAGCAGTCCGTGGGGTCCGAGGGCGCAGGGCCGTGGTGTCAGCGGGTCTCGGCCCGGGGGAGGGGAGGCGGGAGGCCAGAGGTGGGGATGGGGCGGTGGTCCAGAAGTGGTGGTGGGGGTGCGCGGGGCCGTGCGGGTTGGTGGGGGTCGTCGTGCTAATCGCGCATGGTGCGGGTGAGGTTGCGGAGGTGTTGGAAGCAGGTGCAAGCTTCGAGGCGGACGTGGTCCCAGGCGCAGGCGCTGTGGTTGTGGGTGCGGAGGAGGTTGTGGAAGCGGCTGAAGTATTCGTCGATGTCGAGCCGGAGGCGGCGGGCCCCTTGTCCCTGGAGGAGCGTCCCGTTGGCTGGCACGCATCGCTCGAGGTCTTGTAGGTAGCGGTGAATGGTGTTGAGGAGGTCACGGTGTGCCTGGGTGTCCCAGTGTTGGAGGGCGCTGGTGCTGCTGAGGATGGCGAAGAGGTGGTCGAGGATGCGCTGGACGGTGGCGGCGGCTTGCTGTGGGTGGCTGGTGTGGAGGAGGGCGTCGGGGAAGGGGAAGGGCGCGGGCTGGTGGTGGCAGGTCTGTGTGGAGCTGGGAGCCATGGCCCGGAGGAACTGGAGGCTGCGCCAGAGGAAGGTGGCGTCGTGGGTGCGCGGGTGGTGGCAGGGGAGGGCGGTGGCGAGAGCCGTGAGGAGGAGCAGGAGCGGCGGGGCGGCGTGCGGCAGGCGGGGCCGTGGGGTTGCGGGCGCAGGCATGGTGGGGCTGTGGGTGGCGCGTGGGTGGCGCTGGTGAGGAGGCTGGTGAGGCTTGGTGGTGGTGCGGGTGGGCGCTGTGCTCGGGGTGGTGGCGGGCGGGCGGCTTTATGTGGTGCGGCGTCTTTGGCTTGGTGGCTTTCTGCTCGCATGCTCGCAGCGAGTTTCCGTCTGTGGTTTTCGGTTTTGGCTGGTGCCTGTGGTGGTCTTGGGGAAGTGCGTTGTTGGGGTGTCCGTGCGCGGGGAGGGCGGTGGCGGCGGTGTGTGGGGGGGAGGTTGTGTGCGGTGGTTGGGTGGGGGATGCGAAAGCGCTGGGGCAGAGCCCTTGCGGGCAGCTGCGGCGGGGAGGTGTGTTTGGGTTTCCCTGGTGGCTGCAGGGCGAGCTGCGGTGCCTCCTTCCTGCAGCTGAAGTTTCCCTTCCTTGCCCCAGCGTCTTTTCCGCCTGTAATGCCCTGGCGCTGGTTGTGGCCTGTTTTCCTTTCCCTTGTGGCTCGCCTTTGCTTTCGCCTTGGCCGGTCTTTTCTTTTCGTGTCGGGCAGGGCTGTGAAGCGATGTCACTTGGCGGAGCCTGGGGAGCCCCCTGGTGGAGCGAGGGCCTGGGGGCGGCGGCGGTGGCGGCTTGCGAAGAGGCGGCTCTGGGTGTAGGCACGTGAGCATGGGCCGTGTTCCTGGATGGAGCTGCCCCAGCTCCTGTGTTTGAAGGTGCGGAGGGTGGGGAAGAAAGGCCGGAGGCAAGGGTTGAGGCAAAGGGAAGAGAGAGTTCTGGTGCTGCTCCTGCTGGCGCGTGGGGTCCCTGGCTGTGGTGCCACGTGCGCGCGCGCGCGCGCGCCTGTAGGAGGGGCCGGGTCGTGTTTGGTCGTCGTCCTTGCGGGCGGTGGCTGGAGAGGAAAGAAGAGAACGTCCCCCGTAAGCGAAGGGTCTTGCGTTTGGGCTGGGCTGAGCCCCGCGCCCCTCGGGGAGGGGTGTCCAAGAGTCCTGTGGAGGTGGAGCCGAGGCAGGTGCTGGAGGTGTAGAGCTGTAGCGGGAGGAGGAGGCGGAGGCTGGAGTCGCTGAGTGAGGTTTTGAGGTGCCTTGCAAGAAGAGCAAGGCTGACGTTGTGGTTGCGCGAGAGGCGCGGCCAGGTGTTTTGGGAAAGGTTTTGGAGCCGTGGCAAGGGGTGCGTGGTGGCGGTGTCAGGGCGGTGGCGGGCTGGGAGCCATGGTGTTGTCAGGCAAGGTTGTGTTGGTGGGTGGTGTGCTTGGGGTGCTGGCACGTGCAGGATGATTTGGCGCAGGTAGGTGCCGTCGCCGCAGGAGGCGGGCTGATGTTGGAGGTCCGTGGCTGGACCTTGTCCGTGCTGCCCTCGAACGGCTGGTGCTGCAAGGTGTTTTGCAGCAGCGCAACGAGAGAGTCGTGGTGGAAAATGCCTGAAGCGGGAAGAGTGGCGGACGTCAGGCTAACGCAAGGGATGTCTGCCGTGCCTGTCCTTGGTGGAATCATCCGACGGCTTGGTTTGGGAGGGACGTTTAAGGGTGATCTGGTCGAACCCGCCTGCAGGGAGCAGGGACATCCAGACAAGTGGATGGGGTTGCCGAGAGCCCCGTGGAACCTGACGTTGCCCGTTTCCCGGGATGGGGCATGTGCCACCTCTGTGGGCAACCTGTTCCACGCAGCGTTTCACCAGCCCGATGGCAAGGCAAAGGCTGTCCTCCTTGTATCTGGCCTGGATCTACCCTCTTGCCGTTTAAAACCATTGCCGCTTGTCCTGTCGCTAGGGGCGCCGTGAAAAGGTGCGTGTGGCCCTCCTGCGGAGCCGCTGCAGCAGGTCCGTGTGGTCGTTGTCCCGAGGACTGCAGAGCTGCTGCTGAGTGGGTGTAAAGCGGGGCGGCAGGCGGAAAAGGCTGAGGAGGCCAGGGCGGGAGAGCTGGTTCTGATGCCGATGGCTGCCCCCTGGCAGAGGCTTTGCAAAGAGGTTGAGGAAAGGGCCTCCGTGGGGAGGTGCCAAGGAGCAGAGTGGGCGCGGGATGTGCAGAGCCCTGTTTGGAGCAGGGCTTGGAGGAGGCGTGGAGTGGCGGTGGCTTCCCCCCAGCCCAAAGGCTCGTTGCGGTGCTTGTGAGACAAGAGGCGCTGCCAGGCTTTTTGCAAGAGGTCTTTATTTGGTGTCGAATAAATAGGTGAATAAATAGATAAAACCCATTGTGAAAATAAATAGAGTAGGGGTTATAAATAGAGGAGCAGTCCGTGGGGTCCGAGGGCGCAGGGCCGTGGTGTCAGCGGGTCTCGGCCCGGGGGAGGGGAGGCGGGAGGCCAGAGGTGGGGATGGGGCGGTGGTCCAGAAGTGGTGGTGGGGGTGCGCGGGGCCGTGCGGGTTGGTGGGGGTCGTCGTGCTAATCGCGCATGGTGCGGGTGAGGTTGCGGAGGTGTTGGAAGCAGGTGCAAGCTTCGAGGCGGACGTGGTCCCAGGCGCAGGCGCTGTGGTTGTGGGTGCGGAGGAGGTTGTGGAAGCGGCTGAAGTATTCGTCGATGTCGAGCCGGAGGCGGCGGGCCCCTTGTCCCTGGAGGAGCGTCCCGTTGGCTGGCACGCATCGCTCGAGGTCTTGTAGGTAGCGGTGAATGGTGTTGAGGAGGTCACGGTGTGCCTGGGTGTCCCAGTGTTGGAGGGCGCTGGTGCTGCTGAGGATGGCGAAGAGGTGGTCGAGGATGCGCTGGACGGTGGCGGCGGCTTGCTGTGGGTGGCTGGTGTGGAGGAGGGCGTCGGGGAAGGGGAAGGGCGCGGGCTGGTGGTGGCAGGTCTGTGTGGAGCTGGGAGCCATGGCCCGGAGGAACTGGAGGCTGCGCCAGAGGAAGGTGGCGTCGTGGGTGCGCGGGTGGTGGCAGGGGAGGGCGGTGGCGAGAGCCGTGAGGAGGAGCAGGAGCGGCGGGGCGGCGTGCGGCAGGCGGGGCCGTGGGGTTGCGGGCGCAGGCATGGTGGGGCTGTGGGTGGCGCGTGGGTGGCGCTGGTGAGGAGGCTGGTGAGGCTTGGTGGTGGTGCGGGTGGGCGCTGTGCTCGGGGTGGTGGCGGGCGGGCGGCTTTATGTGGTGCGGCGTCTTTGGCTTGGTGGCTTTCTGCTCGCATGCTCGCAGCGAGTTTCCGTCTGTGGTTTTCGGTTTTGGCTGGTGCCTGTGGTGGTCTTGGGGAAGTGCGTTGTTGGGGTGTCCGTGCGCGGGGAGGGCGGTGGCGGCGGTGTGTGGGGGGAGGTTGTGTGCGGTGGTTGGGTGGGGGATGCGAAAGCGCTGGGGCAGAGCCCTTGCGGGCAGCTGCGGCGGGGAGGTGTGTTTGGGTTTCCCTGGTGGCTGCAGGGCGAGCTGCGGTGCCTCCTTCCTGCAGCTGAAGTTTCCCTTCCTTGCCCCAGCGTCTTTTCCGCCTGTAATGCCCTGGCGCTGGTTGTGGCCTGTTTTCCTTTCCCTTGTGGCTCGCCTTTGCTTTCGCCTTGGCCGGTCTTTTCTTTTCGTGTCGGGCAGGGCTGTGAAGCGATGTCACTTGGCGGAGCCTGGGGAGCCCCCTGGTGGAGCGAGGGCCTGGGGGCGGCGGCGGTGGCGGCTTGCGAAGAGGCGGCTCTGGGTGTAGGCACGTGAGCATGGGCCGTGTTCCTGGATGGAGCTGCCCCAGCTCCTGTGTTTGAAGGTGCGGAGGGTGGGGAAGAAAGGCCGGAGGCAAGGGTTGAGGCAAAGGGAAGAGAGAGTTCTGGTGCTGCTCCTGCTGGCGCGTGGGGTCCCTGGCTGTGGTGCCACGTGCGCGCGCGCGCGCGCGCCTGTAGGAGGGGCCGGGTCGTGTTTGGTCGTCGTCCTTGCGGGCGGTGGCTGGAGAGGAAAGAAGAGAACGTCCCCCGTAAGCGAAGGGTCTTGCGTTTGGGCTGGGCTGAGCCCCGCGCCCCTCGGGGAGGGGTGTCCAAGAGTCCTGTGGAGGTGGAGCCGAGGCAGGTGCTGGAGGTGTAGAGCTGTAGCGGGAGGAGGAGGCGGAGGCTGGAGTCGCTGAGTGAGGTTTTGAGGTGCCTTGCAAGAAGAGCAAGGCTGACGTTGTGGTTGCGCGAGAGGCGCGGCCAGGTGTTTTGGGAAAGGTTTTGGAGCCGTGGCAAGGGGTGCGTGGTGGCGGTGTCAGGGCGGTGGCGGGCTGGGAGCCATGGTGTTGTCAGGCAAGGTTGTGTTGGTGGGTGGTGTGCTTGGGGTGCTGGCACGTGCAGGATGATTTGGCGCAGGTAGGTGCCGTCGCCGCAGGAGGCGGGCTGATGTTGGAGGTCCGTGGCTGGACCTTGTCCGTGCTGCCCTCGAACGGCTGGTGCTGCAAGGTGTTTTGCAGCAGCGCAACGAGAGAGTCGTGGTGGAAAATGCCTGAAGCGGGAAGAGTGGCGGACGTCAGGCTAACGCAAGGGATGTCTGCCGTGCCTGTCCTTGGTGGAATCATCCGACGGCTTGGTTTGGGAGGGACGTTTAAGGGTGATCTGGTCGAACCCGCCTGCAGGGAGCAGGGACATCCAGACAAGTGGATGGGGTTGCCGAGAGCCCCGTGGAACCTGACGTTGCCCGTTTCCCGGGATGGGGCATGTGCCACCTCTGTGGGCAACCTGTTCCACGCAGCGTTTCACCAGCCCGATGGCAAGGCAAAGGCTGTCCTCCTTGTATCTGGCCTGGATCTACCCTCTTGCCGTTTAAAACCATTGCCGCTTGTCCTGTCGCTAGGGGCGCCGTGAAAAGGTGCGTGTGGCCCTCCTGCGGAGCCGCTGCAGCAGGTCCGTGTGGTCGTTGTCCCGAGGACTGCAGAGCTGCTGCTGAGTGGGTGTAAAGCGGGGCGGCAGGCGGAAAAGGCTGAGGAGGCCAGGGCGGGAGAGCTGGTTCTGATGCCGATGGCTGCCCCCTGGCAGAGGCTTTGCAAAGAGGTTGAGGAAAGGGCCTCCGTGGGGAGGTGCCAAGGAGCAGAGTGGGCGCGGGATGTGCAGAGCCCTGTTTGGAGCAGGGCTTGGAGGAGGCGTGGAGTGGCGGTGGCTTCCCCCCAGCCCAAAGGCTCGTTGCGGTGCTTGTGAGACAAGAGGCGCTGCCAGGCTTTTTGCAAGAGGTCTTTATTTGGTGTCGAATAAATAGGTGAATAAATAGATAAAACCCATTGTGAAAATAAATAGAGTAGGGGTTATAAATAGAGGAGCAGTCCGTGGGGTCCGAGGGCGCAGGGCCGTGGTGTCAGCGGGTCTCGGCCCGGGGGAGGGGAGGCGGGAGGCCAGAGGTGGGGATGGGGCGGTGGTCCAGAAGTGGTGGTGGGGGTGCGCGGGGCCGTGCGGGTTGGTGGGGGTCGTCGTGCTAATCGCGCATGGTGCGGGTGAGGTTGCGGAGGTGTTGGAAGCAGGTGCAAGCTTCGAGGCGGACGTGGTCCCAGGCGCAGGCGCTGTGGTTGTGGGTGCGGAGGAGGTTGTGGAAGCGGCTGAAGTATTCGTCGATGTCGAGCCGGAGGCGGCGGGCCCCTTGTCCCTGGAGGAGCGTCCCGTTGGCTGGCACGCATCGCTCGAGGTCTTGTAGGTAGCGGTGAATGGTGTTGAGGAGGTCACGGTGTGCCTGGGTGTCCCAGTGTTGGAGGGCGCTGGTGCTGCTGAGGATGGCGAAGAGGTGGTCGAGGATGCGCTGGACGGTGGCGGCGGCTTGCTGTGGGTGGCTGGTGTGGAGGAGGGCGTCGGGGAAGGGGAAGGGCGCGGGCTGGTGGTGGCAGGTCTGTGTGGAGCTGGGAGCCATGGCCCGGAGGAACTGGAGGCTGCGCCAGAGGAAGGTGGCGTCGTGGGTGCGCGGGTGGTGGCAGGGGAGGGCGGTGGCGAGAGCCGTGAGGAGGAGCAGGAGCGGCGGGGCGGCGTGCGGCAGGCGGGGCCGTGGGGTTGCGGGCGCAGGCATGGTGGGGCTGTGGGTGGCGCGTGGGTGGCGCTGGTGAGGAGGCTGGTGAGGCTTGGTGGTGGTGCGGGTGGGCGCTGTGCTCGGGGTGGTGGCGGGCGGGCGGCTTTATGTGGTGCGGCGTCTTTGGCTTGGTGGCTTTCTGCTCGCATGCTCGCAGCGAGTTTCCGTCTGTGGTTTTCGGTTTTGGCTGGTGCCTGTGGTGGTCTTGGGGAAGTGCGTTGTTGGGGTGTCCGTGCGCGGGGAGGGCGGTGGCGGCGGTGTGTGGGGGGGAGGTTGTGTGCGGTGGTTGGGTGGGGGATGCGAAAGCGCTGGGGCAGAGCCCTTGCGGGCAGCTGCGGCGGGGAGGTGTGTTTGGGTTTCCCTGGTGGCTGCAGGGCGAGCTGCGGTGCCTCCTTCCTGCAGCTGAAGTTTCCCTTCCTTGCCCCAGCGTCTTTTCCGCCTGTAATGCCCTGGCGCTGGTTGTGGCCTGTTTTCCTTTCCCTTGTGGCTCGCCTTTGCTTTCGCCTTGGCCGGTCTTTTCTTTTCGTGTCGGGCAGGGCTGTGAAGCGATGTCACTTGGCGGAGCCTGGGGAGCCCCCTGGTGGAGCGAGGGCCTGGGGGCGGCGGCGGTGGCGGCTTGCGAAGAGGCGGCTCTGGGTGTAGGCACGTGAGCATGGGCCGTGTTCCTGGATGGAGCTGCCCCAGCTCCTGTGTTTGAAGGTGCGGAGGGTGGGGAAGAAAGGCCGGAGGCAAGGGTTGAGGCAAAGGGAAGAGAGAGTTCTGGTGCTGCTCCTGCTGGCGCGTGGGGTCCCTGGCTGTGGTGCCACGTGCGCGCGCGCGCGCGCGCCTGTAGGAGGGGCCGGGTCGTGTTTGGTCGTCGTCCTTGCGGGCGGTGGCTGGAGAGGAAAGAAGAGAACGTCCCCCGTAAGCGAAGGGTCTTGCGTTTGGGCTGGGCTGAGCCCCGCGCCCCTCGGGGAGGGGTGTCCAAGAGTCCTGTGGAGGTGGAGCCGAGGCAGGTGCTGGAGGTGTAGAGCTGTAGCGGGAGGAGGAGGCGGAGGCTGGAGTCGCTGAGTGAGGTTTTGAGGTGCCTTGCAAGAAGAGCAAGGCTGACGTTGTGGTTGCGCGAGAGGCGCGGCCAGGTGTTTTGGGAAAGGTTTTGGAGCCGTGGCAAGGGGTGCGTGGTGGCGGTGTCAGGGCGGTGGCGGGCTGGGAGCCATGGTGTTGTCAGGCAAGGTTGTGTTGGTGGGTGGTGTGCTTGGGGTGCTGGCACGTGCAGGATGATTTGGCGCAGGTAGGTGCCGTCGCCGCAGGAGGCGGGCTGATGTTGGAGGTCCGTGGCTGGACCTTGTCCGTGCTGCCCTCGAACGGCTGGTGCTGCAAGGTGTTTTGCAGCAGCGCAACGAGAGAGTCGTGGTGGAAAATGCCTGAAGCGGGAAGAGTGGCGGACGTCAGGCTAACGCAAGGGATGTCTGCCGTGCCTGTCCTTGGTGGAATCATCCGACGGCTTGGTTTGGGAGGGACGTTTAAGGGTGATCTGGTCGAACCCGCCTGCAGGGAGCAGGGACATCCAGACAAGTGGATGGGGTTGCCGAGAGCCCCGTGGAACCTGACGTTGCCCGTTTCCCGGGATGGGGCATGTGCCACCTCTGTGGGCAACCTGTTCCACGCAGCGTTTCACCAGCCCGATGGCAAGGCAAAGGCTGTCCTCCTTGTATCTGGCCTGGATCTACCCTCTTGCCGTTTAAAACCATTGCCGCTTGTCCTGTCGCTAGGGGCGCCGTGAAAAGGTGCGTGTGGCCCTCCTGCGGAGCCGCTGCAGCAGGTCCGTGTGGTCGTTGTCCCGAGGACTGCAGAGCTGCTGCTGAGTGGGTGTAAAGCGGGGCGGCAGGCGGAAAAGGCTGAGGAGGCCAGGGCGGGAGAGCTGGTTCTGATGCCGATGGCTGCCCCCTGGCAGAGGCTTTGCAAAGAGGTTGAGGAAAGGGCCTCCGTGGGGAGGTGCCAAGGAGCAGAGTGGGCGCGGGATGTGCAGAGCCCTGTTTGGAGCAGGGCTTGGAGGAGGCGTGGAGTGGCGGTGGCTTCCCCCCAGCCCAAAGGCTCGTTGCGGTGCTTGTGAGACAAGAGGCGCTGCCAGGCTTTTTGCAAGAGGTCTTTATTTGGTGTCGAATAAATAGGTGAATAAATAGATAAAACCCATTGTGAAAATAAATAGAGTAGGGGTTATAAATAGAGGAGCAGTCCGTGGGGTCCGAGGGCGCAGGGCCGTGGTGTCAGCGGGTCTCGGCCCGGGGGAGGGGAGGCGGGAGGCCAGAGGTGGGGATGGGGCGGTGGTCCAGAAGTGGTGGTGGGGGTGCGCGGGGCCGTGCGGGTTGGTGGGGGTCGTCGTGCTAATCGCGCATGGTGCGGGTGAGGTTGCGGAGGTGTTGGAAGCAGGTGCAAGCTTCGAGGCGGACGTGGTCCCAGGCGCAGGCGCTGTGGTTGTGGGTGCGGAGGAGGTTGTGGAAGCGGCTGAAGTATTCGTCGATGTCGAGCCGGAGGCGGCGGGCCCCTTGTCCCTGGAGGAGCGTCCCGTTGGCTGGCACGCATCGCTCGAGGTCTTGTAGGTAGCGGTGAATGGTGTTGAGGAGGTCACGGTGTGCCTGGGTGTCCCAGTGTTGGAGGGCGCTGGTGCTGCTGAGGATGGCGAAGAGGTGGTCGAGGATGCGCTGGACGGTGGCGGCGGCTTGCTGTGGGTGGCTGGTGTGGAGGAGGGCGTCGGGGAAGGGGAAGGGCGCGGGCTGGTGGTGGCAGGTCTGTGTGGAGCTGGGAGCCATGGCCCGGAGGAACTGGAGGCTGCGCCAGAGGAAGGTGGCGTCGTGGGTGCGCGGGTGGTGGCAGGGGAGGGCGGTGGCGAGAGCCGTGAGGAGGAGCAGGAGCGGCGGGGCGGCGTGCGGCAGGCGGGGCCGTGGGGTTGCGGGCGCAGGCATGGTGGGGCTGTGGGTGGCGCGTGGGTGGCGCTGGTGAGGAGGCTGGTGAGGCTTGGTGGTGGTGCGGGTGGGCGCTGTGCTCGGGGTGGTGGCGGGCGGGCGGCTTTATGTGGTGCGGCGTCTTTGGCTTGGTGGCTTTCTGCTCGCATGCTCGCAGCGAGTTTCCGTCTGTGGTTTTCGGTTTTGGCTGGTGCCTGTGGTGGTCTTGGGGAAGTGCGTTGTTGGGGTGTCCGTGCGCGGGGAGGGCGGTGGCGGCGGTGTGTGGTGGGGAGGTTGTGTGCGGTGGTTGGGTGGGGGATGCGAAAGCGCTGGGGCAGAGCCCTTGCGGGCAGCTGCGGCGGGGAGGTGTGTTTGGGTTTCCCTGGTGGCTGCAGGGCGAGCTGCGGTGCCTCCTTCCTGCAGCTGAAGTTTCCCTTCCTTGCCCCAGCGTCTTTTCCGCCTGTAATGCCCTGGCGCTGGTTGTGGCCTGTTTTCCTTTCCCTTGTGGCTCGCCTTTGCTTTCGCCTTGGCCGGTCTTTTCTTTTCGTGTCGGGCAGGGCTGTGAAGCGATGTCACTTGGCGGAGCCTGGGGAGCCCCCTGGTGGAGCGAGGGCCTGGGGGCGGCGGCGGTGGCGGCTTGCGAAGAGGCGGCTCTGGGTGTAGGCACGTGAGCATGGGCCGTGTTCCTGGATGGAGCTGCCCCAGCTCCTGTGTTTGAAGGTGCGGAGGGTGGGGAAGAAAGGCCGGAGGCAAGGGTTGAGGCAAAGGGAAGAGAGAGTTCTGGTGCTGCTCCTGCTGGCGCGTGGGGTCCCTGGCTGTGGTGCCACGTGCGCGCGCGCGCGCGCGCCTGTAGGAGGGGCCGGGTCGTGTTTGGTCGTCGTCCTTGCGGGCGGTGGCTGGAGAGGAAAGAAGAGAACGTCCCCCGTAAGCGAAGGGTCTTGCGTTTGGGCTGGGCTGAGCCCCGCGCCCCTCGGGGAGGGGTGTCCAAGAGTCCTGTGGAGGTGGAGCCGAGGCAGGTGCTGGAGGTGTAGAGCTGTAGCGGGAGGAGGAGGCGGAGGCTGGAGTCGCTGAGTGAGGTTTTGAGGTGCCTTGCAAGAAGAGCAAGGCTGACGTTGTGGTTGCGCGAGAGGCGCGGCCAGGTGTTTTGGGAAAGGTTTTGGAGCCGTGGCAAGGGGTGCGTGGTGGCGGTGTCAGGGCGGTGGCGGGCTGGGAGCCATGGTGTTGTCAGGCAAGGTTGTGTTGGTGGGTGGTGTGCTTGGGGTGCTGGCACGTGCAGGATGATTTGGCGCAGGTAGGTGCCGTCGCCGCAGGAGGCGGGCTGATGTTGGAGGTCCGTGGCTGGACCTTGTCCGTGCTGCCCTCGAACGGCTGGTGCTGCAAGGTGTTTTGCAGCAGCGCAACGAGAGAGTCGTGGTGGAAAATGCCTGAAGCGGGAAGAGTGGCGGACGTCAGGCTAACGCAAGGGATGTCTGCCGTGCCTGTCCTTGGTGGAATCATCCGACGGCTTGGTTTGGGAGGGACGTTTAAGGGTGATCTGGTCGAACCCGCCTGCAGGGAGCAGGGACATCCAGACAAGTGGATGGGGTTGCCGAGAGCCCCGTGGAACCTGACGTTGCCCGTTTCCCGGGATGGGGCATGTGCCACCTCTGTGGGCAACCTGTTCCACGCAGCGTTTCACCAGCCCGATGGCAAGGCAAAGGCTGTCCTCCTTGTATCTGGCCTGGATCTACCCTCTTGCCGTTTAAAACCATTGCCGCTTGTCCTGTCGCTAGGGGCGCCGTGAAAAGGTGCGTGTGGCCCTCCTGCGGAGCCGCTGCAGCAGGTCCGTGTGGTCGTTGTCCCGAGGACTGCAGAGCTGCTGCTGAGTGGGTGTAAAGCGGGGCGGCAGGCGGAAAAGGCTGAGGAGGCCAGGGCGGGAGAGCTGGTTCTGATGCCGATGGCTGCCCCCTGGCAGAGGCTTTGCAAAGAGGTTGAGGAAAGGGCCTCCGTGGGGAGGTGCCAAGGAGCAGAGTGGGCGCGGGATGTGCAGAGCCCTGTTTGGAGCAGGGCTTGGAGGAGGTGTGGAGTGGCGGTGGCTTCCCCCCAGCCCAAAGGCTCGTTGCGGTGCTTGTGAGACAAGAGGCGCTGCCAGGCTTTTTGCAAGAGGTCTTTATTTGGTGTCGAATAAATAGGTGAATAAATAGATAAAACCCATTGTGAAAATAAATAGAGTAGGGGTTATAAATAGAGGAGCAGTCCGTGGGGTCCGAGGGCGCAGGGCCGTGGTGTCAGCGGGTCTCGGCCCGGGGGAGGGGAGGCGGGAGGCCAGAGGTGGGGATGGGGCGGTGGTCCAGAAGTGGTGGTGGGGGTGCGCGGGGCCGTGCGGGTTGGTGGGGGTCGTCGTGCTAATCGCGCATGGTGCGGGTGAGGTTGCGGAGGTGTTGGAAGCAGGTGCAAGCTTCGAGGCGGACGTGGTCCCAGGCGCAGGCGCTGTGGTTGTGGGTGCGGAGGAGGTTGTGGAAGCGGCTGAAGTATTCGTCGATGTCGAGCCGGAGGCGGCGGGCCCCTTGTCCCTGGAGGAGCGTCCCGTTGGCTGGCACGCATCGCTCGAGGTCTTGTAGGTAGCGGTGAATGGTGTTGAGGAGGTCACGGTGTGCCTGGGTGTCCCAGTGTTGGAGGGCGCTGGTGCTGCTGAGGATGGCGAAGAGGTGGTCGAGGATGCGCTGGACGGTGGCGGCGGCTTGCTGTGGGTGGCTGGTGTGGAGGAGGGCGTCGGGGAAGGGGAAGGGCGCGGGCTGGTGGTGGCAGGTCTGTGTGGAGCTGGGAGCCATGGCCCGGAGGAACTGGAGGCTGCGCCAGAGGAAGGTGGCGTCGTGGGTGCGCGGGTGGTGGCAGGGGAGGGCGGTGGCGAGAGCCGTGAGGAGGAGCAGGAGCGGCGGGGCGGCGTGCGGCAGGCGGGGCCGTGGGGTTGCGGGCGCAGGCATGGTGGGGCTGTGGGTGGCGCGTGGGTGGCGCTGGTGAGGAGGCTGGTGAGGCTTGGTGGTGGTGCGGGTGGGCGCTGTGCTCGGGGTGGTGGCGGGCGGGCGGCTTTATGTGGTGCGGCGTCTTTGGCTTGGTGGCTTTCTGCTCGCATGCTCGCAGCGAGTTTCCGTCTGTGGTTTTCGGTTTTGGCTGGTGCCTGTGGTGGTCTTGGGGAAGTGCGTTGTTGGGGTGTCCGTGCGCGGGGAGGGCGGTGGCGGCGGTGTGTGGGGGGAGGTTGTGTGCGGTGGTTGGGTGGGGGATGCGAAAGCGCTGGGGCAGAGCCCTTGCGGGCAGCTGCGGCGGGGAGGTGTGTTTGGGTTTCCCTGGTGGCTGCAGGGCGAGCTGCGGTGCCTCCTTCCTGCAGCTGAAGTTTCCCTTCCTTGCCCCAGCGTCTTTTCCGCCTGTAATGCCCTGGCGCTGGTTGTGGCCTGTTTTCCTTTCCCTTGTGGCTCGCCTTTGCTTTCGCCTTGGCCGGTCTTTTCTTTTCGTGTCGGGCAGGGCTGTGAAGCGATGTCACTTGGCGGAGCCTGGGGAGCCCCCTGGTGGAGCGAGGGCCTGGGGGCGGCGGCGGTGGCGGCTTGCGAAGAGGCGGCTCTGGGTGTAGGCACGTGAGCATGGGCCGTGTTCCTGGATGGAGCTGCCCCAGCTCCTGTGTTTGAAGGTGCGGAGGGTGGGGAAGAAAGGCCGGAGGCAAGGGTTGAGGCAAAGGGAAGAGAGAGTTCTGGTGCTGCTCCTGCTGGCGCGTGGGGTCCCTGGCTGTGGTGCCACGTGCGCGCGCGCGCGCGCCTGTAGGAGGGGCCGGGTCGTGTTTGGTCGTCGTCCTTGCGGGCGGTGGCTGGAGAGGAAAGAAGAGAACGTCCCCCGTAAGCGAAGGGTCTTGCGTTTGGGCTGGGCTGAGCCCCGCGCCCCTCGGGGAGGGGTGTCCAAGAGTCCTGTGGAGGTGGAGCCGAGGCAGGTGCTGGAGGTGTAGAGCTGTAGCGGGAGGAGGAGGCGGAGGCTGGAGTCGCTGAGTGAGGTTTTGAGGTGCCTTGCAAGAAGAGCAAGGCTGACGTTGTGGTTGCGCGAGAGGCGCGGCCAGGTGTTTTGGGAAAGGTTTTGGAGCCGTGGCAAGGGGTGCGTGGTGGCGGTGTCAGGGCGGTGGCGGGCTGGGAGCCATGGTGTTGTCAGGCAAGGTTGTGTTGGTGGGTGGTGTGCTTGGGGTGCTGGCACGTGCAGGATGATTTGGCGCAGGTAGGTGCCGTCGCCGCAGGAGGCGGGCTGATGTTGGAGGTCCGTGGCTGGACCTTGTCCGTGCTGCCCTCGAACGGCTGGTGCTGCAAGGTGTTTTGCAGCAGCGCAACGAGAGAGTCGTGGTGGAAAATGCCTGAAGCGGGAAGAGTGGCGGACGTCAGGCTAACGCAAGGGATGTCTGCCGTGCCTGTCCTTGGTGGAATCATCCGACGGCTTGGTTTGGGAGGGACGTTTAAGGGTGATCTGGTCGAACCCGCCTGCAGGGAGCAGGGACATCCAGACAAGTGGATGGGGTTGCCGAGAGCCCCGTGGAACCTGACGTTGCCCGTTTCCCGGGATGGGGCATGTGCCACCTCTGTGGGCAACCTGTTCCACGCAGCGTTTCACCAGCCCGATGGCAAGGCAAAGGCTGTCCTCCTTGTATCTGGCCTGGATCTACCCTCTTGCCGTTTAAAACCATTGCCGCTTGTCCTGTCGCTAGGGGCGCCGTGAAAAGGTGCGTGTGGCCCTCCTGCGGAGCCGCTGCAGCAGGTCCGTGTGGTCGTTGTCCCGAGGACTGCAGAGCTGCTGCTGAGTGGGTGTAAAGCGGGGCGGCAGGCGGAAAAGGCTGAGGAGGCCAGGGCGGGAGAGCTGGTTCTGATGCCGATGGCTGCCCCCTGGCAGAGGCTTTGCAAAGAGGTTGAGGAAAGGGCCTCCGTGGGGAGGTGCCAAGGAGCAGAGTGGGCGCGGGATGTGCAGAGCCCTGTTTGGAGCAGGGCTTGGAGGAGGCGTGGAGTGGCGGTGGCTTCCCCCCAGCCCAAAGGCTCGTTGCGGTGCTTGTGAGACAAGAGGCGCTGCCAGGCTTTTTGCAAGAGGTCTTTATTTGGTGTCGAATAAATAGGTGAATAAATAGATAAAACCCATTGTGAAAATAAATAGAGTAGGGGTTATAAATAGAGGAGCAGTCCGTGGGGTCCGAGGGCGCAGGGCCGTGGTGTCAGCGGGTCTCGGCCCGGGGGAGGGGAGGCGGGAGGCCAGAGGTGGGGATGGGGCGGTGGTCCAGAAGTGGTGGTGGGGGTGCGCGGGGCCGTGCGGGTTGGTGGGGGTCGTCGTGCTAATCGCGCATGGTGCGGGTGAGGTTGCGGAGGTGTTGGAAGCAGGTGCAAGCTTCGAGGCGGACGTGGTCCCAGGCGCAGGCGCTGTGGTTGTGGGTGCGGAGGAGGTTGTGGAAGCGGCTGAAGTATTCGTCGATGTCGAGCCGGAGGCGGCGGGCCCCTTGTCCCTGGAGGAGCGTCCCGTTGGCTGGCACGCATCGCTCGAGGTCTTGTAGGTAGCGGTGAATGGTGTTGAGGAGGTCACGGTGTGCCTGGGTGTCCCAGTGTTGGAGGGCGCTGGTGCTGCTGAGGATGGCGAAGAGGTGGTCGAGGATGCGCTGGACGGTGGCGGCGGCTTGCTGTGGGTGGCTGGTGTGGAGGAGGGCGTCGGGGAAGGGGAAGGGCGCGGGCTGGTGGTGGCAGGTCTGTGTGGAGCTGGGAGCCATGGCCCGGAGGAACTGGAGGCTGCGCCAGAGGAAGGTGGCGTCGTGGGTGCGCGGGTGGTGGCAGGGGAGGGCGGTGGCGAGAGCCGTGAGGAGGAGCAGGAGCGGCGGGGCGGCGTGCGGCAGGCGGGGCCGTGGGGTTGCGGGCGCAGGCATGGTGGGGCTGTGGGTGGCGCGTGGGTGGCGCTGGTGAGGAGGCTGGTGAGGCTTGGTGGTGGTGCGGGTGGGCGCTGTGCTCGGGGTGGTGGCGGGCGGGCGGCTTTATGTGGTGCGGCGTCTTTGGCTTGGTGGCTTTCTGCTCGCATGCTCGCAGCGAGTTTCCGTCTGTGGTTTTCGGTTTTGGCTGGTGCCTGTGGTGGTCTTGGGGAAGTGCGTTGTTGGGGTGTCCGTGCGCGGGGAGGGCGGTGGCGGCGGTGTGTGGGGGGGAGGTTGTGTGCGGTGGTTGGGTGGGGGATGCGAAAGCGCTGGGGCAGAGCCCTTGCGGGCAGCTGCGGCGGGGAGGTGTGTTTGGGTTTCCCTGGTGGCTGCAGGGCGAGCTGCGGTGCCTCCTTCCTGCAGCTGAAGTTTCCCTTCCTTGCCCCAGCGTCTTTTCCGCCTGTAATGCCCTGGCGCTGGTTGTGGCCTGTTTTCCTTTCCCTTGTGGCTCGCCTTTGCTTTCGCCTTGGCCGGTCTTTTCTTTTCGTGTCGGGCAGGGCTGTGAAGCGATGTCACTTGGCGGAGCCTGGGGAGCCCCCTGGTGGAGCGAGGGCCTGGGGGCGGCGGCGGTGGCGGCTTGCGAAGAGGCGGCTCTGGGTGTAGGCACGTGAGCATGGGCCGTGTTCCTGGATGGAGCTGCCCCAGCTCCTGTGTTTGAAGGTGCGGAGGGTGGGGAAGAAAGGCCGGAGGCAAGGGTTGAGGCAAAGGGAAGAGAGAGTTCTGGTGCTGCTCCTGCTGGCGCGTGGGGTCCCTGGCTGTGGTGCCACGTGCGCGCGCGCGCGCGCCTGTAGGAGGGGCCGGGTCGTGTTTGGTCGTCGTCCTTGCGGGCGGTGGCTGGAGAGGAAAGAAGAGAACGTCCCCCGTAAGCGAAGGGTCTTGCGTTTGGGCTGGGCTGAGCCCCGCGCCCCTCGGGGAGGGGTGTCCAAGAGTCCTGTGGAGGTGGAGCCGAGGCAGGTGCTGGAGGTGTAGAGCTGTAGCGGGAGGAGGAGGCGGAGGCTGGAGTCGCTGAGTGAGGTTTTGAGGTGCCTTGCAAGAAGAGCAAGGCTGACGTTGTGGTTGCGCGAGAGGCGCGGCCAGGTGTTTTGGGAAAGGTTTTGGAGCCGTGGCAAGGGGTGCGTGGTGGCGGTGTCAGGGCGGTGGCGGGCTGGGAGCCATGGTGTTGTCAGGCAAGGTTGTGTTGGTGGGTGGTGTGCTTGGGGTGCTGGCACGTGCAGGATGATTTGGCGCAGGTAGGTGCCGTCGCCGCAGGAGGCGGGCTGATGTTGGAGGTCCGTGGCTGGACCTTGTCCGTGCTGCCCTCGAACGGCTGGTGCTGCAAGGTGTTTTGCAGCAGCGCAACGAGAGAGTCGTGGTGGAAAATGCCTGAAGCGGGAAGAGTGGCGGACGTCAGGCTAACGCAAGGGATGTCTGCCGTGCCTGTCCTTGGTGGAATCATCCGACGGCTTGGTTTGGGAGGGACGTTTAAGGGTGATCTGGTCGAACCCGCCTGCAGGGAGCAGGGACATCCAGACAAGTGGATGGGGTTGCCGAGAGCCCCGTGGAACCTGACGTTGCCCGTTTCCCGGGATGGGGCATGTGCCACCTCTGTGGGCAACCTGTTCCACGCAGCGTTTCACCAGCCCGATGGCAAGGCAAAGGCTGTCCTCCTTGTATCTGGCCTGGATCTACCCTCTTGCCGTTTAAAACCATTGCCGCTTGTCCTGTCGCTAGGGGCGCCGTGAAAAGGTGCGTGTGGCCCTCCTGCGGAGCCGCTGCAGCAGGTCCGTGTGGTCGTTGTCCCGAGGACTGCAGAGCTGCTGCTGAGTGGGTGTAAAGCGGGGCGGCAGGCGGAAAAGGCTGAGGAGGCCAGGGCGGGAGAGCTGGTTCTGATGCCGATGGCTGCCCCCTGGCAGAGGCTTTGCAAAGAGGTTGAGGAAAGGGCCTCCGTGGGGAGGTGCCAAGGAGCAGAGTGGGCGCGGGATGTGCAGAGCCCTGTTTGGAGCAGGGCTTGGAGGAGGCGTGGAGTGGCGGTGGCTTCCCCCCAGCCCAAAGGCTCGTTGCGGTGCTTGTGAGACAAGAGGCGCTGCCAGGCTTTTTGCAAGAGGTCTTTATTTGGTGTCGAATAAATAGGTGAATAAATAGATAAAACCCATTGTGAAAATAAATAGAGTAGGGGTTATAAATAGAGGAGCAGTCCGTGGGGTCCGAGGGCGCAGGGCCGTGGTGTCAGCGGGTCTCGGCCCGGGGGAGGGGAGGCGGGAGGCCAGAGGTGGGGATGGGGCGGTGGTCCAGAAGTGGTGGTGGGGGTGCGCGGGGCCGTGCGGGTTGGTGGGGGTCGTCGTGCTAATCGCGCATGGTGCGGGTGAGGTTGCGGAGGTGTTGGAAGCAGGTGCAAGCTTCGAGGCGGACGTGGTCCCAGGCGCAGGCGCTGTGGTTGTGGGTGCGGAGGAGGTTGTGGAAGCGGCTGAAGTATTCGTCGATGTCGAGCCGGAGGCGGCGGGCCCCTTGTCCCTGGAGGAGCGTCCCGTTGGCTGGCACGCATCGCTCGAGGTCTTGTAGGTAGCGGTGAATGGTGTTGAGGAGGTCACGGTGTGCCTGGGTGTCCCAGTGTTGGAGGGCGCTGGTGCTGCTGAGGATGGCGAAGAGGTGGTCGAGGATGCGCTGGACGGTGGCGGCGGCTTGCTGTGGGTGGCTGGTGTGGAGGAGGGCGTCGGGGAAGGGGAAGGGCGCGGGCTGGTGGTGGCAGGTCTGTGTGGAGCTGGGAGCCATGGCCCGGAGGAACTGGAGGCTGCGCCAGAGGAAGGTGGCGTCGTGGGTGCGCGGGTGGTGGCAGGGGAGGGCGGTGGCGAGAGCCGTGAGGAGGAGCAGGAGCGGCGGGGCGGCGTGCGGCAGGCGGGGCCGTGGGGTTGCGGGCGCAGGCATGGTGGGGCTGTGGGTGGCGCGTGGGTGGCGCTGGTGAGGAGGCTGGTGAGGCTTGGTGGTGGTGCGGGTGGGCGCTGTGCTCGGGGTGGTGGCGGGCGGGCGGCTTTATGTGGTGCGGCGTCTTTGGCTTGGTGGCTTTCTGCTCGCATGCTCGCAGCGAGTTTCCGTCTGTGGTTTTCGGTTTTGGCTGGTGCCTGTGGTGGTCTTGGGGAAGTGCGTTGTTGGGGTGTCCGTGCGCGGGGAGGGCGGTGGCGGCGGTGTGTGGGGGGGAGGTTGTGTGCGGTGGTTGGGTGGGGGATGCGAAAGCGCTGGGGCAGAGCCCTTGCGGGCAGCTGCGGCGGGGAGGTGTGTTTGGGTTTCCCTGGTGGCTGCAGGGCGAGCTGCGGTGCCTCCTTCCTGCAGCTGAAGTTTCCCTTCCTTGCCCCAGCGTCTTTTCCGCCTGTAATGCCCTGGCGCTGGTTGTGGCCTGTTTTCCTTTCCCTTGTGGCTCGCCTTTGCTTTCGCCTTGGCCGGTCTTTTCTTTTCGTGTCGGGCAGGGCTGTGAAGCGATGTCACTTGGCGGAGCCTGGGGAGCCCCCTGGTGGAGCGAGGGCCTGGGGGCGGCGGCGGTGGCGGCTTGCGAAGAGGCGGCTCTGGGTGTAGGCACGTGAGCATGGGCCGTGTTCCTGGATGGAGCTGCCCCAGCTCCTGTGTTTGAAGGTGCGGAGGGTGGGGAAGAAAGGCCGGAGGCAAGGGTTGAGGCAAAGGGAAGAGAGAGTTCTGGTGCTGCTCCTGCTGGCGCGTGGGGTCCCTGGCTGTGGTGCCACGTGCGCGCGCGCGCGCGCGCCTGTAGGAGGGGCCGGGTCGTGTTTGGTCGTCGTCCTTGCGGGCGGTGGCTGGAGAGGAAAGAAGAGAACGTCCCCCGTAAGCGAAGGGTCTTGCGTTTGGGCTGGGCTGAGCCCCGCGCCCCTCGGGGAGGGGTGTCCAAGAGTCCTGTGGAGGTGGAGCCGAGGCAGGTGCTGGAGGTGTAGAGCTGTAGCGGGAGGAGGAGGCGGAGGCTGGAGTCGCTGAGTGAGGTTTTGAGGTGCCTTGCAAGAAGAGCAAGGCTGACGTTGTGGTTGCGCGAGAGGCGCGGCCAGGTGTTTTGGGAAAGGTTTTGGAGCCGTGGCAAGGGGTGCGTGGTGGCGGTGTCAGGGCGGTGGCGGGCTGGGAGCCATGGTGTTGTCAGGCAAGGTTGTGTTGGTGGGTGGTGTGCTTGGGGTGCTGGCACGTGCAGGATGATTTGGCGCAGGTAGGTGCCGTCGCCGCAGGAGGCGGGCTGATGTTGGAGGTCCGTGGCTGGACCTTGTCCGTGCTGCCCTCGAACGGCTGGTGCTGCAAGGTGTTTTGCAGCAGCGCAACGAGAGAGTCGTGGTGGAAAATGCCTGAAGCGGGAAGAGTGGCGGACGTCAGGCTAACGCAAGGGATGTCTGCCGTGCCTGTCCTTGGTGGAATCATCCGACGGCTTGGTTTGGGAGGGACGTTTAAGGGTGATCTGGTCGAACCCGCCTGCAGGGAGCAGGGACATCCAGACAAGTGGATGGGGTTGCCGAGAGCCCCGTGGAACCTGACGTTGCCCGTTTCCCGGGATGGGGCATGTGCCACCTCTGTGGGCAACCTGTTCCACGCAGCGTTTCACCAGCCCGATGGCAAGGCAAAGGCTGTCCTCCTTGTATCTGGCCTGGATCTACCCTCTTGCCGTTTAAAACCATTGCCGCTTGTCCTGTCGCTAGGGGCGCCGTGAAAAGGTGCGTGTGGCCCTCCTGCGGAGCCGCTGCAGCAGGTCCGTGTGGTCGTTGTCCCGAGGACTGCAGAGCTGCTGCTGAGTGGGTGTAAAGCGGGGCGGCAGGCGGAAAAGGCTGAGGAGGCCAGGGCGGGAGAGCTGGTTCTGATGCCGATGGCTGCCCCCTGGCAGAGGCTTTGCAAAGAGGTTGAGGAAAGGGCCTCCGTGGGGAGGTGCCAAGGAGCAGAGTGGGCGCGGGATGTGCAGAGCCCTGTTTGGAGCAGGGCTTGGAGGAGGCGTGGAGTGGCGGTGGCTTCCCCCAGCCCAAAGGCTCGTTGCGGTGCTTGTGAGACAAGAGGCGCTGCCAGGCTTTTTGCAAGAGGTCTTTATTTGGTGTCGAATAAATAGGTGAATAAATAGATAAAACCCATTGTGAAAATAAATAGAGTAGGGGTTATAAATAGAGGAGCAGTCCGTGGGGTCCGAGGGCGCAGGGCCGTGGTGTCAGCGGGTCTCGGCCCGGGGGAGGGGAGGCGGGAGGCCAGAGGTGGGGATGGGGCGGTGGTCCAGAAGTGGTGGTGGGGGTGCGCGGGGCCGTGCGGGTTGGTGGGGGTCGTCGTGCTAATCGCGCATGGTGCGGGTGAGGTTGCGGAGGTGTTGGAAGCAGGTGCAAGCTTCGAGGCGGACGTGGTCCCAGGCGCAGGCGCTGTGGTTGTGGGTGCGGAGGAGGTTGTGGAAGCGGCTGAAGTATTCGTCGATGTCGAGCCGGAGGCGGCGGGCCCCTTGTCCCTGGAGGAGCGTCCCGTTGGCTGGCACGCATCGCTCGAGGTCTTGTAGGTAGCGGTGAATGGTGTTGAGGAGGTCACGGTGTGCCTGGGTGTCCCAGTGTTGGAGGGCGCTGGTGCTGCTGAGGATGGCGAAGAGGTGGTCGAGGATGCGCTGGACGGTGGCGGCGGCTTGCTGTGGGTGGCTGGTGTGGAGGAGGGCGTCGGGGAAGGGGAAGGGCGCGGGCTGGTGGTGGCAGGTCTGTGTGGAGCTGGGAGCCATGGCCCGGAGGAACTGGAGGCTGCGCCAGAGGAAGGTGGCGTCGTGGGTGCGCGGGTGGTGGCAGGGGAGGGCGGTGGCGAGAGCCGTGAGGGAGGAGCAGGAGCGGCGGGGCAGCCTGCCGCAGGCGGGGCCGTGGGGTTGCGGGCGCAGGCATGGTGGGGCTGTGGGTGGCGCGTGGGTGGCGCTGGTGAGGAGGCTGGTGAGGCTTGGTGGTGGTGCGGGTGGGCGCTGTGCTCGGGGTGGTGGCGGGCGGGCGGCTTTATGTGGTGCGGCGTCTTTGGCTTGGTGGCTTTCTGCTCGCATGCTCGCAGCGAGTTTCCGTCTGTGGTTTTCGGTTTTGGCTGGTGCCTGTGGTGGTCTTGGGGAAGTGCGTTGTTGGGGTGTCCGTGCGCGGGGAGGGCGGTGGCGGCGGTGTGTGGGGGGGAGGTTGTGTGCGGTGGTTGGGTGGGGGATGCGAAAGCGCTGGGGCAGAGCCCTTGCGGGCAGCTGCGGCGGGGAGGTGTGTTTGGGTTTCCCTGGTGGCTGCAGGGCGAGCTGCGGTGCCTCCTTCCTGCAGCTGAAGTTTCCCTTCCTTGCCCCAGCGTCTTTTCCGCCTGTAATGCCCTGGCGCTGGTTGTGGCCTGTTTTCCTTTCCCTTGTGGCTCGCCTTTGCTTTCGCCTTGGCCGGTCTTTTCTTTTCGTGTCGGGCAGGGCTGTGAAGCGATGTCACTTGGCGGAGCCTGGGGAGCCCCCTGGTGGAGCGAGGGCCTGGGGGCGGCGGCGGTGGCGGCTTGCGAAGAGGCGGCTCTGGGTGTAGGCACGTGAGCATGGGCCGTGTTCCTGGATGGAGCTGCCCCAGCTCCTGTGTTTGAAGGTGCGGAGGGTGGGGAAGAAAGGCCGGAGGCAAGGGTTGAGGCAAAGGGAAGAGAGAGTTCTGGTGCTGCTCCTGCTGGCGCGTGGGGTCCCTGGCTGTGGTGCCACGTGCGCGCGCGCGCGCGCGCCTGTAGGAGGGGCCGGGTCGTGTTTGGTCGTCGTCCTTGCGGGCGGTGGCTGGAGAGGAAAGAAGAGAACGTCCCCCGTAAGCGAAGGGTCTTGCGTTTGGGCTGGGCTGAGCCCCGCGCCCCTCGGGGAGGGGTGTCCAAGAGTCCTGTGGAGGTGGAGCCGAGGCAGGTGCTGGAGGTGTAGAGCTGTAGCGGGAGGAGGAGGCGGAGGCTGGAGTCGCTGAGTGAGGTTTTGAGGTGCCTTGCAAGAAGAGCAAGGCTGACGTTGTGGTTGCGCGAGAGGCGCGGCCAGGTGTTTTGGGAAAGGTTTTGGAGCCGTGGCAAGGGGTGCGTGGTGGCGGTGTCAGGGCGGTGGCGGGCTGGGAGCCATGGTGTTGTCAGGCAAGGTTGTGTTGGTGGGTGGTGTGCTTGGGGTGCTGGCACGTGCAGGATGATTTGGCGCAGGTAGGTGCCGTCGCCGCAGGAGGCGGGCTGATGTTGGAGGTCCGTGGCTGGACCTTGTCCGTGCTGCCCTCGAACGGCTGGTGCTGCAAGGTGTTTTGCAGCAGCGCAACGAGAGAGTCGTGGTGGAAAATGCCTGAAGCGGGAAGAGTGGCGGACGTCAGGCTAACGCAAGGGATGTCTGCCGTGCCTGTCCTTGGTGGAATCATCCGACGGCTTGGTTTGGGAGGGACGTTTAAGGGTGATCTGGTCGAACCCGCCTGCAGGGAGCAGGGACATCCAGACAAGTGGATGGGGTTGCCGAGAGCCCCGTGGAACCTGACGTTGCCCGTTTCCCGGGATGGGGCATGTGCCACCTCTGTGGGCAACCTGTTCCACGCAGCGTTTCACCAGCCCGATGGCAAGGCAAAGGCTGTCCTCCTTGTATCTGGCCTGGATCTACCCTCTTGCCGTTTAAAACCATTGCCGCTTGTCCTGTCGCTAGGGGCGCCGTGAAAAGGTGCGTGTGGCCCTCCTGCGGAGCCGCTGCAGCAGGTCCGTGTGGTCGTTGTCCCGAGGACTGCAGAGCTGCTGCTGAGTGGGTGTAAAGCGGGGCGGCAGGCGGAAAAGGCTGAGGAGGCCAGGGCGGGAGAGCTGGTTCTGATGCCGATGGCTGCCCCCTGGCAGAGGCTTTGCAAAGAGGTTGAGGAAAGGGCCTCCGTGGGGAGGTGCCAAGGAGCAGAGTGGGCGCGGGATGTGCAGAGCCCTGTTTGGAGCAGGGCTTGGAGGAGGCGTGGAGTGGCGGTGGCTTCCCCCCAGCCCAAAGGCTCGTTGCGGTGCTTGTGAGACAAGAGGCGCTGCCAGGCTTTTTGCAAGAGGTCTTTATTTGGTGTCGAATAAATAGGTGAATAAATAGATAAAACCCATTGTGAAAATAAATAGAGTAGGGGTTATAAATAGAGGAGCAGTCCGTGGGGTCCGAGGGCGCAGGGCCGTGGTGTCAGCGGGTCTCGGCCCGGGGGAGGGGAGGCGGGAGGCCAGAGGTGGGGATGGGGCGGTGGTCCAGAAGTGGTGGTGGGGGTGCGCGGGGCCGTGCGGGTTGGTGGGGGTCGTCGTGCTAATCGCGCATGGTGCGGGTGAGGTTGCGGAGGTGTTGGAAGCAGGTGCAAGCTTCGAGGCGGACGTGGTCCCAGGCGCAGGCGCTGTGGTTGTGGGTGCGGAGGAGGTTGTGGAAGCGGCTGAAGTATTCGTCGATGTCGAGCCGGAGGCGGCGGGCCCCTTGTCCCTGGAGGAGCGTCCCGTTGGCTGGCACGCATCGCTCGAGGTCTTGTAGGTAGCGGTGAATGGTGTTGAGGAGGTCACGGTGTGCCTGGGTGTCCCAGTGTTGGAGGGCGCTGGTGCTGCTGAGGATGGCGAAGAGGTGGTCGAGGATGCGCTGGACGGTGGCGGCGGCTTGCTGTGGGTGGCTGGTGTGGAGGAGGGCGTCGGGGAAGGGGAAGGGCGCGGGCTGGTGGTGGCAGGTCTGTGTGGAGCTGGGAGCCATGGCCCGGAGGAACTGGAGGCTGCGCCAGAGGAAGGTGGCGTCGTGGGTGCGCGGGTGGTGGCAGGGGAGGGCGGTGGCGAGAGCCGTGAGGGAGGAGCAGGAGCGGCGGGGCGGCGTGCGGCAGGCGGGGCCGTGGGGTTGCGGGCGCAGGCATGGTGGGGCTGTGGGTGGCGCGTGGGTGGCGCTGGTGAGGAGGCTGGTGAGGCTTGGTGGTGGTGCGGGTGGGCGCTGTGCTCGGGGTGGTGGCGGGCGGGCGGCTTTATGTGGTGCGGCGTCTTTGGCTTGGTGGCTTTCTGCTCGCATGCTCGCAGCGAGTTTCCGTCTGTGGTTTTCGGTTTTGGCTGGTGCCTGTGGTGGTCTTGGGGAAGTGCGTTGTTGGGGTGTCCGTGCGCGGGGAGGGCGGTGGCGGCGGTGTGTGGGGGGAGGTTGTGTGCGGTGGTTGGGTGGGGGATGCGAAAGCGCTGGGGCAGAGCCCTTGCGGGCAGCTGCGGCGGGGAGGTGTGTTTGGGTTTCCCTGGTGGCTGCAGGGCGAGCTGCGGTGCCTCCTTCCTGCAGCTGAAGTTTCCCTTCCTTGCCCCAGCGTCTTTTCCGCCTGTAATGCCCTGGCGCTGGTTGTGGCCTGTTTTCCTTTCCCTTGTGGCTCGCCTTTGCTTTCGCCTTGGCCGGTCTTTTCTTTTCGTGTCGGGCAGGGCTGTGAAGCGATGTCACTTGGCGGAGCCTGGGGAGCCCCCTGGTGGAGCGAGGGCCTGGGGGCGGCGGCGGTGGCGGCTTGCGAAGAGGCGGCTCTGGGTGTAGGCACGTGAGCATGGGCCGTGTTCCTGGATGGAGCTGCCCCAGCTCCTGTGTTTGAAGGTGCGGAGGGTGGGGAAGAAAGGCCGGAGGCAAGGGTTGAGGCAAAGGGAAGAGAGAGTTCTGGTGCTGCTCCTGCTGGCGCGTGGGGTCCCTGGCTGTGGTGCCACGTGCGCGCGCGCGCGCGCGCCTGTAGGAGGGGCCGGGTCGTGTTTGGTCGTCGTCCTTGCGGGCGGTGGCTGGAGAGGAAAGAAGAGAACGTCCCCCGTAAGCGAAGGGTCTTGCGTTTGGGCTGGGCTGAGCCCCGCGCCCCTCGGGGAGGGGTGTCCAAGAGTCCTGTGGAGGTGGAGCCGAGGCAGGTGCTGGAGGTGTAGAGCTGTAGCGGGAGGAGGAGGCGGAGGCTGGAGTCGCTGAGTGAGGTTTTGAGGTGCCTTGCAAGAAGAGCAAGGCTGACGTTGTGGTTGCGCGAGAGGCGCGGCCAGGTGTTTTGGGAAAGGTTTTGGAGCCGTGGCAAGGGGTGCGTGGTGGCGGTGTCAGGGCGGTGGCGGGCTGGGAGCCATGGTGTTGTCAGGCAAGGTTGTGTTGGTGGGTGGTGTGCTTGGGGTGCTGGCACGTGCAGGATGATTTGGCGCAGGTAGGTGCCGTCGCCGCAGGAGGCGGGCTGATGTTGGAGGTCCGTGGCTGGACCTTGTCCGTGCTGCCCTCGAACGGCTGGTGCTGCAAGGTGTTTTGCAGCAGCGCAACGAGAGAGTCGTGGTGGAAAATGCCTGAAGCGGGAAGTGTGGCGGACGTCAGGCTAACGCAAGGGATGTCTGCCGTGCCTGTCCTTGGTGGAATCATCCGACGGCTTGGTTTGGGAGGGACGTTTAAGGGTGATCTGGTCGAACCCGCCTGCAGGGAGCAGGGACATCCAGACAAGTGGATGGGGTTGCCGAGAGCCCCGTGGAACCTGACGTTGCCCGTTTCCCGGGATGGGGCATGTGCCACCTCTGTGGGCAACCTGTTCCACGCAGCGTTTCACCAGCCCGATGGCAAGGCAAAGGCTGTCCTCCTTGTATCTGGCCTGGATCTACCCTCTTGCCGTTTAAAACCATTGCCGCTTGTCCTGTCGCTAGGGGCGCCGTGAAAAGGTGCGTGTGGCCCTCCTGCGGAGCCGCTGCAGCAGGTCCGTGTGGTCGTTGTCCCGAGGACTGCAGAGCTGCTGCTGAGTGGGTGTAAAGCGGGGCGGCAGGCGGAAAAGGCTGAGGAGGCCAGGGCGGGAGAGCTGGTTCTGATGCCGATGGCTGCCCCCTGGCAGAGGCTTTGCAAAGAGGTTGAGGAAAGGGCCTCCGTGGGGAGGTGCCAAGGAGCAGAGTGGGCGCGGGATGTGCAGAGCCCTGTTTGGAGCAGGGCTTGGAGGAGGTGTGGAGTGGCGGTGGCTTCCCCCCAGCCCAAAGGCTCGTTGCGGTGCTTTGTTGGCTACAGTGCTGCATTGCTATGGTACGTTGGCTATGGTCGTGTACTGGGCCATTTTAGATCGCAGTGGTAGTGACACATGGGTTGTTTGTGGTACTGATGTGGTTTTTTTTGTGGTTTATCCTTTTCCTTTTGTGGTGTCTCTCATTCCTTTTGGGTTCCACTGAATTTCCTTTTTTGCCCAAGTCTCTTTTACTTATGTAATGCTCCAGTATTGGTTGTGGGTTTTTCACTTTCGGTATGTTTGTTGTCTCTGGTTTCATATGAATACATCATTTCTTTTTACATTTTGGAAGATTTGTAAAATATCTGTTTCTCAGGATTCTCAGGAGCTGTCTCTAAGACTTGATGTCCTGAGAGGAACTGGCTCTTGTTTTAAGCACTTGAGCACTGGCTGTTTATTGGTGAAGCTTTTACTGGCTCTTTGCTTCCCATTTCTTGGTTTGAACCTCATCGCGACTGGGTATTAGAATTTTTTTCTAAGCTCTTGTTTATTTAACAGTGAAGGAGACACAGTTCAGAAATGTTTTCATATAGGTTGATTTTTGCTGGGTTTTGCCAGTTCAGGAATATTTCGTGATCAGTGTCTCATTGTGAGGCACGGAGGAAAAGGTCCTCTACAAACAATTCCATTTTTTCTAATTTCCAGTGTTTGTCTGAAGTAATCCATGCATCTTATTATGCCCTCATACTACTGGAACTTCTCAGTTTTTCTCTCTTCTTTTTTTATCACTGTTCATGCATCATTTCTTTCCATTTTTTAAATTCTTTTTCAATAGTCTATTTTGCTCTGGAGGTCCCAAGTGCAATCTGTTGCTGAGGGTAGGTCGTGTCAGGAGGTTGGTGGTGGCTTTGTCCAGTGATGCTTTGGATATATCTCTAGGAATGGACATCCTACAACCTTCCTGAGCTCTCTTCTAGTGTTGTATCATGTTCATGTTAAAGGTAATAATAACCTGTTTGTTCTTTCATGTTTGAATTCCCTGTGTTCCTGCTTGTGTCATTACTTCTACTCCTCTGTTTGTATGTCTCAGGAGGGTTTCCTCTCTTCAGCCACCTCAGAGAAGACGGAGCCAATGAGGTCCCCTGTGCCTGGTGTCACGGGGTATTTCTGGTTAGAAGGAACATCAGGAGGACTGTAGTACAACCTGGAAGTTGCATCTTGAGGGGTCCTCATGTCTGCCTGAGTACAGGCACTTGAGTGCCTGTACCTGAGTGAGATCCCACTTGTTTCCTCACTTTCCAGCTGCATAGGAAGTGCCTATTTCTGTGTCCTGGAGCAGTGTCCTGGCAGTGATGTGGTGTTGGAGGCCGTGTGACTGAGCATGGAGAGCAACCTCTTTGTCCTGTGCAGGACAAGGCCAGAGGTGCTGAACTTTTGTGTTATCTTGCTTGGGCTTACCTCGTAAGGGCAAAGCACCTGGGGCAGATATTTTTGGGGTGGTGGTTGGAGGGTAAAAGAGCAGCTGGTGCAGGTGGTGTGTGCGCAGTTTCCTTCATGGGGAATGCTGTGCTGGTCTGTGCTGGTTGGTTTGGACCATGTTGGGTGGTGGTGTTTGGGGGATGTATCCTTTTGTTTGCTAAGGATGTGTTGGGGTGAAGAAAACCTGGGCCGATGTGCTCTATGTAGTGAGGCAGGTCCCCATGGCCACTGGTGTGTGAGCGCAAGCACGAGTGTCTTGGGCCAGTTGTGGTTCTAGGAGAGCAGTGAGCAGTCCTGGGCATCTCCTGAGTTTCTTGTGGCCTTCTGGTGTTTCTTGGGTTGGGTTGGTAGCACTGGGATGCTGTTCCTTGTTCAAACCTCCACAGGCCTTGGTGAGTCCCCTCTTTTCCTTTTTGAGGTGCACCTTGTCCATGCCACCCTGCTTGGTCCCAAGCGTAGATGTGGCGTTGCCGAATGGTTGTGATGGGGTGGTGGTTTGGAGGTGACTTTCATGTCTTGGCAGTGGGAGAGGGTTGGGAAGGGAGAGGGTGGGTGGCAGGAGAGGAGGAGCGGGAAGGGCAAGCATCATGTCATCTGGGTGAGCATGTGCTCTGAGGGTCTGGCATCAGCAGGAGATACCTATGGGCTTGAAGGACCATGCTGGGTCCCTGAGAGAGACCTGCTGTCCGGAGCCTTCGACTGGGGCAGGAGGCATCGGTGGGACGGGCTGCAGGAGGGAGGCTCATCCCTGCCTGCAGAGACCCTGTCTTTGCCTGTCAGGTATATGCATGATGACAACCTCTTTTCTTATTTTTTGTTTTTGCAAAAGTCTTTATTTTCAGCAAGTGAATAAATAAATAAATAAATATATAAATATAGAAATGAATGTCCAGCAAAATAAATAAATAAATAGAGATCTCTGATAAATAGTCATTGGCATGAGAGTCCCTGCAGTGTCCATGGGGACCTTCCCCTCCATCAGGGGAGGTTGCAGTCTGGATGGGCTAGATAATGCCATAGGTAATAAATACTATCCCTCTCCCCATTGCCTCGTGGCTGTCCATGAGCATGCAGCACAGCATTTTCCTTCTCCTTCCTTTCCAGCAAAGGTGTGGCCATGGTGCGGGTATGCGGGCTGTGCTGCAGCCTGGCCCCGGCCTCGCTGCGGTCATGCCCGTTTCCCCGACAGCGCAGGCTGCTGGCTGGAAGAGGTGTGAGCAGCGCTGAGAAATCCCAGCCCCGGCTGCTGCTGCCTCTGCTTGGTCTCTGGCCACCGGTGTTGGCTGGGTATGGGTGCTTGGCGTGAGTGGGTTTGGTGGAGGGCAGGAGCGTCTCGGCTCTTCATTCGCCATATGAGTGTGTCCAAGCGTTGGAAGCAGATGTGAGCTTCAAGGCGGACGTGGTCCCAGGCGCAGGCACTGTGGTTGTGGATGTGAAGGAAGTCGTGGATGTGCCTGAAGTATTTGTTGATGTTGAGCAGCAGGTTGCGGGGCCCTTGGCCTTTGAAGAGCATCCTGTTGGCTGGCACGCATTGCTCGAGGTCTTCCTTGTAATGGTGGAGGTTGTTGAGGAGGTCACGGTGTGCCTGGGTGTCCCAGTGTTGGGGGGTGCTCAGGCTGCTGAGGAGGTTGAAGAGGTGCTGGAGGATGCGTAGGGCAGTGGCGGCAGCTTGCTGTGGGTGGCTGGTGTGGAGGAGGGTGTCAGGGAAGGGGAAGGGCGTGGGCTGGTGGTGGCAGGTCTGTGTGGAGCTGGGAGCCATGGCCCGGAGGAGCTGGAGGCTGCGCCAGAGGAAGGTGGTGTCGCGGGGCTGGAGGTGGTGGCAGGCAAGGGCAGCGGCAAGAGCTGTCAGGAGGAGCAGGAGCGCCGGGGCGCCATGCCACAGGCGGGGCTGCAGGGTTGCTGGCGCAGCCATGGTGGAGCTGTGGGTGCTGTGTGGGTGGTGTTGGGCAGGAGCCTGGTGAGGCTTGGTGGTGGTGCAGGTGGGCACTGTGCTTGGGGTGCTGCCGGGTGGCTGGCTTTATGTGGTGCCATGGCTTTCCTTTCATCATCGTCATCATCTAGACAGAATTTCCCTGTTTTCGTTTTCAGTTTTGCTTTCCGTTTACTTTCTCCTGAAGGATTTTGTTGTGCTTGTCAAAGTGTGAGCAGAAGGTGGCCCTGCCCTAGCGAACTGGAACTGGTTCTTTCCCAGGGCTGGTGTCGGGGTGTGTGGGGAGCCCGGCTCCTGTGCCGTTAGGGTTCTGTGGGGGACGTGAAAGTGCGGTGGCAGAGGCTTTTGGGGCAGCTGTGCTGGGGATGCATTTCAGGGTTTCCTTTTCGTCTACTTTGTGAGTTGTCTTTCTTGGTTTTTATTTTCAAGTTTCTCTGCCTACCAACATCTATTTTTCTTATTTTGTGCTCTGATATTATTTGTGTATATGAGTTAATGTATGTTTTCCTTTATTTCTTATTAACAAATATTTTTAGTTTGTGAGTCTTTTTTTCCCCCCTTTGCTTTCTCTATAGCACATGCATCTTTGCTGGTGGAAGAGTTTTTCCTCTCTCAGCAAATATCTTACAGAATATTTTTGGGGTCATCTGTCACTCCCCCTGCCCCCTGATTGATTTGTCCTCAGTGTGTTGATGTTTAGAAATAAATGCATAAATGTCACAAAGGATTTTTCATCAACTATTCATGCAATAATTGTGATTTGGGGTTTTTTATTGTCTTTTGAATTTGTTGTAGAAATTAGGCGACATTAGGTGTTTGGGAGGCAGGAGCAAGTGAGAATATTTGTCTTTGATGTGCCGGTCCGCTTACATCTAGAAAGCGAAAGTGGGCAGAGTCCCAAGTGCAAGTCGTCACTGCTTCCTGGGTAGCTTCTAGCAGCGAGAGGTACCGGTGGTTGCTGATACAGTGAGAACGGGGGTTTCTCCTGAGGTTTGGGAGGAGGTTCTTTTTTAATTTAACTCAATTAATTAATGTGCATGTTGTTGCTGTAAGTTATCACTGTGATTATTGTGTGTGTGTGTGTGTGTGTATTACACTGGGATATGCTGTCTTTTCTGTTATTCTTTTGCAGGCTGCCTGTGTAGCAGAGATCTTACAAATGCCTTAGCTGGTGTGCGTGGTACCTAGTGAGCTGCTTGGTGGAGCTTAAATCTATTACGTCAGATCATTTATCATTTTTCAGTTCTTTTCTGTCTTGCTTTTTGAGTCTATTACTGATATTTCAGTTTTGACTTTAGGCACCTTCTGCAGGTCTTCTGTAAGTCAGGAAATACCTGTGTTGTTTGAAGAGCAGAGTATCTCTTCTGATGTTTTCCTATGGGTAGGCATGAAGTGCAAAGAAAACTGGCTTACACTCATATTTTCTAATGATTTTTTGTTTTGAATGTGTGTATGCACAGGTGTGTGGGATAGGGATATGCAGTGCTGATGTGGTTTTCCCCCACCTGAGAGGCAGTGGGAATAATTGCAATCCTTAGACCCTGTTCTTGTGCAGACTTGGGTATATTTTGTCCCGTTTATATAGGGGAGGATGCTAGTGTGTCAGTTCCAGTTCATATCCACTGTATCCTGCTCAGATCTCTTCTCCAAATCTGCTTTTTGTGGCATTTTCCTTGGAAGGAGACGGGAGTGCTGCTTCGGAGTAACCTGCTAAGGCTTTTCATGTGGATTTGGTTGTGTTTTGTTAAGTGATTCATGCCAGAGTTGATAAGGTGGAATTACCTGGGAAGGAAAGGATGATGAAATATGGCACCATTTCAAGTTACAGAAAGCACCTGCAATACTAAATCTTTGCTGGATTATTTCATGTTCGGTGATGGAGGATTGGGTGTAGGAAACGGGGGTGATGCACAGAAATGCAGCAAGGTGAAAGGTGCTGTCAGTTCAGAGAAAGCACTTGAGGTGCTGGGGAATTTGCAGACAGGGGTATGAAGGAGGATGTTTTTCCAGTGTTGGAGAATGTGTGGAAATGGATATGGTAGTGGTTAAAGCATTAACTCTTGATGAATTGGAGGTGGTGAGGAGTAAACCGTGAGAATTAGGAGGAAAAATGCTTAGTGGAGTACCAGCCCCACATGTGGAGCTCACCCAGAGAGGGAACGGCAAACTTTTCTCTTTTTCTCTCAAACTGAAGACAAAATGCTACTTCTGTTTTGCTGGCATGTCCTGTGGTCTTGGAGTGCAAGCTTTCTAGGGTGAGGACTGTCTTACCTTCCTGTACAGGAGCTAGAAGAATGATCTAAGGCAGTGGTCTCCACCTTTTTTGATCACACAACCCATCAGTAAAAAATGTGTGAGCACTTGCCCCAATATATTTTTATTTCTAGATTATATACATATACTACTGTAGTAATACATTTGTGTTACATGATATGAAGCAAAGTATATAAAGTATGTAATTCGTGTTATTTTTAGATACATAAAAATGTTATAAAACATACACAAAAATAAAAATTCAAAAAGGATGAGAGAAAGGTTAGACAAACACTATTTTTAAATGTTTTAAAACTTTATTTATTAATGGTACCAAAAACATTTTCTTCGTGCACCTCAATGGATTGTCTTGCGCACCTCACTTTGGAGACTACTGATCTGAGGTCTCCTGTAATGTAGTTTAAATAAATTTTCCAGTCATCTGGTAATAACTCTTTTTCTCTCTCTCTTTTTTTTTTTTTTTTTTTTTTTTAAATATTTGTGCTGTTTTCCTAGCTGATGTTTCCACTTTTACAAAACAGGGCATGGTACAAGAGTAAAACCTTTAGACTATATACATGTTGCGATTACGGTCCTGGCCTGACCCCAGGTCCTTGGCCCCTGATGGTCTGTTGCTCTTCCAGGTGCAGTCTTGCTGGAAGATGACAGCTCAGAGCTGAGGGTTGGGAGGGAAAAGCATTTAGTTGTTGCCTTTAAATTACCATTAAGAGATGAAGTATTTGTATACAATCTTAAAAATGTCTATAAAGTAGGTTTATTTTGAAGTTGAGGATCCAGTTCTGCTGTAAGCGATAAGGTCAGCTTCTGCCCAAACTTCCTTTAGTTCTTCCTTTTTAAATTTTCTTATGCGTATAATATGGGGTTCATAAGAGCTGCCCAGCTCTGTTATGGTTTCAACTATTAATAAACAATGTTGTCTCTTTCCAAGGATTATTACGGAATTACATTCCCTGCTCCTGCAACCTTGACGGGCAGAGATGGGAGCCTTGCTAACAACCCGTACTCAGGTGAGTGCTATTTAAATACAAGGATGGTAAGTGAGATGTGCTGGTTTCTAAATGCAGGTCATCCTGCCATTGCTGAAAGAGCAATTGTTTTTCCCTTCTGTAAACAGTTAAACCCATCAGTCCAAACTAGCCAAACAAAAGCGAGCATCTCCCTCTCAACCCTGACATTGATGTTTCTTCATGGTTTTGGTCAGTAATTCGTATGCGATGACTTCTGGGACTAAGTTGGATAGCTTTTGAGAATAAGTGCAAAATTGTTACAAATGTAAACGGCAGTGTCATCTAGTGCCCTTCCCAAGCACATACAGGTGCTTGAAAAATATTCCATAGCTTAATCATTCTTCTCGAAATTCAACTGGCTTGCTTTCCTTTTTTGTCACTGGAGTAGACGGCCCTCAGCAGCTCCCCATACTTTGTTACTGCTGTTTTAGCACTTGTATGTTCCCAGCAGGAGCTGCATCTAGCAGGCTCTCCCTCACACTCCCCAAATCTAATGGACTTCATTCCCAAAAGCATATGGTCTAAGAAGCCCTTCCTCATTCGTGCTCTTGCTCTTCAGTTATTGTGCAAAGATGACATTAATGCCATCCAGGATTTTCAGCCAGTGGTTTTCATCCACTGCCATCTAATTACAGCTTAAAACTGTAGCTAGAGGCGTTATAATTCCTATAATGATGATATTAAGTGTTGTCATACTTCTTGGTAACCAACAAAAAGGAATATTGGTTGGGAATGAGATAGATGTGATTGATGTATGTCGCCTCCCTAAAAAACATGTGAACATGCTGCTCTGTAGGCTGCCAGAAAATGCAAGTGTTCAGGAGTTTTCTGCTTTGTAATCACTTCTCTTGGGAGATTGCTTTTGGGTTAATAACCGAATTTCCCTTCCTACTTCTTCAATAAGGTGGCACACTATGCAAGCCTTGCTTTCCTGGCCTTCAGCTACTGTCTCCAGAACTTTGGTGGTGTGAGGAACTGGACATCTAACTAGTCATGCTTGACAAATAAACAGACAATGACAAAAATATGCCCATCACTGCCTGTAAATCCTAACTTGCTTTCAGCCCATGAAGCTTAGCTAATCAGTTTAACCTCCAGGAGAGTCACACTTTAACCCAACAACCATTTGCTCTTTGGCTATTTACCATATTTCTGCTTTTAGCATGTTTTATTGCAATGATCTGATAGTAATGAATCTGCTCAGACCGTGTGAGATAAGTAAGTATTGGTATCTCCATTTTATCAATGGATTAGCCATGGCATGGAGTTCTGTGCCACGAACAGGCAATGTCTCTGTGGCCATCAGGAGCAGAGACCGGGAGAGCACTTCCCATGAACAACTGCAGGCTTTCAAGTGTAGGATGTGCTCTCTTCTGTAGTTATCTACTTGTATTCAGAGGATTTGAGTCCTTTGAGTCATCCGCTTTCAGAATAGCTTTGATAGCTTTTCTGATCAGTTCTTTCTTTTGCAGGTGACGTAACAAAATTTGGCCGTGGGGATTCTGCCTCCCCTGCTCCTGCTACCACGCTCGCCCAGCCACAGCAGAACCAGACGCAGACTCACCATACAACTCAGCAGCCCTTTCTCAACCCAACCCTGCCCCCGGGGTACAGCTACACTGGGTTACCTTATTACGCTGGTGTGCCCGGCGTACCCAGTGCGTTCCAGTATGGGCCAACCATGTTTGTAAGTGTGACAGCCTGAACTGTAACCCTCCCTTCATGCCTCTCTGGTTTTGCTCTCTCCAGCCCAAACCTTCTACATCTTGGAATTGTAGAATGGTTTGGGTTGGAAGGGATCTCCAAAGATCATCTAGTCCATCCCCCCTGTCATGGGCAGGGACATCTTTCACTAGATCAGGCTGCTCAAAGCCGCATCCAACCTGACCTTGAACACTTCCAGTGATGGGGCACCTACAACTTCTCTGGGCAACCTGTTCCAGTGTTTCACCACCCTCATCATAAAAAATTTCTTCCTTATTGTCCAATCTAAATCTACCCTCTTTCAGGTTAAAACCATTGCCCTTTGTCCTGTCACTACAGGGCCTGGTAAAAAGTTTTTCTCCATCTTTCTTACAAGTGCCCTTTAAATATTGAAAGGTGATGATAAGGTCTCCCCAGAGCCTTCTCTTCTTCAGGCTCAAGAACCCCAATTCTCTCAGCCTTTCTTCATAGGAGAGATGTTCCAGCCCTCTGATCATGTTTGTGGCCCTCCTCTGGACCTGCTCTAACAGGTCCACATCTGTCTCATACTGGGGACCCCAGAGCTGGATCCATTACTCAGGTTGGCGTCTCATGAAAACGGAGTAGAGTCATCTTCCCCAGTCTGCAAGGGATCTCCAAAAACGTGCAAGCATGAGAAAATAGCTGCAGTCCCTTCCCCAGGAAAACAGGAAATTTAAAAGGCCAGAACTCATGGCCTCCTGTGCAGGTTACTGTAAATAGCAGACAGCTGCAGCTCATGGACTCGGTGTTCCTGAAAGCTGTTACCAGTCTATGGAGAGTCAAGGGGAGACCCAAAGCTGGGTCAGTGAACTGAGAGTGCCTAGGAAATACTTTCGAGGATGGAGGAGACCCTGTTAAGTCAGAGAGCAGTGCTGGTAGTCTCAGGAGGAAGAAGGTTTTTTGGGAAGAAGTAATGCTCCAGGCAGAAGGGTAGATGAGTCTATTTTAGGGTCCTGTAGGACAGTGTTTTATGAAACAGCCTCAGGCAGGAATTGATGTTTCATTTGATTCTAGAGGGAGAGCACTGTGGTTGCTCCTTCTTGGGTTTGTGGGTAAGAATTTGCTGTTTACATTCAGTGTATAAAAGAAATATGCAGCCTGTTCTGAGACAGGGTTGCACTGCAATCAGAGGGGTGGCTCTAGTGGAAAACATGGGGCTTGCACAAATCCACTACAGCAAGTTACTGCTGGAAGTGCGAGTGCCATGTCCCATGCCATCCCAGTGCTCCCAACTCCAGATTAAATTTCCCACGTGAGGTGGAGGTGCCTTCCCCACTAGATGGCAGAGGGAGCTTGCGTTTTGCATGCCGTTCCCCAATTAACAGCCCTTTTGTTCCCTTCCTTTGTCCAGGTACCTCCAGCATCTGCTAAACAGCATGGAGTCAACCTGAACACTGCGTCAACTCCTTTCCAGCAAGCGAGTGGCTATGGGCAGCACGGCTATGGAGCAGGTATGCTTACCACTGCGCTTTTCACATGAGCATCTGCAGAGCTGCTTGCACACTGTAACACCTTGTCTTGTACACACTGGCAGGCTATGATGACTTAACGCAGGGAACGGCAGCTGGAGATTACAGCAAAGGAGGCTACAGTGGGTCATCTCAAGCACAAAACAAATCTGCTGGCACTGGACCTGGGAAAGGTAACACATGAGACTTGAGGATGCTCTTGAGTGGGATTTAGTAGGGCAAACTCCCAGTATTGCCAGTGCTGTGCAGTCAACAGGGCAGCCAGCTCTAAACAGGGTCACGATCCAAGCTGTTTCTCCATCTCCCGTATACAAAATGCTTTTTTAATGGCCCAAGTGTTCCTTCTAAACCTCATGGCTGAACTTTGCATAAGGATTTATGTGGCTGATGCGCAGCTTTGTCAACAATGATACATGGGAGAAATGGTGAGCTGTTTCCTCTGCCGAAGTTTTCTTTGCTGAAGAATAGCTGTCCTGCAGCAGTGCTGTGTTTTTGAAGCCCAAGCAGTTGGATGCTGCTGCTGAAATGGTCCTCTGCCAAATGATGATGAGATTTTGAATTTCTTGGTAGGCACCTGAGATAGCCATGCATTAGGGGCAAGCAGGGCAGTTCATGCATCTCTGGGCTGTTGTTTCAGCTGCTATCCGTATACCCTGTAACTCATTGCATTGTTTCATGCCTGGAAATGTTTCTTGTGACTGTAAAGGCTGAAGAATTTATACAGCTTATATGAAAGCTTTATTCTGCACATGCTGGTTAGACCTGAGAAATATATACTGAACTGCTTAGCACTAACTAGTTCATCCTTGGGCTTAAGCAAACACCAAGCATTTGCTGTGCATTTGAAACACCAACTGGACTGTCGTCAGCTGAGAGCTGATCATGCTGTCCTCTGTGGAGGAGCAATCCAAAAAGGAGCAATGTCCTAGGAAGGGTACAACCTTAGAGCAGTGCAAACCCTCTGAGCCCAGTCTTCTGATTCACTGGCCAAAGGAACTGCTGGTTTTATTCTGATCCAAGTGAAATGATTAGAGCCAGTCTTTATAAAACTGTGAATAAGTGGCTGGTTTGAGAGTTACCTCGCTGGTGAGTGTTTCTGAGCCTGTTGTGGCACCAGCTGGTCCAGGTGGAAGCCAGCCTGAATCAGTGATATTAATTCTCTCAGGGCAGAGGAGCATTGCAGACCTCACCCTTCTGCAGGATGTGAAAGGACAAGGGCTCAAATGTGTAGCAGATGCTGAGTCTCATCACTCAGCGCACTACTGGAAAGCTCTTAAATGCTGCAATAAAGCCAAATGCATCCCTAATCCTAAGGGAAAGCTGGCTTTTCATGAGCTTAAATGAATGTTCAGTGCAGCCAGCTGCTGCCTGGTGAAGTGCATTTGAATCCAAGCGGTAACGGCTGGGTCATGGACGTGGGTGATTTATCCCAGTGGGCTGGTTTCCTGCTTTGTGGCAGGATCGAGGAACTGAGCCCTTTGTTCTGTTCCCGTGTGGGGTGCAGTGGGTCTGAGAGCATGGAGAACCCCGCTGGGCTGGCCAGCAGCAGCAGGGTGTGTGGTACAGTGGCTGCGGATGAAGGTGCATCCACCGAGGCCACCAGAGGTGCCAGGAGCAAAGCATGGGGTTCATGCTGGGTGGTGGTTGACTTTCTCATTGTCGGTGGCTTTTTTTGTTTTCCAGGTGTTTCTGTGACCTCAAGTAACACAGGTGTGCCTGATATCAGTGGCTCAGTCTATAACAAGACTCAGGTGAGCAATGCTGGAACCTCATCTCTCATGGCCTGAGGCCAGGCCAATGGCTCCCCTCCTGTTCCCAGGCCCGGTCGATCTCAGGGTTGGCAGGCCGTGGCACTTCTTATGCTGGCTCTGTTTGCCTTGGACTGGAGTCTCGTCCTCTGTCCCACCGTTTTGTGCCATGTCAGCTCCTGATGGCAGCTGTTGGCATAGCACAGCACTCTACGCTGCCCATGCTGCCCCATGCAAGCTACATCCTGGGTGCAAATGAAATGTGATGGTGCTTATGTTTTTAGTCAAAATAGCCCCCAAAGCAGGTGAGTCAAGAGGCCGTTTGCTTTTCAGTCAGTAGCGCCCACCGCTAACACCCGAGGGTCCCTGTCCCATGCTCTCCTCTGGCCATTGCTCAGCGTACAGCTTCCCAGGGAAAGCAGAAGGCGCTTTGACAAGCTGTGGTGTGCAGTGGGCTTATGTCCAGCTCCTGTTTTCTCCTCCTTGCACCCTCAACTGGGGAAATCGGTGTCTGGCTGTGATCTGTGCTTACAGGTAGGAAGCCAGCTCTTAGCTACACACTTAGCATTAGGGGTCAAGCTTTGGCCACGGGGAGGAAAATCTTATTGCGAGTTCTTCTTGCATTTTTGTTGGGCCGCCCTGGGTATGTCAAGTAATTCCAGGCTGAGCCCTTGCAATGTGTGAAGGACTGATTTCAGGCAGCTGCTACCATCCCATGTCCTACTGAGTAAAAAGAGGTCAGGGAAAAATGGAACACAGTAGCTGTGGAAATAAAAATGAAATAAAATGTCGGAGGCATTAGTACAGAAATATGGGTGAGAACAGGAGCTGAAACTTATCTGCTGAAGTGCTTGCAGGTATTCGATGTGACTTGGCTTGCTCGCAGGGTTGGTGAAAGGTTCAGGTGATGTGTGTTTGGGCCACTCTTGTTCTTGTCTGGTCACCGTGGGGCTGTTCACACCAGTCTCTGACGCTGTCCCCCTCACCTCCCATGCAGACGTTTGACAAGCAGGGGTTCCACGCTGGCACGCCGCCTCCTTTCAGCATGCCCTCTGCTCTCGGATCGACTGGGCCCCTGAACCCTGGTGCTGCCCCAGGTTATGCTCCAGCCCCGTTTCTCCATATCCTGCCTGCACATCAGCAGCCTCATTCCCAGATGCTGCATCACCATCTTCAACAAGATGGGCAGGTGAGTCAGCCCCTTCTGCCTCTGCAGTGTGCCTGAGGGCAGATTGCTCCCACCCACATCCGAGCCGGGTCTTGGGGGTTTTTGCTTCTTTCTGGGTTTTGCTTTGCTTGCTGGGAAAGGGCCTTGACAATGATTGCAGACTGACAGACTCGATGCTGTTGACCAGCTTGGGGAGGGAAAGTCATGAAGTTCAGCAAGGGGAAAGGCAAAGTCCTGCCCCTGGGGAGGAATAACACCACGCATGAGTATATATTGGAGGCCAAAGCAGCTTGGCAGAAAAGGCCCTGGGGGTTCTGATGGACACCAAGTTGGCCATGAGCCAACAATGTGCCTTTGCCACAAAGAAGGTCAACAGTATCCTGGGCTGTATTAGGCAAAGTATCGCCAGCAGGTCGAGGGAGCTGACCCTTCCCATCTGTTCAGCACTGGTGAGGCCACAGCTGGAGTCCTGTGTCCAGTTCTGGGCTCCCCAGTATGAGAGACGTGGACACGCTGGGGAGAGAGAGTTCAATGAAGGACCACAAGGATGATGAAGAGACTGGATCATCTCTCCTATGAGGAAAGGCTGAGAGAGCTGGGACTGTTCAGCCTAGAGAAGAGAAGGCTCAGGGGGATCTTAATGTCTATAAGGGAGGGTGCAAAGAGGACAGAGCCAGGCTCTTTTCAGTGGTGCCCAGTGACAGGACCAGAGGCAATGGGCACAAACTGGAACACAGGAGGTTCCCTCTGAACACCAGGAAACGTTTTTTTACTGGGATGGTGACCAAGCACTGTCACAGGTTGCCCAGGGAGGTTGTGGAGCCTCCATCCTTGGAGCTGTCTGGACATGGTCCTGGCCAACTGGCTCTAGGTGACCCTTCTTGAGCAGAGGGGTTGGACAACATACCTCGAGAGGTCCCTGCCAGCCTCAGCCAGCCTGTGATTCTGTGAAGAGGCCATCCTGATGTGGGGTGTGGAGAGATGGGCTGTGAGGTGTGAAGCCGAGGCAGGAGCTGCTGTCCCCTGGCTGGGGCAGGAGAGCAGGATGTGAGCACTTGTACTATAACTCTGGGGGGAAAAGTCAAGCATCCCTTTGCAGGTTGCATGTTGGCTCCGATTTCTGATTTGGTTTCACCAGCCCATGCGTTTCCTTTCCTCACTATAAATCTTCCCTGAAAAAAACCAGTGTTCTGCCTTAGAGTCCAGAAATAGGAAATGACTTCTCTCTCCGAATGTGTGACATCCTTGGCTGGTGCACTGCCTCTGTTCACCTTGAGAGAGCTCCTTTGCTGGCCCCAGTCCTGCTCCTCTCCTTCCTTGTGCTTGAACCTGTCTTGGGTGGGGGGGGCAGTGGGATGGTGCGTCCCTGTGCTCCTGCTTGGTGTCTTCGTGGCTGTTTGTCCTGGATTGTGAGACGTGGAGATGCTGCAGAGCAGAAACAGATCCATTCAGGGAGGAGCATTACTATGTTGGTGGATGTCAGGGCTGTCCCTGGGGGCAGCAGCTCTTCTGGTAACGTTCACATGGGCTCATCTTCCTGGGAGCACTGATGCCCATGTCTCCTTCCTTTCTGATTTCTAGGGTGGATCTGGCCAACGCAACCAACCCAGCACCATGCAGCAAAAGTCTCAGACTACCAAAACCGCCTATGGCACTTCTCCATACTGGACAAACTAAATCTGAAACTGGAGAGGGGGGAGAGGAGGAGAATAAAACAAAAGAAAAGAGAAAAAAAGCTGAAGCCCATTCCTGGAATTATTAGGAGAAGAAGTAATTGCTCAGCCAAATGTCTGTGCGGGGAGAACTGCAGCCAACCAGCCAGCCAGCCATCCTCTGTGTGACTCGCCCGCTTCCTCTTTGAGTTGCTGTTGTATGTAATATATTTATTTGTAAATGTAATAGAGCTTAAATGTGGTTTTCTGCATCTTGCAGCTTATTTTATTTTCTTTGTAGGAAAACTAATTATTCATTTCCCATCTGCACCAGGGCATCCTTCCTTGTTTTTTTTAAGCTCTATGGGCTTTATAACTGTCAAAGACAAACTGCGCCTTTTTTTTTGGAGCTGGAGCCCATTTAATTTAATGCAGTTCTAAATTCAGGCAAATAAGGAGGCCTGTCGTCCCCCTCCCCCCTCCCCCAAAAAAAGAATCAAGATGTGTCCTGTTGATTTGATTTCTGCCCCCAACCCCCAATATAGCTGTTACTTTAAAGAGGAAAAAAAAGAAAGAAAAAAAATGTTATGTGGGCCTTCCCCTTTCTTTCGTCTCCCCCTTCCCTCTGGCTGTGGAAGACGAACTCTTGTGGGCAGTTTGGTCACTGTGGCCCTGAGCTGCAGCCTTGCCTCTTTTTTTTTTTCAATTTTTGAATAAAAAAAAGACAGACAGGGTTTTCTTTTTCGTTTGTGGGCTGTTTTGTTTGTTTGTTTGTTTGTTTGTTTCTCTAGCAAGAGACTTTGGATGGCTCAGTGTGTCCTGGAACCTCCTTTGCATCATTAGAGGCAAAAACTATGTAGCGGTTTCTTAAATAAAAGTATAAGCTGTGTCTTGTACATCTTTTTGCCCTGAGCCACCCTGCCCAGGAAAGCCAGAGCTGCTGGATGGAAACTTTACCTGTCCCTCCCCACTTTTTTTAAAACAAAGACCCTGGAGGCAACTCCTGGTCCTCCTTGTCCTGCACCAGTGCAGTGAATGTTTTAGGAGTTTCATTTTGTTTTAGCCCTTCCTCCCCCTAATAAAGATCTGAGCATATCACTGGTGTTTGTCTGTATTTTCAAAAGCTCCAGGAGCAGTTTTGCTTTTACAGCCTGTCCCTTTCCACCTGTTCCTGCAACAAAAGCTCAGCTGGGAGGGTAAGAGCAGGAGAGGGGTCTGCAGGGGCTGCTGAATACTGTGACAAAGGTGAGTGCACCTTGGTGCTGAGAGGTCACAGGTACCTGCAGCAGGGATGGGATCCTGGGCAGCACCCTGACTCCTGCCATGAGCATCGTGTCTCTGCCTTCGGTGTCCTCTGGCATCGTCCTTTGTCCGAGTCCCTGTGGAGCAGCTGGGATGGGTAAGGAAGGAGCACAGCTGCAGCGCTGCCCTCCCTTGCTTTGCCCATGAAGTCCATGGCCTCCACCAAGAGGAAAGTCAGTGGTGAGGGCTCCTGAGGGACAGCTTCTGCCCCAGGCTCATCTTCCTGATCATCCTGGCCCATGCAGCAGAAGAGGTGGGTAAATGTGAAGCTTTATCTGTCCACACAGCAGGCGAGGGGCTTTTTTGCACTTCCCAATTCTGTTTCATGACCCACAAGGGGAAAAAAAAAAATCTGCTTCTACTATGAAAATCACTTTTCTTTCTGAGAGTCACTTTCACCAGGTTTCAGGTCCTGCAAGACCCACTTGGCTTGGCAGAAGTCAGTCTGTCACCCAGCCCTCCCCCTACCTCTGAGCTGCACAGCATGACCTGCACTGGCATTCCTCTGCCCCAGCTCAAGTTTTGATACTGGTCGCACTTCAGCAGCTGCTGTGCGCCCTTGGCAGCTGCTGCCCCACTGCCACCAGCTCCGGGGCCTGAATGTCAAGGAGGGCAAAAATGTTTCTGCAGGCTGGGGGCTCGCTGCCAGGCTGTGCAGGGGCGGCAGCAGCATCTGAGCCTGCAGGGCTTGTGGCAGCGGCACCTCATTTACCCGTGGTCAGAGCTGCTCACAGGACCTATTCTTTGAAAAACAAACTTCCCCCAAAGCCATCTTCACACACTGAATGCGTTCTTCACAGAAATCCACTGCTGCCCCGCAGGGGTGAGTCAGTCCTTGCTTGCTTGTCAGGGTCAAGAAGCAGCTGGAAATGGCAAGAGGCAACATGTGAGAGTTGGTGCCAGCGCAGAGCAGCCCCCTGAGCCTGAGGTTTGTTGCAGAGCAGCTGCAAGGGACTTCAGCCAGTGCTTCTCTGCTGTCCCCAGCTGCATAACTTCTATCCTCAGCAGTGTCCGTGGGCATGGAAGAGTAGTGCTTCCAGGCCTGGAGGTGATGATGGGCTGTGCTGCCCTCGGGCACTGTCCTCTTCTCCAGCACAAGGTGGCAAAGGCAATGCCAGCACCTTCCCAGCTGCTCCGGGGCCCTGCCCGCAGGCAGCACCCCGCCTCGGCCACACGCAGGCTCTCCTCCTCTTTTCCCGGTTTCCTTGCACTGTTGGTTCCAGCAGGGCTTTTCTGCAGCAATTGCCTCTCTAATCCCCTGTTCCACAGCCTGATGGCAGAGCCACGGCTGCTCAGCTGCCCTCAGCCATCAAGGAAAGGGGGAAAAAAAACAACCAACCAACCAACCAAAAGCCTATGCAAGTGGCAGCCAGGTTTACCCAGTGCAGGGCAGGCTGGGGAGTTTGTCCTGCCTTCGGTACCACACCTGCTGCTGGATGAAGAAGCCATGGCAGCTCTGGGCAGCCCAGGGCTGTAGGAGCCAGGGAGGAGACACAAGCAAGCCCGATCCAAGTCCCAAGGCCCAGACAGCACCACCCCTCTCACTCCCCCTCCCCGCTATGGAGATGCCTCTGAGAAGGCAGCTCTGGAATGCCCTCGCCATTCCTCCAGCACAGCTGTGAAGCCGAAGCACTCTGGCCACAAACACATTTGACTCAGCAGTTGCTGCGCTGCAAACAATGTGCGCTTGTCCTGCTAATTTTAGCTTGACTGAAGCACTGCAAAAACAAATTTCTCTGCTCTTGAGCACGCAGGGAACAGCATGGGCCAGGCAGGGCAAGCACCGTGAAGGGCTGGCAGTGATGACCTCAACTCCTCTGCCAGCCTTCTGCACCAGGTCAAAGCCCCTGCCCCAGCAAGCTCCCCCGCTGCCTCGTCTGCCCCGTCAGGAGTGCTGTGCTCCTGCCCTGCCAGGGAACCGGCCATGAAGCAGCAAACCCCCCAGCAGCAGCGGCTTTGCCCCACGTCCCGCATCCCTGCTCCAGTCACGGGAAACCATGGAGCATCTTCCCACCGGTCTCCCACTTCCTGACTTGGGAAGATTAACTATAACAGCAAAGCCCATGGCCTTTTGCCAATGTTCTTCTCTAAATCAGTGCATTCTTCAGCTTGGCTGTCAAACACCAGCTTTCATTTCCCATAACCTTATAGGCACTTATGTGTATCTATAAGCATTGATACTGGAGCAGCACTGAAATTGTGAACAGCTGTTATTCAAAGCTTTAAGTAACCCATGCAAATAAACCAGGTCAATTAACAGGGAAGTAACAGTACATTTTCATTTCACATTTTTATTAGTAGACAGATGTGCAGAAAAGACAAAATAACACTACTGAAGGGAAAGCCAACACAAAAATGCATCAGTTTTAGTTAATTCTTTCTGGTAAATTATACTGAAGAAAAAAGCTGGGATTTCAGCTAAGAAAAGTACTAAGAAATTTAGTGTACCCTGCTGGTTTCAGAATGGTTGAAAACTGCATTTGAACATTAGTTCAAACATTAGTTGCAAATGTAAACGCTAATATTGGCTGAGACAGGAGAAAAGGGTTAAGAAAAAAAACCAGAATACACAGATCAGGTAAACATTTTTTCCTCAATCTCTTAAATAGTTTCAAAAAAACCCTCATACTTCAGTTTGTATCTCAGAAAAAGGAAACCAGCAAGTCAACAAGCAATGACAGTGCACGGGACAGTGGGGAAGAGAAATTAGTCTGGTTAATGTAGGAGCTCTCAAAATAGGTTGCTTTTTGTCTTTAAAAAACGGTAACAGAAGAGTCATGATAATGCAGCTTACAACACCAAGCTTGAAAATACAAGTCACTGGAGAGTATACAGTGAAGATGGTCAAAAGTACAAGGGAAATCCTGAAAGATGCAGTATCCTCATTTCGAACCAAGCCATCAGCACAGCCAGCATCACCATACTCTGCTCCTTCATCCCCCAACAGCCCTCTGAAAGCTGGAGGTCGGTCTCCCTGTCCTGGTGCAGCTCCCAGACCCCTCCTGCAGCCAGGAGGCCCAGGGACCCATTTGCCAACACTGGCGCTGCCCTGGCAGGGCTGGAGTGAAGCTGTGGGGTGCCCCACACCGTCATGAGATGCAGGGGAGCCCCGCTGCCAGCTCCAAAAAGCACGAGGGGCTGTCAGTCCTTGGTGGAAGGCTGAGCTGCAGCAGCCCATGTGGGACAGCTCGGGAGGGGCCCGGCTGCCTCCCCAGGTAACATGCAAGATGGAGGGTGGACCATCACAGGGAGCACTGGGGGGCAAGGTATCGCCACTGGTGCTGCCCTTGCTCCGCAGGGTGCAAGGGGGGCACCACCGGCACGCCCTGGGGCGGAGGAGCAGGGACTGCCCCTGCTGCAGCAAATCCCAGCCAAGCAACTTTTTGAAAACACATCTGCCTTGCTCACTTCAAACAGAGCCCCACCAGCCTTCCTCCCCTCCCCAAGGGCTGCCTTCCCCTCCTCTCCCTCTAGGCAGCACACTGAGCTTGCTCACTCTTATCCCACTCCTCGCCTCAGGACACAGCCACCAAGCTGATCGCAGAACAAAGTTTACTCCCACGAAATACCCCTCGAGGGACCGCAGCTGGTGACAAACCATTGAAAACCCTGAGATATAGGAAAGGGAGGCATAAACAAACGCCCAAGCCCGCAGCTCTTATCAGGGTAACTGCCTCTGAACCTGTGGGAAGGGAGGGTCTCGCCCCAGCAGGGCCAGCACCTCAGATCTGCTGCTGGAGGTGCCAGGTCTCAGCACAGGAGGGCAGGGCTGGCTGCTGATCAAGGCATCACACGAAAGGTGAATTCAGGCCACTGCACCACGGCCGAACAAGAAGCACACACTACAACAGGGTGAGGGTGCTGAGGGTTCTGCAGAGACAAGCATGCAGGCCCACAAGGGAGGGCCCTAAGCTCTGCCAAGAGCTCCCAAACACATGCAGGAGATCAAGCTCAGTGCACCAGCTGAAGCATGCTGCTAAATAGCCTGTCAAACCCTGCGCCTGGCCGCCTCTTCCAGCCTGAAAGCACTGTGTACCCTCTCCTGTAGGGCTGCACGTGCTCACCCATGCCCCAGCCAGCCAGCCAAGGGGAGAGCCCAGCACGCATGCATCCCCTCTGCCCCGCGCCCCAGCCACGGCAGCCGCTACAGGAACAGGGACAGCCTGGCCACCCACCAAAGGCAGCTTTGACTTCTGCCAGCCCCGCAGAGCTGCAGCAGAGCTGCATTTACCAACACATGACCTACATAATAAGCAACAGAAAGAAGTCTCAGGCCAGCACTGCATTTGGGCTGCAGGAAGCAAGGGCTGCTAGCGAGCACTGGGGCAGGAGGCTATCAGTCTCTCTCACTGCCAAAAAAGTTCAGGATGAATGCCGGCCTGCTGGGCAGCAGGATGCATGTCTGTTCTCCTCCTTCCAGAGAGGGGCAGCTGGCAGCAGATCTCAGCAGCACAGCTAAACTGAACTTTTTCAACCCCAACCTAGTCTGAAAAGAAAAAAAAAATAGCAACCCAAGGCTCAGTTGTACAGACATGAAGTGTTAAGTGTTTATTTTAGGGTTCATATCACAAGCCTTTTTCAGAGACAGTTTATTGTGCCCTCCGGGGCTCCAGGGGCCAGCTATTTCCTAACTTGAGCAGGCTGAAAAGGAATACTGTACCTTTCAGTGATATCCCATCAAGCTCACCACACAGTAGCTTTACACTCTCCGCCCCACACCTTATAAAGGAAAAGCCACCACCACAAGGCTAAACGAATGTACACACGCTATTATTGTAAATGGAGCAGCTAAACCTTGGCAATTTGCTTTGTGTGGATTTTTCTTCCCAGTAAATGCAGCACTTAAGCTCCCAAAAACTCAGCTTCCAATGGGTTTGTTCCAGCTTTAAATACATTAAACATCTCAATGCAAGACTATTTAATTCAAGAATTTAAACGTGAGCAAACCTGTTTCGCTGTGAGCGTTTCGTAGAAGTGAAAAGGGGAGTTTCTTTTTTAAAAAGAAATCATAATACAGTGATGAAAGGGTTAAGAATGCAAGAATTCAGACATTCTGTGAAGGGTCTCTAAGAGGTCCATAAAAAAGGAGCAAACAGATCCATACAACAGGAGACAGCAGGAGACAAAAAGTTTTTTTTGATCCCCCCCCCACACTTTTTTGCTGGACTGCTGCTAGGTTACCGCTGCTCCCTTCTGGCCTGAGTCGGCAGGGCAGTACAGGGGCATAGAGGGAGCAGGTCACGACTCCTCGTTGCCAGAATCATCGTCGTCGTAACAGTCGGCATCCTCCTCCTCCTCGTCTTCGTCATCAATGTCGTCGTCATACAAGTCGTCATAAAGCAAATCTGAACTGTTGTCATTGGAAGGCACTTTAGTTTTGATGCAGTACTCTGCCAGCGTAGTGGGGACCTTCACGCCATCCTTCTCTGCCTCGGCTTTGGTAGCCAAAACCTGTTTCCTGCAGGGGAGAGGGCACAGCAACGTGAACAGGGCCACGTGCCAGCAGCAGCAGCGTGGCTCGACTCCCAACCTCCCGGCCATCCCCAGTGCCAGCCCAGCCCTCCTGGCAGCTCAGAGTCAGGAGAGCTGATGTTTGGCTGAAGCAGCACTAGAAACAGATTTATTTCCTGCAGCCCCGGGCTTGGGAGCACTCCAAGGGTGTTTGCAGTGCGCGCACGCTCTCGGCAACATATGAAATCAGTTATTCTACAGCACTCCACATTAGAGACCTGCCAGAGCTCAAGAGCAAATTTCATTACATTTGCTACAGAAGGGATGGTAAGGGATTTCCTAAGATGACTTACTGACTGCACCGCTGACGACTCTACCCCAGTGTGCTCAAAACTGCAATTCCCACAAGCACTTGGCAGCTCTGAGCTCCCACTGGAGGGTAAGAGCAGTCGGAGCATGTGGCTGCACCCCGAGACGCAGCCGTAACCCCGGCACTGCCTGGGGCTGGCAGGAGAGGAGTGTTTCCCATCACCCCAGGACAGGCTCTGGCTGCTGCCTCCCTGCACACTCGGGCTGTGAACTGTTGCTGGCCCGTGCTGCCTCCCAGCAGGGAGAGGAGCAGATGGCAGCCTGTCCCTTCACCTGCACCCGCCTGCTCGTCAGTCTGCCATACTCTGCTTATGGAGTACATCCAGCCCCACCGAAGCCCAGGGAGCTGGAGGGGACTAAGACAACCTCCCAGCGCGGCTCTTTGCACAGACCCGACTGCCCTGCGTAGCTCCAACCAGAGGTATATCCTGCATGCCCAGCTAGCAGAGTCAATGCAGATGTAGTCTTTCACCAGCCAAGCGTGCCAGCGGTCACGCTGCAGTTCGGGTGGCCCACCCGCTGCTCCGCAGCAACCCTGGCTCAAGTTTACATCATCTCCCTGCAGCACCTGATGGACCATGAATTTCTCAGCAAAGGACAGTCAAAACTGAACAGTGCTTCCAGCTAGTCAAACCCAGCTTTGCAAGTGCTTGCCAAATCCCACTGATATTCCTTCGAATTGGAGGGACAAGATTATGATTCATGAGTGCATTAAGGACAGAATTAATAGGATGCAGTCAGTTTGAATCACATCCCAAGCAATGCAGGCAGTGCTCAAAGGCAAGCAGGGACTTCAACTGGGATTTACTAGCAGCCAATAGGTTTTGCAGAGCATCATGCCAGATTAGTCTGAAAAAAGAACAATTTAAAGACAGATCAGCCCAGTCCTCCTGCTCCAGAAATTTGCACTGCTTCTGTGTGCTGAAAAACCTAGAGGGACCAGAAGTGTGGACTTAGAATAAAACAGTAAAATTCATTTCCAAAGAAGCAACCACAGCAAGAAGCTGGTTTCAGCAAATTTAGCAAGCAGCCTGTTATAAAACAAAGATTTCTTTTGAATCTTAAATCCTAAAAAAAAAACAAACACGGATTCAAAGCAGGAGGCTGGTAGCACAGCATCACAAAGCTTACCTTATGATTTCAGCATACTCCTTGTCTTTTCCTTTACTGTCCCTCCATTTCCTGAACATGACTGATGCATCCACATTGGCAGGAGAGAATGTGTTGGGCTCATTAAGCAAAGAGATTACACTCAGTAAGATAGTCCTGAAAAAGGTAACCACAACAACAGAGTCAGAGCTAATGCATTCATAGATTCTGGATGCCGACGACTTCTTTACATGATGCATCAGAAACTTGTTTAAAAAATCAAAGCTTAAGCTAAGGATAACTAAGGATAATAGTTGAAGTGAGAGTAGATATTTATGAACTTTAGACCCCAGCCATCAGCATAGGAAAGGTGACACAATACAAACCTCAAGAACCTAAACTGACTACAGATCATCATGTCTATGCACATGCTTGTGAAGGGGTGGCAGCTAAAGCTCAGATCAGACCCAAATTCAGCTTGTCCACACTGCCCATATGGATGGTACAGGGCTGGAAACCTGCTTGTTGAGCCTGTTCCTAGTGATATTTGGCATCCCAGCAGAAAGCCAGGGTCTCCACCTGCCCCTGCGTAGGGAGGAGGACCACCATGACCCAAGCCCATGAGATGAGGCTGCACTACCTTCCCTGCCCCACTGGCTGTTCAGAGGTTGGAGCTGTGGCAGGGTCTCTCCTCTCCTCAGCCCATGCACAGCTAAGGCTACTGTAACAGCACCCGAGCACAGCAAGGAGAAGGCAGTGCAGATGTTTTTCAATACCCAGGCAAGCCGCCAAGGGCCTAGCAGGATTCAGCTGCTGGTACTCAGCAAAGCCAGCATGAGCCAGTCACATAACCCCCAGCAGACAAAGAGCCTTCCTGGATTACTAGCAGCAGCACAGAGCTGCTAGCTGCCCTGCTCTGCTGGCATTTACCGGGGCAAACACCACCTCCCTCGTGCCCAGACCTTTCTCCTGCGTTTCCTACAACCCTCTGCACTTCAGAGATTCAGCCCTTTACTCCTCACACAGTGCCACAACCAGCACAAAACTCAACAGCAAGTCCCATCAGGCAGCTCTACACACACCACCACCTGGCTGTTAGCGACCACCACAACAGCCTCATGTGTCCGCGGTGCTCCTGCTGGCAACAGCTTTCGATTTAAAGGGAAGGGAAGAACAAGAGACAAGGAATAAGTCTTGAAATACAGCAGCACATAGCAACTGCTTTGCAGAACTTGATTAAAGGAGACTACAGCTCCAGCCGTACTTGCATTGATTTAGGGGCACATTCAGAGCCATGCGTGCGGAGCATATCTACCAGGTCATCTATCTGGGACACAATTCCAGGAAATGCTTGGTCATTTGGATGCTGAGTTTCTTGAAAGGTTTTGAAACTAAACACTTGTGTCTGGGGAGACTGTTCAGCACAGCTATCAGGAGAGTCTTATACAATTTGTTTTCCAAATGATATAATTCAGTAGGAAAAGAGAACAGCAGCTCTGGAAAAAAAACTGTCTGGTCAGACTGGAATGACAGGCAGAAGAGAGACCATCTTCTGCTTCATCTCAAGAACTCATTTAAAAGCCTTTGATTCTCAGCAAACAGGCTGTAAAGCCAGCACATCAGCTCCAGCATCATTGCAACAGCTTTACTGTAGAGCAAGCAAAGTCTAGGGAAGGTCAAGGACAGGAATTCATGTCTGGATTTAGCATCTGCTCTACCACCCTTCCACCAACAAAGTGAGGAGAACCCAATTTCCACTGTGGTTCCCCAGACTCCAAAGTCACTGCAAAGCTACATCAAGTCAGACTGGTCATCCTCAGGGCTTTCAGGCCCCTGAGCTGGGAGATGAAGATAGGATGCAGAATGAAGCCCCGGTTGTTGAAGAGGTGGCAGTCACTGACCTCCTCCTCCACCTGGATGCCCACAAGTCCATGGGGCCAGATGGGATCTACCCGAGGATACTGAGGGAGCTGGCAGAGGAGCTGGCCAAGCCACTCTCCATCATGTATCAGCAGTCCTGGTCAACTGGGGGGGTCCCAGATGACTGCAATTTAGCGAATCCGATGCCCCTCTACAAGAAGGGTCGGAAGGAGGATCCAGGGAACTACTGGCCTGTCAGCCTGACCTCGGTGCTGGGGAAGGTCATGGAGCAGATCATCTTGAGTGCCATCACACGACACGTGTGGGACAACCAGGGGATCAGGCTCAGCCAGCATGGGTTTATGAAAGGCAGGTCCTGCTTCACTAACCTGGTCTCCTACTACAACAAGGTGACCCGCTTAGCGGATGAGGGGAAGGCTGTGGATGTTGTCTACCTGGACTGTAGTAAGGCCTTTGACACTGTCTCCCACAGCATTCTCCTGGAGAAGCTGGCTGCTCACGGCTTGGATAAGTGCACTCTGCGCTGGGTTAAAAACTGGCTGGACAGCCGAGCCCAGAGAGTGGTGGTGAATGGAGTCAAATCCAGTTGGCGACTAGCCATGAGCAGTGTTCCCCAGGGCTCAGTGTTGAGGCTGGTTCTGTTTAATATCTTTATCAATGATCTGGATGAGGGGATCGGGTGCACCCTCAGTAAGTTTGCAGATGACACCAAGTTGGGTGGAAGTGTCGATCTGCCAGAGGGTAGGAAGGCCCTGCAGAGGGACCTGGACAGGCTGGATCGATGGGCCAAGGCCAACCGCATGAGGTTCAGCAAGGCTCAGTGCCAGGTCTTGCACTTGGGTCACAACAACCCCATGGTTTAGTGGTGGACTTGGCAGTGCTAAGTTAATGGTTGGACTCGATGATCTTAAGGGTCTTTTCCAACCTTAATGATTCTAAATACACTAAGGCGACTACCTATTAGAGGTGAGGTTCTCTGCGCTCTTCATTCCCCACCAGCACATTAGATCAGCTCCATCACCCTGATACCTTAAGAGCTGGACAGTCTGCTCCAACTCAAACCCTGCTACTGCGGGCAAGCAAGGTGAAGAGGGTACAGTAACAGGAAGGGATCCCAACACATGAGATCTGACAGGACCAAAACCACAAAAAAAAAGTTCAACCACGTGGGACTGAAAACATCCTCAGCATCAGACATGAACTGCGCTGGACTGGATACAGACTGACCATCTGCAATTTGTCAGGGATCTGTTTCTCTCTCAGGTGAGGTTGTTCTAACATGTTGTTTCATGCAAGCTGATTGCATGAAGAGTGGGGATTTCAAGCCTGCCTTCTGCTTTCTTACATCCCCCACCCCATTCTGGGGAAGAGTTATCTGTTTTAAGTGTTTACAGGGCTGTTGTCTCCAGAGTGAGTCCCTCTACATCCCTTTACCAGCGGGGCAGAGCAGCCAGCAGAGGCTCAAGGAAACAGACCCGTTGAGTGCCTTTTTCTCTCCATGTATCAACAGCAGGCTCAGACACAAATTAATTTAATCCAAAACAGACATTATGTAGACTGGCTGGAGCTCCCAGCCAGCACATCTTGTTGTATACCTTGTTGAAAAAGGTTTTTGGTGTGGTTTTTTTTGTTCCAGCTGCTATCCACATTGTAGTCTCTCCAAGCCACCTTTAGAGGTAGGTATCATTTTGTCCTAGCACATTTTTGCTCTCCAATATAAAGTTTTGGCTTAGGCTGTACTGACAGTCATGTTAGTGCATTGAGCTGGTTGCAGAAACTGTCCAGCTCTTAGGCAGCCAAAAAGGCCAACAAAAATGGGCATCCTCAGGAAACAAAGCAATAGTGAGGCAGGGCATCATCTATCTTCACAAGATACAGATGTACCAACATCTTGAATATTGTGCTCACTTCTGGCCTGTGCACCTCAAAGGACAGAGGGGAGACATGGAGAAGGGCAACTAAAGTGATCAGTCTCAACTCTAAGCCCTGCCACCACTTCCTCAGCTTTCTGGGACTCAGGACAAAAGAAAAGCAGTATTCTCTGCCACACAGATCACAGCTGCATTCCTTCACATCTTGCTGGATGTTTGCTATATTTATTTATGCCTGCCTCATCTAGCTTTAAGTGATAGGAAAGTCCATATTGATTGTGTTAAAAAAGTTAATGAGCATGCTTGACATTGTTAGAGGCAGAAGCACAGGTGCTCTCAAAGTTGAAAAATTACATTCCCCTCTCCAGACACTTCAACCAGTTATCTGTAGTAAGCAGTCAATACTTAGCAGGATTTACAAAATTTAGCAGCTGAAGAGAAGCCCTAGGTTACACATCCAGCTCATTACAAGCATGCTCCCCTCCCAAACCTTCAGCCCTGCTGCCTCCTATCTGACACTCTGGAGCTTTACAAAGCCAGATGGGACCCCAGCAGGATGCATTTCTATCAGCACTTGGCCCAACAGGTGATGTTTGTAGCAGGCTAGCAGTTAAGAACAAGTTTTATTTCTGTTTGCTGATACAGCTGAGGAGTGTTTTCTCCCCAAATGTCACCCTTAAGCCCAACACATTCCAAGAGAGTAAACACCAAGAACTGCACCATGGTAAGGTAGACCAGAAATCAGAGACCTAGCACCATAAGAAGTTTCCTGTCAGTCTTTAGGGTTGTATATAATGAAATAGACGTGTAGACATGGTGCTTAGGGACATGGTTTAGTGGTAGACTCGGCAGTGATAGGTTAACGGTTGGACTTGATGATCTTCAGGGTCTTTTGCAACCTTAATGATTCTATTCTATGATTCTATACTCAAAATGTGTGTGATATAAGTAATTAATGCCCAAAGCTGTTCCTTAACTATGAGTTGAGGCTTGTCACCTAGTCCTAGCCATATCAGTTGTATGAAAAAACAGTTTAACCATGTGAGCAGAGGGACAGGTAAACATGACTTAGCAATATATAGCTTAAAATAGTATTTAAGCTTTTTTGTTTTTTTTAAAAATGTGAAGTAGAACTTTGAGAGGTTGCTTCATACTCACTTGTACTTGGCACAGATGGATTAGATAACATTTACCTCAAGCTCAGAAGGTCAGATTCCCAGCACTTCATGACTTCACACAGCTAAGACACCATTTCTCTTGAGCCTTTTTAACCTTGAAGCAGCATGCTCCAGGAAGAACATCAGTTGTTATAATTTGCTGACTGCTACAATTCCTCGTCTCCTGCCATGTTAGCTCTAGTTCAGCACTTTGCAGAGCACGTATTACAATCCTATTCCAAGGGTCAAGAATACAATAAATCCCCCTTGCTAGATCTGCACTTTGACAAAGGCTCTTTTCAAATTAATTTCACGAAGCCAAGTTAAATGAAAGCTGAGTCAAACTATCAGACAATCCTTTTCAAATCACTACACTCCCTCAGGTGTGCTGAGATCCCTAGCTGGGTTTAACAATAAATAACTAAGATGTCAAGTTGGTGAACCAACATCTAAGTCGTCACTCTGAAAGCAAGCATAATTCTCATACGATATGCTGAAAATCTAGAGGCAATTATTTTAACTTTAATCTGATTCATTATCCAGATAAGAAGTTAGAACAGGAAGTACCTTACTTTAAGGTTTTTCTACTACATCACTCACTACTCCAGCCACACAGGTCAGTGAGCTGCTACTTGATAGGAGTTTTATCAGTTCTTTATTGGCAGTCTTGTAATAAGACAGAAATTCAGCTGGTGTTTCAAAAAAATGGACAGGCTAGCCTTGAATGCCTCTAGTACTTAGTGATCCTTCTTTTTTTGGCAGGAAGAAAACTACCTGGCTATCTGCTCAAGATACAATACTGCAGGACAGGAGACAGACAAATACTGGAAGGCAAACAGTACATAGGATTATGCCTACCTGAAAGGGCCTGAATACTCAAAAGTGTTCTTTTCCACTAGTGGTATCTTGGAGGCATTTGAAAAACCTAAGTGTAGGATAACATGGACTGGGAAATGCTAGAACATTTGAGATAATTTGCTTTAAGAGCATAAAACCCTGTGAACAGCACAGAAGTCTCTACATTGTTAGCCCAGCATCAGGACACACAGCACTCTAGTATCTTTAGATAGCTTGGTAAGTCTGGTTTCTACCCAATTCAAGCCCTAAAATGCCCAAAGTCTTAAATTCCCTTCCAAACCTCTCCCAACACAAGCCTTAGTCTTGGAGAGAGATGACAGGCATTTGAGGGCACTGTTGTGCATCATGGATTCACACTGTTACCTGACATTCTGGGTAGGGTTCCACCTCTCAGATGGCAGCTCTCCACTTTGTGGGTCATCTACAGGTGGGTGAAGAATTGAAATACATACATCTCCATTCTGCAAGACAGAAACAAAAGCTGAGAATAGAGGTAGAGGTCTGACAAATCAACTCCACCGCTCTGGCTATGTTCTGAGCAGTTTAACCTTGTTCATATGAACACTTCAAGCGTCAGTAAAAAATATCCAAGAACTGGAAGCCATTTTCAATTCTTCCTGAGTCTACTGTATGTATATATTCAAAAGTTTCCCTTGCTAAACAGAGTTAGTCTGTAAATTGGTACAAAATCTCAAGAGGTTTAAAGAATGTAGCAAAGCAAGCAAAAATAGTAATAAAGTCACATAAAACTAAATTGGTCTCCAGATAGCAAGTACTGTGACAGTGATAGAAATGAGCTTTAGTCACAGGAGATCCAAAGTAGGGTTAAAGTTTTTTGTTCCCAGTGGTAGCTGAGTTAGCTACAGGAATTTTTGAATTGAAGGGTTTGGCACTCTCTACTAGCTCAGGTACCAAAACAATGCTTCTCCCAGGACACAAGGAGGTTGAACAGATGGTGCAGGGCAGGCTTATGCCACTCCCCTAGGACACAGCTGTTTGAAATATCAGGTGAAAAAGCAGGAGATGCTTTCTGAAAGTTTCACTGAAAATCCCTTCCAGCATGCAAGAGGAAGAATATTTTGGCAGTATATGGAAGCTATACAGCCACGTAATCCTCAATCTGTGTTTTACTCACCAGTCTTATAGCCTGAATATAGATTTAAAGCTCTATAATGCCTACCATTTATAAACACTTTAAGCAGCCTGTAAAACCAATTCTCCATCAGCAAAAGCACTCTGACATGATTACTTTGTAGGAGTGCTGTAGCAGTACCCACCACAGCTGATATTCTCCACTGAAGATGACTCCAGGGACTCATGGGGTCCCAATGCCTTACTGCAGGATGGGGTGAAGGTGCAGATGGGGCCTGAGGCTAGCCAGCAGATGTTGGCTTCTCCAGGCCCTGCTGGCTTGCTGCCTCTTGCAGCTAGGTGCTCAAGTTCCTAGAGGCAACCCCACACCTTCAGGTGGCACAGCCTCAGCTGAGGGGCAGCACTCATGCTGTCCCTTGTCACCCTGATCCAAGGTACATGATGATAGGAACAAGAGAAGCTGCAGATAAGTTCTGTTTGAGACTGCAGGCTGGCAGCTCCCCACACACCTGGTCTCAGCTACATCCTAAGGACCCTCCAACACTGTTCAACATATAGGAGCCAGAGCACAAAGCAGTGCTGCTCACTATGATAGCATCCATGCCTTTGAGCCTGAGCCAGAGATCACAGCTACAGATAGCAGCAGCTCACCTGAAGGGCCTCCCAAATATTTCAACTTGCCTTGATTAACAATGACATTTGTTTTATAGGCAAAAAAGATCCTACTTCAACATTGGAGGCTTGTGATCAGTCATCCAGATTTCAGTGGCTCAACTAATCCTGCCAGGTATACTAATCTACCAAGTCCTCATCATTTTGAAGCAGGTTTTTGTCAAGAACACAACTACGCCCAGCATCGTAGCACCTGGAGCTGCTGAATACCCAAGAACCCACTTATGTTGCTGGAACAGTTTGCCATAACAAGGCAGTTTCCTTTTAGGACTCCAACAGGCTTGTGCAATCTAGAAATATTTCTAATATCATTTTAAGGTGAAGTTGACCTTACTAATGTTAGATTATATTCACAGCCTATTCTGATTTTATTAATAATTTCCATAAGTTTACCCAGTTTTTCCTTTAACCAGCTCCTGTGAGAATGCAGTGCTGGTGGCCAGGAGAAAGCATCACAGCACTTGGGTGAAGTTCCTTGAGCAATCAGGTCAGCAGCATGTGGACAAGCAGATATTTGGCAATATGAAAATATAGAGGGATGCAAATTCAAGCAGGGCAGCACTGCATTACAGAGTCTGGAAGAATAAAGGTGTCACGGGGCCTGATGACATCAGTACACGGTTTTAGGGATCAGTGTAGTCAAGGGGAGAGCCTTTCCCTACATGCATTTTTGAAAGATATAAACAAGGAGGATGGAGTATTCATCTGCCAATGGGAAATAACCTATACTTCTATTAGGACTGAGAACTGTTATGTTATAAAAATAAAAAAACAAGTGAATGCAGTTTTACCAAAATTAAACTAGATGACCCAAGTAAACTGGAGATAGGGAAAACAAGTTACTCAAGCCTCTCTGCTTAGAACTGGAACATCAGCCCCAACCTCTCCATCTGGTCCCACCAGCAGATTCTGTAAACTGCTACTTTCTTTCACCTTCCTTATACTGAAAGATTTTTTTTTCCCTCCTCCTGACAAACCCTCCAACCTCAAGCACTTTGCTGATTTATTCTCAGTTTCATTTGGAGTTATCCCAGTGCCTCATCTTCATTGCTTAAATGTTGTTTCCAAAACAGCCTGCAAGCCACTTCAGATTCCCTCAGCTCCAAGAAATACTGCTATGAACACAAAGTACAAAGCTGAGAGCTGGAGTATTTGACCAGTAACCCCAAAATACACCCATCAAGTTTTGGGTTAGTTTCTCCTCCTACCTTCAGTTGTTTCTAGAGCCAATTTTTCATCTTTCCCACCAGGGCTGGGAGAGGTCCTTTCCAAGACTCATTTTGTACATACCATTTTGGTAACCATTTCCCACTCACTTCCTGCATGAGAATTTCTGGATTCAGAATCAACATCCACAGTATGGATCTGCAATAATCTGCAGGTCACAAAAGTTGTCTTTATTTATAGATCAAACTCCTACATAACTGAAATAGAGCCTTAAAGAGAAACACCATCCTTGGCTACATGCAAGATTCTGTGCCAAGTCCAAAACTCAAGTCAGAAAACTATCAGATGACTGATTTCAGGATGTCCGTGGGCTTAGGGCAATCCTCCTGAGCATCCAGTAATTAAAGCTGATCACTACCCTGTTTTGCACTGAAGTTTGGAGAGGCTTTTGGCCACTTATTATAAGCCATCAGTGCACATTTTCACCATGACATTTGAAGCATGGTTATTCCAGGCTGGACATTTAGGAGCAACAACTTGTTAGAAAAGGGCCTTCCAAGCCCAAGGCATCAACTGAAGCCATGATTTGTTCACAGCAAGGAAGAGCAATGACATTCCTATGTTGAAGTGGGCCCAAAGGAAGCCTTCAGAACCTCTCACAGGAAGACCTGTGATAAGGTGACAGAGCTGCACCAACAGGAACATTTTGAAAAGCCTTTAGCTCCTCAAACTATTCAACCAGTAGTCCTAGCAGGCTGACTTCTCTAGGATATCCAAAAGTTTAGCGAGAATTTGGCTGGCCTCCACTAAAAGTCAAGTTTTGTGCCAGAACAGGCCTTCAGCTTTCAAACACAGCTCCATGAAATTTGGTAATTTTAACTGATTGCTTCTATGTAGTATCATTCCCCTTCTGTACCTGCTATGTAGTTGTACCATGATCCAATTATGGACTTAGCCCACAGCACTACCCTTTGAATGTGGCCCATACACACACTGAACTAAGGGCTACTTCAAATTGGCTAGCAGACATGAAGTCTGGAGGTATCTGTTCACTCTGGTCCCAGGGTGGCCAGGCTGTGCATGACTCCTCCTGAAGCTGGGCTCCAGCCCAGCTCCAGTTCTTTCTGCAGTTGGAGCACCCCAAGTCCAACCCCCTTCATTTGTAGGCTGTCTGCTGCAGAAGACTGTTTTCCATTATTTCTTGTCTCAGCACACAATTTTGTAGGATATACTCAAATTAAAGCGTACTTGAACTGTGTACAAACAACAACGACGAGTTGTCTAAGTATTACAGTAGGGTAAAGACCACATACACCAGCCTTGATCCAACAGTCCCCTAAAATTGCCAGTGCTCATGGCATAGTGCTTCAGCTGAGGCTGCCTGCTGCACTTGTAGGTATGAGAACGGCTCCATCCCTGCCTACAAGAACAGCATTTCCTACAATGTTTAGATTTCACTGTTCAGCCATGAAGCTGACATTTAACACCAACAGCTAACCACTTTAGTTATGGCTAGAGACATTTAGTACCTTCAGTACTTTCAGAAGTTTAAGGAAATAGGAAGCCTTCTCACATGCCTAAGATTATTTTAAAAATGTCTTACCTCATAAATGTTGGGGTGCCACATTTTGGTCAGGAATCTGAAGGTAGGTGGTGAATATGGATAGTCAATAGGAAATTTAATGTGAGCCTGGAAAAAAGCAAAATATTTTAGTTATGAAAGAGAACAACAAAAAAAGACATCAACAAGTTACCATTACAGTGAAAAACTGGAAAAAATAATTTCAATTAAGGCCATTAAATTGTTCATTTTACATACCAGTGCCCATGTGGCCCCACAGTATAACTCCACACAAATTTCTTATGAGCAAAACACTAACTGAACAAGAAAAATCTAAACGCCACGATGGACCTGGGCTGGTAATGCTCAGAAAACAAGCCAAAAAGTATCTACCACATCCTAATTCTAGAAGCACTATCCAACAACTGTTGTTAAACAGGGTAAAATAGATTTGAAAAGCTGGAACACAAGATACTACTGCTGTCTTTCTGGGTTCAGAAGCAGGCTAAAAATGTTTGCTAAGGTGAGAGGATCTCTGTTTTATATTTGCAAATATTTTAAATTACTCTTTCTGTGCAGAAAAAAACCTGTTAGATACTTGCTCTACCGAGATCCAAAGTTTTTTTGCCTTTCTTGTGTGAAGAGTTAAGCTGGTCCATCTACCTGTGTTCCTAATACTACATTTCTTGCCACCACAAGCATTTCTCAAGTCTGAATACCATCTGGGTCTGTTTAATAAATCAGTGCAACTTGATGAACCAAATATTGATGGGCGATGACAGCAAGCATTACCTTCCAGTGCCTCTGAGGTCAGCAGCCAGCTATGGGGCAAGACTCTGAGCTGAATCAGTTGTGAGAAGACTGCAGAGATCCCAGCACTGGATATTAACTTCTCTGTGCTGTCCTGCCATTCACAGCAGTCAAAAGCCAGCCAGTAGGAAAGAGGGCTGAATCTGGACTGATTAAGTGCCAAAAATGCTCCCCTCTGAAAGGGAGACTCACACACTGCTTGCTGCACTGCGGAGCACAAACCCTTCCCTTAGCATTGCTCAACCCACTGAGAAAGTCCCACCACCAGTCTAGCATAGGATCTCCAGAGAAGCATCTCCCAGCCCCTGCACCACAGCTGGGCTCACGTGCGACTGGCAATGCAAGAAGAGATCCCAAAAGCAAGTTGCACATGGCTAGAGCAGAATCACAGGTCACCCCCTTTCATTTAAGCATCTAACCATGCCACTTGGACACAGGGTGCTGACCCTGCTCAGCAGGGCAGACTATGGAAAGTTTTATTACCAGAAACAGAAGCAGGCAACCAAACAAATTGGATTACTGAGTGATTAAGTACCTGGCTACAGTTTTACTTATAAATTGTCACATGCCTTTGCCTTGCAACCCAAATTTTATGGGGCAAGAGCACCAGTTAGCCAAGAAAAGAAGGTTTTCTGTTCACCTTTATGAAAAAATTCAGCAGCTCACATGGCTTTACATTCTGTATATGCCAGCTCGTGATACTGACTGTATGCAGGGACGTTGCAGCAGCACCAAGTCCTCACCCCGCAGTCATTTGCCATGGCACACTCACAATCAAAACGTTTATGATCCGCTTAAAAAAATCCTAGACTGCAGTTTAAGGTCAGTTACACAAATGGCATTGCTCCAAGAGCAGCAAGTGAATGCCTCTTGTCACCACACCATCGCAGAAGAGAGCTGCTGCTGCAGCAAGGACATGCCTAGCTCTACAACATGCCACCCTGCACTGAGAACAGAGCAGAGATTTACCCAGGGCAGAGCAGATTCGTGTAGCTGCAGACTCCTCCGGACCACTGGGGTTTTCCCAGGAAAGCCCATTCCTGTGCTTACGTGCTGTTTCATGAGATCTAAGACATAAAACAGCCCAATGACTGAGGTTAAAAATGCAAGAGACAACAAAACTCAGGGTTAAGCTAGCTACAAGATTTCTTGGCAGAACCTATAAGTCTTCTACACAGGTATAGTTTCTAGGCAACCAAAAAAAGCATATGGTCAGTAGCATACCAGCATTACCATGTTTATATCCCACATGCATGGCCAAGGAGCTGAGGAAGCAGGTCTCATTTCTCTCAGTAAAAACCCTCTGCTCTCAAATTATCTAACCCTGAGGGTTTTGTCTCAAGAAGACCACTGCAAAGGCTGAGCCTGGAGCACCAGTTACGGTCTCTGTATGTGATGCAGACCCATGCAAAAGCTGTAGGATCCTGGAAGACTGTTTCAAACTTCTAAACCCTGTTTTGCAGCCACAACTCTTTAAAAGAAAAGGGCTATCTGCCTACAATAACAATCATTACAGAACTAAATAAAGCTGATGTTTTGCCACATGAAGGATGCTTCTTGAGCTCTGGCGCCAGAAAATGCAACTGGAGAGGAATTAGAGAAACCTTTTCTTCTCATGTGGAAGCAGCTGAGACCCAAGCTTGCCTGTAACCGGTCACATTTTTAGAGAAATCAGAGTCACATTACTTGTTGATAAGCTGTTTCTAACTAGCCTGTGTTTAGCACATTGCTTTATGCTCAAGTACAGCATCTCAAGTGAAGCCTTTCTACAAACCTGATTTCAGAGCCAAAATCCACCAAACTAGGAAACGCCACATTATAGGCAGGGATTTTTTGCAAACAAGAAAAAAAGCATCACTTTCAGGTCCTTATGTTGAGATCATTCAGAATTTGGAAAGTGAAACCAAATGCTTTTCCAGGGCATTACAACAGGTCCCAGAGAATTACTCTGCATCTCTTCTGTAAGAGAAATTATGGGAAATTACATAAACCCACCCTGCTCTCACTGAATGCTATTTGAGTTTGAGTGGGTTAAGCAAGCCAAGAATTTCCAAGACAAGCTGCAAGACTGTTAGCAAAGATGCAGCAACAGCCACAATTACAGGTCAGTTTTTTCACTAAAAGCCTAATTCTAACCATGTTGAGACAAAAAGACTGAATTAGGCAATAAAATGTTTTTCAATACAGCAGTAGCTCACAGAAAGGTTTCTGCCCCTACAATTTCACTGATGTAAGGCAAATCAGCTATCTGAGCTTATTTCTGGTAAGTTCAGCCAGGCACTGGTAAGTGATGGAGAGTGGCAGAGTTTTAGGGCAGCTTGTTGTTAGCTCGGTTACAGCCGGACACACTAATTTAGGAGGACTAAAGATGCAGCCCAGTCCCCTGTCTACAAGTACTCAGCCATTACTGTATTCACCATGTGTTTGACTCCTCTAGCTGAGCTTAAATGGAACAAAAAATAATCCTCTTTCAGTGTCCTGATTTTAGCTGCCTGCTCACCATGGCTCTTTGACACCACTGAATATACGCAATAGCCAGGAGGGTGGAGACCACAGTCATCAACCCATTTCCTCCTTCTCCAATTTATAACTAGTCATACTTATAGTCCCTAGAAAAAGAATAAACTCCTCTCATGTTACATTGAATAGACCAGCCTGGCAGAAGATTCAGGCCTTTATAGGCATTTACAGCTACTGCACAAGAACTTCAACCTCTAAGTTACACCATGACACATTTTAAGAGTACTGCTACCAGTGTGGTCAACATGTTTCCTATTTTACTGCCTTGCTCCCTGGCATCCTCATTAGTGGCTGCTCTTCAGGTTTATTATTTTTCTTTTATTTGGATAAGGCAAAGCCATAGTGAAATCTATGTATACCAGAAAAATAAAGTCTTACTAGATACCATGCTATTTGACTGAAAATAGAAACCTAATGTTTCTACCAACCATTAAATTAAGTCCTGATTCAGTCACTGTGCGTAACTACTACAGTGACTTTGAGTAACTATTACAGTGACTTTGTTTCTGGAGATCCTGCCATACGCTTGACTCAATGCTTAGATATATCATCTCCCTCTCAGTGGGGAGCACTAACACAGGCAGGATTCTCTCCTAGCTTCAGCTGTCTGGAAATTTAGTATTTATTCCAGCCTAGCTGTATCTGACACTTCTATAGTCTGACACTGATTTCTTCTACTCCTCTCAAGCTGAGAAAATCTAGATCCCTGATTTTTAGGCAGCAAGGGCAGGAATAGTGAATCCATCCTGTCTGCCCATTGCAGAAAGGAAATGGAGGGTGTGGGGGGAAGAGCACACATTTCCTGGAAAGCCATCAGCATCACCACTGACCTGATTTGGGGAAATCAGGAGCACCAGCAGCTTTTACAGTGGCCAAACTGCAGCTGCTTGGTGTTTCTGGAAGTGCCAGTTAAAGGTAATTCTTATTATAAAACATCACAAGCTTAATGCAAGCCCTATGAAAACACAGCATCAGTGAAACTGAGCATCCTTTGCAAACTGTATTTAAGATCAGATACAATGGCAGCGTTTGAGCTTTTAAACTATTTTGTGCGTTTTTGTAATTATCTGCTACAGCCAGCCACAGACAAGCTCCTATCGACTCCGTGTGCAGATACCACCAAGGTCTCCTGCAGATCACCCACCCCAAGAGTTACAGCACTCGCAGACAGCACAAGGCCACCTCATTTTTCTTTGTAACAGGCACGACCAGGTTCCTTGCTGTGCACATCATCGCTTCCCATAGCTGCACTCCTAATGAATGGCTCCTGCCAGCGTGCTGCTAACTACACTGTACATCTAACATACAAGAAAGACAACAAGAACAGGAACTACAGACCACGGCTGGGTTAAGTGTTAATATCTAATCCCACAAAATGCCTTTTACTGCTTCCAGCGCATCAAGCATTTATACAATTCACCCAATGGATTCTCCTCTCCCACATTAAACCTGGATTAGTGCATGCAGTATTAAATACTATGTACTGGAAATCACGTTCAAGAGAGGTCAGCAGTAAGAACTAGCACCCTGTTTCTCACATCAATGAGGTTTAAAGCACCTTGATATCGTTCAGCTTCAGAACTGTAAAGCAGCATTAAAGCTAGCCACATTGCTTTGTCAACTATTTGACAAGGTGAAAATGAATGTAGGACCAACACTGCTATTTCAGCTCCAGATATTATGACTTAGGACATAAGTAATTTCTTGTGGCAGAGCTGGGCTGTAGCCTGGTAATTTAGTCTCAGTTCTGGCCTGATTTCCCAGCAGCACCATATCAATACTTATTGACATTCATTGCGCTTTTAGAGAACTAGGACCACATCTCTGATCCAAGTTAGAAGATGAGTGACCAAGTGAATTAATTCATGTGAGTCCTGAAAACTCCCTTGCTGCTGCAATGGCCATATGAACACTAAGAGCAGCAAACCCCTTATATTCTGTATTGCCTGTGCTGTTTCCTAAGGAATTTTAATCACAAAGATCTGAATGTGAAGAGTGAACTAGATCTCATAAAAAGCACATGAAGCTTCTAAGCAAGAAACAAAAATTAGCCACAAGTCAGTAGGCCAAAGATGAGTCAAAAAGTGACGTTAACTTACAAAATCAGAGACTAGTTTGACAGGCAGGAGCCCATTCTTGTTTCACTCTAAATCATATCTTGTATACACTTCCTAATTTAGTTCTCTGAGGATTACTAAAAGCTATCATTTCCAATGGAAGACTCCTCTGATATAAACTAGGTTTCCTTTTACCAAAGCTTCTTTTAATAGTAAATTGTTACTAAATATTTCTGCCATGTAGCTATGTTCATAAAGCTGGGACTGTTAAGTCACCCAACCCAGACCAAAGCAAAAAGCCTGTGATACAGTGGTCAAAGTTACAATTATACTTTTAAAGAAAGGGCTTTGACCCACATACTAGTCTTCTGCTCCTTAGATCTGAAATGAGGACTAACAGTAGACATGAAAACAGGGTTGAGCAGAACAATAAGGGGGGGATTCGCTATGGCCCTGTTAAGCTGCTTTGCATCAAAGCTCCTGCAATCTCGTACATTTCACTTTCCTGTTGCCTGAGCCATCTCTCAAGGGACTGAGTAAATAAAACTGCTCTGAACAATGATGTTAGAACAAGCAGTGCCTGGAAACCAAACCATTTTCTTCTAACATTACTCAAAAGAAACAGGAGAATTTTTTTTCCCCCTTTTTTAATATCGTTTCCCTTTAATAACCTAGAAGTTCAGTCTGGAGGTTCTAGCCTTCATAACTGCTCATGGCAGCTGCTACTCACCTCAAGACTGAGTTAGCCTCCACAAGTCAGCAGTGTTTAGGATCTCAAGCAGTTCAGCAGTTAGAGAAGATATTTCTTTCTTGCAGCGGGTTTTGCTGCAGGGACAGTCCATGGTATTACCCAGAGAACTGCGTTGTTCAGTCTGAACCACGCAACAACCGTTTTGGCTCTGGCTAGAAACATTCACTGTCAGCGCTCTTGAGCCAGGGAGCATCCAGCTTCAGACAGGGCAGCTGTTAACGCTGTCATGTGGAGAGCTTGCTGGGGACAGGCTGGAAGCCGAGTAAGCAGTGTCCCTGGGCCAGAGGCCACCTGCACACTCCTGAAGCTGTTCCTCTCCCCAGCTGCACAACCAAGCACAGCCCCACCAGCATGGGGCCAGGCACCCCCTCCAGCTGTGCACAGGTCAGTCCTGCAGTGCCCGTGGTTTGACAGAGAGGTTCTTCCTGACTCAGCTATGTCCCAGGCTGATAATGGCAAAAAAGAAAGAGCCTTTCCAGACAAGGCTAGACTTCTGAACTCCTTAATAGAAACCCCTAAGACACAGCTGTGTTACTTCGACAATTTTTTCCCCAAACTGCAGGTCAGCACCCCCAGAGCTCACACGAAGGAGCAGATTACAGGAACACGTACCTACATGAGGCTAACAACTGCCAGGTTCACTTCCATTACTTTTATCGTCAGTTTGACTTTACACAATGCTATAGAAAACATCACTGCAACCGCTGCAGATGTAGCATCCAGCAAGAGAATATTGAATTGGAAACAGTGGCATCCTGAGGTATCCGAGTATCTATAACCTGTCCATTTTCACTCATTTTTTTTGCATTTGTCTGCCCTCTCATCACAGAAAAGGCAACTACCAGCAGCTGTATAAGACCTAATACCAAACAGAACTACATGGTCCTCTTCCCTATGGCAAGCTGCCAGCCTAACAGCTTTGCTGAGCTTCAGTCACAGGAGCCAAGCACTAAAGCAATTTCAGATCCCAACGCAAGAAAGCTAACATCATACTGAAGCTTCTGTATTTTCCTGGGAATTCCCATGCTGAAATATTACTAGATTCTGCCCCCAATTCAATCTTCACTCCAGGATCAGGCCTGATTTTAAGAGAAAAAATTAAGATTGAATATATTAGAGATTGTGACAGACCAGATGTGAGGAGCCTTCTGCCATCACTGAAGGCCTCATGTTGAGATTGTTCTCTTGGGTCTGATGCCTTCTGGTTGCCTGCAGACTGTACACGAGTTGTATGGCTTGAAGTCAGGCACACTGGGTGTGTGTTATGCAGGAAAGCTAGTCTGTGTGACTATTTTCCGGGCAGAAACAGATGACTCAATTCTTATTTATATCTGTACAAACACACTGATTTCCCCATTTGGGCAAAATAGGAAGAATAACTCCAAATGTGTGAAACTTAAGTCTCCCTACGGTGTCTAATACTTGCTGAAGGAGCCAAAGATACTTGGTGATACTGCACCTAAAGTTTACTCCAAATCATACATCTCCTCTTAGGTCTCTGCTTTAGAGGAGAAGCTAGCACTTGAAATCATCCCACTGCAGGTATAACCGAGGATGCTGGTACCTGAACTGGTAAAGCTTTAACACTACTGCAGCTGTTCTAGAAAGAGTTTGTGACCACTTCAGAAGAAGCAGTTTTCCAATTCTTTCTATTTGCAAAAATAATAGAGTTTTGCTGGAGCAGTGGTGGGAATATTTGAGGCTGCTTATTCAAAGTATCATGCTACATTACTGGCATCTCTGGCAGCAAGTGTGGAAGTCCTCCAGTTGAGTGTGTGCAGGGTTCACACTCTGGGCACCTGCCTCCACTTGCCAGGCTTCAGAAGATTGTCTCTTTTATTAAGAGCTACATTAGCCTACGACATCTTCAGCATCCTGTTCAATCTCATGTTTTGAGCTTTCATTTCCTGGGTAAGTAAGTAATTTACTTTCTTGAAGCAGATTTACATACAGGCATGTCTATGGAATGGTTGAGCATGAAAGAGTATGATATACTTCAGACATCCTGGTCATTTCTATAGTTTAGTTTGCTCAAATTCAAGTGATCATGACCAAAGCATATCCCAGTTCTGCAGCATTTTGCATCAAGCTTGACAGAGTTTCTATGAGCTCACCTATTCATTCCTCCATACTCGCCAAAACACAGCAGATTGCTTTATTGTTCAGTGAAGCAAGCCATACCATTTGCAACTGTGAGTGAAAAGATGTCCAAGCTAGCTTGATATACAAACACTCTTCCCTTCTGCCTGTTTTAACTATTTTTAGACAATTCTTTAAACAAGCACCATTCATGAGGCAGTGAATGACTAATTGCCTTGATTCTCTTCATATGCAATCCAGGCTGGATGCAAGAGGAAAGCTCTCCTCAAGGGACAGCCAATCATATGTTCTGCTAAAAACACTAGGCAGGTCTTGATGCAGTCACCTTTCATAAGCAGCAAGGGAAAAGGAATATTTACAGCATTGTAAGTATAAACCATAGCACTGTGCTGCAGTGTTACACAACTTCGCCTTTCTCAGCACAGCAGGCAGCAGTTCTTCTAACAAGACTTCTCAAACTGGCATACCAGTCTTTGTTTAAACAAGGGATATAGGTTTCTAGAAACTGAATGGCAGCACCTAGGAATTGCAGTCGAAATCTTATCTACACTGGCTGCTACATAGAAGCCATCTAAGCACTTATGCAGTCCTGCTACTTATTTTTCAGCCACTGCATTACTGACCATGAACCCTCCTGTTTGGAGCTGGTCACAGGCAATAAATCTAGGCAGACACAGGTAACACTTACTCAGCAGTAGTAAGCAAGTCTGCTGGGCTGTACCACTTGCAACCAGAGAGCTAAATACAGCAGCACCATCTCCTAGTGTGGAGATGCAATCAGCATTGTATTAATCTAGATTTATAATCCTATACTGATACAACTGAGCCCCAGTGTGCAAGTGTCTATAATCCTGTATGAGCCAGTGAGGTCTGATACACCTATGCAAGCTGCCTCCCTGCCCAGCATGCTCCAGTTCACTGCAGGAACCAGCACTATGTCAGAAGGTATTTGCTAGTGAGAAGCCTATGTTTGAGACACAAAAACATATTTTCACATTATTGCATAATGATGCGCCTGTCAGCTCCATTATCACAGGCTGCTTCAAACAGATCAAGTTTAAAAGTTCAAGCTAAAATAAGTGCATTAGCTGATACATACCCATCCTTGCTCCTGAGGTTATTGTTTCTATGGTAACAGGTTTTGGGTGTTTTTTGCTAGTGAGAAGCCAAATTCAAGAGGCATTCAGCATTCTGTCATTCTCTACCTCTTTTCACCCCTGCCTTGTGCTTTAGATGATTTGGAGCTCACAGCATTACAATGTGTAGCTTTACTCATGAGCAGCAATGACTTGGTTGCCAGTAAACTGCACTGCAAGGGATGAGAATTAAAGAAAGATGAATCCCAGCTCAGATCTCAGATTTAGTTTTTCAAAACAAGACTAACCTACTCAAATTCCACAATATTATTGAAGTGCTAAAGTCTCAATTTGAGCTTTGGCCTACTAAGGAAAGGGAGACCAGTTCAAATGATATGTTTAATTCATGTAATGACTTCAAAACAAACACCTACCTTAAGTCAAAAATCAAAACACAAAGGCAGATCAGTGAGGCCTGCTGAGTATTAAGCTGCTGCTTCTCACACGACAAAGTACTCTTGCCTGGGCTGGGGGGTAAAAGCAGCAGCCACCAGCCCGAATCTGCCACAGTAGCAGCTCCTGCAAATATATGTCTATCAGCTGCATTACACCACGCAGAAGACTAGCTTTTACACTAAACATCTGCTTAAAAAAAGGCAGAGCAGACAGCACTGCTGCTGTAGTCACAAGGACAGGACATTCAACTGCTTTGGCCTTTGTTGTCTCCAAAGTACTACTGTTGTTTGAACCACATCTCGAGTTGCCTTCTGTTAGGTACCATATAGACCTCACGCTCCCAACATGGCCCTACGGACGCAGCTACTGAAGAACACGTCCCTTCACACACAGTCCTCATCTCCTGCAGATCACCAGGAAGTCACCTCCCTGCTATAGCAACCATGCTCCATTTAAAAAGCTAATTACACATGGCTAGACTAGAACCAGCTACAAAATGGTTGGTCTTGATCATCATTAATACACTGATGCTTAAAAAGACATCTTTCAGGCCAGATGGATATACAAGAGAAAGTACAACACTGAAGTGAAAGCTAGCATTGATATTTCTACCTATGTTCCAACTAGTTGCCATGTCAACAACTAATATGACATCTAGATAAAGCCAGAATCCTCAGTTTGCTAAAGCATCTCCTGAAAGAGCCAGCAAAAGGGTACAAAGCAGGTTTATTCATCTGCAGTGCAGCACAGATATTTAAGATACTCTATACTTCTCATAAAAGCAGAATCAGTGTAATCAAGCTAAGCTCAGAACATGAATGAACATCCTTGAAATTCAAGCTTGTATCTGATTAATTGTAACCTTTTAGTTTGAAGGCATACAGGGTAAGAGTAGCAGTCAGGAAGAACCACTTCAGACTACTGCAGGTCAAGAGGATTTCAAGGTCAAGACAGAAATATTACGAGACAGAGATAAGATGAGAATACAGGCAAGGGATCTGATCATTTGGACAGAGAAAGTTGGATCTTGTAGGAAAGTCAGAGGAAACTTGTATAATTGTGCGACTAAAAGCAACCCTTAAATAGTTCTAATGCTATGTAGCATTGCCTACCAATACCAAGAAAGGAACTGGGGGGAAATTAAAACTCACTTAATTTTTCTTCCTGTATTTAAACATGTCATAGATATTCTTGATTTGAAGTGGCACATTGACTTTGCTGTAGAAGAAATCTGTGTGACAGATAAGCTATCACCCATAAGTGACATACCAGTGAAAAGTTGACAAGATCTATGGTAAATCAACTGTCTGCTTTTAGTGAGAACTGGAGTACGGATGAAGAAAGGCCTCCAAACACAACAGTGAGGAAAAAATAGAGCAGTCTAAGCTGAGCAACAGGAGAAACTGCAGTAGCAGACTTGCAGTAGGAGCTCTTGCAAGAGGTGCTGCACCTATGGCTATGGAGATTTGTAGTAACAGGTGATACCTCAAGAAAAAAAGTAGAGAACTTCAAGACAGAGCAAGTTTTCAACTGTGAGACATCACTTTCTACTTAGACCCTTCTGGTATCTACCTTCTGCTGAATTTTGGATAGCTTATTTTTCAGCTTTGCCCTTCCCTTTTAAGGTCTTTAAGAACACTAGCTGAATGCTAGAGAAACAGATAATAAAGAAAAGTAACCTTCACAGAATCATAGAATCATTTCGGTTGGAAAGGACCTTCAAGATCATAGAGTCCAACCTGGGCAGCCTGTTCCAATGCTTGACAACCCTTTCGGTGAAGAAATTTTTCCTAATATCCAACCTAAACGGCCCCTGGCACAGCTTGAGGCCATTTCCTCTCATTCTAACACTTGTTACTTGGGAGAAGAGACCAACCCCCACCTCGCTACAGCCTCCTGTCAGGCAGTTGTAGAGAGCAATAAGGTCTCCCCTCAGCCTCCTCTTCTCCAGGCTAAACAACCCCAGCTCCCTCAGCCGCTTCTCATGAAATTTGTGCTCCAGACCCTTCACCAGCTTCGCTGCCCTTCTCTGGCCACGCTCCAGCACCTCGATGTCCTTCGTGGAGTGAGGGGCCCAAAACTGAACACAGGATTCGAGGTGCGGCCTCACCAGTGCCGAGTACAGGGGCACCATCACCTCCCTGGTCCTGCTGGCCACACTATTCCTGATACAAGCCAGGATGCTATTGGCCTTCTTGGCCACCTGGGCACACTGCTGGCTCATACTCAGCCAGCTGTCGACCAACACCCCCAGGTCCCTTTCTGCCAGGCAGCTTCCAACAGGTCCTCACGTGTATGCCAGTAGCCACACAGCACCTTCTTGTTTTGAAGCCTCCACAGACGCAAGTCATGCTGCTTTCCTGCAAAGACTCATCTAAAAGCTCCTCCACTTTCTAAACAGGATCATCGCATGTAAGTATCTGTGACTACAGAGATCACCGATGCTTAACCTACAAAAAAGCACGCAGTGTCTCCAATAGCTCCAGTAGAGTGCTCCAGCATGCCACCACACAAAAATTGTAGCATCCACACAGTGAGTTTAGGAACTGGATTATCTCTTGCTCCATTCAGATAAAAATGATACCCATACATCTGCAAAAGCTTAAGACCTGAGCACATGACTTACTTGCTTGTATATAGAATAAGCTGAGGCTACCAAAATCCAGGAATGGCAAAGAACAGAAAAATTCATCCTTATTTGTATGCTAGCCATGATCCCATGATGATATTCTTTCCTGTCTTATTAATTCTTGAAAACTTAGTCTTAATGTTGTTAGGCTGTTTGATCAGAGCCCATATCTCAGATGTATTGCGCCTGATGCAAGATGCCTATACCCTATCAAATTACAATGCAGTAATAGTCAGTTTGCAGCAAAAGTTGACAGTGTTTTGAGAATACAAGCCTAAGTATAGCCCTGTCATGGGAAACCTACCCTAGACCTAACATGGAAGCATCTGAACCCTAAAGTAATCTGCGTTGGTAATTATAGGCTTATCTATGCTGGGATAAAATACAGTGATGTTAAAAGAAAATTATTTACCTATACTCATTATTACAAATATTTTCATGCTTGTTTTTTTCCCCACTTACTAACAAGCAACACTAAAGTGATGTTGACTAGAAGCTTGTAAAGTTTATCAGTAGTTAATTATCAGTAACTATTTCAAATTGATAATTCAGATTCAACCATACCATCAAGAGGATGACTGATTATTTTGATTTAAAAATTCATTGCTTTTAAAGAGGTGTTACTCTGACAGATTCAGACATCTGCATGCTACTTAAAGAATGAGCTGCTTCCTGACACAGAAACATATCCAAAGCATGACTTGGAGGAGCCTCTAGTGGTGATAAAGGAGATGTGATTATGAATTAACAGATGCTCAAGCACAAGCTAACAGCCTTGCTGGTATTCACACTAGCCTACAGATGCATTACTCCTAGTCAGGTTACCAGCCATCAGCATCTGAAAACCACGCACACACTTGGTACGATGATTTAAATAGTGCTCTACCTACAAGTTTTACCTTGCCTTGATTTAGTAAGGAAACAAAACAGCTTGGTGCTTGCCCTCTTCAGCTTGTAGATAAAATTTAGTACATAAACTGAATAAAGAATTCTGAAAGTTTCCTAGAACAGGGAGCAGTGTTTGCACCTGATTTTTGCACCAAGTTACATACTGACTCAGGTAGACCACTATTTTTAAATAAATTGTGTCTACACAGCCAGAAAGTAAGGCCACTTAAGATTTGCACTGCAGAACACATCCTTTGAGCAATCTAACACAGACATTAGAGCACTATCTTTCATAGGTACCAAGACTGGAGAACATTTTTCTGCTGGAAAAGGACTTTTCCAGAGCATGACCTTTGTCTGACAGTATCAACTGGAAGCAGCTCTGGCTGCACTCCATTTGGCAAGCCTGAGAGCAGGTATCATTAACTATGCAGTTTCTCCAGTCTTGTGACCTATTGCAGCCACACAAAAACTTGAAAGCTAGTTTCACTCTTTCAGGAAGCCCCAAAACATTACACTTTTTGGTAAGCGTTAATACTGATGTAACACTTTCTTTAGCCTAGCACAAAAGAAAGGCAAAAAAACCCCATGCATTTGGTGACTTGCTTGCATCTACTGGAATCTAAATGGTATGCAAGGAAGAGCCCTTAAAGAACTGGAGGACTTAAGGGCTCATCTAGCATCAGGTACTGAACAGAACAGCCAAATCGTTGGTAGTTAAAAGATTCAGACACTGAAAAAGTTAACATTTCAGCACTTTGCAACAATTGCAGACTAGACACTGTCAAAGTACTTGAGGTTTGTTTTTTAGCAGCCAAAAGATTTGTCTGACAACTATAGCTCTATCTTCCTTATGACTCCATCTGATATGCAGAGTAAAATGTCCCCAAAATCAAATCATTAACAGATTTTATGTTGAATTTTTTTTTTCAGATACTACCAAAAGTTATATAGCTGTTTACAAACTAACTTAAAAGCCATCTATACATGACAGTACATTTACAGTAATTGCCACTTGTCAGGGTTTGCTTTAGAAGACCTGGATATAATAAAAAGTATAGCCCTCAAGGCATTCTCTTCCTAATAAATAATATATAAAAAGCTAAGCATCATCATATATTATTTAAATTATAAATATAATAAACCACGCTGCTGTGTTAGATCTCTGGATGAAAATTACACTGCAAATTGACTGGAAGTCAAATACAATTTCTTACCCCCTATGTAGCCTACAAAGCTATACTTTTACCTGGTTCCAATTATATTTCTGCATGGAATTCATTTCCTAAAAAAAAAACCCACAACAAAACAGAGTTCTCCAGATGCTACTGTGGATCAAGCATGCAATGGCGTGCATTTAAGAGGTCTGTATGTCTTGGCAGATTTTTGGGGAAGATCAACAGTATTGACTGGGGTGGGAGAACACTGCAATGTGACCAACAGGAGCCAATTGCTTTCCTCTAGCTGCTCTTCTGTGCTTCTCAGTTGCGTTTCTGTACAGGAGCGGCTACATGCTGGAAATTTTAGTCTAAGAAAAGCCTTATGCTATGCATGTTTTCAGTTTTAAAAGTATCTAGCGATACAAGGGGCAATAACTGAACATAACAGCTCACAAAAAACCCGCCTCAGGTTATGCACCCTGTCATTTTGCAAAGACTTTCCAGTAACACGTGGAGGAAGTACCTGCACTACCAGGACGGTGGCATGGGGGACAACTGCAGTCACTGATTCCAGGCACTGTCCCAGGAAAAAAAACAAACAAAACAACACCCCCACACAACACAAAACCACAAATTTCCCTTTATTCCCATTCTTGGACATTCAGCATTATTCACTAGAACCACTGCTCAGTCCCTACTACCCCACCTTGTCCCAGTTTTCATAGCCTCTAAGGAAAAGTGTTTTCAGCCAAGCAAAATGGTCTCCATCAGACACTGCAACAGCAGTAACTTTCACTAGCACTGAAGGCAGTCTGGGAAGCTGAGATCCAAGAGCCTCCCTTGCTGTACCAAAAGGGTTATGCATTTCCCAGATCAGTACAATTTGCCTCTACATCCCTCCAACCCTGAACTGGCCCTGTGAAACAAAGATGATGCACCTCTTAGCAACAGCCCCATCAATGCCTATGAAGTACACCAAGGCAGGATTTTAGGTGATCAGTACAAAACACACTTACACCCATTGCAAAGAAGGATCAACAGCCAGTGACCTTGGCCACGCCACCACACTCATTTTCTGCATCAGGCACACAAAGAGCTCAACCAGGCAGCACAACTGTCTCTAAAGACCTCTGCATATCTGACCCTTAAAATTATTCATGCCTGCTCAGCATTATACTGATTTATATCCAACACTGTTAGTGCTGGTGCAATATAGAATATCCTGCAATATATCCAAAACTACTTAGGCTTTAACTATCCCACTGGAAGCAGCAGTTTACACCATGCTACTTGAACCTTAAGGCCAATAAGCTTGCTTTTTTTAATGCTGAACACCTCAAACTCAACAACTCAGACCATAACAGACAAAATGGTTCAACAAAATGGCACATGTTAACGCAGCATCTCTTCCTATGCACCAAATCCATGGACAAGTAACATCACTAGCATTCATCTTAATGTTCACACAAGCACTACCATCTTGAACTTGTTAATTTTAAAGAAAATCCTCACGTTGCTTTTATAAACAGACAAATTTCTTGGAATACAAAACCAAGTCGATGGAGTCAAATCCAGCTGGCGGCCAGTCACAAGTGGTGTTCCCCAGGGCTCAGTGTTGGGGCCGGTCCTGTTCAACATCTTCACTGATGATCTGGAGGAGGGGATCGAGTGCACCCTCAGTAAGTTTGCAGACAACACCAAGTTGAGTGGAAGTGTTGATCTGCTGGAGGATAGGAAGGCCCTGCAGAGGGACCTGGACAGGCTGGATCGTTGAGCCAGGGCCAACTGCATGAGATTCAACAAGGCTCAGTGCTGGGTCCTGCACTTGGGTCACAACAACCCCATGCAACGCTACAGGCTTGGGGAGGAGTGGCTGGAGAGCTGCCCAGCAGAAAAGGACCTGGGGGTGTTGGTTGACAGCCGCCTGAACATGAGCCAGCAGTGTGCCCAGGTGGCCAAGAGGGCCAATGGCATCCTGGCTTGCATCAGGAATAGTGTGGCCAGCAGGGCCAGGGAGGTGATGGTGCCCCTGTACTCAGCACTGGTGAGGCCACACCTCGAGTCCTGTGTGCAGTGTTGGGCCCCTCACTCCAAGAAGGACATTGAGGTGCTGGAGCGTGTCCAGAGAAGGGCAACGAAGCTGGTGAAGGGTCTGGAGCACAAGTCTGGTGAGGAGCGGCTGAGGGAGCTGGGGTTGTTCAGCCTGGAGAAGAGGAGGCTGAGGGGAGACCTTATCGCTCTCTACAACTGCCTGACAGGAGGCTGTAGCGAGGTGGGGGTCGGTCTCTTCTCCCAAGTAACAAGCGATAGGATGAGAGGAAACGGCCTCAAGCTGCGCCAGGGGAGGTTTAGGTTAGATATTAGGAAAAACTTCTTCACTGAAAGGGCAGTCAGGCACTGGACCAGGCTGCCCAGGGAAGTGGTTGAGTCTCCATCCCTGAAGGTATTTAAAGAATGGATAGATGTGGTGCTCGAGGACATGGTATAGATGGACTTGGCAGTGATAGGTTAACGGTTGGACTCGATGACCTTAAGGGTCTTTTCCAACCTTAACGATTCTATGATTCTATGAAAACTGCTATGCTTCACTTTTTTTAAAAACACTTCAGTGCACCTGAACACACCCAGACGCAATGCTTACATTTTAGTATGAGCATCTCCTTACTAAAGATGATTTGCAATAACAGAGGAGCTCTCCTCCCCTGCATAACAATAGCTAAGCAATCACACAAAGATAAAATAATCCCTTTTAACTCCCATTTTGCACCCACCTATTAGTACAGTCATGAATACCTACTCTAATAGGACTGCCTTCGGAGCTTTTAGGAAAGCTTAATTATCACCTTTGGCATCAATTAGGTCAGCAGAAGTTGGTGCTTTCTGAAACCTGCTGGAGAGCGAGACAGCTCCTTACCACTGCCATGTGAATTTAGGAGGGGAAAATCAAAGCCACCACCATCCCAGGAAGTAGCAGAATCCACATATAGTATCTACAACATCAGTTATATATGTTTTTGTTTCAAGTCAGATTTAGAATCAGAGGAAGTGAAAAAAACTTTCTCATTGAGGATTTCCCTCTCCCAAACAGGGTACCTTCAGCTACAGATTTCTTGATGTTTCGCCTCCTCATCTCAGCCACACTGCTGACTTTGAAGTGTATTAACTTTAGTCCATTATCAATACCACCAACATTAAGTATACGCATTCAAACCAAACTAGGTTTTAGCAGTAGGGTAAGGATCTGTCTCTCGAAACAGTTTGCAATTCAAGATACTCGATACAGTTCCAAATTAGCATGCTATGCTTTGAAGTTCGGAAGAGTCATCCCCCCACACCCCCGAATTACCACCACAAATGGCAAGAGATTTCCTACAAATTCCTGTTACGGAAAGTATGCAAGTTTTGTTCTGAAGGTTGCTGTTCAGTATTCACTAGCTGGAAAGAAAAGCTCTAAAAAAAGATCACTCTTCAAGGGACCTTTTGAGATGCCCAACATTTGAAGTGATCAGGTCAAAGCTTGCTAAATTTCAGTGTCAGTATTAAAGTAAGACAGTATACCACTCATCTGAGTATCAAATGAAAAATCACAGTGCTTGACAAGTTATCCCCTGTGTCTCATTTTAAGACAGACAACTTTTACACTAATATACAGCATTGTCAGGAATCCTTCCTAACAAGGTAATTGGGAGCTACACAAGTAGATGTCCTGCATCTACCATAGAAAGCAGAGTGAATGATAGATGCTTGCCTTTGACTGCATCACCAGTCTTCATGTGCTACAAAATAAACTACACCATATTGATTTTGCTAATCCTTTCCAAATATTGTTCACTTCAAACCTGCAGCGTAAGTTGATTAGACAACAGTGACAACATAGTCAATGAGTCCAAGCGCAAAAAGGGAAAAACATCTAATCCGTTTGTGGCTCCTGCTCTGGTATCCCAGGAAACCAGCTGCAGCTGCTTGGTTCAAGTTGTGTACTATGGCAAAAATGTCTGCAATCCAACTCTAATAACCAGCATTTCTACAACTGCTAAGTAGTGTTTATAAAGCAGAGCAGCAGCTCCTCTAAAGAATCTGAAGCATGAACTACACATGCAAAAGCATGGTATGTCTGGGGATTCAGGGCACTCCCATCTCAGAAATGTTTTGGCTAGGTCATCAGACACTTACTATGTGAGATTTGCAGAAACATCAGTATAAAACCTACCTCACTTGCACAGAGCTGCCTAATGAAGGCAGCATGTGATGCCAGGGTATCACCAGCGAGACAGTCACTTGGTTCCCTTCCTTGGAACCAACCCCAGCGACCCCTTGGTCATCTAACTCGAGAAAACTTCCTTAACTTCATTAAACACATTTAGACCTTCCCCAAAACATAAGCAAAAAGAATCAGCTGGAAGGTTTTCTACCTGGTAGTATTTAGTTTGTAATTTCAATGTCTTAACAGCCCTGGTCTCCTCCAACAGAACTATTAGGTCATTACCTCCTAGAATAGTCCAAATAGCCTAGAATAGTCTAAAATCCAAATTTTTTTTTTCAGGTACTATGTGTGCCATTTTAGTCTGCAGCTTCATAGCTCTGAAGCATTTATCTGTCTGTACAGGAAAGATGCAGAGAAGACACCAAACCGACTACCCACACTCCAGAAGTCAGCATTGAGACGCCTGGATTCTTCTCAGAGGATGCTTTCAGAAAGCCGTATTTAGTCCAATATTCTTCTTCAATGTGCTGCACAGTTCAAGTGGTAGCTACCAAACTGTTTAATACAAAATAAAAAAGGCTGTGTAGGAAATTAAGATTTACAAGATTAACTGAGAAATTCAATGAATTCTCTTCCTCCTAACATGAAATATCAGGAGTACTAAGCTGCACTGGGTATTCTCAATCAAAATGCTCTGCAGAGACCCCAGGTGAGCCTCCGATGTCTGTCTTTGGGGGACAGTCTGCCACTCTACACATTAGCAGCACATGCTGATGAGATGCTGAAAGTAGTTGTTCACAAAAATGCCTATAACCATTTACAAGGGATGACCAAACCATATTTAAAGCCTTTATTTTGTTGCTCTATTCCTCCCCACCAAAATATACAATGCAAGTTCAGCTGCCTTAATTTTTATTAAAACACACCAGGCAGTATCAGGGACAAAACAGTGGACTGAGCAGACATAAGCATTTGTGATTTAGTGTATAAATCAGTACCGGGAAGGAAAACAAATTAAAATATGACAGTTTGATTCAAATATCAACTGTTTGGAAGCAACTGCATATTAGTGCCAAAACCAGATTTGGAGATTCTTTCAAGCTGATTTTCCATGCAGTCACCTTCACTGTGCTGTAGCATGAAGAATCATAGAATCGTTTAGGTTGGAAAAGACCCTTAAGATCATCAAGTTCTACCATTAACATAGCACTGCCAAGTCCACCATTAAACCATGTCCCGAAGCACTGCATCTACCCATCTTTTAAATACCTCCACGGATGGGGACTCAACCACTTCCCTGGGCAGCCTGTGCCAGTGCCTGACTGCCCTTTCAGTGGAGAAGTTTTTCCTAATATCCAATCCAAACCTCCCATGGCACAACTTGAGGCCATTTCCTCTCATCCTATCGCTTGTTACTTGGGAGAAGAGACCGACCCCCACCTCGCTACAGCCTCCTGTCAGGCAGTTGTAGAGAGCGATAAGGTCTCCCCTCAGCCTCCTCTTCTCCAGACTAAACAACCCCAGCTCCCTCAGCCGCTCCTCACCAGACTTGTGCTCCAGACCCTTCATCAGCTTCGTTGCCCTTCTCTGGACACGCTCCAGCACCTCGATGTCCTTCTTGGAGTGAGGGGCCCAACACTGAACACAGAACTCGAGGTGCGGCCTCACCAGTGCCGAGTACAGGGGCACCATCACCTCCCTGGCCCTGCTGGCCACACTGTTCCTGATACAAGCCAGGATGCCATTGGCCCTCTTGGCCACCTGGGCACACTGCTGGCTCATGTTCAGGTGGCTGTCAACCAACACCCCCAGGTCCTTTTCAGCCAGGCAGCTCTCCAGCCACTCCTCCCCCAGCCTGCAGCGTTGCATGGGGTTGTTGTGACCCAAGTGCAGGACCCAGCACTGAGCCTTGTTGAATCTCATGCAGTTGGCCCTGGCTCAACGATCCAGCCTGTCCAGGTCCCTCTGCAGGGCCTTCCTATCCTCCAGCAGATCAACACTTCCACTCAACTTGGTGTCATCTGCAAACTTACTGAGGGTGCACTCGATCCCCTCATCCAGATCATCAGTGAAGATGTTGAACAGGACCGGCCCCAACACTTATCCCTGGGAAACACCACTCGTGACCGGCCACCAACTGCATTTGACTCCATTCACCACCACTCTTTGGGCCCAGCCATCCAGCCAGTTTTTTTACCCAGAGAAGAGTACACCCATCCAAGCCATGAGCAGCCAGTTTCTCCAAGACAACGCTGTGGGAAATTATGTCAAAGGCTTTACTACAGAGCCTGTCAACAGCAAGGAGGCATTTTGAAGTAACAGAAAATGTTACAGTGAACTCATTAAAGCACTGAGAAAGCTCAAGGGGTGCTGGATGGCGGACACACATGGCAACTAGTTTTAAAAGGAGACTAAAGATGTGGCTTGGACTTCTCCGTTGGGGAGAGATTTTTCAATTCCAAGAAGGTATTGCAAAGAGAAAGCAGCATCCTTGTAAACTTTGTTGTAGTCGTCCAGAAGAAATAATCATAGAAAGTCTCCACACTGCTATCTGATAAACTTCTATTGAACTAAGTTCAAAATATCTCTAGAAACCCAAACTTTTATCTGTGTTTTTCCCATTAATGAAGATGCCCTCCTTCCCCAGCTATCTTTGAAGAACATCATGTATCTTCTCAGTATCAAGCTTGCTCACTACCAACATGCCTTCTCTCCACCGCTACAGACATTTGAAGCAGCAGCTATTACGACGCTCACGTGTACAGTTATGCTTGTGCACAAACCGCTGCAGTGTGCCAACTGCTAAGGGAAACAGCAAAGCACTGGAAGCTCAATACCAAAACAGTCCAAGAGCTTATTTAGATTTATAGCCTTTAAAAAAAGTGAAGTCTAGCAGGTACCGTAAGAGGAGCTAACCAGCTGAACACCGAGCAGGACAGCTCAGGGTCCCAATCAAGCACCACAGTGAATGCGTTGTCACACTAGGACACAACCAACAATCAGAATTACTATGTCAAACAGATTATTAAGAACCAGATGAATAATGACAATGTGAGTAGCATTGTCACTGGCATCGGAACCCCCCAAAACTAAAAGTGCATAAACTGTTGTTTCCTACCTCTTACACTCAACTATGGGTCAGATAAATCCTCAGTATTATAGCTTAAGAAATACCTTAGCACTCAAACACTAAAAACCCTAAGCAAGAAGTAAAGGACAAACCAGCACAAGACACAGCAGATTCCTCCTCCCACCCCTCCTGGCACCACCATTTGTGCAGGCAGGTAATAAACTGGCCAGAAAGTCCCTCATTTTCAACTTGAATGGTTTATTTCGGAAGAAGTGACCACTTAGACCTTTATTTCTGGAGTTTAGGCAGGACCCACTTAGACCAAGCGGCCACTTGGTTCTTTCAATAAGTGTGGGATTGCATATGCAGAAAAAAAAATCCCAACCAGGAGCCTTTACCTACTACTGAAATCCTGCACAAATGCCTGATACCTTTCCTAGTGGAAAACTCATGACAGGATAATTTTGTATATTGTCAGTTGTGGTTTTAAGTGTTAATAATCCGTTGGTAATCTGAAAACTGCATACACGCACACATACATATACTCTATCAGTACTTTTCTACTCTGGGAAGAAAAAACCAACATAGCCAGGGTTTTCCCTCCTTTTGCATCCTAATACCCGAGCTATATCTTGGCAGCTGTAGCGCAGGAGGATGGCAGCAGGGAAAAATAATCTAAGCAAGTTAAATTAGTGACCTACTTGCTTGTTTAGCAATAAAGATAGCCAAGCCAGCAATTTTTGACCAGACTTAGTGATCACCTGATTTACAATGTAGATTTTAAAATTACGACTTCAGCAGCACATGTGCTTTTACGGAGCGTGTCATTAACATCCCATGTTTAACTTCTGGGGAGAGTGGAAGAAGCAAGCACTCACCAGAAGCCAGCTCTTACACAGCCTAGTTACAGCAGAAAAGTCACCCATTGCCACCCTTCAGAGTACACTGGGCTCTCAAGAGAGCTCTAATTTACTTATATTTGCATACCACAAGCTGTACAGTAACAATCACTTTTGCAGCCACAAACCCCTTATTGCATCTGTGGGCTGGGTTAACTTTGCAGGTTTGCGAGCACCTAGCAAGTCACAGCCTCATTGTACTGGACATTACACAAGCATTAACACATATCTCGCCCCTAAAATACACCAACAGCACTGACTGCCTCCTGCAAAACGAGGCAAGTTTCAAAATATGCTCTTTTACTCTTGCTATGCAGAGATTAGTCTCATTTGAGCACCAGATAGTTTGCTGCTCAAGTTAGTCTGCAGTATTTTCAGTTAGCCTCTTCCCAACAGGACATCATTCAAAGTAAGTATCAATGTTCGAAAGCAGAAAAAGAAGAATCGGATGCTAAAACTAACACTGGACCACTAGCTACAAAGTCAGTTCCAGGTGCTTTTTAAAAAAAAGCACACCAAAACCAACTAACCAAAACCCTTTGAGTCAATTTAGGCTTTGTAAGGAAAAGTACTTTCTCCTGCTGGCAAGATGGCTTTTGTGCTAGAAGCAAATATGCTGGCAGCTTTGCTGCAGATCCAGTATATTTTATGGCTTCAAAGTGTTTCAAAACAAGTATCTGGAAGACATCTAAATAATTAACTATTGTTTAGTGTTGCTCAGCAAAGTCATATCACCTTTTCAAGATAGAAAGCCTGCAGAGATACAAAGGCTGAACACAGTGGCTGTTTGCAGCCCGTATTAGCAGCAAGTGGGACAGCATTTCAGGCTCAACAGTCCCGAGCTTCCTCAGAGGGAAAACTGAGGAGTCTGATGCTGGGGAAGTGACTTCAGGAGTATCCAAGCAATGACACACACAGCACAAGCTCCTTCGTGTTTGCTGCAATCCTGCCCAACCTTTCAGGGTACTATGTCTGTGGACACCAGATTTCATATTTCATGTTGGGCCATTTCACTGGCTGCAGCCATCAATATTAAAATGCTGTCATTCTCCTACCAGCAGGGAAAAAAAATAAATTTTCTCAGCAAATCCAAAGCAGGGTAACCCATACCGTGCACTAAGCCGTATGTGCTGCAGAGCTCGCATTCATTGTGCAATCACTTCTGCACTGGGCATTGCAGCCTATATCGTAGGGGGTTTTTTATGCTTCTGCTCTAATCTCCAAAATAAATACACAAGGCAGCACATCTAATTATATCTAAGGTAACACATAGCTCATTTGCTTTTTTACTGTGAACAGATAGCTTTAAACACAGCTAGTGCAATATCAGATTAATGATCATGGAAGTCTGCATCACCAGTTCATTATCCTTACAGTTGAGTAGTTTAACACAAAAAGTCACAACAGCAAGATTTTTAATTTGCAAATTAAACACTGACTGATCTGACATTCTTGTACATGTTATCATAGGACATTAAAGTTGCTTCCAATGTGAAATGATGTCTTTAAAATCACAGCTTCATCCAAGAGACAACTGACTACAGCAAACTAATGAGAAAATTTCACTGGAAAAACCTAAGAATATGCAAAAAAAGGCAGCCAATGACAAAGTGTTTATAAGGATGGATTTTAAAGTTATCTTAGTTACACTGAAAGACTTTCTCCCATAAATACATGGCTAGGTGCTGAGCACAGAAGAGGAACTCACTCAGGCTGCCTCCTTACCCCATATCTAACAAGTGTCCTCCAAAAAGACAAGAACAGAAGTTTAAACAAGAAAAAAGGATCCTGCACACTCCAGAAGAGATTAATTAATAGCTACTTACAAGTAGCTTATCCTTTGATTCTTCTGGACACTGATAGACTAGGAATGACACGATAAGCATTGCATGACAAGTCTGGTGCTTGCAAAGTGCATCTCAGGAGCCAGTGCTGACTAGGGACCCATCCTGGGAAACTCCAGGTCTAAACCCAGATTCTCCATATGTTCCTTTTCAGTAGTGTGTGGTGGCCTGCCCAACAGAAGTGATAAGGAAGGAAATGCCTTGAAATGTCCTGATCACTGAACTCTGGGAATTTAATACTGAAGTCAAGGTTACACGTAGGTATGTCTATGAGGCTGACTCAGAGCCTGAAATCCTGTACATGATCACTTTTACCACACATTTGGTCCAGATGATTGTCCTATTTTCCTCAAAAAAAAAAAGCTAAATTGGGACACGTTATTCAGTTAGCTGGCACTGGGGCATTTGGCCCAAAGGCACTTTAACTTGCATCCTCCACCTTCTGGGCCGATGCCCTACCCTAAAGGGCATTAAGCACAGCTCTCTTCAGCTTTCCCCTTGGCGTTGGGCCACTACCCAGACAGGAATGCAAAAGCCCAAGCCAGAAAACAAAAGGAGCCTGACTGCTTAGAGTACAGAGCTTGGAAAAAGCTGTCAGGATTATAAATATTTCACACTGGAAAGTGAGCTGACAAACAGGAGCAATCCTTCCTTCCAGCTGAGCACCTTAGGCTACAGAGGCATGTCCCCTCACTGCTGGCTGGGTTTAGGCCCTACCCCACTACACAACCAAGAGCCCAGGAGGCAAAAGTTTCAACAAGGGGAAGGAAGGATTCCTCAGTATAAACTCACAGCCCAGCTACTACATTACTCCAAAACAGAAAAAAAAAAAGGAGGATATGGGCTTAGTCTCTTCAAGATGAAAAGGAAACTGAACCTATCTTCAAGCAATAAGCCAAGGCTGGCCAGTACTTTTGGCTGAGAGGCACATATTAAATTTCTTGCACAAGCCAAAGCCCTGAGGAAGGCACAGTTGTCCCCAGACAAGAGATGGCAGAACCCCTCCAAGTCACACTACAAAGCTGGGCACTTAAAATAAGTGGGGTGGCCCTTAACATCACCCTTCTGTACTGAAGTTGTTGACACTTCTGGCACCTCTGCACAATTTTAGTTCTTTACCCTACTTACCACAGATTGCTCTAAAACTGTGATAGAGTTACAAGACAAGACTGTATGGGATAAAAATATTGCAACAAAAGCATAGCAGGGATTATTTAAGAAGCCTATATTATTCCTTAACTCTAAGAAGAACTTTGACCTTGAGCAACCAAACTTGCCTAGAACAAATGCATATGAGAAAGGAAGAACAAAGAATCAAAATCACAAAGTAAAGGCCTCTCCAGTATCCTAGCAAAGCTAAACCACCTCCAGATCAGACATCCAAAATGTCTGAACAGCAACTACCATTCCTCCTTTATCATAGCCATGTGTAAGAAGAGAATGGTTAAACTGAAAGTAGTAGAATGGGATCCAGCAAGGCAACTCACAAATTTGCATAAAAAGGGACACAGATGCTTTTTCGTTGTGAATGTGAAGCTTCCTACAAAATACTCCATACTTTGGAAGGAGGCTATCAAGCACTCTTAGAAGCCTGCCATGTCAAGCGGGAACACAACACAAGAGCTTTGGAGACAAGCTCAAGCAAAGATCCAAGCTCAGGGCTGGCAATCAGGCTGATGCGAGTATCCATCCCAACGAGTTTCCATTCTCTGTTCAGCGGTGGAAGTATTACCAACATAAAAGCATAACAGGTCAACACAAACAAAATTTCAAAGGCTTGATCAAGAGTTAAACAATACACAAACCACCTGCATTTTGCTAATTATTGCTAAGCAACATTAAGGCCAACAGTTTAGCAGAATTCAAGAGGGATTAAGCATTATATGGGTAATAAGAACATCTACAGTTACATTAGCTAGGATAAAACATTTTATAAAAGGATTAAAGGAATACCAAGCCTTGTGGCATGAGTCAGCCACCATATCATAGATAAATTGTTCTTTCTGATTGTTTTGCTTAGAGTAGAGCAGTAGAAACCATGCCTGTTGTTCTAGCAACTGTTAGCTAAATCACACTAAGGATCAGCCTACAAAAACCAAAATCAAACTAAATTCCACTTGCTCAGGTTCAAACTTCTCGAGCGAGCTTCAACTGTATATTACATTTATCATGGAACAAAAGCAACTCAGGCTAAACTTTAGTGATTTATATTCACAAATGCTTGCAATATATTAAACTAGAATTGAGACATTTAAGTCACAGAAGTTGATGTGACTCACCCTCAAAGCCAGATCATCACAACGAAACACCCAGACCATCACAATGGAACACCTAAGTAAGCAATTCTCTGCTGATTTCAGTAACCAGCTACTACCTGAAACTAGAGGGAAAAAAACAAAGGTCTAACAAGCTTGCCCGCTCCTGTCCTAAAACAAATCAACCAGAAAACTGAGAACCTTCTCCATTTGTTCGTCACCAGTGGTAGGACTACTTGCTCATTTTAGAAGAGTTTAACCACTTTGACCTCATACCTTGGACTCCAAGCTTTTGGCCCAGTGCAAGTCTGACAGAATAATTAAAGATGTGCAGAAACCAAATATTTTTAGCAGCCTGTCTTCCTTGCATCTACAAAGAGCAGCTTAATTTGCTATTAGCCCCATGAAATTGCAGAGGGATTCAGACAAAGGAGCTACAATTACCAAGTCATCTCCAGCTGAAGTGTCAGCTACCATATGCTCTCTTCAGAAAACCCAGACTACTCATGTGCCTAGTTTATAAAGCTCCCTATATCAAGCTTGATTTTGACAAGAGGGTGGTTTTGATTGTACCAGGCCTTTTTGGAACTTTTAGCTGTTAAAATAGTGAGAGTAGACAGATAAAGAATAGCAGATCCAAACAGCAGAGCAGCCCACTATAAATACAGAATTCAAAGAGTTTACATCAGGTGATCCAGGTTTCATCCCATACTCCCTCACTTTTTTAATTAAATGTTCTTTCACAATAGGAAATATTTGGAAAATGTACCACTCTACTTCCAGAGGTGATTTGTGAACCTTAATCTGTTGATTGGTGTCAGATGAAGTTTCAGAAGCCTTAACAAGTCTGAAGTCCTGTATCTGAGATGAGCACTTTCAACGTAAGAACACCTCGAAGGGTCAGAGGGAGTGTGAGACAGGTTAGAAGCTTATAAGCCAGAAAGATGGAAAAACCTAAATAGGTATTTTTGCCATTGCTCCTTCAGCAAAAGCTACTCATGAACAAAAAAAAAAAACCTGCCATCAGTATCTACATTACACTAGGGACTGCAATTTTTTACTTTAATATTTCAGTACTGCAGAAGCTGATGTCACTCGCCAAGGAAAACTTCCCTCTAATCTGGCAAGGCTTCAGAAGTCCAATTAACTATTAATTGTAACACTGGCTTACATTGCTAGTAGAGAAAGTTAGAAGATATTTTGCCTGTGCTAAAAAAAAGTGTGTCTAAGCAGAATAGCCGGTCAAACAATTGAAGGTTTGAATGAAACAACTAGAGCACCAAACTGGATCTACATCACAAACATCAAATCTGCCTGGTATCCTGACCACTACCAGTGAAGCCAGGTAGCTTTTAAACATGCAGGTAAAAAAAATTCTATAAAGTAACTGTTCCTATATCTGTAAGGTAGGATTTTTCCTAGAAAAGTAAAAAATGTGATAGGAAATTGATCCTACCACCAGTTTTTACCACTTACTACCCTTTGCAGCAAGAAGTAGCTTATGAGTTTTCCACTTCCATTTGAACAAAGCTTTTGACCACAACTTTTCACAAGTTACTACACAAAGAGAAGCTCAGAAACCAGCTACTAGATGAGAGGCAGAAAGCGTACACTTAGTCTTCTGTAACTTCTGAGCACCTGGTGTTCTGCTTAAGATTCAGTGCCTGTAGAAATACCTGTCATAGTCGGCAGTTAAAAATATGCTTGTGGCAGCAGGAAACAATTGGCTCAAACTCTGCTCATTTTATTCAGTCAGGCTTTCTCTGGGGTTTGTTTTTTGTGCCAACGCGAAAGAGGATTAAGTGCTCCATAAGGACGGGAAAAGATTAAAGCTTATAGTTTTACCTACAGAACCACAAAACAGCATGTGCAATCAAGATTAGCAAAACACACATGGTAAGATGTCTCAATTTCTCACCACGATAACCACTGCAACGGCCTAAAACAATCCCTGACACAGCTGTAGCTTCTGCAATTTAGCTCTGACATAGAATACAAGTCTCATACATATACATGTACTCAGCACTGGTGAGGCTGCACCTTGAATACTGTGTTCAGTTTTGGGCCCCTCACTACAAGAAGGACATTGAGGTGCTAGAGAGTGTCCAGAGAAGGGCAACGAAGCTGGTGCAGGGTCTGAAGCACAAGTCTTATGAGGAGCGGCTGAGGGACCTGGGGTTGTTTAGTCTGGAGAAAAGGAGGCTGAGGGGAGACCTTATCACTCTCTACAACTACCTGAAAGGAGGTTGTAGCAAGGTGGGGGTCGGTCTCTTCTCCCAAGTAACGAGTGATAGGACAAGAGGTAATGTCCTCAAGCTGCACCAGGGGAGGTTTAGGTTAGACATTAGGAAAAACTTCTCCACTGAAAGGGTAGTCAGGCACTGGAACAGGCTGCCCAGGGAAGTGGTTGAGTCCCCATCCCTGGAGGTATTTAAAAGACGTGTAGATGTGGTGCTTAGGGACATGGTTTAGTGGTGGACTTGGCAGTGTTTGGTTTATGGCTGGACTCGATGATCTTAAAGGTCTTTTCCCACCTAAACGATTCTATGATTCAATGATCCCCTAGGGGTTTCCAGGCAGTGGGGATGAAGGGTGGCTGGAGGCAGGAGCCTGGCAGCAGGGGCCATGCTGCAGCTCTTTGGACAAGGTGGGATGGTGGGAGGTACATGACACCTGCAAGGGCAGGCGTGGGGTGTGAAATGCTGCAAAATATTTTAATAGTATTAGCATTATAGGATGAGGCATAATTAATGACTCACTAGGTGCCAAAATACTTGATAAAATAACCTGTTCTGGGAAAGGCATGTTCTGGTTTAGTGGTAGACTTGGTAGTACTAGGTTAATGGTTGGACTTGATCTTAAAGGTCTTTTCCAACCTAAACGATTCTATGATATGCTTGCATGCGTTTACTTTGCATTGGGTTTTGCTGCAATATTTGTACAACTCCATCAAACACTGGGGCTGCAAAATAAAGCGCTCCAATAGTACCTGAATTGACACCACATTCATCTGCCACTAGATTGGGAATGAATACACCCTGGGAGGTCAGTGTTCCGCCCCAAGGATCTTGCTCTGTGCAGCAAGAGGGCAGCCAGACACACTGTCATTACAAGAGGAGAACCATCAGGGTTGCATCACTCAAGAATCCCACCACTGGAAACAGCAACTTCCTATTGTAGTCAAATCAATTCCCTGTATAAACCTCAAGCTGCTCATTGCTCCTGGCTCTTCTGTCAAACCATCGCCATTTCTCAATCTTAACATTTGCTAGCTATTTTCCTAGAGATATTTAAGTGACTGCAGTTGCCAAGACAACTGCTTCATCAACAGCAGCATCTCAGCTCATCTATCTTGGGCTTCCCTTCCGTTCACCATGACTTCTAGGAAATCAGCTGCCAGAAACAGTCATTTTGAAATCTGTTTTTTTCTTTTTTTTTTTTAAACTTTTAGTAGCCTTTGAGATCTTCCATCCTAAGAATCTCAAGTTCCTTTCATAGGAGCAGATTTGTTTTAATCATACCTTCAGAAGTGTGGCTTCCTGTAAAGCTGGAAGAAGTCTGATAGCTTAAATTCCAAGGCATTGAAGCAATGAAGGAGAAGATGCGATCACAGAGGTACACATCCAAACCATGTTTATGCACACCTATGCTGTCGCTTCCAATAACTCGCTCAAGTCTCCTTTTATTTTGTTTTCCGTTACCAAGGGAAGCAGAGAGTGACTCAATATTTCTTACAATACTTATCAAACTCAGCTAGGCCTTGAAATGCACGCCCATATAGGTGTCTTTTTTTAAAAAATATCACAGAACTTCCACAAAGAAATTAAGTGAATAAACCCCATAACTATATGCATGTTTTAACTAAGCGAGGCTTAAGCTGTCGGACTCTCTTGCCGTGGCAGCCATGAAACCTGGTGGCCAATTCAGCTGAGCTCTGCAAGCAGCTGAGTCCTCAGAAGATACAATACAGTTTGAGTTTCACAACAGTAAAAGTAGGGAAATAGGACCCTGCATAGCACTCCCCTTCTGCCAGTCCAGCTATGTTAGACCCAAAAAAGAAAGCATCACAACTTCAATCACAACAAGAGCTTTGATCAGAATTTACATCTTATAAAATATGGAATAAGCCAACAGAAGCAGTTAAGCCAGGTTTGGTTAAGTTCTACCACCAACAAAGCTACCAGCATCTTTGTACCATCAGCATTTGAAGCCATACAAGAGCAGCTTCCCAAGCTTACGTCTTCATGGCCCTTGCTGCTGTGACTTACACACAGATTTACAGCTGCAACTGTACTAGCTTTGCATCCATTAGCACGGATACTGGTAGTGGTCTAACTATGGCAACATGGGATTAAGCATGGGCTGCAAAAGCAACTCGTAAGCTGGGTCAATTCACAACTGGTGTTAAATATCATGCTGTCACTACCAGACCACTACTGTGCTTGAGAGAGGTTGAATGTGTCATTGCTGCAATGTAGACATACTTAAACACTATAAAATGATCTCAATGGTTTAGTACTGCGAACCTTGGTAGTTTGCCATGGTTGACACAATGTCATTGGAGAAAGCCCCAAGTATTCCTTTCACCATACCTATTAATATAAGGTTAACAAAACCAGAGCAGCAAAAGACTTTATATTCTGCCCAAAACTCAAACTCTACATGGCAATCACATTAAGCTGTAACTAAACATTAGTTTAGCAAATAAGCATTATACAACAACATTTATCAATGCACTTATAATTAAAGCAAAAAAAGCCTCTAGCAGTTAGAAACACCAGCTTCCCTTATAAAAGGAAAGGTACCTGCAGGTCAGTTGTGCTGTAGTTTTCTATTTAAAGTGCTTGCTAAGTGTAGAATTTGGCTTTCTGCCCGTGTGTTTTAAGCTCAGTGTTGTGGCATAGCCTGGGTAATTGCACTTCGGGTGACAAGCACAAGAGAACTTGGAGGCATGTCAGTAAAATATACTTTAAACCTCATCCTAACTCACTAGAACCAAATCTTGCCCTGTGAACATGCCAGCTCCACAACTGGCCACACCAGGCTGTTTCCCTGGCTGTGCTACAGAGCTGCAAGCCATTTCGCACTTCCACAAATCCCACATGCCAGTTTCACTATGCTGAGAGTCTTTATTTTGAACCTAACCTTCAAAGCACAGGAGAGAAGACCTGGGGTGGCTGTAGTAGAAGAGCACAGGAGCTAGAGCAATTAAGACAGTAAAAGAAAGAAATCCCAGAGTTGGGATGTAAAAAAGCTGGGTAACTCTGAAATCAGTGCAGATCCCTCTGACATTTCAAACGGCAAGGCAGCCAAGGCACAGCTTTGCCTCCTCCAACGAGCAAGTTTACTCTCCCCGATACACTCCTCCTGAGAATTATTTGTGAAGCCTGCATAGCATACGTCTCCCCCAGCAAGCCTACATGCCCAAGCCTTGACTTGATAGCTTTATCTTCAACACCAGGAATGTCCCCCCTCCTCCCCCAGGTTGTTATACAACCCCAGCTTTATTTTTTGCTCTTAGAGAATTGCTGCAGCTGCCTCACGGACAAAGTCTGTACAGGAGTGTGACTTGTCAGTACATCAGGATCTCTGCTGGGGCACTTCAAGAAACTGCTCAGGTTTTTCTTTTTAAAAACCAGGAATAGAGCAGAAGTTCTTATTCCAAAAAATCTCTTTGCTTTTGTGCTTAAGCAGCCTGAAAGCTTGACAATTTCTTCAGCTATTCCAAATTTAAATACTGCACTTGTAAACATACAAGTTAAATTTGTTTTGGAAGAAAGTTTTCCCATATGCTATTTATAAGAAGCAAAACACTTTCTACCTACAGATTTAGTCAACTATGCTATTATAAGATATACCCGTTTTATATAAAAAACATTAATTTGTCCAGGATCATGAATACAAACCCATTACAGATAAGACTTAGTCCCTATCCTGTTCACTAAATTATACTGCCTCTTACTGTTGTCAAAGAACATTTTGGCCCTATCTTACATTCAAAGCTGTACAAAACCCCCATATTTCTACATGACTCTTCCAATCCAAACCCTGTGTCCTTCAGATGAGCACCTCTTACATTCACCAACATATCTAGAACAATACATTGCATTGGCGCTCTCATCTTGTTTGTGTAGCATCTGCAGACTATTATAGACAAGTGCCACACTTCACCCACACAAAGGGCCTAACAGATGATGAATTCTGGATTGTGCATCCCTTTCACCCAGTCTAACATCAGATCGTAGCAATTCACATTCAGAATAAATGTGACACAGCAATATTTAATAGCTTTACCAAACAAAGCTCCACTAAACATGTACCGAAGAAAGCTTGTTGGCTGCTACCTAGCGGAAGACAGTATTTGGTTGGCTATATGAGCATCTAGCAACAGACACAAACCTTTCTTGGAAGGAAGAAGCTGATTTCTCATAACTCTCTTATTTCAAGTTGACATCATCTAGTTATTAATCTGCAAATTAAGATGCAAATTCAACACACCAACCAAGTGTTAATGGTAGGCTTTAGGCTCAGCCTAAATTTTGTCATCCTTGTTTTTTCTGCATTACTACAGTTGCACCAGTTACATATCACATTAAAAGTAGTCTAACAACACTGAAGTCCCTTCTAAGACTAGGAAATCTCCTTCCCAGTGCCATCATTATGCTCATCTACCATGAAACACCTCCTTCATAGTAATTTTTTTTTTTTTGATAGAAAGATTCAGAATAGAGTTAGATGACAACAATGCAAAAACCACTATTCATACAGAGTCTGTTCCAGGAAACAAACTGTATCTATTCTTCTTTCTAGAGCACAAAGTCACTGCTCTATACTTAACAAGATAAGGGAAGAAAAACCATAAAACTTATACCCCCAGCTATGAACTAATGCACGCTGAACAAAACAGCTAGGAGATCACAAATAAATTGGTGCATACAAGAGGTATAGATACAGAACTGATGCAGCTGTTGAGGAGCAGCTGCTCAAGCATTCACACACCATTCAGGGAGTCACACACACACCACCCGATACTTTAACTGCTAAGACCAGAGGCCCTTCGCAGCAGGCAGCTCCATTGAGCTGACAGGTGCCCCTTTTCAACTCCTCATTCACACACACTCAGATGCTTTCTCTCCCCTCAGGCTCAACCCTAGGTTTTCCCAAAGCAGAGGCTCTGACATGACATATGCCAGGTGAATTTGAGTGGTACAGCAGTGAAGAGCAGCTCAAGCTGGGTGCCTCCAGGGCAGGACCCTGAACAAAGAAATCCCTGGGCAATTATACCCTTACAGTTTAAGTTTATGGGATCCACCCGAGGATACTGAGGGAGCTGGCAGAGGAGCTCACCAAGCCACTCTCCATCATTTATCAGCAGTCCTGGTCAACCGGGGAGGTCCCAGATGACTGGAAGCTAGCTAATGTGACACCCATCTACAAGAAGGGTCAGAAGGAGGATCTACAGGCCTGTCAGCCTGACCTGGGTGCTGGGGAAGGTCATGGAACAGATCATCTTGAGTGCGGCACGTGCGGGACAACCGGGGGATCAGGCCCAGCCAGCATGGGTTCATGAAGGGCAGATCCTGCTTGACCAACCTGATCTCCTATGACAAGGTGACCTGCTTAGTGGATGAGGGGAAAGCTAAGGATGTTATCTACCTGGACTTTAGTAAGGCCTTTGACACAGTCTCCCACAGCATTCTCCTGGAGAAACTAACTGCTCACGGCTTGGATAAGTGCACTCTGTGCTGGGTTAAAAACTGGCTGGATAGCAGAGCCCAGAGAGTGGTGGTTAACGGAGTCAAATCCAGTTGGCAGCCAGCCACGAGTGGTGTTCCCCAGGGCTCAGTACTGGGGCCGGTCCTGTTCAACATCTTCACTGATGATGTGGATGAGGGGATCGAGTGCACCCTCAGTAAGTTTGCAGAGGACACCAAGCTGGCAAGGAGTGTCGATCTGCTGGAGGGTAGGAAGGCCCTGCAGAGGGACCTGGACAGGCTGGATCAATGGGCCGGGGCCAACTGCATGAGATTCAACAAGGCTAAGTGCCAGGTCCTGCATTTGAATCACAACAACCCCATGCAACACTACAGGCTTGGGGAGGAGTGGCTGGAGAGCTGCCTGGCAGAAAAGGACCTGGGGGTGTTGGTTGACAGCTGCCTGAACATGAGCCAGCAGTGTGCTCAGGTGGCCAAGAGGGCCAAAGGCATCCTGGCCTGTATCAAGAATAGCGTGGCCAGCAGGACCAGGGAGGTGATAGTGCCCCTGTACTCGGCCCTGGTGAGGCTGCACCTCGAGTACTGTGTTCGGTTTTGGGCCCCTCACTACAAGAAGGACATTGAGGTGCTGGAGCATATCCAAAGAAGGGCAACAAAGTTGGTGAAGGGTCTAGAGCACATGTCTTATGAGGAGTGGCTGAGGGACCTGGGGTTGTTTAGTCTGGAGAAGAGGAGGCTGAGGGGAGACCTTATCACTCTCTAGAACTACCTGAAAGGAGGTTGTAGCAAGGTGGGCATAGGTCTCTTCTCCCAAGTAACAAGAGATAGGACAAGAGGAAATGGGCTCAAGTTGTGCCAGGGGAGATTTAGACTAGATATTAGGAAAAATTTCTTCACGGAGAGAATTGTTAGGTATTGGAACAGACTGCCCAGGGAAGTGGTGCAATCACAGTCCCTGGAAGTATTCAAAAAAAACACGTGGATGTGGTGCTTAGGGACATGATTTAGAGGCGGACCTGGCAGTTAGGTTAATGGTTGGACTCGATCTCAGAGATCCTTTCCAACCTTAATGACTATGATTTTAAGTTCCCCTCCCCTCATGCGATGGTTTGGTCCAATAGTAATATTTGGATCTGGGGTCTTCTTGCTCCTTCTTGGATCCTTTCTCTGTCTCCAGGCAGGACATTCCTTTTCTTATCTTAATAGTTGTAGCTTCTGCTGATGGTTTCAGCTACCTTATCTTTCTGGTTTGCACTGGTTTCAGGGCCTTCCTTCATGTAGGAGTTCAGCATACGGTCAGTGTATCTAGGTAAAAGTTCACAGCTTGCAGTCTAAGGCTTCAACAGAATCCAATACATAGCATTAGGAGCAAGGCCTATTTGAGCTAGAAAGCGACTTCTACAACACAGCTTTCCAACACCTCAAGAATTTCTTTCTATCCACTAACCTCCACCCAGAGCTTTGCTAGATTTGCTGAAGTATAACTCACAGGCTCTCCCTAGCATCACCAGCAAGCTTACTTTTGTTTTATTGGCAGAAAAGAGCCATCTTAGAAGCAATGGTTAAGAGTAGGTAGGTCAAAAATACTTCACTGTTCTCTTGGAAACAGGTGAAAGTAATCCACATGCTCAGCAAAGCTGATGGGGCAGACAAAGATGAAACAGAACAAGCCTGAGACACCAGGAACTCTAATCAGGTCACACATGGTGACCTTGTGTCAGCCCTCAGTCATGCCCCAAAGTACAGTCAGTCCAGTATAGGAAGAGTGATGAAGGAAGAGGGAGACACCTGAGATGGGCTTGGATTCCCAGAGACGCCAAGTTCGATGATGAGGCCTGGCAGCATCATGTTGACAGGTCTCTTGTGGCTAAGCATACCACTAGAGCCTTCCTCCATGCCCCTGCTATTGCACAGAGCTGACCCCACAGCGGCATTACCTACCTGGACAGCAGGCAAGATCTCAAGTATGGTGCACGTGCTGAAGATTGCTGAAGATATCCCCATGTGACGTTTCATTGCACCCCCCTGAGGCCTGGGAACAGGCAATGCTATGCTTTGGGATGGTTACTCACAACCCTTACCCCAACCTGACCTGATCCACCACTTAACAACATGCCTACAACTCCCAGCAGGCAGCTCCCTGGCTAAAGCAGGCAGCACATACCTACAGCAGCCAGCCTAGCCATGGTCTCCATTGACACTACCATTAAGCAGCATGGCTTTTCACAGCTTTTGCTGATTGCCAGCGCATTACTTAGTTGTCCCTTACAGGCAAAATACAGTCCCTGGTTGAAGAACGCAAGCATAAGCATATCACTCACACCAGAGACATGAACCAAATTGAACAACTAAATACCTGGTAGGTATAGGATAAGCCTGCAAATTGGATGAAACTTAACAGTGATTTGTCCAAGTTGAACACTAAGCAGGCTGCTTCAAATCAGCAAAATCAGAGTATCACCTCTAACAGCACTAGAGGCCAGGCTTATTCCATAACATCCAGAAGAAAGTGGCCAAGACCAGCAGCCTTCTTACCCCGTCCCTCCTTAGTAGCAGCCAATACAACTATGATCTCTTTCCAGCTGGAGAATAGCCATGGATGATACGGATTCAAGACCATGAACTCTGCTATTATAGCCATTTAAAACAGATCTCTAGAGTGACATGCCACAATGAGCCTGCCAAGGCTGGTCTTCAGCTCCTGATGAGTCTGCCCATAAACCTCCGACGGTCAAAACAAACTTCAGTATTACCAAATTTTCAAAAATAATCCAGCCAATTCCAAAATGTAAAAGCCCAAATGTTCACAGCCTCAGTGAAGTCTACCCCACCTATCCAGCTTCCCCCAGCAGTGCAGCTATTGCTGTATTTCAGGCCAAAGGCAGCCAAATTTCTTCCACATAAATGAAAGACTGCTAGGAGCGGGGAGGGAGGGAAAAATCAGTTAAACTTCACAGAAAGCATATTAGTCAAATTCTGAAGCACATAAGCTTTCAGGTTTCTGGCAGACACCGAGAAATGGAAATCATTCCATATGTTGGTCTCAAAACCTTCATTTTCATATGCTCCAATGGAGATCATACAGCAATATAAAATGCCTAGTTTCATTTAGAAGTTCTTTCAAAAAAAGAAGTGACAACAGGTCCTCTCTATAGAGTTGTTTAAACACGGCTGTGGTTGTCTCAAGAGACAGCCACTTGACACTTAGAGTTATACAGGAGAAGAAACACTAAGTTTTCACCAAGAGTTGAGCCTCAATGCCTTTTTTTGCTTAGCATTTTGAGTAACATGGCCTCAAAAAAAAAAAATAGGTTAGGCAGAGATCTCACTGAAGTGGCAATATCATTAAGAATGAACAAGGCCTTTTCTTTCCATCTTAACCGAAAAGTGCCACGCACCTTCATCTAAAACATTTGGGTATAGGTATTTTGTTACCACATGAAGGGCAAATTAGAAGGGATTTAGATAATAGCTACAAGACACTTAAAAGGTACAGAAGAGACATTAGCCTCTCAAGTTATACTGCTTAATGCACCACTGAAAGGCATTCAGCTACTAAGTGGGTACAGTTACTATTCTGCAAGAGAAGTAATCAGGAGCACTGAGATTAAATTCAGTTTTCAATACATTATAAGAAGCCCATTCTTTTAATAAAGGTGAGTGCTTTTAGGAGATAGCTATTCTAGCCAAGATAAGCAAACGCTTGTACACCAGCATAGTTTACATCCATGAATTAGAGGCTTATATGAGCAAACTTTATGCAAGAACAAATGCATCTTCACAGACTGTATTGTAAGTCAAAGCTAGTCCACTGCATGGCTTTTGTTTTGATAAGGCCAGAGAGGATGCTGCAAAAGAGAATATTTCAGCCTTTGCCTAGGTCTGACAGCAAAAGGTTTCTAGCGGCAGAGATGTCTAAGGATTAATTTAAAAATCAAGAATTTTTGCACAATGGACAAGTGTCTATCACACAAGAACTGACCCAGGTGGCACCACTGGCTAAACACTGGTCCTTACACTGTTCCAATACTCTGGCAAAGGGTTTTGCCTCTTAACCCCTCCAAATATTTTTCTACAACAAACATTAAAACATATGTTTTAAATACTTTAACTAGGATACATATCTTAACTTGGGGAGGAGTCACATTGCTATTGAAAACATGTCCCTACTGCTCTCAACTTAAGTTTCATCTCCCAAGCAAAAGCCCTTTACTTGAATTCCTAAATTACTGGTATAATTTTAAGACAACAAAACAGACCAATGGGAACACATCATGTCATGTTTTTAGTACTAAAACCTTAAGGAGTAAGGCACAGTCTGCCTGCCTTCTCTTTGTTAATCACAAACTAGTACTATGGTATCTGAAAGTGTCGCCCTCTTAAGACAGCCCCTTTACATTCCCCTTGTTCTCCAGGTGATAGTCTCAATTAAAAAAAAACCACACACACACCCAGGAAGTCTTAAGGTCATATTTCTTCAAGTCAAGCAAGATTCCAAAATATCCTACACGTACCCCAGTTCAGTAGCTTTACCATTTTTCTCCTATTTGTGGGCCACCTTGGGCAAATATTTATGCACTTCAAATATTTCAGAAAATGTGGAGTTAGGCAATCAATCAATTTGGCTCATGTTGGCTACTAGTGCTTCAGGGGAGCGTACACAATGCCAAAGCCATTACTATTAAACTGGCCTGGTGAGACGAGACATTCTTGGTAAGTGACTACCACAAAAGCTCAGTAAGATTAACTGCAATTCCTCTAACTCATAACACTGGATAAAACATTTAGGTTTTAAAAATGAAGTAGCACTCTGGAAATAGCAAGCTAATTTTGTGCACATGCACATATCTGATCACATGCAGCCCAAATTATAAGAGAACCTACTATACTATGAGTCATATAACCTCTAGTCCATCCACAGTGCAGTCCATCTGTAACTCTGCTACGTTTCCAACTTTATCTCAGTTACACTTCAACATAAGATCTCCACCATTTAGTCCATACTATTCATTACTAGGAACACCTGATGATGGCCATAAACTACACAGCCAAACTGCATGTCAAAGATCAGAGTTTAGGTTCTGCAAGTGTTTTTCTTCTGGCATTCCCTACCCTCTAGATGCAAAATGAGCATCATGCAGTAGACCTAAAGTGCTATTGAAGAGAAAATACCCAGTGTGAATAGATCACTGTGTAAAATAGCAGGCAGTGTAAGCATGACTTCAGGAACAGTGAGATAAAGACATGTTTGAGCTTTTGAGAAGTTACAGATATGATACCACACTCAGACACTGGCATAATATCACCATAATACCAGAGACCTTAAGGATTTACACAAAAAAATCAAAAAAGAACACCCTTCTGACACTATAGAGTAAAAAAAACTTCCACTAATTCCTGTGATATGAACCAGATCTAAAGCTATCTACATGTTTTTAGTTACCCTCTCTTAAAGAGACAGAAAAGAAATTTCAAGAGGCACAGCTCTTTGCATTGTTATCCAAGAAAAAGATTCATGTTGTATTTTACCTTATCCAAGGATCACTCTGTGCAAACTCACGGAAATAGAGCCAAACAATGGAAAAATTATGCAAACCAACAGTACTCAATCTTTACAAATAGAAAGTTTTCCATTTTTATTTTAATGGCAGAGGTGGGCTCTGCTACAGCTCTCCTCTTGGCATACAACAGGACCTAATTGCACATGATCTTGTATTTTCAGGCAGTATCAGTACTGGAAATCACTATCTGTGCTTCTTGGCATACACAATAACCCTACCTGAATCAAATGAGCCCTAGGGGAAGGACTGGGAGCTGGCTACCATTATTACCTTACCCATTTCTTCCTGAGGATAGACTGCTGTCCAAGACAGGCTATAGGCCGGGTGAGTTGTCTGGGGGGTTCTGTGGGGCCCACAGGGGTACCCATCCAAAAAACTATATACAACAGCAGAGTGAGGGTCAATCAGGTACTCCCCAGGCCTGAGAGTTAAAGACCATAACTGTGCTTATGATCAGTGAACCAACATCAGAAGTTTCTTGCCTCCCTGCCTGTAGACAGCTTAGCAGCTCTTCTGCTTTGGAAATAGCCTGCTCTTAACAGGAGCTCTTCAGACCCAGAGCAAGCAACCAGACCCAGGCTCTATTCACCTGCAGTTCCGTATCCCTTTGCTGCATCAAACCTCTGCTTATTAGCATCAATGATACCTAAAGGCAACAAAAATAGAAAATTAAGTACACAGAGAGCAGCTCTGTAGCACCTTGCAATGCAGAGGCCTGCAGAAGGCAGCTTTTGTGCTGAGAATACCACACATTTTTTCCTTTGCACCAAGGAATATTTTTGTGGAGTTAAACATTCTACCAGTTACATCATTCTAAGTGCTTAAGAAACTTCTATTTGCTTAGTTTTAAGCTTTCTGGGAAGTAGCCTACAATAGCAAACTTTTAAACATGGTGCTCATTCTTGCCATCAGTTATCCGTAAGTTCCATATCGATTTCCTGCTCTGAAAAAAATTATTCCCACATATTGCAAATTGCTTTGAAATCAAATCACTTGGAAGAAGCCGAGACCCAACAATGCAGAACTCTAAAGAGCACACGGTTAACGAGTTACAAAAATCAAGGAAAACAATGCCTTGACAAGTATTTAGCCCCCAAATTACTTGAGAAAACTAATCATAATGCCCGGGTTTTCTTCCCCCTCCAACTTATGTGTCAAGACTTGCTCCTTCAAGAAGCAAAAATACCTTAGAAAATAAATTGCCTTAAGAACTACCAAATAGCAACTCTAACAATGCAGTTAATTTTTTTTGTTTCCTTTCATGTTAGGTGTATTCATTTTCATCTACCCAGCCTAAATCACCTCTGAAGGAGCTTTTAATATTGACTCTTGCTCTACATTAAACATGCTTTCTTGATCCAGCATACTTGGTCAAATCATGCTTCTGGGCAGCACTATGTGTTTAATAATGAAGTTTCAATTTGTATAATTTCTGACTTGCACCTTCCCTGAAAGGTTGGCTCCCAGCACAAGAATACCATTCAACTATAAAAACAAGAAGAATTTCCTTTTTTAAAAACAATCAAAAGCTGTGACGCTAAGGTGCAATTGCGCCAAACACGCAGAGCTTTGAGTAAGCCATCAGGAAACACTTTCTAATAGTTTTGCAAGTATCCCAAAAACATTGCTTGATCAAAGCATTGGGCAGAGGTTTATCAACCTCCAGGCTCTGAAGGCCCAAGCACCAAAGTAAGACACTGGATTTCAAGGTAGACAGAGAGACCGATCAACGGCCAACTGAGATGGTGAAAGTTTCACCATGCACAACCCTCAGCCATTTAAGTCTATCCCAACTAGCACTTATCACCAGATTACAGCTTAATAACCTTTGTTGTGGTGGTCCCCATTTAAGTATCAGCTGCCAAAATTAAAGGTGAAGAAGTTCTCCTGCCATGTAGGCAAGAACCCTCTCAGCTGAACAGAAGATGCCTATGGCATAAAGGTGGAATCGATGAACTGCTCACATGTAGTTCTGCAGATTACAGCACTATCTGGTTCTCTGCTGCTCAGGCACTGCCTGCAAAACCAGAACACATTCCCACCCTTTCCAGAGCAACTCAGAACGACCACATAGCCCAGCAGAGTCTGATCTAAAGACCTGTCTTATCACACCATGTCCTTCCCAGATGACCTAAGAAAGAACCAAGTGGCACTACCTGTGACCTGGACATGAAGCATTTCATTCTGAGAAAAAATCTTCCCTTTGTCACTCAAAAACACTCAAACTGAATCAGCTGTGAGCAAATCAACACCTTCGACACACGAGGTCTACCCACCTTTCACCCTTAAACAAACTATGAATAAGCCAGGGACCAAAAATCAAGTTCACCTATTACAGTCAAATACCTGTAACCCAACACAACTGATTCTGCCAGAAACTTTACTTAAACTGGCAATTTCTTGCTGACAGCAGCTGAGGGACAGACATTTGCTCTTATCACTGGGCCTCTTTGGAGGACTTAACATCACTGACCCTGAGCTACTTTTGCCTTGCCAGCAAGGAACGAGAGGTAACCAGTGCATGGAATAGCTCAACTCCTTCCTTGAGGGTGGTAATCTGGAACTTAAGCAAAGGGTTATCCAAAACATTATTCCCAGTCATACTGCATAGCTACATAAAGTCACTAGATAAGGCAAAGGTTGCTATAGCCTCCCCTGCAGATGCACACCTTCAGCTGACCGTATCGCAGGGGCTTGTGGTTCAGGACAGCTCCCATCCCTCGCTGATACAAGCTGCTCTTCACAAAGTGGTTGCTTCTGAAGGCTGCTGCCCTTTCCATCTAGCTGGGAGGTCCTAAACTATGAAGTACCGCAGCAGATCTGAGCATGCTGTATTAGCTGATAAAATATGCTTAGATGCTGTGCTTGAATTTTTAAGAAGTCCCTGACTTTATGATAGCCAGCACTAAGGTATGATAACCTACCATTTAAACAAACATTCAGGGAGAAATGTTTTCAGCTTCAATTTAGCAAATGCTAGAGCTACAGGATTACCAGCTGAAACCAGAATCTGTTGAAGCGTTGAACCAGCTTTTAACAGCAATAGCTCCTGTCAAGCAGGTGCAAAGAGAGCACTTCCCTCATTTCAGTTTATTCAGCTAGTTCAACAGCCCAGAGAGAAAGGTCATATTCCTCCAAGAATAAACAGGGTGCCAAAAGCTGATGTTACCAGCTCCATGAGCACAAATCAAGTGTTTGTATTCCCAATCAACCATCACTAACACTTTCTTTAAGGTCACATTAAACACAGGTTTTCCTCAAAAATATTTATACTTGAGCTTAACTAGAAGCCTTTGTATTTTCCCTCCAGTTCCTACCCTCAAACCGCACCTCAAGTGGAAGAAAATTCCCAAACTCTCATCGCCACGAAGTTTAAAAAAAGTTACATCCTGTAATTGCGTATTTCTAATCCTGCTTACCTCATCTTGGGAAACTAAAAAATACAAAACAAGATGAAGCTAGATATTTCATCAAGCCAAGAAACCTGAAAAATACATCAGATTCTGATCTGAACTGGTGCTCACTTTGCACATGCTATGAGCATATCACAGAAGTCACCCCACCAAGTAAAGTTTAGGGTATTAATCGTATCGCTAAACAAGTCAGTAAGCCAAGTCTAACACATCTAAAGGTTTGCCTGAAGGCCCAATACAAAGAAAGCCAAGAACATCACTTCTCAGGACAACTGGACTCCTCCCTAGGGACAGAATAAGGGTCTAAGACCACTTTTTCCAGTGGCTGAGAATTTAGGCTACATAACCAAAAAAAAAATTAAACACTACCAAAACATCATGCACAGCTCCTCATGGAGGAAAGATGAGACAGAAACAACATATGACAGACATCAGCCATGCCGCTTGAAGGGAATCCCTCTGCTGTGGAGGGGTGAAGGCATCATGAAACCCTTGTCTCCCACTCTCAAAATAAGTATCACAGGATCTTTCAGAAGAATTCAGAAGAAAGGCACAACAATTCAAGGACATCAAATACCAAAAAAGATATCACATTCATAATACTAAGGTAAGGCATCTGGCAACCTTGCCTGAATCCACACTTGTTAACACACATCCCTGGATTATTTCACAGACTGCTTCAGCTTCTTTCCAGGAACAATTACGAAGATACGGTCCAGAGAGCTCCCCAGCCACACAAAAATATTTTGACCCATTGTGATTGCTTTGAAAAAATGGATGAGTAACATAAGTGCAGGAAGAGGTCACCAAACCATTCGGATGTAAAAATGACCCAGTTACCAACCCAAGACCAGAGCGACTTCCTCAATAAGTAATAATGGAGGTGAGTCTAAGAATATACCTATCACACCTACATGAGTAAGCTGGCCAACTCATTACAAAAGGCAATCCTTGTGCCAAAGCCTTCCCTTCCTTCAAAACAATGAGGCCAAACTGAGCGTGACTCAAATCTGTTATTCCCCAAGCTACAGGTTATTTTGGTTTTGTGGAACAAAGCTCTTAAACCTTGACCCAGAGAGGCCAAGGGGCACCGAAGATGCATGTTAGCCAAGCAAAGAGGTCCTCCAAAAATTTTTTTCAGTTTGACAGAAGCCAAAGGGCACGAAATGGGAGACGCAGGAGCCACTACTAAAATGATAACTCCCGAGAGAAGCGAGCTGAAGGAGACAATATTTTGCCAGAGACCAAGCAGACATCAAGTGCAAAGTGGCATGCCCAACGCAACACACCTTCTGCAGGCACCAAGTTTTTTTAATTGCTTCTTTTAAGAAAAACGTGCAATTCCTCCTCCTCTGGTTGTTTTGAGAATTTAAGTCTGCTCCCTTCAGTTCCTTTCTCGGACAACAGTGCCAGATTTCTTGCTTACTGTATTTAAAGAGGAGAAATAACAACCACAAAAGTTTTTTTGGATTAACAGGAAGGTTGAGAGAGGAATTGAAAGCATTTGTCTACCTTTACCAATTAAGTGTTGCCGTAGCCCTTTGAAGGCTGCCCTCCAAAAGCTTAGAGAGGAAGAAAAGGAAAACAGTGGGGGAAAGAATAATCATGGAAAACAGTCCTGAAGCACCATGAAGTTTTGAGGAAAACAGTCTTTATCCTGAATTCGTCATCCCACACAGGATGCTCCTGCACAAGGAGCAAAGGGACCGAGGGAAGGCTGGGAAGCCCCTTCCTTTGCAATACGTACCCACAGAGCAGAGGCAAGAGGACAGCCTGGGGGTGGGAGGGGAGAATCTGCGCCCTGCCACGAGGCACCCGCCTTTCTTTGGGGTGAAAACGGGGAAATCGCAGAGCGGGGAGGGCTGCGGCGCGGCCCCCTCTCCCCGGAGCGCATCCCCAGGGAGAGGGGAGGGGAGGTCCCGCAGGCCCCGGCCAGCCCACCCTGCAGACCGTCTCCACCACCCCGCCGCCGGGAGGGGAAGGTCAGCTGGCGGGGTACCACCTCCGGGCCCCAAGCCTCCCTTCCCTTCCCTTCCCTCCTTCCTCCCGCAGGCCCCGACCCCCTCCCGCGGGGGGCGGACAGCGGCCGCGGGCCCAGGGCCCCTCCGAGCCCGACAAAGAGGCCCAGCAGGCGGAGCGGCGGGGGGGAGGGGTGCAAGCCCCAGCGGCAGCTCCCCGGAACCACCGCGGCGGCGGGAGGCCCGTTCCGGTGGCGGGGCTAAGGCCGTACCTTGAAGTACCCGCCCTCGTAGAGGGTGTTGGGGGGGCCGAAGATCGCCACCTCCCAGTTGTAGAGGTCGGACTCGTCGACCAGGGTGATGCGGAAGCCCTCCACCGGCTCCTCCTGCAGCGACTTCAGCTCCAGCATCAGCGCCTTCTGCGAGCTGCTCATCTGCTGCTGGGCCATGGCGCGGCGCGGCCCCCGCCGCCCACCCGCGCTCCCGCTGCCGCCGCGCTGCCCCGCGGGCCCCCGCCCCTCCCCGCGCTGACGGCCGCCGCCGCCGCCGCCGCCACTTCCTTTTGTGACGGCGCCCTCTCGCCGCTGACCTCAGCGCGCCGCGCCGCGCCCCGCCCCGCCGCACGGCAGGCCACGCCCCGCCGCACGTCCCGCCCCTACCGGAGCGCTTAAAGGGGCAGAGCTCCCGCGCTGCAGCGCTTGCGTGCGGGCGGGCGGGCGGGCGAGGGAGGCGGGGCGCTGCGCTAGCCCCCGCCGGGCGGGCGTTCGCCTCCGCGGGGCGAAGGAGGAGCCCCGCGCTGGGCCGCGAGTGGGAGTGGGAGTGGGAGTGGGATGGAGGGGGCGGTCCTGCGCGGGGGTCACGGGTGGGCACGGGCGGCCCGCGCCGCTGCCCCGGCCGGCGCCCACGGGCAAACAAGGGGCGTTTTTGTACAAAGGGTGGGTTTTGAGGAGCGACCTTGCATAACCCAGGGTCCCCTAAAAAATCCTGCAGCAACCCCCACGCAGCAGTAGGAGAGGAACAGGCAGTTCCCCTCCCCGGGTGTTATTTTCACGTGGCTCCACGGATGTACGAGGTGCTACAGGCAGCAAATGCAGTTTCAATCCTTCCTCCCATTCCCCAAAGCAGTTAAGGGAGAAAAATGTTTGCAGAGGTGGCAAGGTACATTGACCTGCGAACGTGAGGAAGTGCCTATTCCTTAGCAAGTCTTTAACAAATAACATAAATATTATTCGTTATAAAAATAAAGAAAGAAAAATAACAAAGCAATTATCCAGGAGGAGGATAAACAGCATAGCACAACCCCAGATGGTGCAAATCTGGGTTTCACTTCTGGAAACATTACTGCATGCACCTGCCCGTTGGTCAGCACACAGGACCACCCGGCTGCGTGAGCAATACCCAGCATGGATGTACTTGCAAGCTGGACATCTTATCTCAGCTGGGAGAGGAGAAATAATAAGGATGTAACAGCCCTGACAGAGAAAAGCTGATGCGTATTCCTTCAATTAAAGAATTAATGTGGTTCTAACAGGAAATTTAAATAACTAATAGGCTGTGATGAGTTCTAAATTAATTGTAATGTCTCCCCCAAAATGTCAGAGTTATTTGAAGGAAATCTCTGCTGTCTGTGGACTTGCAGTCAAATAAAAATTGGGGATGAATAAAAGTGAAAATTGTGTAATGCCTTAATGTAAATCTGTGGCGTTGGATTACATGGAGTTCGGGGATGAAATGGTAAAAGACACTGAGATGCTGCTGTATAGAGAGGGATTAAGGACTGTTTGCTTTAAAGATTAATTAAATGATCAAAGACAGCAAGAATAAGGGGAGAGTCAACAGGGACTGTCCGGAAAGTAGGAACCGATAACAGGGAATAGTTATTTCATTAGGCTGTGGGACTCACTGCTGTGGGATGTTACTCCATCCAACAACTCAGCGACGTTCAGAGAAGCAGGACATTTATTTAGACAATAACAAGAGTACCAGAGTTACCACATAGAAAGGAATGGGATTCATCGGACACCTCATGTTTGAGATATCTTAACCCATTTCTGCCTGGCATTTCTTTCATCCTTCTGCACGTGGCAGGGCTTAGTCCACCTCGCAGAGGCTCCCGTTCCTTGGACAAACAGGTTGGACGACATGTCCCATCATTCCTACTTCCTTATGTAGCTTTGACCCTCTCCCTTGCTTCCATCACCACACACTGCTTTCCCATCCCGAGGACGGACCCATGGGCATGGGTGACCATTAAAGCAATTTCCTGCCTTTTCCAGAGCCATGGACTTTCCAGAAGGCGTGGACTGACAGCAGAGGCTCCCTGCATTGATGGGGGATCGTGTGGCTGGGGCAGCCTGCACTGTGGATGGACCTTGAAGTCCCTACCTGGCACTTGGCAGCCACCACTCCTTCTCCAGACCCTTGCCCAGGGAAGAGAGCAGGAGGCAGATGGTTTTCCCCAAGCACCAGCTGTTACCAGGACAAATTTGCTGTCGGCTCGGCAGCAAGCACGGCATCCTCCTGCTTGTCCCTGTGACTGCTCCACTTGCCCTCCACATCCAACCTGGCGCAACTTGATGCCTTTTCCTCTTGTCCTATCGCTTGTTACTTGGGAGAAGAGACTGACCCCCACCTCACTACAACCTCCTTTCAGGTAGTTGTAGAGAGCAATAAGGTCTCCCCTCAGCCTCCTCTTCTCCAGACTAAACAACCCTAGCTCCCTCAGCCGTTCCTCATAAGACTTGTGCTCTAGACATTTCACCAGCTTCGTTGCCCTTCTTTGGACACACTCCAGCACCTCAATGTCCTTCTTGTAGTGAGGGGCCCAAAAATGCACACAGTATTCGAGGTGTGGCCTCACCAGGGCCGAGTACAAAGGGACAATCACTTCCCTGGTCCTGCTGGCCACGCTATTCCTGATACAAGCCAGGATGCCGTTGGCCTTCTTGGCCACCTGGGCACACTGCTGGCTCATGTTCAGGCGGCTGTCAACCAACACCCCCAGGTCCTTTTCTACCAAGCAGCTCTCCAGGCACTCTTCCCCAAGCCTGTAGCATTGCATGGGGTTGTTGTGACCCAAGTGCAGGACCTGGCACTTAGCCTTGTTGAACCTCATACAGTTGGCCCCGGCCCAACGATCCAGCCTGTCCAGGTCCCTCTGTAGGGCCTTCCTACCCTCCAGCAGATCAACACTTCCACCCAACTTGGTGTCATCTGGAAACTTACTGAGGGTGCACTCGATCCCCTCATCCAGATCATCAATGAAGATATTGAACACAACCGGCCCCAACACTGAGCCCTGGGGAACACCACTTGTGACTGGCTGCCAACTGGATTTAACTCCATTCACCACAACTCTTTGGGCCTGGCCATCCAGCCAGTTTTTTACCCAGCGAAGAGTACGCCCATCCAAGCCATGAGCAGCCAGTTTCTCCAGGAGAATGCTGTGGGAGACAGTGTCAAAGGCTTTACTAAAGTCCAGGTAGACAACATCCACAGCCTTCCCCTCATCCACTAAGCGGGTCACCTTGTCATAGAAGGAGACCAGGTTAGTCAAGCAAGACCTGCCTTTCGTAAACCCATGCTGACTGGGCCTGATCACCTGTGTGTCCTGTACATGCCGCATGATGGCACTCAAGATGATCTGCTCCATAACCTTCCCCGGCACCGAGGTCAGGCTGACAGGCCTGTCGTTCCCCAGATCCTCCTTCCAACCCTTCTTGTAGATGGGTGTCACATTTGCTAACTTCCAGTCATCTGGGACCTCCCTGGTTGACCAGGACTGCTGATAAATGATGGAGAGTGGCTTGGTGAGCACCTCCGCCAGCTCCCTCAGTATCCTCGGGTGGATCCCATCTGGCCCCATAGGCTTGTGTGTGTCTCTAAGTGGTGTAGCATTTCCCCTTGGATTATGGGGGCTTCATTCTGCTCCCTGTTCCTGTCTTCCAGCTCAGGGGGTTGGGTACCCTGAGAACTACTGGTCTGACTATTAAAGACTGAGGCAAAGAAGGCATTAAGTACCTCAGCCTTTTCGTTGTCCTCTGTCACTATGTTTTTCCCCTCGCATCTAATAGAGGATAGAGATTCTCCTCAGGTCTCCTTTTGTTGCTAATGTATTTGTAGAAACATTTTTTGTTGTCTTTTACAGCAGTAACCAGTTCCAGCCTGGCTTTGGCCCTTCTAATCCTCTCCCTGCATAACCTAACAATATCCTTGTAGTCCTCCTGAAATGATGCTCCAGAACCAGCACTGGTACTCGGTCCAGGGCTTGCGACTGCCTCTAGGCTGTACTCAGCTGGACTCTATGATCTTAAAGGTCTTTTCCAACCTAAATGATTCTATGATTCTAAATACTCCAGCTTGACATGTCAGGGGCATGGGCCCTTGCAAAATCCCACCTCACCCTGGAAACTGTCCCTGCAGAGACTGGCACGGGTTTTCTCATGAGCTGGGATGAGCTCTCATTCACTGCCATGGGGGTAATCTGGAGGAACATCCCTCGTCCATCGCCGGCTTGCTGGGCTATGCTGCGAAAAAGTGCGTGTTCTTGTACACGCAGGCACAGGTCAGCCGCCGTCGCACACTCCTTACCACCCTGGAGTGAGTTCAGATTTACAGAAAGCTGTTTAATTCTGCTCTCACATCCTCAGCCTGGGGGCTGGAGGGCTGGATCACAAATGCTTGCGTGGCCAAAAAGCTGTTTGTTGTAGGAGCTCCTCAGCAGCCGGGCTGTACCGTTGTCGTGGTTTAACCCCAGCCAGCAACTAAGCACCACACAGCCACTCGCTCACTCCCCCCCGGTGGGATGGGGGAGAGAATCGGAAGAGTAAAAGTGAGAAAACTCATGGGTTGAGATAAAGACAGTTTAATAGGGAAAGCAAAAGCCGCACGCACAAGCAAAGCAAAGCAAGGAATTCATTCACTACTTCCCATAGGCAGGCAGGTGTTCAGCCATCCTCAGGAAAACAGGGCTCCATCATGTGTAACAGTTACTTGAGAAGACAAACGCCATCACGCCCAATGTCCCCCCCTTCCTCCTTCTTCCCCCAGCTTATATACTGAGCATGATGTCATATGGTATGGACTAGCCCTTTGGCCAGTCTGGGTCAGCTGTCCTAGCTATGCTCCCTCCCAGCTTCTTATGCACCTGGCAGGGCAGGGAAAGCTGAAAAGTCCTTGACTAGTGTAAGCACTACTTAGCAAGAACCGAAACATCAGTGTGTTATCAACATTCTTCTCATACTAAATCCAAAACACAGCGCTCTACCAGCTACTAAGAAGAAAACTAACTCTATCCCAGCTGAAACCAGGACAACTGTGCTGAGTGTATTTTCTGGTGGAAGCTCAGACCCGTGTTCTTATTTATGTCTTGGGTTGATGGATGTAATGTTTCGTCAGTACGAGATGAGTTGACTGGCGGGACATGTGGGCAGGAGCCAAGCTCTGACTTTGGTGCCAGGCTTCCTGGGTGGCAGGCACTTCCATGACCATTGGGTTTGGCCACCCTTCTCAGTACCTCAATATCTGGGCCACATTTGGGAGCGTTCCAGACATGATGCTCTCAGCAGTGCTTCCTCCAGGAGAGAGAAAACACATCACCTCTGCCCACCATGTCCCACCATGTCCCACCTGGTCCCATGACGGGGGTCAGCAGTGAGTCTTTAGCTTCATGCCAGTCCTTCCCAGTCCCAAGAGCCCAGTCACAGCTGCCCATGCTTCACTACTGCTCCCTGCTCCGCAAACCCTATCAGCCCCATTCACACCTCCATCCCCACCTCCCAAACGCCCAGGTTTAATGTCATGGCCACCATCATTCCCAAATGCCCCAGCCTCAGTGCCCACTTCCAGCTGCCCCTCCACATGCCCCATTTTCATTGCTAATGAGTCTAATAACGCATTCAACCCGGAGGGCCACGCTGTGACCTTCCTCGTCGATGCCAGCCAGCAAGGACCTGCCTGCTCTGCTCCGTTAACCTGGCATCCCTTCTCACCGGTGAAACACGGCTTTGCTAAGGCTCAGAGGAAAATGTGGGGTTGATTCAACCGGCGAGAGCTGAGCCCTTTGGGGACTGCGCTGCCCCTATCTCTATGGTAATCAAAACACCTTTCCTTGCAGCCAGCCTCCAGCGCAGGCTTTGTTGGAACCAGCCTAATGCCAGGAGAGATGGGAGAAGCAAAGTTTGGAGCTATTCAGGATTTATCTCCACCTGCTGCCTATCTCAAATGTTAGCAAAAGAGGTAATCATGCAAGGCAGAAAGTAAAGAAAGCCCTGGTGTATTCAATAGCGCAGGCTGAAATTTTTCCATCAGGCCTGCTTTTAGAGAGAATATTGGTCTTTTTCCCCCCAACTTTTTTTCCCCCTCTCCTACATAAACATCCGCTGCTCACAGAAAATAGAAACTGTTGAAGCAACAGAGCACTTTGATGCCTGGGCAGCCCCCTCTGAGGCTCCTGCCTGCGTTTCTGCCTGCGTTCCCGGGGAGGCTCAGCTGCCTGGTGTCCCCTTCCCCTAGCCCAGGCTGCCCTGCAGCTGATGTAACTTTTCGATTTATCATACAGCATTTCTCCCCCCGATCAGCTCCGAGATATCGCAATGAAAGGATGAAGCCTTGTCCTTCTCCTCCTTTAGCTGCTCTCCTGTGGATGGTCACTGCCTGCCTGCAAGCAGGGCTCTCTGTGGGGTGTGCTCTGCCACAAACCTTATTGTTCCCTCTTCATCTCCATTTCTTTTTTCACCTGAAGGAATCAGTTTGTTCTTTGGGCTCAGAGAACAAGAAATAGGGTTTGGTGCAGGAACACGTGGCTCCAGGAAGGGGAAGTCTCACCAGGGGCAGAGAAGGCTACATGTGCCACTAATCCAACCCCCAGCAGCGGAACTTGTTGCTGTAAACTTGACCTCAAGATGCCACCGGCGCCTTATGTAAATCTGAGATGAAAACTTCTCTTCAAGCCCTTTCTGCTTTGTTCTCATAATCTATTTTTAATATCTCTCTTCCTCTTCTCTTTCCTCCTTCCTGCAAGCCGCATTCATGAAGGATGACAAACTGAGAGTTAACTCCTCTGCTTAGCAACAGCAGAAGCTTTGAAAATGCAAACGCCATCTCAGTGTCACATTGAAGGGTTACTGCCCCATGAGCTAGCAGAGAGAGGGGACAAGAGGTGGGAAGATGGGGCAGGTCCCACCTACACTTCTCTGTTCTTGGGGCAGGATCATCTCACACGATATTCTTTGGTGCTTTATCCAATTTCTTTCCTGAGTGGCTCAAAGGATGAGACATCTACTCCTTCCTCTAGGAAACCAGACTCGCCTGGGCTAAAAGACAGTACCATCTCCTCTCCTGTTCCCTCCTCCCTGCTCCTCTGCTCTGGTGAGGCATCAGCAGCGATCCTGGGGACTCTGGGCTGGACTTTAACACTGTCTCTCACCCCTGGCACATCAGATGGATGCTCCTGTGATGGAGAAGATCAGGCAGGGGGTAGAAGCTCTGCTTAGCTCTCCTACAAACTGCTTACAGCCCCCCCGAGCCCCTTGTAACTCAGACCACCGACAGCTATTCCTTGGGCTATGCTGAAGCAGAGCAGGACATCTGGAGGTCCACCTCATCACCCTCCTGCCCCAAGGCAGTATCAGCTTGTCCTAAGCAGCCCAAAGACATATTTGCCCAACCAGCTCTTTAATATTTGTCCTTCAAACTGCCCAAAGTGGAGATTCACTTGCTCCTAGGTCAACGTGTCTCTGGGCTCAGCTCACCTCCCTGTTAGAGAGCTGTTACGTGCCCCCCCGGCCCAAATCTCATCCTGTTTCTTCTTGTCCAGACCTGGATATGGGGGGATATGGAAGACAGAGAGAGGGGCCAGGATTATTTCCTCCATCTTCTTCCTGGAGTGCCATTGCCCAGGCTGGATGCAAATCTCCAGCCAAGGCCATACCGGTGTTGGCAGTGCATCGTTCCCACGCTGCCCATGGGCCGAGGGGAAACACCACTTGGGGCTTTGCAGGCTGGTTTCTCAGCCCCGGAGGAACCAGCAACAGAGGAATCTGGGGTTACTTCTTTTATTTACACTAGGTACCTCAGTCCCAGACTGGAAGGCAGACAAGCACCATGGTGATGGATCTCCACCCAGGCACTAATGCCCTGTTTCCAAGGAAAGATTTTCCCCAAAAAACTCCCCAAGCATTTAATGAGGGAAATCAAAGTGCAATTCTCTGTTCTGCTGCCCAAGTGAGCAATGCAGCAATACTGCACAGGCTGATCCTCACCTCCCAAAAAAGAGAATGGGCGTACAAGAGTCCTCGCCTTCACATTGGCACCTATATAGGTTCCTATATTTGGGGAGCAGAGCATCCAAGTACTCAAGGGAAGCGACTGTGAATCTTTGAGGATAAAGGTCTGTCCAAAATTCACCTTTTGGCTCTCTTTCACCTAAAAATGGGGCAAGCCGATCCTCAGGCAGAACTCATCACAGGGATAAAAAGATGCTTTTAGGCATCAGTCGGCAGCATTTGGGTTAACGGGAGCATCAAAGTAGCCACCAGCAGAGAAATGCAAAGTTTGGAAGGTTCAGAATGAAGCAGAAGAAAAATGAAAAGAAAAAAATCTCTTTAGTGAGTTTTTTTAACCTTATTTTGATTTGCCCTTTTTCCTGCTTGTTTAAATTTGAATGGAATAAAGTTGTCTCTTTTTTTTGCCTTTCTACTCTAGTTTGCTCTTTTAAAATGGATGAAGTCCATCACAGGGGTTTGATAAAAGAGTGCCATCAAAATGCCTGCTGCTGCTCTCATTCAGCTGATGAATAAATTATAAGCATATTACAATGCTATTTCAGCTGTGATTCCAGGGCCTGGCGAGGGTGACAGCTGTGACCTTATGCCTGTCAGACAGTGGTTTGCATTTCCAAAGAGTTTGTGTAACCGACTGTTCAGGTCATCTTACACCTCCTGTTCTGGGCTCAGTGCACAGAAATATCTGAGACTGTTCAACCTACCAGCTATGGGGACAGTCCTCCAGCTGCACACAGCAGCGGTGGTACATGCTGTGGTCCTCGGAGGGTCCTGATCTGATTTCTGTTGAAGCATGAAGTGACTGTTGTCACCCTCCAAAGCAGTGATCTGGGTAACATAACACTTTATTGATGGGGATGTAACTGAGATATCCGTATGGTTTGGTCCCAAGCAATAGTTTCTCTGTTGGGGACTGGTGTTTTAGGTTATTCTTGCTGCACAAGGCATCCCTGTCTCGAGCATTACGATGTGGCTGAGATGGCATGGCCATCAGCATCACTGGCACAAGCTGGCATAGGATGCTGGCTGTGCTCTGGGAGAGGCACCAGCCTCAGCCGACATCCCCAGTGCTTCACCTTCACCTCTGCTGCCACGTGAGCTCTGCAGGACTGTCCTTCCCTTGAGAGTGGGTGACCAACAAAGCAGGGATTCCCAGCTGTCCCCATTCCTGGGGATGAGCCATCTGGGTTAGGCAGGCACTGGCAGTGGGGTGAACGAGCTGGAGCCCACAGAGCAGCTGCCTGGTGGACTCCTGAGTGGCTCCATCAGACCCTGGTTTTACCTTCAGAGCAGCCAGCTCCTTGTATTTGGGCAGAAGCCACAGTGAGAAGGGACAGCATTTTGCAGAAGGCGAGCAAGGGGGAGCAGGAAGCTCTTCTGGGTCTCACATCATTCCTGGTTCAGGGACTGGGTGCACATCAACACCATGATCTGTGCTGGGCTGAGACCTTTCACTTCCAGCATGTTATCAGCTGCTATCAGCTGAGCTAGGCTTACCTGAAGATGCACAGCTCAGGTCCTGCCCAGGGCCTTGAAAACTGACCACAAAGAAGAGTTTCCATTAGGAAACAGAGGGAGGGCCAAGTGAGTTGAGCTGGACCTTGTTTTGCAGAGGCTGAATTTAGCCTTTTCATGACCCTTCCCACAACAAATATGGATAGATTCAGAGGAAGGAAGCCAAACTGCAGTGTAAGCACCAAGCCCCAGGCACAGGCTTGGGTGGCTGAACGGCAGAGACTCCCTTGGGCGAGAAGGTCCAGAGAGGGGTTGGGGCAGGAGATGTTCCCTTAGAGACTCCACCTCCAGCTTCCTAAAAATGAGATGTTCCTCTGCAAAAATGCTTGCAGGGCTCATGTGGCAGATGCAATGTCTCACCTCTCTGTACGCACAGGTAGGCTATGAGCTCTGGAAACCACACTCTGGTGGGTGTGAAGCCCTGCTCAGGAGCATTGGGATGGATAGAGGGGAAGACTGTTGCACCAGCCCTGCAAACTGCTCTGTATGCCCAAGCGTGGCGAGGAGAAGGCTGAACTTTCCTGCAGGAGCCTGAATCACCAGGAGGGTAATTAATGCAAATTTAACAGACAGGCGAACAAGTCTGGAGAAGCCTCGCTGCCTGGCCTGAATTCACTGAGCAGCATAGGCATCTCCACCTCGGGGCTTGCCATCCTGTGGAAATTTGGGAAGAGCTTCTAAGGGGTCTGGGAGAAAAACAACCAGAAAACCACTGGTCTGATCTCACAAGGCTGAAACCCTCCAGTGTTGTCCGTGTGGGAGAGCAGTGCTCACGTGTCCTCCTGGAGAAGGGAGGCCTGTGGAGGGATGGGTGCCTCAACGCCAGCCTGCAGGGACGAGTGCTCAAGAGGCAATAGCTGGAGGCTGAACGTCTGTCTGCCCCTCAGCCCCACCAGCTCCCTTGCACCCCTGTTCCCTCCAGCCACCCCTCGCTGGTCCTTCTTGCCCCACTGACGCCCTGTTGCAGACCTCGGGGCAACTCCAGTACATCTGTTCCCAGTTTTCGTGGCTGTAGCTGGAGGGCTCAGCCCTGCAAGAGGGTCCCTGGGGGAGCTGTAGACAAGGCAGAGGGTAGCTGCGCCCTGTGGATGCTGTGCCTCAGTGCTTTGCTGTGCCACCATCTCAATCCCCATCTACAGGTGCCCGCAGGGCCAGGTAAGCCTCTTCCAGACTTGTTTACCTGCCAGGAGATTTCCATTAATTACCCGCATGCTTCTCCATCCTGCAGGAAACCCCTTGGCTGCACCAACTTGAAGCTCTCAATGCATGGTGGGTTTGGCACATCCCATGTCCTTGTGCCATCTAGCACATCTCAGCATCCTCTGCCTGGCCTGTAGGATGGGTTATTCCTCTTCTCTGAACCTTGGCTGTTGATACAAGGGCTGGCAGACCGCAAACGGAGCCAGCGGCGGGCTGCACGCTTGCATCTGGGTGTGCATCAGAGCCAGTCCCCTCTGCAGGAGCATCCCAATTTTAAAGGTGGAGAAGGCTCTGATGCTGCCCAAACTATCAGCTGTGGATTTTATCTCAAATGGGTTTGTTTTGTCTTTGCATGAATGTCCTGAGGGTCTGGAAGATTAGGAGGGAAGGAGTTTAAAAGCCCGTCCAGACCTTTGCATCCGGACCCTCATTTCCACAGTGCTTTAAACTGAAACACTCTTGTTCTTGTCTCTGGCACAGGGTGGGAAATGGGTGGGAGAGCGCAATGCATTCACTGGTGTTGCAGGGGAGGTGTTCAGCTGGGCGAACTGGCTGCAGCCCGCTCCTGTCTGGTCTGTGCGCTCCATATCTCCAAGACAATCAAAGGACCCTTCCTTGCTCTCACCCTGGGGAAGGAAAAAAAAAGCTGAAAGTACTTGCTGGCTGGTGGGAAGGACCAAAAAGGGCAAGTTTTAGCTATTTCCCTCTTCCTGCTGCCCCTCTGGTGTGAGAGGGAAGTGAGTGGGGCAAAGCAGGGAAGCCCCATGGAGTGGAGGCCTGAAAGCATCTTCCTCAACAGGGAAAACATACGGAGCAGGGGCTGCAAAATGGGAACTGAAGGAAGCAGCGAGCACCTTACAGGGAGCAAATCCTTCCCTTTGCAAAGAAGAAGCCAAAATACTGTGAAGGCCACACAACCTGGATAAAAGCTTTTCTCCATCTCAAGCATGTTCTTCTCTCAGCATCCATTTTTCATATATTTCTCTCTTTTTTTTTTTTTTTAAGTGCAGCACTGATGAGCATTGCCAGGGCACTCAAATCCTTCCCTCAGCAGCAGAACACGTGCTCAGCTTCAGAAATGCAGAGGTTTTCCCTAGAGTGAGACATATTTTCATTTACCTGATCACTTATGAGCAAAAGAAATTAGAAGGGAGGGTTTAGTAACGTCGTGCCTATCTTGTCCTCTAACAGTATAAAGCCGTTCCTTCCACAGCCATCTCCAGTTCAGCTTGACTTGATCATAAGGCATTCTTCTGTTTTTGTTTTCATATATGTGAAAATATTGTCCCATTGATTCTGCTGCCCCACCCTCCTTTTTGTTTACACTCATCAACATCACATCTTTCAGATGTACATGAAATACATATACATATATGCTTCTCTCATATCTACTTGCTGTCTAAAAATTTGCAAAAGCTGTCGAAGGATTTGATAAAAGAGCACAATGAAAATACCCTGCTGTTACTCTTAATATTCTGATGATTAATAAATAATAAAAAACATTCAAGTAATATTTTATCTGGGGCTCTCAGAACACAGGACATGGGTATATATATAACCTGTGACACTCATGGCCGCTCTCATCCCTGGAGGTACTTCCAAAGGCAAAACAAGAGGCTTCTCACTTACTGTCTGTATTTCATGGGCATCTGGTTGGCGATGTGGCTGGCCACATTTTATTGACATTGGAGATGGCTGCAGAGCGAGACCCAAGACTTTGAGGCTCTCTGCTGTCGCTGATGCTGGTTTCAGAGGGGACACTTTGCACAGAGACAGAGGGATGGTAACACTTTGCAAAGCCCTTGGCGTGAAGATGGTATTCTTTCCATTCAATGGATGCACAGTAATATGGGGGTGATGAAGGACTTGAAGATTTGGAAGCAGTTTTGGGAGCAATGAACTTGTCCCTTTTACAGGCAGACATGAGAGCAGCCCAAAAAATGGAAAGGTGCTACCATCCGCTGGGATAACTCTGAATCCAGCTCCTACTGGTGCTTTCACCGTCCAACTCTCAAGACATCTTGGTCATGAAGACCATGAAGATGCTGCATGTGCTGTGCCCTGCTTACCGCTTCAGAGCCTGACCCTGCAGCTGGGTCTGGGGCAGCCAGGCTGGGCTGTGCCTGCTCAGGGTATGTATTAATTGCTTTGAATATTTTCCTTTTTGATCTTGTTTTTCTGCGTCATAGGAACGCAAAAGAAGATTTGGAAATTCTCACTGCCAGGTCATGGATGGTTTCCCTCTTCCCTCGCCTTATCTCATGGCCTTCAGGCTCAGTTTCTCTGCTAAAGAGCCAGCAGCTGGTGCTCTATCAAGGCGCTGCACCGAGCGACTACACTGCTGCCGCCCTATCTCCAGGAATCTGCCTGCACAGGTCTTGCTGGCCGCTATCTCCATTCCCCACCTGCTGGGTGCCACATGTCCCCCCTGGACCCCATGCCTCCAGGAGATGCTTTGCACAGCACAGCAGCGAGATCTTGGGGCAGATTCATGCAGGTGGGTAACAAACTTGTCACAACTGACACTGCGTTTCAGTGCTGGGTGCTTCTATATTCTTAAACATAGAAATGGCCCCCAATGGCCTGTCTAGCCGTGTACCTCTCTTTGTGGAAGTCCACCCTTGGAAGGGCGTAAGGACAAGTGATACTTCCCCAGAATATTCCCTCGACCTCCAACATTTTTTTGTGACTTAGACTCCCTGAGTCAGAGGTGTCCTTGTATTTAATAGTTTTCAGTAGATTTTTCTCCCACAAATTTGTTTAGTTATTTTTGAAGCTGAGTAAATTTTAAGCATTTGCAACATCCTGTGGCGAACAGCTGACCGATCTAATGACCTGTTTGGGTGCAAAATCATTTCCTTCGGTTTGTTTTGATCCTGCCACCTGCTAGTTTTTTTGCTGCCCTCATCCTCATGGTGGAGATGATGATAAGTGGTCCTTTTCTATCCAACCACACTCTGCTGCTTGTCATTTTACAGACTTTACAATAACCTTTCCTGTGGATGTCTTCTGGGGATAGAAAAGTCCCAGCCTGAACAGCTGTTCCTCCTATGGACACAAAGACCTTATGGTCTTATACCCATCTGAAAATTATTTCTTCTTTGTCTTCCTCCCTTTCATAATAAGCACCGTGAGTCTTGGGTGCACGCCCCCCAGATTGTTTAAAAGACAAGTCAAAGGAAAATGCCCCAAAGGAAGATGTCCAACATCTCCCAGGTGACTTCCAATTGTCCCATGCCTGTACTTTCTCCCCTAGGTGCTGCTGCTATCCTCACCCAGACTGCAAGACCTGCTGCCTGGGGGATCTGTCACTTTGTGTTTCCTCCTACACTAGGCACAGGGGAGGCAAAGGAAACCCCAAATGACAGCAGAGTCATTCATCTCCAGCGTAAAACCTGCGTGCAGTAACCAGCCTGTTTCAGGACAGAGACTCTTCACCCCAGGGGAGAAGGAAGCCTTCTGCTCCTGACTTGGTAAGCCACAGGGGGGCAAGATGGGGTATCCAAGTGGGAGTTTCAAGCATGCCTGTCACCCCTGGGTCTGGGCATTTGAGATTTTTTGATTCACCTGGATGTTAGACACCACAAAGCCCTCAGCTCTCTGTGCAGCCTTCAGCACCTTCAGGAGGCAGCTGGCCTCACCCCATGTTGCCCTGACTCATCTCGAGGCATGTCTCTCCTAGGTATCTAAGCAAGGGCAGGTAATTCCTACCCGTTGAGGTCAAACCAGGCTAAAGGACAGCAAAGCAGATTTGTCTAGATCCCCCAAAGCTGGTGCCCAGTTTTTGTTTCGGTGGAAGGACCCTCATGTAGACCTCAAAGGGGTCTTTCCTGATAGGGAAGCCTTCTCTGACCTCAGCAGATGACAGCTCTGGCTCACAGAACATCCTTGCAGGGGCTGTAGGGGCTGGGGAAGAGGGGTTCATCCCAGCCCAAAGCCAGGATATTCCTCTCTCTCCTTCCAGCCCCAAAGCACCCCATGGGGTGAGGCCACACACTTGGGACTCATCTCTGTGGAGAAGGAGGCCCAGGAGAACAGCCTCAAGACCCACGGGGTAAGACTTTTGCGAGATGTTCCTGGAGCAGCAGAGCTTTGAAGCTGGTTTCTGGTAGCACCCCTCTCTTGTGTGGAGTCTCGGGTGGCTAGTAATGCAGTTCAGCATGCCCTGCTATCTTCCTCGCAGGGGAGGAAGACTTTGGTCTTTCTCCTCCTCCCAGCTGAGCTGCCTAATACCACAAAGCATCTCTGAAACACCTACATCTTTGGGTGAAGCTGCCCCCATGGCTTAAAAACCATGAACGAGGAGGGATCTGGCAGAAAGACAGACAACACAGTTGCATAATCTCTGTTTCCGTGGGAAGCGAGAGCGAAATGGAGAACTGTGAGGGAGTTTCCCGAATGCCCATGTCAGCTCTGACTCAGCTTTCCTACACCCCAGCAAACCCTGCCACTGCTCTGACACAGTTTCCTCATTGGGTGAACAAGGATGGACCATACCTATCTTGAAGAGTCATTGGGATGGGGGGGCTGGGACAAAGAAAAAAAGGGCCAGAGCTGTTAAATCCGAGCCAGGTGTGCCGAAGATTTCAATTAATCAAGTCATCTTCATCAATCATTATCATCACCTCTACTGATGTTTGCTCAGTGCCACACGGGTTGGGTTTGGCTGAAAGGGAGGGAGTGCAGGCACTCCCATTGCCAGGCAGTTTGGCACTCCGAGGTTTAAGCCATGAATAAATAAACACCGCATTTGCATGTTCCTGGCTTTCTCCACTCCATCTAGTCTCAGGAACTGCCCTGGAGATGGAATTTTTATTTTTTGGAGGGAAAACAGGGCACTATTCTGCTGCAGGGAGATTGCCAAGGGCTGTTTTGGTGGGACAGACAAGATGAACCAACCATTGCTGATAAAACATGGCATGACTGCAAGAGGAAAGGGGGCAGAGCTTTTGCCCTCCCTCAGTGTCTCCAATGTGATTTTTGGAGGCTGCAGGTTGTTTCTTACTATCAGAAAAAAAAGCAAAAGGTTTCTCCTCCTTGTTGCTATGTGAAAAGCCCACAGCAACAGCTGGGAAATCAGATAAATTCACTCTCTAGTCTGTTACAGAAAGCAAACAAAAGCAACCGGAAAACAAAAACAAGGGCACAAAACAATCTACGCAAAAAGCAAGTAGGTGATTTAAAAGGAGGCAAAACACTGCTAGCACTTTATGAAGCATATCAACTTCCCATTAGTTCTCTTCATGTAATTCAGGTTGCCACAGTTTTGAGTTAAAGTTGCCAGAGCCACTGACTCTGGACAGTCAAAATCAGTCTCTCCCCCTCCACCCCTGGCCTATATGTATGGATTGGTTTAGTCCTCTTTGAATTTTTGACCTTTTAGGCTTTTTTTTTTTTTTTGCCTAAGGCAGCATGTATAACACACCCTCCCAGCATACAACCCACCGAGGAGGCCTCCAGCTGTTGTACCATCCTATGAACCTCGGCTTTACCCTCATAAAGCTCCGGAGCCACCTCTGCCGCTGGGGAGGGGTTGCAAAGTGGCTGCTCCATCCCCGTGCAGGCAGATGAGACTTAATGAACCAAGTGAGACTTAACGAACCGTCATCCATCCAAGCAACGAGTGATGACTGAGGCTCATTTTAATCAACGTGGCATTGTCTGGGTGGTCCCTGAGCACTGGGAGGGACCTTGGCATCCTTCTGACCCCATCCCATGGTTGAGGACCTGGTTGTGTCTGAGCCAGGAGCTGGGCCCCAGCTCTCTCAGGACTTTTTTCCTTTCAGTGGCTGCCAGGAATGTGCTGGGTAACTGCCTTAAGCTGGTGGCGAAGCCCTTGGAGTTTTGTTTAAAGCTTCAATGGGTAGAAATATCAGCTTTATCCTATTTCTTTGCCTTGATGAGGTCCTCCACTTCTTGGCCATCATGAAGATTGCTTGTTAGCTACTCATTTCTGTGATATGGCCATACTTGGTATGGACAGTCAAACATTGCAGGAGTGCTTTCTTGTGTCATTACTCTGTGTACTGGATTATTTTTGTCTGGGAGTTACAAATGACTCTATCATGTGTTAATACTTGAGAGTTTGAAGCACTTGCAAGTACTTTAGAAACCAAAGGGAGGAACTATTTAATCCTACAATAAAATTCAGATTCTGCTGGGGTGGGACAGAACCCCCTCTCCCCGGGAGAAGCAAGAAACTCCATCAAATCTGGGTAAAGCTGCTGGGAGGGATTGGCTGGGCAATGGCTTTCCTCGCATGGCCGGACGTGGCTTTCTGCCTCACTCCAAGCACTATTGCTGAGATCAGGTTTTGAGGGGGCTTGGAAAAAAACTAGCCATGGCCATGGGGTGGCCAAGGGGGATTAGAGATGGATGCAAAGGTCTGGTGGGGAGAGCCCCAGGCAGGAGCTGGTTTTGCCCGTGGGGAAGCGTGAGACATCTGCAGGTGATGCCGAGCCCAGAGACATGCCGAGGTTTTAGCTCCCCACAGCTGCCGTGGGACCGGAGCATTTCCGCAGTAGCGGTGTTTGCGGGAAGGCCCCGAGGCGGACGCAGCAGGAGCTGGGCTCAACGTGACGGCTAAACCTGCTCGGCAGCCCCATCCGACCGCAGCCCCTTCCCGCCAGCTGTGCACAATGTCAGCGGCATTCCTGAGGCAGGAGCAGAGGAAGCAAGGATGTGTGTGCATGTGGGTGTGCGTGCGAGTGTGCACTCGTGCACAGCGGTTTGAGCTGTGCAGTCTGGGGCACCAGCACCATGGTGGTCTGAGGTTTGGAGGTGCTCGGGTTTTTGAGAGTTGCTCCTAAGAAAGGCAGCGCCGAGCAGCCCTGCGCCTCCCCACACTCCAGCTCAGTGGGTTCAAAGGTCTGAGCCTGCGGGCAGGAGGTTGCTGGGCTGGGATCTAGCACCTTGTTTGCAAATGACTTCGGCAGGTGAAAAGCACTTGGGTCCCCTCGAAAAAAAATGTGGGAACTATGTCTGCAAATCACCAGCAGGCTTTTTGTTTTGCCAAGCGTAAAGGGATGGTGGGGAGCAGCAACCCCCTTTTTCTTCTGCAACTCCCCCTTTTTGGGACATCAGCGATCCCCGCGAGTGGTTCAACACCACCCCTGGCCTTCCTTGTGTCCCAGGGGAAAGGACAGCCCTGCTCCACTAGCATGGAGATGTTTTAAAGGAAGTATGCATGTTATTTTGGGGAATTTTGCCATTTGTAAGATGCCACTGTTGAATTTTGATGGCGGTGTCTGGATAGCTGGTGTTGATGTGGTATTTCCCCAGGGGTTCGTTGATGCCAGCTTGCCATCCATCTGCGCCTCTTAGGAAAGCAGGAGCTCCAGGATGTCATGCTGAGAAGATGATGGTACATAATGTTTGAGGATGATCACCCTTGGTGAGAACCTGCCTGGGAATGGCTTCACCTGGGCTGGGAAACTTCAGATTCCTGGGGATGGAGTCAGGGGAAGGACTGGGGGGCAAAGGTCCTCCCACTGTAAGGGAAGATCAGGTTTGTGACCACCTGAGGAACCTGAACATACATAAGTCTATGGGTCCTGATGAGATGCATCCCAGAGTCCTGAGGGAATTGGCTGATGTAGTTGCCAAGCCACTCTCCATGATATTCGAAAAGTCATGGCAGTCAGGTGAAATCCCTGGGGACCAGAAAAAGAGAAACATTGCAGCCATTTTTAAAAAGGGTAAAAAGGAGGACCCTGGGAACTACCGACCTGTCAGCCTCACCTCTGTGCCTGGGAAGATCATGGAACAGATCCTCCTAGAAGCTGTGCTAAGGCACGTGGAGGACAGGGAGGTGATTCGAGACAGCCAGCATGGCTTCACCAAGGGCAAGTCCTGCCTGACTAACCTAGTGGCCTTCTATGATGGAGTGACTACATCAGTGGATGAGGGAAGAGCTATGGATGTCATCTATCTGGACTCCTGTAAGGCCTTTGACATGGTCCCCCACAATATCCTTCTCTCTAAATTGGAAGGATATGGATTTGATGGGGAGACTGTTTGGTGGATAGCAAACTGGCTGGATGGTTGCATGCAGAGGGTAGTGGTCAATGGCTCAATGTCCAGATGGAGAACAGTGATGAGTGGTGTCCCTCAGGGGTCCGTACTGGGGCCAGTGCTGTTCAATATCTTCATCAATGACATAGACAGTGGGATCGAGTGCGCCCTCAGCAAGTTTGCAGATGACACCAAGCTGAGTGGTGCAGTTGACACGCCTGAGGGACGGGATGCCATCCAGAGGGACCTGGACAGGCTGGAGAGGTGGGCCTGTGTGAACCTCATGAGGTTCAACAAGGCCAAGTGCAAGGTCCTGCACTTGGGTCAGGGTAATCCCCGGTATCAATACAGGCTGGGGGATGAAGGGATTGAGAGCAGCCCTGCTGAGAAGGACTTGGGGGTACTGATAGATGAAAAGCTGGCCATGAGCCAGCAATGTGCTCTCGCAGCCCAGAAAGCCAACCGTATCCTGGGCTGCATCAAAAGAAGCATGGCCAGCAGGTCGAGGGAGGTGATTCTGCCCCTCTACTCTGCTCTGGTGAGACCCCACCTGGAGTACTGCGTCCAGCTCTGGGGTCCTCAGCACAGGAAGGACATGGACCTGTTGGAGAGGGTCCAGAGGAGGGCCACAAAAATGATCAGAGGGATGGAACACCTCTGCTATGAGGAAAGGCTGAGAGAGCTGGGGTTGTCCAGCCTGGAGAAGAGAAGGCTGCGAGGAGACCTTATTGCAGCCTTTCAATGCTTAAAGGGGGCCTATAAGAAAGATGGGGATAGTCTTTTTAGCAAGGTCTGCGGAGACAAGACAAGGGGTAATGGTTTTAAACTAAAGGAGGGTAGATTTAGACTAAACACAAGGAAAAAAAATTTCACGATGAGGGTGGTGAAACACTGGAACAGGTCGCCCGGAGAGGTGGTAGATGCCCCATCCTTGGAAACATTCAAGGCCAGGCTGGATGGGGCTCTGAGCAACCTGATCTAGTTGCAGATGTCCCTGCCAATTGCAGGGGGGATGGACTAGATGACCTTTAAAGGTCCCTTCCATCCCAAAGCATTCTATGACATGATTCTATGATTCCTCCGAGTCAGAGGACTTAAGCTGAAATTACAGGCACTCACTACTACTGAAAAATCAGGCCCATCCTTTTAAGATCTTTTAGTGTAATGATCGTCACAGTGTTCAGACGATCTTCACTGTTCACAGGCAGTATCCTCTCAGTATTTGTTTTATATTGGGGGTGGTGGTCAACAGCCGGCTGCGTATGAGCCGGCAGTGTGCCCAGGTGGCCAAGAGGGCCAATGGCATCCTGGCTTGCATCAGGAATAGTGTGGCCAGCAGGACCAGGGAGGTGTTCATCCCGCTGTGCTTGGCATTGGTGAGGCCGCACCTCGAATCCTGTGTTCAGTTTTGGGCCCCTCACTCCAAGAAGGACATTGCGGTGCTGGAGCGTGTCCAGAGAAGGGCAGCGAGGCTGGTGAAGGGTCTGGAGCACAAGTCTGGTGAGGAGCGGCTGAGGGAGCTGGGGTTGTTTAGTCTGGAGAAGAAGAGGCTGAGGGGAGACCTTATTGCTCTCTACAACTGCCTGACAGGAGGCTGTAGGAAGGTGGGGGTTGCTCTCTTCTCCCAAGTAACAAGCGACAGGACGAGGTTGTGCCATGGGAGGTTTGGATTGGATATTAGGAAAAACTTCTCCACTGAAAGAGTAGTCAGGCACTGGACCAGGCTGCCCAGGGAAGTGGTCGAGTCTCCATCAGTGGAGGTACTTAAAAGACAGGTAGACGTGGTGCTTTGGGACATGGTTTAGTGGTGGACTTGGCAGTGCTGGGTTAACGGTTGGACTTGATGATCTTAAGGGTCTTTTCCAACCTAAACGATTCTATGATTCCCCCGGGGTTTCCAGGCAGCGGGGATGCAGCGTGGCTGGAGGTGGGAGCCCGGCAGCAAGCAGGCAGCTGAGGCCATGCCGCAGCTCTTTGGGCAAAGTGGGATGGTGGAAGGTACGTGATGCCTGCAAGGGTGGGCATGGGGCGTGGAATGCTGTAAAATATTTTTTTATTATTAGTATTAGCATTGTAGGATGGGGAGTAATTAATGACTCACTAGGTGCTGGAATACTTGGTAAAATAATCTCTTCTGGGAAAGGCATCACTGTCCCTGCTCCCTGCTGCAGGGCTGGCTGGGCTGCCTGGCTGCCCCAGGGTGCCACATCCAGGACTCAGCCTGCCCTGGTCCCTCTGGCCTCCCTAAACTCCCCCCAGTGCCCCCAGGTCCCCAGGACCCCCTGGCTCCAGCAGAGCTGGCAGCTTCTGGCTGTGGCTCTGTGTGCGTGAGTGCATGTGTCTGTAGGTGTGTGTATGTAGGTTTGTGTGTATGTGCATGCGTGTGTGTGTATGTGTGTGTTTGAGTGCGTGCGTGTGTGTGCTTGCATATGCGTATATGTGCACAAGTGTGTGCAGGGGGGTGTAGGGGGTGTGTGTGCATATGTGGGTGTGTGCATGTGTGTGTATGTGGATGTGTTTGTATATATATGTGTATGATGTGTGTGTGTGTGTGCACGTGTGAGCATGGATGTGTGTGTATGTGCGTCTAGAGGTATATGTGTGTGGTGGGGTATATACATGTGTGTGCGCATGTGTGTGTGCAGTTGTATGTGTACATATGTGTTTATGTGTGCATATATGCACGTATGCACATCTATCTCTGTGTGTGTGTATGCGTGTGCACGTGCTCTGTCCTGAGGGCTACGGGGTGAGCGCTTTCACCTGGAAGCGGGGGGACACAGGGCGCTGGGGGATGGCAGGAGGCCAGGGAGGCTCCAGGCGCTGCCATTATCCAGCCCCGCCGAGGCCAGACCCTGAGCCCCCCTCTGCCACCCTGGCCAGGCGTTGCACCCCGTCCCGGGGACGGTGGGGGCTGAGGGGGGATGCTGGGGGGTTTCCATGATGGGGCACTCCTGGACCTGCCCTGGACCTGCCATTTATTCCCCAAGTGACCGAGTCCCTCCTTCCCTGTTGCTCTCAAGCAGCATAGGGACGTGACCTTGGGGCCAGGGATGACCAAACTGGTTTTCCCAGCCTTCCTAAAAATCCTGCACAGAGCTGTAATTACCCTTGCCTTAAATCAGAGGGGAGCCTGACACCGCAGGTATGCCCACTGCACCTGGAGGTGTCGGGCAGTGAATCACGTCTTGGGGAGCAGGACGGCACAGTGGGGATGGGGCGCGAAGAACCGGGAATGGGGGAGAGGATCGGAGCTGGAGTGGGGGTCCTGGTCCTGTTGGGGGTAGGAGGGAAGGGGGAGGAATGGGAGATCCTCCGGCCAAGGAGGTGTTTCTTTTGGGAACACGAAGGATAAATGCCTCCTGAGTTAGGACCTGATGCTGTAATTCATACGCAGCAGAGTCACTGGGGCTGTGCACAAGGATTACTTGCAAAACTGGACGGGAGTTAAACATCTACGCTAACTGGAAGTCAATTTTGGAGGTGACCTTGGGATGCAAGGGAGTGCAGGGGAGTGAGTGCACAGCCGTGGATGGATGCAGGGCGTTTGTGTCCCCAGCTCAAGAGGCAGGGGTAAGCCTGCAGGACCCACTGAGATGGAGGAAGAAACAATTCGGAGGTTACAATGGGCAAAAATCCTCTCCTGGGATGCTCTGGAGAGGGTTGGGGGTGTTGCTGCTGGTGGCTGAGATTGAGAGAGGCCATGATGCAGCAACTGGTCAGGAGCTGCAATGAGCAGTAACAGGCACCAGAAGCCTCATCTCATCAGCCATCACCTGCATCCCCGCCACAAGTGTTTGCGTGCAGGAGGTGGTCCCCAAATACAACAACGGGTCAGCTCGGCTCTCGGGAGACTTTCCTTGGAAAGCAGGAGCCAAACACCCCCCTGCAGGAGTCCCAGTCCCCTGGTTGACACAAGGCTGAGACCCCACTTTCAGCAGGTTTTCTTGCATGGAAGTTGTTAAATATTGGGGACATGAAGTTTACAGGGGCTCTTGGCGATGACGCTGGCGACTGTGCCCAGCTAGGCAGCAGGTCAGGTGACACACAGGGTGATGCCAGCCTTTTTCTGGGAATGGAAATGATGCCTGGCCTCAAGCAGGAGCTCAGCACCAGGATTTCCCGGGCAGAGATGCTGCACAGAGGCAGCGTGTGGAAATGAGCTCTGCCAGGTGAAAGCTGGGCAGACACGGGCACCAGCAGACACAGCGTTGCTCTGCTTTCCCTAGCAGCAGTAAGGGTGAGAGCCTGCCCCGCTCCGTCGCAAGCCAGGTGCAGGAAAAACCTGCAGGGCAGGCAAAAAATCAGCTGCACACATCCTCTGAACACCCAGCTTGTTTTTTTTCCCTCCAACACCCAGCCTGCTTGTTTTTCCCCAAACTTGCTCATGTTTCCTGCAAGCGCAGCCCACGAGCAGAGTGGGCTAATTTGGCTTAGAGGTCCTGTGTTGGGGACAGAGCTCAGCCAAATACACTAGGGAGTTCTCTGAACGCCTACACTTACTTTTGGGATGGATATGTGTTCTTTTACCCTCTGTCTTAACATGCCTACACACTTGCTCTTGAAGAGATCCTGCTTATACTGTTCCCACAGCACAGGAAAAAAACTGAACTGAGGGTGGCTGGGGTTCAGGGAGAAGAATTTGGACCTGGAGCAGAGATGACACACTCCAGGCTGGGTTTGCTATCCCAGAGCAGAGCCCTTCCAAAGAATGACGGTCCCACTGGAGTCACAACATTCCTCCTTCATGGCAGGGTGCGGAGAAGTGAATTAAACTGTCTACAGTTATGCAAAAGCCAGTCAAAGAGCTGGAAAGAGTACTAAAATTATCCGAGTCCCAAATCTGTGACCTCCTGTTCAGGGACATACATGGAGTGGGTTTTTAAATACCCTGACAACCCAAATCAGGTTGGACCTGGGGTTTGGAGTTACTTCTGTAAAGGCATATATATGTAAAGGCATATATAAAGGGGATATTTCTCCCGCTCTGGTAATCTGCATGTAGGCTGCCGCTGGCCCTGCCCCGCTCCCCATGCCTGTTCCAGCCCCTGTGGGAGCTGGCCAAGCCGGGTCTGGCTGCCACAGCTTTGCTTTGTGCTCTCTGCAGGTCACATAGGGGGATGTCCACCCCAATTAATCATGAAGTACCAGAGCCCAGCTCCGCAGCGTACAGGCAGCTCTGTGCTCGCCCTACCCAGGATCAACCTGGCCGTGCTGCCTGCAGCCTGGCTGTTCTGGTAAATAAAGCTCTTTTCTGGGTGCAGGAAATGGTTCTCTGTCTCCACTGTGTCTCAAAAACATCAAATAACTCAGGGTTGTTCAAAAATCCCCACGTCAGAAGGCACACGCAGCTCTACCGCTCAGCCACTTGAGGCTCAAAACTGGAGAGGGATGATTTTCCAAACCTGGTTCAGCTTTTTGCCAGAATCGTGTGTACTGTGCAAACTGCAGCTTATTTTACTACATGTTTATTTACAGCTGGCAGCTCAAGGCTTTGGCATCAGCTACTCTGAGCCCAGCTGACACCCTGGTTACCCACCTGGTTACCCACCTAACCCCAAAGAGCCCTGAATTTTCCCTATGATGTCTGGAGTACAAATCATAGAATCATAGAATCGTCTAGATTGGAAAAGACCTTTGAAATCATCAAGTCCAACCGTTAACCTATCACTGCCAAGTCCATCACTAAACCATGTCCCTAAGCGCCACATCTACACCTCTTTTAAATACCTCCAGAGACGGGGACTCAACCACTTCCCTGGGCAGCCTGGTCCAGTGCCTGACTACGCTTTCAGTTAAGTTTTTCCTAATATCCAACCTAAACCTCCCCTGGCACAGCTTGAGGCCGTTTCCTCTCATTCTAACGTTTGTTACTAGGGAGAAGAGACCGACCCCCACCTCGCTACAGCCTCCTGTCAGGCAGTTGTAGAGAGCAATAAGGTCTCCCCTCAGCCTCTTCTTCTCCAGACTAAACAACCCCAGCCCCCTCAGCCGCTCCTCACCAGACTTGTGCTCCAGACCCTTCACCAGCTTCGTTGCCCTCCTCTGGACACGCTCCAGCACCTCGATGTCCTTCTTGGAGTGAGGGGCCCAACACTGAACACAGGACTCGAGGTGTGGCCTCACCAGGGCCGAGTACAGGGGCACCATCACCTCCCTGGTCCTGCTGGCCGCACTATTCCTGATACAAGCCAGGATGCCATTGGCCCTCTTGGCCACCTGGGCACACTGCTGGCTCATGTTCAGGCGGCTGTCAACCAGCACCCCCAGGCCCTTCTCTGTAGGGCAGCTCTCCAGCCACTGAAGTCACAAAGTCACACCAGACTGAAAACTGGAGTCTGGCATGTTTGTTAAAGCCTGATATACTTCATCTCCCCCTCCCCAATTATTTTAAAGTCCCTTGTGAACACAATCTGAAAAATGTGGCGCTGCTTAAACCGGGGTCCCCAAGAGGCACCGCGGGTGGGCCCAGCCCAGTGGGGCAACGCCGGCCCCTGGACGGGTGCATCCCGCGGGGCGAGCTGGCTTGTGGCACCCACGCAGGGCCAGCCTGAACGTGACACCACGCCGGGCTGCCCCGAGAACCGCAAAAGAACCGGGTTAAAACCCGAGAACCGGGTTAAAAGTTGCGAATTTGGGTGGCAGCTCTGAACAGCCAGCGGGGGCAGCGATGGGCTCCATCCCAGCCAAGGGAGGGGGTCGGAGGAAGCCCAGCCGAGGGTCTGCGGGGCCTGAGGCAGGCGGGGGCACCTCATCGGGACGACCCTGGGGCCGTGCCCCGTGACGGGCCCGAGGGGCACCGACCCCCGCCCCGAGTGGAGCCCCTTCCCCACAGCCCTGCGGGGCGGGAGCCACGCTGCCATCAAGCACCCGCAACCGCTGCAAAACGCTCCGCGCCCAGCACGACCTGCCGTAAAGCGAGGAAACAGCCCCACCCGCCCCCGCCCCGATCAAGCGCTCTCGGCTGCGTGGGCGGCTCTGTGGGCGGGGCGAGCCGGTGGGGCCAATAGGGATCCTTGCGCTGTACGGGCGGCCAATGGGGAGCGGCGTTTCGCGGCCAGCAGCGTGCGTGGCGCTGCACGTGGTGACTGGGCTTAGGCGCGGGCGTGCGGCGGCCGCCATGGCGGTGAGGAGGGGGCGGCGGGGCGGGGGGGGTCGGCGCACCGAGGGCCTGCGGGGCTCTGGGGCCAGCTCTGGCGTCTTCTCCCCTCAGGGCTCTCCGGAGGCGGCGGAAGAGGAGGCGGTGGCGGCGCAGGGCCGGGAGCCTTCCGCCGGGGGAGCGGCGCGGAGCGGGAAGAGGGCCGCCACGGCCGGGGCCGGGGCCCTGCAGCCGGCGAAGCTGAGCCGGGCCGAGCTCTACAAGCCGCCGACCAGCGAGGAGCTGAGCCAGCTGAAGGAGATGGAGGACCTCTTCTACTACAGCCTGCTCCGCCTGCAGGTCAGCCGTGGGCCCGCCGGCCCGGGCAGCTGCCCTTGGCCGCTCTGCCCCTCTGGGGGCTAAGCTGGGGGGGGGGGGGGGGGAGGCCGGGGAGCAGCGGGATCCCGGACCCGGAGCTTTCCGGGAACGGCCTGGGGAAGGGACCCCGGGCCGCTGGCAGGCCCCTGAGCCCTCTTGAGCCGGTAAATCCGGGCAGTGCCTCCTCCTCTGCAGGAGCTGGGCAGGGACAGAAGGCACAGGCTTCACAAGGCACGTATTCCCACCGTAATTCTTATTACCATCCCACACCAGGCTCTCTGCCTCTTTTGCACCATTAAAATTGAACCCTTCCAGCACTAACTGTAGGATGGTGGAAGCAGAAGCATTGCATCCGTCACTGCCGTGATTTGTTGCTTGTCGGGGCGAGGAAGTGACATCACCAGGTGCACCGGGCTCCTGCCTTTGACCAGCTTCTGTATGGGGCAGGAGGGTTGGTTTTTGCCCTGGGAACAAACTGTCTGTGTTAGGGGGAGGTGAGGCTGGTGACCAGATGGCTCCTTCTGGCTGTAACGCTGGTGATTTTGTGAGGAGCAGCTTTGATCTCTTGAAGATCTGCTGGTTTTGGTGGCAGGATCTCTAGGGCCTGCAAAATTATTTCCTGGACCTGATACTCTGTCATACAAAAAATGTTTCTGAGAGCAAAGCCTACATGAATCATACCAGTTTTTTTGTGTCTGGACCTTATGCAGAAGCTGGTGAGATGGAGTTCATTTCCATCCAGCACTTCCCAGGAGATGGCAGGAGCTGCGTTATCCTTCTGCCCCGTGGGCTGTCTGGACTCCCAGCTCTGGGCAGGGTTTGTGGAGAGGCTTGGGTGTTGTTCCCCAGCTCACCTGCTGCCCTCTTCACCAGGCTTGTAGTTGGTGCTGGAGGACAAGGTAAAGGGCAGGAGCAATTCCAGTGTTGCAGCTGCTTTTTGTGGTTCCCTTTCCCTCTACAGATTGAAGAGCTTCTGAAGGAGGTGACATTGAAGGAGATGAAGATTGATGCCTTCCTCCATGAAATTAACAGCTTGCTGAGTGCCATCCCAGAGACATCAGAAACTGAAGTAAGTCCCAGAGGGATGGAGGAGGCGGCAAGGCCCCTGTGTGGAGCAGGCTCTGCTGTGGCTGTACACGCAGAGGTTCCTGTGGAGCATGTCCCTTAGGGACTGAAAGAATATCACGTTACTTTATGTTGGAGAGGATAGGGGGCCGCTCCATCTTTAAGCTCTGGGTGCAGGTGCTTGCGGTTGTGTGAGGAGAGGGGTCCTGGTTTCTGCACATCTGCTGTTGGTGATGCTTAGAGCGTTTCACATGTCCTGTCTATTCCTAGCTCACCGACCAGGCCTGGCTTCCCAAGGGCATGAAGGTCCCATTCCTGCAGGTGCCGTTCAGTGTGAAGGGGAGGTTCCGCTTCCTGCCCCCAGCCAAGCTGAAGGTGGTGGGCAGCTACCTGCTGGGCACCTGCGTTAAGCCGGAGATCAACGCGGATGTGGTGGTGACCATGGTGCGGGTGAGTCTGGCCATGCCTGCTCCCAAATGGCCTGGGGCCTGGCTGAGCTCCGTCACCTCCTGTCCCCCACAGCCCCTGCCTTGCCCTCTCCGTTCCTGAGTGAGGTTGCGGCATCTGGACATGCAGTGTGGTGACTCCCACGAGGAGCTGGGGAGTGCAGTCTCACTGCTCACTCAATCAGAGCTTTCAGCTGCTTTTAGTTCCTCATGAGGATCTTCCTTCTCTCTGCTTGGGCTGAACCTCTTCCACATTGCCAGGGAGATAGATGCTGTCCAGCTTTGTACCCCATTGCATTTCTGCCCCAGCTCCCAAGTCTGTGTTACAGGGAGGGTGATATTTGCAGGCCCCTCTAGAGTTCCCTCCCCTTTCTCCCGACCAACTTGGAGCTCCTTGGGGCCGTAGCTGCATGGCTGCCTACGAGGCCAGGGGGAGCGGTAGGTGGTGTAGTGCCTCAGGCTGAAACAGGCTCTGCAGGCGGGTGAGGTGGGATTGCCCCATCCCTCTCTCTGCAGGAGATCTTCCAGGACAAAGATAACCTGAACCAGCGCTACCACCGGAAGAGAGCTCTGTACCTGGCCCACATTGCCCAGCACTTCTCCAAGGAGAAGCTCTTCGGCAGCGTGAAGTTTGCCTACGTGAACAGCAACCATCTCAAGCCCATCCTGCTCCTGAGGCCTCAAGGTAGCACTTGAGCCTTGCTCTGGTGCGGGCTTAGAGTGGATACTGGCATTAGGTGGAGGGTGGTGGTGGTGGTCTCATACCATCTAACAGGCCCTTTGGAGAGCGGTCAGTCTGGGGCTGTCGTCACAATTGGTGATAAATTTTTGGAGCTTCGATGCTCCTAGTTGTCCTCTCCCTCCACACAGAGCCTAATCTTCAAGGTCTCTTCCCCTCCCAATCCCCCTCTGCAGCTTGGCTGGGCTCCCCAGCCTTGGCCTTGCTGGCTGGCCCACCCTGTAGGTAGTTCAGGGAGTAAAGCAGACCCTACAAAAACATGTCTGTGTCTAGCGCTGTCCTTCCTGCCTTCTAGTCCTTCCTGCCTGCTCTTCCCAGCCCTGCTCCCCACCATCCTGTTGCCTTCCCCAGGCAGCTATGTGCAGCCTGGCTCTTCTCTGAGATGACGTGAGATGCATAGGCTGCTGGGTGCTGCTTGTTTCCACAGACCCCAGGCGATAGCGGGTTTGGGTCTGGGACAGGCAGTGGCAGGGCAAGGCCAGGGCAGGCAGGAGAGTGCTGGGGTACCCGACTGGCCAGTGAGGATGAAGATGGGACTTGAACATGAGCAATGTGACTTCAGGGTTATTGTTGACTCTGGGATGTGGTCACTCTCTGCTCTGAGATCATGTCCACTGCTGCTGAGCTTTGCTGGGAAGGAGCTTTTTCCTTTCCCCAAGCTGGGGATGCTCCCTGCTTTCTCAAGTTAGTCTCTGGGTCTCTGACATCTCTTCCTCCTGCACATCTGACCCCGGTGCTTACAGGCAAGGATGAGAAGATGGTCACCGTCTGACTCCATGCCTGTCCTGTCCCAGGTCTCTTCAAACCCAGCCGCTTCTATCCCAGCAAGAACAATGTCCGGACAGCCTGGTTCATGGAGCAAAGCACACCCAAAGAAGGTAGGGCCTGGGACTAGGGGAACACGAGCCTGCTTGGTTCAGCCAGAGGCTGCACGTAGTGCCCAGAGGTGGGTTCACTGCATCTGTTTTCTGTGAACAGGAGGTTTGTGGTTGGGTCCAATGTGCTGTTGTCCCCCACACAGGAGCCACCGAACCACCGACCCCGCATTACAACAACTCCATCCTCTGCAACACGGTGCTGCTGTCCCACCTGCACTTCTTGTCTAGTGCAGCCGCCGACTTCCCGGGTGCGAAGGATGGCCTGGCCCTTCTCAAAGTTTGGCTGAACCAGCGGCAGCTCAGCAAAGTACGTCCTGTGCCAGGGGACAGCGCAGGCTCTGCTTGCCTGGCGGAGCTGCCTTTAGCCTGCTCTCCCTTCCTGGGTGGAAGGGTGGTGGTTTGGTCCTGGTGGGTGGTGTGGTGGGCTTGTGACTCTGATTTGAGCTGTGTTGCGTTTCAAGGAGCCCCATCCTACCGTGTGGGTTGCAGTCAGTCTGTGTGTACCAGACAATCGTGCTTCTTTGAGATCCCTGGAATGATGTAGTGGGTTTTTGGGTTTGTTTTTTTTGGGGAATTAATCCCATTTCCCAAAGAACTTTGAGATGTTGCCTTCCTGCAAGGGGATCCATATCTCTGCTTGTTGTACAGGGCTTTGCCTCAATGTCTTCCTGGCTGGATTGGGGCTTGGGGGCTGCCCTGCTGGTGATGACAGAGGCCAGAAGCAGTCATGTGGGGTGGGCTCTGGGGCTCGTGGTGCCTCGTTGAGCTCTTGTTGACTCAGCCCTCTGTTTTCACAGGGCTTGGGGTGCTTCAGCGGCTTCTTGGTCTCCATGCTGGTTGCCTACCTGCTGATGAAACGCAAGATCATCAGGATGATGAGTGGGTACCAGGTGCTGAGGAGCACCCTGCAGTTCCTGGGTGAGTTTCCAGGGAAAGGCTGTTGTCAGCAGAGTCTCTGTACGAAGCCTGAATGTGGTGGGGAGAAGGGGGAATTGTGGTTTTTCTCCCTCTGATGCTGAGACCCTGTGGGTGAGATGGACAGATGGGTATGAGGCAGCAGAGCAGGGCTGGATGGAGCAGCTTCCAGAGGGGTGGGTAGTGGTGGAAGCCAGCATTGCATTGTAGCACGGTTTGTCTTGCGAGATGGCAGTGGTGTTGGCATGTAGCTGTACCACCCTCACCAGTGGGGGACATGTGGATGGTGGCGTGACTTGTTCCTTCCTGTCTGCCCACAGCCACCGCTGACCTGAGTGTGACAGGGATCAGCCTAGCGAGGGATGTGGATGCCTCCCTGGTAAGCAGCCCTCTGTGGGGAGGCCCGTGCCTGTGTCTGGCTGTGCTGCCAGCGCTGCCCGGGCAGGGGTGTGCCTGTTAAAGGGATGTCGAACGGCAAAGAGGTGGTGGTGCCTTGGTGTCTGTGCTGCGCCATGGCACTAAGAACTGTGCTTGCTCTTCCAGCCTGTCCTGGATGACTTCCACCATGTGTTTGAAGTGGTCTTTGTGGATCCCTCTGTACTGATATGACTGCCAGCAAATACCACCAGGTACCAGGCAGGTTGTGATGGCATCCTGAGATGCTGCCTTTGGAGCAAGCTGAGGCAGACAGAGGGTAGTTAGATGTCTTGGAGGAGGATGTTGGATGTGTGGAGGGGGTTCAGTGTTGCTTTTTAAGCTTTTAGCATCCATCTCCAGCTCTGAAGCTTGGAAGTGAATTTTAAGACTTGGACATAGTGCTGGCTTACCTGTCTTGCTTGAATGATGGAGGAAAGTTGTTTTCCTCTTTGTGGGCACCTTTGGGTGAAGCCAAGCAGCTGTTTAGCAGAAATAACTGTTTTGGAGCAGAAAAAAAAATGCCCTGATGGAAGGGATATCAAGGAAGGACTGTCTGGCCAACAGTGACAGCTGTCAATGACTTGGCTTCACACTGAGGACAGAGGCTGTCTGAGATCAGGGTCTGCTGGGGACCATGGAGCAGGGGCGGCCATGGTTGATGGGGGAGCATTGGTGACCACTGCTGGAGGGATTTGCTTTCTTTCTCCCCTCCCATTCATGCTCTTGCTCTGTCTTCTTGCTCAGGTCCAGTTCGAAGCCAAGCGCTCCATGGAAATTTTGGATGATCGGATGGTGGATGGCTTTCAGGTGCTGCTCATGACCACGAAGCCCATGCTCAGAGCCTTTGACCATGTCTTCCAGTGAGTCTCTGTGCTGGCAGGGTAATGCTGAGGAGCCTGTTCAGAGAAGAATGGGCTGCTTCTGGCTTTGGACTGGGGTGGATGTGAACCTGCCTGGTGGGAGGTGGCCCTGCTAGTTTTGAGATAGACACTGGTGCCTCTTGCATTTGGCCATTCTGCTTTTACTGTCTAGATACCCTCGCGGGAGGAGGAGGGCAATGCTTTGGCCTTTGGGAATGATGGCTGTCCCAAGGGCCAACATCTCCTGTGGTGCATCCTGAGATGCCAAAGTGCAGTGTTTCTTCTTGTAGCCCCCATCCTGGGCCAGGACCCTCAGCTCTCCACTTTATCCATCCTCTAGCCTACCTCTCTCTCAGAAAGGATTTGGTGGCAGGGGTGGATGACCAGCTTCTCTTCTTCTCCTGTAGCCTGAAGCATGTCTCCAAGCTGCAGGGTGCCTGCAAGAAGATGCAGCTGCTGAATGAGCTGATGGATCGGGGTGGGAACTACGTGGCTGCGGCCCTTCCCTTCATTGTCTCGCTGCTGGCCCGTGGGCTGGCCAGGAGAGCGCTGCTTGTGACTCACTCCTTGCCCCAGATCCCTGAGGTAATGCAACTCTGCAATGACATTGCATCCTTCGCAGGACGTGGGGTCTTGTGTGTCCCTCATGGCACTGCTGGGCACAGGGAGGGGATCTTTGCTCTCTGGGGGAGGAGATAGGCCTGTCTCCTTTGTGGGGAATACAGGACCTGAGGCCCTGCACTGGGTGTGGGGTGCAGCTGGGAGGCTTGGTTTGGGCAGAATTCCTGGCCCAGCAATGGGGCAGGGTGAATGCAACCGGTTTTCCCATCAGGGAGACCTATTAAATGAGGCTTTCCTTGTCCATGCTTGTCCAGGCACCCAAGAGCATGTAGCAGGAGGTTCATCTAGTAGCCCGATATCCCAGCAGCTGCTGCTACAGCAACCTCATTTCTCCTTGTGCTTCATGTTCCCCATTTTCCTGCAGTGGCTGATTGACACTGAGCCCCCAAAACACAAGGATGTTGGGCCCCTGAGGTTTGGGCTCCTGTTTCATAGAACCATAGAATGCTTTGGGATGGAAGGGACCTTTAAAGGTCATCTAGTCCATCCCCCCTGCAATTGGCAGGGACATCTGCAACTAGATCAGGTTGCTCAGAGCCCCATCCAGCCTGGCCTTGAGTGTTTCCAAGGATGGGGCATCTACCACCTCTCCGGGCGACCTGTTCCAGTGTTTCACTACCCTCATCGTGAAAATTTTTTTCCTTGTGTTTAGTCTAAATCTACCCTCCTTTAGTTTAAAACCATTACCCCTTGTCTTGTCTCCGCAGACCTTGCTAAAAAGACTATCCCCATCTTTCTTATAGGCCCCCTTTAAGCATTGAAAGGCTGCAAATAAGGTCTCCTCGCAGCCTTCTCTTCTCCAGGCTGGACAACCCCAGCTCTCTCAGCCTTTCCTCATAGCAGAGGTGTTCCATCCCTCTGATCATTTTTGTGGCCCTCCTCTGGACCCTCTCCAACAGGTCCATGTCCTTCCTGTGCTGAGGACCCCAGAGCTGGACGCAGTACTCCAGGTGGGGTCTCACCAGAGCAGAGTAGAGGGGCAGAATCACCTCCCTCGACCTGCTGGCCATGCTTCTTTTGATGCAGCCCAGGATACGGTTGGTTTTCTGGGCTGCGAGAGCACATGTTTGTCCCGAGTTTGCTGCCAGCACGCTGGAGAAGGGACTACAGGCTGATCACCCTGAGGTGAGGGGAGCCCTGCTTGTGCCGAGTGGGGTGGAGCAGAGCTAGTGTTGTGCTGTGGTTGCAGATGGCTGAAGGGGTGTCTGGTGGTCATGGGAATGGTTTGGTTGGCTCCAGTGGTGACCCGTGTCCCTGGCCTGGCTTGGCCAATGTCGCCCTGCAGGCCCTGGACTTTCGGACCTTCTGGGGGGAGAAATCAGAGCCGTGGCAGTTCCAGGATGGCAGCATCTGTGAGGCAGTGGTGTGGGAGGCTGACACCATTTGCCAGAAATGCCTCATTCCTGAGCAGATCGTCAGGCACCTGCTGAAGCTATAAGTCATACCAAGCAGCAGCTGAGGCTGGGAGACCTGCAGCTGTGTGGGGTCACTGCTGCTCTCCTGGCTTGTGCCACACCCCTGGTAACCCTATTGTCAGCTTTGTGCTTTGGGGGATGTTGTGGGTCATTTTGGCTTTGTGAAATCTGGAAGTCATTTCAGTTGTGGTCCTGATGCTGTGAGCTGCTTCCCAAGAGAAAGTGGGGAGGGCAAGCACATGGTGCTATAGCTTCTGCTGATGGCAATGCTAAGGGCAAGGAGGCAGCATGGTCCTGCCCTTACATGCAGATGGGACGTTGGGACACTCATTGTTGGCAGAGATGGAAGAGAAGCTGTCTGGACCTTGCAGGATGTTTAATGAAATCCTCTGAGACCCTGTAGTGGTTCACAAGGTTGAGACTCCCTACAGCATTGGAAAGCCTCCCTGTGGCAGTTTAGACCTTCTGCCAAAAAATGAGACCCTCTTGCACAGAACAAAGGGGTTGCCTGGGCCTCTTTATCCTGACTCAAGGAGGGGTCTTGTGAGGAAAGGCTGCACATTGGCAGCTTCAGCTTTGAATCCTGTGAAGCTGAATGAGTTGTGCTGCAACTTGGGCATGGGAGGAATGCACAGAGATTGGTATCCTCACCATGACCTTCTTGTATGGAGGGGTTCCTTGGTCTTAGACTGACCCTTGCCTGTGGGCACAGCATGCAGTGTCAGGATGGATGCATTGATGTGTCATAGCTCTGATGCTCTGTTGTCTTCCATGTAGCCACATGGACATTCCCGAATCTTCCATCTGCTATACTGGAGCCCTGCTGGAGTCTGGGACTCCAGTCTGAGACTGGGCAAGAGGTACAGTTGTTCCCCCAGTGGGGCCGTAGGTTTCTCAGGGAAGGGAGGTATGGGAAGGGCTAAGAGGAGGTCATTTTAGCTTTGTGGCCCTGAGGCAGCTAAGTGGTTCCCAAGAGAAGAAAGTGAGGGTAATGAAAATGCCTGCCTGTGGGCACTTGGATGGGCAGTGTGGTGTTCTCCTTGGATCTGCTGAGCCTTTCGTGCCAACCAAGGCATAGCTGCTGAAGTCCTCTTTTTCTGGTAGCCCCTACATCCCATTTTCTCCTGCAAGCATCCCACTGGCTTCCTCTTTCTGCTTGTGTCCACTATGTCTGCATTGTCTGAGGATATATCACTGTCCCACTGTGCTCCTCTGGCTGCACCTTTCAGGTCCTGTGTCCTTCAGGACATAGGCTAGACACTCCTGTGCTTTCATCCCATAGGCCCACCTGGGAAACCCAAAAGGATCTTTCCTGTCATGCTGCAAAGTGCTAGACCATGCCCACCAAGCCCTCCCTAGTGTTGCAGCTGAATGTGCATCTGAAACAAAGAAAAAGATGCGTCTTGGAGACTGGGAAATGTTCCTCTCCCTACTTCTGTTCTTCAGCTTGTGAAATTAAAGCCTGGAGATATTCCATGAGCACTTTGCACCACTTTGCTGGTCTTTGGTAAAACCTGCTTTTTACCTGGTTGGATGGAGGAGGAAATTGTTTCCTTTCCCCTTTTTAAGAGCAAAGGGGACCAAATCTGACTGAAAGTCTCCTGTGCCAGGACCAGCTGTGGTCTGGGCAGAGCTGCATGTCAGATTTGGGGTGAGATGCAAGTTCCTGCAGCCTGCTGTGTGGCAAAGCAGCAAAACCTGCGTGCGCTGTGTCCCTGCAAGCTAGCCTGGGGTGAGCAGGGTGGATAAACACCACGCTGAGAGGGGATGCACTTTCCCGGAGCCGGAGGGGCATTTAGGAGTCCGATTGTTGCTAGTCCTTGACAAATGAAGGATAAACTTTCTCTTGTGCACAGGGCAGTGGGCAGGAGTGTCTGTCTCTGCTCCTCCTTGTTTACAGGCAGCCTGGGGAGTCTGCGGTGGTCGGGGGACATGGGGGATGAGGGAAGATGGATGGTGCAGCCAGCTCTAGAGACAGGCAGGACAGGGATTTGTTGTTCGTGGTGCACCCCACAGAGGGTGCTGCTGCTCCACCAGAAAGCCCAGGCTGGCTGGCTGCATGCAGCTCGACTCAGCTGCGTCTGAGCTGAGTGGTTTGGTGTTGGTGATGTCTCCTCCTCCTCATTCGGGCTCCTCTGCTGTGCTTTGGGGAGGTGGAAGCAGCAAGGGCAGTGGCAATTCTCCTTTTGGTGCTTTTCATGCACCTTCCCCAGGGCTCCTGCAGTGCTCTGGATATTTTCGGGTTTTGCTTTTGCCTTGCTTCACAGATCTGCCTTGGCTAAGGATGTAGTTGGAGCAGTTTTCTGTTAACTGCCACCTCTGTTGGCATCGTGGTAACTGTCAGGGAAGCAGTAGCAGAGCTCACCTTGCCAGTGTATGATTTCTTTACCTGCAAATCACTCTTAGCTTCTCCCTTCCTAGGGAGAAAGCTGGCGATACAGCTCTTGATCCTGTCATAGTGTCTTGCACAGGAAAGAATTTTACTTGCTGCTTGAAACGCAGCCTCTAGGATGCCTGTGGCTGCTGGGGAACCACAGTCTTGCCCTTTGCTTCCCTCTCTTTTACCTCCCCATTTTGCTGAGTGCTCTTGCCAGAAGCTGCTCCCTGGGGTGACAGTCCTGGCTCCTTGGAGCTTGGCTGCAATGCCAACCTGAGAGGGAGGTGAAGTGGGTGTCTGTGCAGGAGCGGGAGATGTGAATGGAGAGGCTCCCTGTGTGTCCGCAGGCATCAGGGACGGGTGAGGAGGCCATGGTCAGCGTTGTCTGCTCCTACGATGACCTGAGCCGCAAGCTGTGGAACCTGAAAGGGCTGCCGCTGACGGTGACGGCTGTGCAGGGCGTCCATCCAGCCCTCCGGTACACGGATGTGAGTGTCCCTGGGCACAGCCCAGGAGGGTCTGTGAGGAACTGGGGGGAGACCCTGGGCTGAGAGGGGACAGAGAGAATTAGTCACTCTCTGCTTTTATGGCTCCTGAGAGCCCTTGGGGTGATGCAGTGCCTCTTCTTTGCTGTCCCGTCCCTGGGGCTGGCTGTGCACAAGTTGACCAAGCCCTCCATGGTGGGGAGCTTTGCTGGAGCGGGAGGTTTGGGGTGAGGGGGTGCATGATGCCCCAGGCTTTCTGCTCCCTGTTCTCAGTCCCTGGGTGGCTGTTCTCTCCCAGGTCTTCCCTCCCATTCCCATGAAGCCAATTTACTCCTTCCATACCCGAATCAGGACCAAGCACTTGCTGCTTCCCTCAGAGGAGAAGCCCTGCCCGGCCTACATAGCCCCTTTGAAGAGTAAGTGGGGAGAGACGTGAGCGGGAGATGATTTGGTGGGGTAAGCAGAGGCACGCGGCCATGCTGGCTCTGTTACTGCTGTGTTGGTGTGCCGCAGGCCGGAGCAGAGCCCCAGCTCCTCCTGCTGTAACCTCTAGTCCCAGCCACTCCCATCCAACACCTAATTTCTGTGTGGGGCTCACTGGCCTCCTGCTGTCACTTTGCCCCCAGTCATCTGCCACATGGAAGGCAGTGGCCAGTGGCCACAGGACAAAGAAGCCATCAAGCGCATCAAGGCGGCTTTCCACCTCCAGCTGGCTGAGCTCCTCCAGCAGCAGCACCAGCTGGTTTGCAGACCTGCGGTCACCCACACTGATGTGTACAAGGTAGGGGGGTGATGGGGACCTTCTCCAGACCTGACTTGTTATCGAGGAGGCAGGCGGGGGGGCTGTGGCAGTGGTCCTACTGGACAAAACCAGGATTTGGATGGTGGGCCTAGGAAGAAGCATAGTGAAACTGTTCTGATGCTAGGATGCTGCTGTTGTGTCCCTGGGGTGCAGTGTAGCCCACCAGCCTGCTTATGTTACCACCAAGCCTGACTTCATCTTATGCTCCCATCTCAGGATGGCTACGTTTTCCGTCTCCAAGTAGCCTACCACCGGGAGCCCCTGATCTTGAAGGAAGTGGTCACCCCAGAAGGGATGCTGAAGTACCAGGACACAGAGGAGTCTCGGCAACTGGAGCTGGAGACGTTGCATCTGCCCTATCTAACCAGCTCCTTGCATGGGTAGGTGAGGCGGGGGGTCCCTTGGGGGGGTCCAGGACATGGGACGTGGCTGCAAGCCAGCATGGAGGTGCTCTTGGATGTTGGAGGGTGATAGTGGGGAGAGGAGCTCGCCGTGGGAAGTGGCCCTTCTGCCCACCTCGTGAGAGACTCTGTGGGAGGATGGAGGGACGAATGTGGTTGGGGGCAGCACTAGTTGTCCCTGCTGTCACATCCAAGGTCATTGGTATGGGGAGACAAGTACCAAAGAGCTGCATGGTTAGAGAGGAGCATGTGGCAGCATTTCCCCTTCATTTCCCTAAAAGCTCAACGACCACAGAGAGTGCCCTGTGCTTGTGATGCTGTGCACATGTGCCTGGCAGACATTTGCCCCTCTCTTCTCTCCTGCTGAATGCCAAAAGGGTGTTTTGGGTCCTGGGACGTGTGGGTTGAGCAGTGGCTTGTCTCCCTCCTTGCAGGCTCCAGCAGCAGCACCCTGTCTTCGGCAGCACTTGCCGGCTGGCCAAGCGCTGGGTCAGCGCCCAGCTCCTGAGCGACAGCATCTCTGAGGAGTGTGTGGACCTCCTTGTGGCATTTCTCTTCCTCCACCCAGCCCCCTTCACACCACCCAGGTGAGGATGAGGAGCCCAGGCTGGCCCAATGGGAATTTAGTGCTTTTTCCTTACCTGGAATGGAGGAGGGATGGGATGCTGCTAGGGCAGGAGGTGCTGGGAGGGTGCACAGCAGTGAGCACGAGACCCCTGTGCTGCAAAAACGGGGTCCTAAGCCCTGTTGGGAGCGGCTGGCCAGAGGAGATGGAGATGCTCCGTGCTGCGGGGCTGTGGTTTCCCCTGCCCAGTGTGCCGCAGAGCGAGAGGTGAAGGAGGTAAAGATGGGAGCAAGCATCTTCATGGCCTCTGGGTGCTGGTGGCACAACCACAGGGTGTCTTGTGCCTTCTTGAGGACTGGTGGGGCCCCTCGTCATGCGGGGGATGGCCAGGAGAAGCGGGGCAAGGGCTGCGTTGTGGCTGCCAGCACATTGGGGCTCCTGGGTTCCCTGGGAGGGATGTTACAATGCTGCTGGCGGCTGCAGCCTCCCTTCCTCCCAGAGAGGACTCCGAAGGGAAGGGTGAGAGGTTGGCCGCTGAAAACTGAATTGGAGTAGCATGTTGGTAAATAACCCTGCAGGGCCAATTGCTTGCTGGCCCCTGGCAGGTGGATGAGATGTGGCCCAGAGGGAGTGAAATGAAGTTAAAAGGAGTGTTGTTGCTCCATGTGGAGCCAAAAGGTTACTCTGCCCTGCACTTGGCATCGAGTTTCCTTCCCCAAAGTAGCAGGAGTAACAGCCTGATGCCTAGAATGCTTTCCTGTCTCCTAAAATACCCTGCTAGCAGGAGCCCCATCATCCCAGCTGTCTGGCTTCATGCCTGTGTTGTGTCACAGGGGAAGAGGCACAGTGGGAGCTTGGCTGGCGTTGTTTGGAGCTGCACTGGAGATGGGAGCAGCCCTTTCTCCACCTCCCTTTTGCTCCAACCCCAGGAGTCTGGGTTGGGGGAGTGGTGGGAAATGGGGCTACCTGAGACAATGTTTCACTTTTTGCTGGTTTCTCTTACTTGGAGAGGGAGGAACAAGGGGGAAAGACTTTCCTATGGGATTCAGAAAAGGGGAAGCACCTCATGCTTGTTCTGGACTTCCCTCTCCCACCACAGACATCCCTTCTTGGGCTGTGTGTGGGCTGGGCATCGCTAAATAACCCCCAAGCCCCTCATACTGCCAAGGGAGTAAATGCTGGTGTTGAACTGTTTTGTATTGCCTGCAGCTCTCCCCAGGTGGGGTTCCTGCGCTTCCTCAACCTGCTGGCAACCTTTGACTGGAAAAACAACCCTCTGATCATCAACCTGAACGCTGGCCTCACAGGTGAGCAGGCAGCATGCAGGAGAGCCGTGGTGTGAGGGTCTTGAGCCCTCCTTGGTCAGCACCTGGCTCCGGGGGTCTTGTGTACATGGGAGCATCATGGCTTCTGGCAGGGCAATGAGGTTTTCCCTTCTGTCATGCCATGCTTTTGAAGCCCTCTGCTCCTTCGTAGCCAGCGTTTTTGCTTGAGGCTTTGCCCTGGCTCTTGGGGGGCCAAACCTTCAGTTGTGCCAGGAGAGCAGTCAGGCTGTTGAATGGGAAGCTTCAAAGCTTCCTGCGCTGTGTCTGCTTTGAGAGCACTGCTGCACCACTCAGGTCACGGGGATCATCTACTAGTGCCTGATTTCAAAACCTGCAGGGGAAAAGGGCTGCAGTCCTCCAGGTTTTGTTACCTCCTGAGCATTGAGAATTTCCTGGTAAAGGTCTCTGGTTTCTGAATGAGCATGTTGGTGCATCCAGGCAGACTTGCACTCCTGCACTCTTCCTTGAGTTTTGTCTGTTGATCGTCTTTTGGATACATGCTGTCTTTCCTCAGGAGCCAGAAGAGACCAGGGGATTGTCTTGGCTTTGGGTGGTGGTGAGGTGGCAGAGATAACTACACCCAGCTTTTAAAGCTGATTTATAAGAAAAGGTAAAGCTGCTTGGTAGTGGTCTGTGCAATGCTGGAGGGAGCAGCTGTTTCTGTGGGTTTCAGCACTTCCTGAACATTTTCTTTTTTGAGAGAGAGAATTGGGTTTGGGAAACTGATATTTTTCTCCCCCCTGGCTTCTTTTAATGAACTAAATGGGAAGCATTTTTGGCCAAAGAGCTATTTTTTTCCTCACTTGAGGGAGGGTGAAAAAAAGTAGAAAACTCTTTGGGTACAAACTCTGTCATTAACTTATAATGTGGGTTCCCAGCAAGCGTCAGTCCCAGTGCCTGCTGTGTCTTGAGCCACATCTGCGCCTGCCTGGGTGGGTTTAGAGCAAAGGTCCATCTAGCCCTGCATCCCGTCTCCAAAACTTCCCGCAGGCGGATGCTGAGGGAAGCGTGAGAGCAGAGCAAGCCTGTGGCGATGGAGCATGTGGACTGTGGGATTTGTATCAAGAATAGTGTGGCCAGCAGGACCAGGGAGGTGATGGTGCCCCTGTACTCAGCACTGGTGAGGCCACACCTCAAGTCCTGTGTTCAGTTTTGGACCCCTCACTCCAAGAAGGACATTGAGGTGCTGGAGCGTGGCCAGAGAAGGGCAATGAAGGTGGTGAAGGGTCTGGAGCACAAGTCTGGTGAGGAGCGGCTGAGGGAGCTGGGGTTGTTTAGCCTGGAGAAGAGGAGGCTGAGGGGAGACCTTATCGCTCTCTACAGCTACCTGACAGGAGGCTGTAGCGAGGTGGGAGTCGGTCTCTTCTCCCAAGTAACAAATGATAGGACGAGAGGAAGTGGGCTCAAGCTGCGCCAGGGGAGGTTTAGGTTGGATATTAGGAAATAATTGTTCACCAAAAGGGTAATCAGGCATTAGAACAGGCTGCCCAGGGAAGTGGTTCAGTCTTCATCCCTGAAGCTATTTAAAAGAAGGCTAGACGTGGTGCTCGAGGACATGGTTTAGTGGTGGACTTGGCAGTGCTATGTTAATGGTTGGACTTGATGATCTTGAGGGTCTTTTCCAACCTTAACGATTCTATGATTCTATGATCAGAGGGTGGGAGAGGATAAAGCCTGTTGTACTGCCCTTTTCTGGGCTGTGATATGTGGACGAGAAGGCTGGAGGTCTGTGGGTGGGGCAGAGCATCTCACTCATCTGCCTGCCCTCACCAGATGCTGACTGCACAGAGATCAAGAACAAGTTTGTGGCTGCTCGCTCTCGCCTCCCTGTCATGTTCATTGCCACCCCCAAAGACCAGTGGAGCTCCATGTGGACTCAAGAGCGTCCCTCAGCGCAGGTGAGCTGGACCCTCTGTCCTTGCCCTGTGGTGGCTGCTGGCTTGGGGCAGTTCCCTGTTCCCGGTGCTGGAGCCAGCTCCAACAGCCCTGTGGGTGAGTGGGGTCCCTGCTACATCCAGGACTGCTGAGTTTCACCCTTTGGCTTTTTTCCTTCCCCAGATCCTGCAGCGCCTTCTTGTGCTGTCCTCAGAGTCCCTCCGTGCCCTGGAGGAGCAGCTCATGGACCCGCTCAACAGCCAGGATGTGAAGGTAAACCCTTGGGGTGCCAGCACAAGGGTTTTCAGGCTCTGGTAAAGCATACTGGTCTTCAGTGATGATTGCTGGGATGTGTTAGTAGGATTCAGGCTGTGGCCGCATGTGGTTGCCCCAGGATGAAGAGCAGCAAGGATGGGAGCTTGGAGGCTAGTACCCTGCTTCTGGGGGATCCAGCTCTGGATAGCAACTTGGGGTGAAATATCATTGACTGGGGAAAATCTGTTTTGTATTCTCTGATTTTCTTGGGGCACGAGCAAACCTGCAATGTTCCTGTGCCAGATCAGTTGCATGTCTGTGGCTGGAGCAAATGGTGCCTCTGGAAGAGTCTGTCTTGGTGTAACTGTGCAAATCTGGCTTGTGCGCTCGAGTCTAACCAAGCCCAGGGTGGCGGAGGTTTTGGTAGGACACTAACAGGCACTTTGGGAAGACGTTATTTTGGTTTGAGCAGAGGAGCAAGGCTGTGTATAGTTTAACCCTCTTCATTTTCTCTTTTAAGTTAAAACATCAATTGCTCAAATGGACATGAGAGATGCAGACAGTTATTTACCCTTTGAAGGGAGATATGTGTATTTTGAAGGGGAGCTTGTTGGTGTACCAAGTAGTCACTTAGGCAATTGAAGCTGAGAGGATTCAAAAAGCCAAACAGTGGTTAGATATGACATATTCACATTAGAAAAAAAGATCACATGGAGTTTTCTCCTGCCTAGGCATTATAAAAAGGATTTACTGACGGTGCTTTCAATTTTGCTGCATTTTGTACTGGAGGTATTACAGGGGTGAGATCTACTTTAGGTGGGAGCAGTGTGTGTTACTGGGCTGTGAGGGGGTGAGATGCTGTACATGAGATGTGCCCAGTGTGCCGCAGTTGCAGTGTGGACCCAGGACGGAAGCTCAAGAGGTGCAGTGTGAGCTGGGGGTGGTTAGCTCCCAAAACAATGCCCGCCCAACCCCTCGACTCAGCCTCCTTGGTCGTCCTTCCCCCTTTCCTCCCCTTGGGCATTGCAGCAGGATCCTTTCTCATCCCCAGGGTGTCCCTGTGGTCTGTACCAGCATCCTCCCAGGCCTATGACATTCCTTAGGGATAAACACGGCATGCTGTTTCTAGGACTGCTAATCTGTTTGTAAGCAAAGTGTGGGGATGGGAAGAGGGGAAAACCTTTCCAGTGAAACTTGGAGTTGCCTCCTCTTCCCATGTATCTAAGAGGGTACTCCAAGGTTTTTTTTGTCTTCATTTAAGTTGCTTGGGGATGTGCCCGCTGTCATGCAGATGCAGACATGGGTTTGTGAGGTCCGTGTCTTTGCTCCGAGGGGGTGCAATAAGCCATGGACTTGGTCAGCTGGGTGGGAAAGGGGGTCTGTGTGGATCAGAGCTGGGAGTCTGTACTGGCTGCTGATGTTTTTCATGTGTGTTCTCCCCAGCCTAGCTATAAACCAGCTCTGAGCAGTGGGTTTTCTGCCACGCCTCTGTTCATGTCCCTGCATCATTTATTCTACAAAAATGTACACATAGTTTTAATTTTTTTCCATTTTAATACAGCTGTATCCACTGTGCCAGATCCTGCCTGTCCAAATATTTATGTGTCTGGGATTTCTCCTGTCCATTAATGGGACTTGCTCTCGCCCTCTGTCTGCTTGATAGAAGATGCTGCTGCCCTCTGGGGCAACTCTTGTTGGACAGATGGGACCGTCCTGTTATTACACAACTCCTTGTGTCCCCTGGGTGTCGTTCGGCTCCTGTTAGCTTCTTGACTCCCCTCTTTGTTCTGAGACTCAGCCACGTGCAGCGTGGTTACCTGTCTAGCTCACCGTCTGTCCCGTTCTCGACTGCTCACCCCACTATCGTGCACTGAGGTGGGCTTCCTGGGGTCTCTGGTCAGGGCTGGAGAGGACCACGTTGGCCCCCTGGAAAGCTCTTCTTCAGGGACCGTCCCCAAGTCCTGGGGACAGAGGTTAGATTTTTCTGCTGACCTGGGAAACCAATAGAGTAGAGCGTGTAGTCCTTCTGGCTAGAGGTCCAATGGGGGCAGGGATCATCTCCCTTCTCTAAGGGTTGAGCTTGCTGTACAGTTAGGCTGTGGCAGTCCAGTGTGTCCTTCCTGGTGCACTTTGGTGGTCCAGAGGACATTTAGCCTATCCACCAGGAGATGGCCATGGGGGAACCACCTTGCTTGACAGAGTCCTTGTTACAGCACTTGCATGGGGTATAGGGGAGTGAGGGCCACATCCTTCTGATATGAGCAGAGCCCATGCTGGATCAGGGATGTGTCTCAGCCCAGAGGGAATGGGGTGGCCAGTATGGGCTGGAGCTCCCCATGGCTCCACCACAGCCGTGTTTTTCCTGTGGATGTTTTGGCAAACTTCTGAATAAACCAAAGCCAAATTTTTTGTGAGATTTACTGCTTTCTAAGGAGAAGGGAATAAAGTGCAAGCAAGGATTTGAGAAACCTGTCCCATCTCTCCTGTTTGCCTGTGTCCTATGTTGAGTAGCACTGATCTTTTCTCCTTGCAGATGGTCTTCCGCCCTCCTTTGGATTTCTATGATGTCCTGATCCACCTGAATCCAAACCAGATTCCTCGGCATCTGGAAAGCGTGGACCGGCCACTGAAGTCGTTTTCCCGGGGTGTGGTGAAGAACAGCACTGCAGTGAAGATCCTCTTTCCTGTGGTGGATTATGACCCCGTACAGTGCTACCTCCAGGAGCTGAGAGTAAGCATGGCCCTTTGGGAGGCACAGGGGACTACCTGCCTAAGGAGCAGCTGCCTTCTGGCATTCAGGTCATCAGTTGCCTGCCACTGCAGGACCTAGTTGGTGACATCTTTATGTATTTTGCATGTGATGGTCACTCTTTGTGTGCATCTGAAATCGCTTCTTCAGCAGAAGACCTGGTGAATGCATCACCTGTTCCATGGAAATGGGAGTGCTGCTGATGTGAGAATGACCTCAGATACAAAGCACCTGGAGCTTTTGCTGAAGAATATGATACTTCAGTGCAAAAGTACCTTTAAGCCATTTGTCTCTAGTCCTTCTTGCACCAACTGGGATGCACAGTGCGTAGTAGCTACCTATAATTTCTGGGAGGATGTACAGGAATCCATGGCATGGTACCGGTAGGGCTCCTGCTGTTAGGCCAGTGGTTACATGAGCCATAGAGGCTGAATATTGGTCACAGGCTGGTTTCTCTGGGGCTGGTTACATGCATGATGGCAGAGGAAGTTGGTAATGTGGGTATATGGAGAACATCAGTATCCAAACTTATCAACCCAGTGCTTTTTCACCATGTAGCCATGCCAAAGTCTCAGCAAGATGGGGAGATACGCAAGATGCTGGGTGGCAGTGGTGATCCACACTGGATCTGAACAAACAGTACGTTGCAGTTGTGCAGCCTTTGCCTCTTTGGCCCTTCCCAGCTTTGCGTGCAGTAGCTGAATAACTGTTAGTGTGCAGAGAGGTGGGGCTGTGATGCCCTTTTTTCAAAACCTGGCTCGACTTTAAAGTGCTGTCATCCCTTACCTACAGAAGTGATGTGGACAGTGTCAGAACTGCCATAGGAGTGGTAGGTTGGCTTTGGCAGGACAGGTGCTGCGTAGGTCTCCAGCCCCATTCCCCACTCCGGTCAGAGCCAGCTTCGATGTTAGAGCAGGCTGCGCAGAGCCCGGTCCTGTTGAATGCTGACTGTGTCCAGGGATGGACATTTCCCACCTCCCTGTCCCAGTGTTTGGCCATCATTGTGAAAATTTGTTTCCTAATGTCTGACTGGGGTTTCCCTTATTGCAGCATATGTTCGCTCCTCAGGTCCCTGCGGTAGCTGGGCTGTGCTAGTGGCAGCTTGCTGGAAGTCAGAGCTGGAGCTCAGGGGGCTCCAGCTTTAGCTGTGCTCTGGCAGCTCCTGGCTGGCCCTGCCAGCCCTGCTGGGCAGCGTGGCAAGTCAGAGGGCTTTCCTCTTGCCCTTCTCCCGACTGATACGCCAGGCGGGTTTTGTCCACATTCCTGTATGCACTTCTTGCCTGAAGATTTGGTATCAGCTTCTCTCCAAGCTTGTGCTGGGGAAGGAGGTGTGCCTGCAAAAGAAAAATGGTTTTTGGGTAGCCTCTCTTCTCTTCCTGGGCTGCCTCCTGCAGGCTCTGCAGGGTTTAGCATTTTCTGATGCCCGAGTTGGCTAATCTTGCACAGCTACTGAGTGTTTCTCTGCTGCCACTGCCAGGCTTGGCAGTGGTTGCGGCTGCAAGGAGGGACAGTAGAAAGGGCCAGATCTTGCCTCCAGGTCCGTAGAAGGAATTGCAGAGGTGGCTGAATTAAAACTCCAGTTCAGGCTGGAAGATGCTGGGCCCTTCAGGTTTAAGCTCCCCTTTCACTTTAACCCAGGTAGCTTAGGAGGTGGCCAAAGAAAATTTGGAAGGGCTTCTTTGAAGGTTTCCTCCTCCTCCTAGACACAGCCCTGTTACCTCCCATGCCATCTGCCAGCTGCATTTTGTGCTGATCTCTGCCCAGTCAATGGGAATCTGCTGTGGCTTCAGTAGAGCTACCAGGTCTAGTAAGGTGCAAGCTCAGTCCTTCTGTAACCCACAGCAGGTTGGGACAGTCTGGGGTTGGGTAAGGAGGGGAGAGACAGGCATGCATGCGAGACCTCTTTAAATTGAGGAGGACTTCAAAATTGTCCCAGCGTTTCCATGCAAGCAGCACTGCTGGTTTAGCTGGGAAGTCATGGAGGAGAAGAGAGGGGAGAGAAGGTGCTCAGTGCGCTCCTGCTTTTGAGAAGGAAGATGGTTTTGAAGCTGGAGGTCCTGCAGGACACATTGCAGAGAGTATTTGGGGGGTTTCTTGGGGTCCAGGATATGTAAGAAGGAGGGGGCGAAGCACCCTGCACAAGACTTTTAAAAGGGAGCAGGAAGCACAGAGATCAGGAACTGTTCACTGTTTCTCTCTTTCCTGATGTCTGGATCTGAGGAGGAATATCAAGAGACTCTTCTGTTACCTGTATGATGAGGATTTGACCTGCCACCATGAAACCTCAACCAAGAGGCATAGATCTGGGTAGGAAATGGAGTTTCTTAAGCCTGAAGTCCCTCTCCATGTCATGCTGGGAGCAGGGGTTAGAGTTGAACGGAGCCTTTCAGCAGCTGCCAAGGCTCTGGAGGTGCCTGCGTGCATGCAGCCGGAGCCTCTGTGTCTCCGGAGGGGCTGGGGCTAAGCGACCCTCACAGAGACCTGGCAGGAGGCTGACTTCGTGCTGAAGAGGAACTGGAAACTGTTGAGTGAGCCGAGGGGAGAGTAGGCTCCTTGGGGAGGCTGTTAACAGGCTTGCAGCAAATCATGCTGTGTATTGAGGCACTCCATCAGGAAACTCATCGGGGTGTGTTGCAGTTTATAGGACTTTTTTGTGCTTCTAGTCAACTCAGTGTCAGCAAACGGCTCCAGAAGTGAAAGGTGCAGAAGAGAATTCCCTGGAAAGCAGCTTTCATTAATCTTTAAGCAATTATGTTTTAATTCATCCAGTCAATTATGACATCCAAACTGAATTTTTACTGTCCATTTTCTCTAATACAGGTAAGAATAGACTCGGAATAGGGTTTGATTGGGTTACAAATTACAGCTGGTTCTAAATCCAACATACTAACATCCCAATGAAGAAACATGGGTATGAGCAAAGGTCACGTTGCCTCTTCGAAAGTAGTGTTGTGTTCACTTGATGTCTCTCACGCTTTGGCCTGAGGGTGCTTGGGAGGAACAGAGCAGGAACCGGTCACAGGTTTCCCCAAAGAAACTATGGGGTAGAGAGCCTGAAATCTGCCTTGGCAGCCCTGGCTGGGGGCCTTTTCCCCCTCTTGAAGGCTCTGAGATAGATAGGGCTGTGTTCCCTTGTGGCTGTCGTATTGGAGGTATCTTGCACTACCAGTTCACTTGGCTCTCGTAGCTTCCAGCAGGCAGGCCTGAAGGGGCTGATGAATATCTTTCTGGGCAAACAGGTGTTTCTTCTGGTAAAATCAACTGGTGACGCTGCACGTGCTCTCCAGGAACTCAGCCATGTCCACCTGTGTCGGAGGGCCTCAAAAACTGACTTGTCACTGCAGGGTCACCAGCAGGCAGGTTATGCATACTGTCAGTCAAAACTACCCTATCAGAAATCATCCAGTTTTGTGTCTCAGTGTACCAGTGTTCTTGCTTGAAGGCAAGACCTTTTAATTGGCTTTGTGCTTTGATCTGGCTTTGTTTGGTAGCCTCTCCAGCACCTTTTGCATTTCTCCTTCCCTGGCTTTTGCTTCTTAAAGCAGTGTTCAGCTCATCCTCATCCTGAAGGCTGGGAGCCCCGGGGGTGATCCAAACACAGCAAAAAACTGGTGCCGGAAAGGAGTGTGGTGACAGCAGTGAATCCGTACGAGAGATTTTGGATGAGAAGGCACTTGGACACAGAGCTGGCTGGCTTTGACTCAAGAGTAATTTGCTATCCCTTAATAGCACAAACCACAGAATTGAGCAACAGGGTTGTAGCTGAGGCTGACAGTGCAGCCGTGGTGGGTTTATAGCAATGAAGGGAGACATCTGCCACACAGTGATGCTGCAGGATTTTGTTCTCTTCTGTGGGCAGAAAAGAAACATCCGCCCTTTTCTGAGCTTGCCATGTGAAAAAGGGATTTAAATGCCCAGGCATATTGATTGAGTTGAGAGGGACAGGGAGTAGTATCTTCCCCAGTGTCCTTGGCCCAGTAACCAGGAGACCCACTTTCTCCTGTCCAGCCTGTTTGTTCCCGAGAGGTCCCTGTTCTTCTCAAATCAAAGGGGTTAGCAAGACAGGAGTGCTCCGGAGCTAAAGGATTGCTGTGTGCCTTCCCCAAGGAGCCTAATCAGAGGAGAAAATGAAAGGAGGGGAGGTGTTGAGTCCTGACTGCTTTGATTTTTCCTGCTCCAAGGAGATGTGCTGCAGGAGCTGGTGTGATTGAGTTGCTGTGGTGCCTGGGAGGCTCTGGGTAGAGATGAAAGGCTGGTCAGGGGATTCAGATGGCAAATTCTTCAATTCTAGGACAGATCTGATAGAAAAGACCTGTTCTGGGGGTCTGTCCAGATGAGAAGTCTGTGCAGACAGACGCTTTTGAGGGAAAGCAGGTGCCAGATGTCCTGCAGAGAGGGCTTCCCTGGAGCCTCAGCCCATCACCAGCCTCCCCGGCACCTACGGTCTTGAGCACTTCAGTGAGCAAGCCCTGGGTCTGGTCCTGGCGGGGTTTCTCCAGGAAGGCTAAATTAAGTTTAAGTGTCTCAAATGAGGCTCCTGTGGGATCTCTCTTGTGACTGCTGGTCTGTGTCATGGTAGCTATCAAGCTGCAGAACCCCTGGCCCTTTTTTTCCTGGATATGTGGCGTGGGAAGGTTCAGTCAGCACAGCTCTTAGTCCAGGGTGGCTTGGCTGTCCTTGAGCTCAAGGGATGATCTTTCTGCCCACATCTACTGGGTCCCTGTGGATATACTTGTCATGCCCATCTGCATGCATTCAGGAGCTCACAAAGCCCAAAGGCTCTGGTGACCTCCCCAGGGTCTAGAGCTGTTGTCTCTGGTGGACAACATCGGATGAAGCTGCCTGTGCCATGTCCATCTGCATGTCTATAATGGCTGTTGAAAGACCTAGTGTTTCTTACTGGGTCTTTGGTCTCAGTGGGTCACTGGATACAAAGCCCTCTTCTTCACTGAGGTTCAGCTTTTTCTGGCTGCATGTGTCTATCAGTTCATGGCAGAGGAGCTGCCCATCTCGTATGTGGGAGATCTTTCCTAAAGCAATGTTTTCCATTTCTTGCACCTTAAGACAAGACCTATCTGAAAGACTTACGGGCCTTCCCTTTCTTCTTGCCACGGTGTAGGAATGTCTATCTTGCTACTGCATGTTAGGAAAGAATTAATGATATTAAAAGTTCTTGGTCTCTTACAATATATAACCTGTGGTTACAGGAGGTAGCTGGAACTGGCGAAATCTTTTCAGGTCAAACTGCTCCCTTCCTGTTTTGACTGACAGACCTAACTCCTCCTATGGAGACTTCCAGGCAGGCAGAGACGAACTGAGAAAAGCTCCATGGGCTCTTGTAGGAAACCCTCCTGTCTGGATCTGTGGCCTCAGGGGGGCAGAGGCAGTGGGAACTTGCCCGCTCTTAGAGCTTCAGGGCAGCTACGTGACCCTCAGCGTAGTGCCCAGGGTTCACGTGGATGTACACACAGGCACGCATGTGCATATCGAAGCATCAGCCCCTTGTGCTCCTTGGGTCAGCTCAGAGGGTACCTGTGGCTACATTTCTCCTGTGTTGGTAATGCCTTCCTAGAGGTCTGACTTGGATTCATCCCATAGGAAGCGACTGAAGACTTTCACCTCAGATGGTTTGGTGGATTGGTGGACAAGGCATGTTTGCTAATGCAGCCCGGAGAAGATGGGTGCCTTTTTTCCTTGCCATACTTCTTTGCCGCTGCCCCAAACCCCCAGGACAAGGATGCACATGAGGCTCTGATGAGGCACTCGGAGGTGGAAAAGTTTGGATAGTTTGAAATACCTTTTACCAGGTGAATCCCAAACCTAACACCCAGGCTTCTTTTCTCTTTTAAAACCCCTCTGACACAGAAGTAAGCCCAGCCTTGCTCTGTTTGGATGTGGGGGAAGGCTCTGTCTGTATCATGTAACCTGTGAGCATTAGGGCAGGTCACAGTAGGATGACAAGGACCTTGAAGTGTTACCCACAAACGTAGTTGTTGTTGGAAGTAGCTTTACTAGGGTTTTATACTGGTAGATCCCTTGCTGAGAGCACTTTAAATGTTCTAAGCACTGAGAAAATGTTGACTGATGCATTTGCCACTTGAATTGCCATCGTACCAGGAAGAGCTGCTAGGTGCATTTCGGGTGCAGAGGCCTTCCCAAACGGCTCCTCTTTTTCCAGCAGCTGTGATGCAATGAGCCCAATCTCTGGGTATAAGTAGGAGCAGTGAAAAAATGGGTGTATAAATGGTTAGGCCAAAAAACCCCACCCCTAAACAACAACAATGTAGTTGCTTAACTAGCAATGAGTGCTTAGATCATTGCAAAATCCATGCTTCAGCCTGAGCTGCTTGATCCAGTAATCCTATTTTAGATCAGGGTATTGTTTTATGCACCACCTTTCTCCATCCTTTCATTTGAACAACCCAGATCGCTCCTTACAGAGCTTGAGCTAATCTTCCAGGTGCTACGTACCCCTTCCCTGGACTATTAGGCTCCTCCAAATCACAGCCCCAAGATTGCAGGTACCCCGTGCCTCTGCGAGATGGGAACCAGCTGTAGGTTTTGCTGACGGCAGGGATCCTCCTGAGCAGGGAGAGCTTTCCCCGGGCCTTTAAAGCTGAACTGCAACCAAAGATAACAGCAGCTCGAGAAGGGAGTTAGGGGTTCAAATGTGCTCCCTGCCTTTTCTCCCTTTTCTCTTAAACTTTCCCTTGAGGAAGGTGTTTGCAGGCTCAGGCAAGCCCAGCGGCACTGGGCATGGAGCGTGGGATGTGGAAAGGGAGGTGAACTCTGTCTGCTTTTGCTCCCCAAGCTTCTGTAGAAACAGAAGTGCAGTGACTAATACAACAGACCCTTTTAATGCTGCACTTTCCCAAGAGTTGAATGTGCATCTCTGCAGCTCAGTGGAGCCGGCGCAAGCGCTGTCATGTGGACGATGCTGGGAGCAGTGCGAGTGCAGAAACTTGCCTTTTGCTGGGATTTTGAACGGGATGCCGTCCTTTTAACATCTGCCCTCTGCTCTCTGCTGTCTGGACAAAAGGTGCTGGATATCAGGCTGAGCAGTGGTTTTACTGGGAAATGAGCTGAGCCTGGGAGGGCTCCTTTCCTGCAAATGCTCCTGGCTCCTGTCCAGCAAGACATGCCTGTAAAAAATACTTTTCTCATAGGGAGCATCGTGTTGCACTCAAGACCTCACCCTGTAGAGTAGTGGGGCTTTTTCAGGTTCTCACATGCTTTGTTCCCCTCTGGTTCGGAAAGCTGCCCTTTGGCAGTCAGCATGCCCTGAGCTTTCTTGCCCTCCGTTGAGCTTTCCCTCCCTCCTGCTGTTTGCCTTTCGGCAAAAGGAGGAGTATTCCCTGTTGACTGGGCTCTGAGCATAACCCATCGCTCTCAGGTGAGAAATGCCAGGGCAGGTTGCCTCTTTCTCAATCTATTTTTAGACAGTGTTTTTTCTAGCCAATTTGGCGAGATAATGTCTTGACCAGCCTTGCCCTCGTGAAGATCCCATGAAGCGGGATGAGCTGGCAGGTCTCAGGATCTTCCCAGCGTGATGGCCTAATTGTGTTGCCCTCTTTTTGTGTTACTTCAAGTCCGAACTCATAAATCTGGCTCTGAAGGTTGCAGACAACACCACCCCTCCCTGCTTATCAGGTCTTTACTCTTAAAATGCCACCCCACCCTTCGGGATCAGTGGTAATACCAACCCAATCCATGTTTTTTTTCCTCCTACTGCGATCCTGGTATGTCCATACAAGACTCCTTCCAAGCTTGCCTTTGATGTTGATTTTTTTTTTTCTCATGCACATCCATTAAAACCGCATCATACAAATACAATGATGCCAGCAGAGACCTCTCTTTGTAAGAGTGTGGCTGAGTTGCAGCTGGGTAAACTAAAGGGATGGAGGAGAAAGATGAAGAGGGAGCAGAGGGTCTGTATTTCTTGCAGTAGGTTGCTCCAAAGCCAATGAGGCCATGTGCAGAAACTTCTGTACCGATGCTGGGGGCTGTTTGCTCTGCCCGGTGAACATGTGCCATTGCCTGATGTTAATCTCCACCAAGATGAGTAAGTGTCAGGGAGCAGCTTCTTGGCTGTCTTGGTCAGCTGTGCTCGGGATGCATATCTCCAGGTACCAGCGTGTTGGGTGCTGAGCAGTAGGGCCAGACTTCTGGGTTTGAAAAGTTGCTTGCACACAGCATTGTTTGCTTCTGCTGCAATGCTCATCCCCTGCCTTCTTGCAGTGCTGGGAATTCAGCTTGCGTGAGCTTGGGGGAAGCCAGACTGTGGGCTTCAGTCATCTCCTTATGCAAGGTCTCTTTTTGAGCTCTCCTGCCCGGCACTACCAAAGGAGCTACTCACTGACACAGCTGCTGAAACACAGGGACAAGGAGAGCAGATTCCCGCAGTGCCTCCATTGAGCATTCTATCTCTTTGCACCTCGCAGGACTTTGTGTTACTTAAAATTTCTGCTGTTATGTTTCCTTTTGGGATACTGTGCGCTGACAGCACACGTGGGGTTTGTCCTGGCGGAAGAAAGATCTTTGATACCTTTGTTGCACAGATTGCAGAGCTTGAGATGCTGGCCTCCAGTGAAAGATCCTTGACTGGGGTTGGTCTTTGCTGCCATGTAGTGAAACGTATTGTGGCAGGATTGCCTGCTGGGCAGGACCCGCCTCTTGCCATCTGATGCACTGTGAAATCTTGGACATGGCTGTTGGACACTGGGATAGGACAGCTTGGTAGTGCCAAATCCAGCTGATGGGGGACCATGGTGAGGAACACAGAGTGGGTTGTCACCTAAGGCGTCCAATGTCCTAAAGCTGGATGCTGATTTCTTGGTGCTCTTGCAGGCCTGTGGGAGGTGGTGGATCATGTTTCTGCTTTCTGGGTCAGCAAGAGGTAGTCAGCGATGAGGTCTGCATGCAAAACTTGGAGGCAGCGCACTGTATCTATCAAGGCTGGGGGAAACAAGGCAGCAGGAGGCACCTAGGACTTGTCCATCGGCTACCAGTTGCTTTCCTTGTTGGGAATCCACTGGAAGAGTTGCTGGTTTGGTCCTGGCTGATGTGGAGCTACTGTGTGTCCCTGTGTAAGGAGACTGAATCAGGGATGGGCTCTGGCTCTGGGATGTCTGGCACAACCTCTGTTTGTTTTCTACCCAGGATGCCTTCAGTGATCTCATGTTGTTGTTCTATGACAAGCGTGGTGGGGAAGTGGTTGCAGTTTTGTGGAAACCTTTGAGCTTTCAGCCTCAGCCTTTTAAGGTGAGTTCTTGACTCTACTTTAAGGTTCATGTTACCTTTATGCCCTGAAAGCTTGGAGGGCTTTTTTTCTTCATTGTAATTGCTTTGTCTAGCTCTCATCAGCCCCAAAGCCCTTTGAGAAATGGAGCTCATACTTCTGTCCCTTCTTAGAAAGGGTAAAACCAAGACAGGGCTGTGACCAGAGTTCCCCCAGTCATCAGCAGAATTGAGAAAGGAACATGTGTCCCTGGACAAGCCCCAGCACCATGACTAGGGTCAGAACAGAGCTCTGTGTCCCAGGTGCTCTTCTCTGGTCCCCTCTGGGAGGTGGGCAATTCCTCGTTTGCCAGACATCTGGTGTGTGCAGCAGGCTGCCTCATTCTTGTGGCTTTGGGTGTCTTACCCAGAAATACCCAACCCGCAAGAAGCTGAGGTGGCAAGCCTAGGTTCATAGTGCCCAAGTCCTATTGATGTATGGAGATATTTTCCAGCTACATCGTGTGGGTTGGCAAACTCTAGAGGGTGGTTTAGCTAGGTGTGAGGCACGCTGGAGTGATTCATGCTGCTTTCTATGAAGGAAAGGCGCAAAGAAACCAGTGACTCATGGCTCAGAGTTGAAAGCCCAGGCTCTTCTGCTGTCAGTCTCTGGGTGATTTATCTCCCCTCTCTTCATGGCCAGCGGGCATTGGCTATTCAGCCTAGCTGCAGTTGTGAAATCCAGTTATTCACAGTGGTGAAATGAGAGGAGGAGATGCTTGCATCTGAGCTGACTGTGGCTTGATTAAACATGAGGATTTTTTTTACCGGTAGAGCCAAGAATCTTTTCCCACTCAAGGTCTTGACACCCAATAACAGAGCAGAGCCCAGGCAGCTCTTACTCAGGGTCATGGTGTGGTCCCTTTTGCATACCCTGTCTGCTCTGCTTACACAAGCTCCACCATGCACCTGCACACTCTTTTCCCATCTCCACCATGCCCCTGTCTATTGCTTCTCTTCCTTCCTTGCAGTCTTTGGACTGTGGCTCCAGGGTAAACCATAAAAGGGGCTGGAAGGGCCACTCTTGCAGTTTATTAGTTCTAATAATGAGCAATGATGGTGTTGAGAAGTGAAGCTTAGAAAATTGAGTGTAGCGGTGTGGCAGGGGTTGGATGTGATGAGGCAGGAGAACAATTTACTTCTCCTATGTGGGGCTTGCAGAGTTTGCAAAGCAGCTCTGAGCAGGTGCTCCCATTTGTGCAATGTTTGTGTGTCCTGCAGGTCTCCAGCATGAAAGGAAGGATGGTGACAACTCTGAACAATGAGCTAGTCTGCGTTCCCAACGTGGAGGCAATTCTGGAGGACTTTGAGGTTTTGGGAGAAGGCCTGGTCAAAAGTGTGGAAGCTCATACAGAGAAATAGACTATCTGAGGCCACTGAGAGGTGTCAGAGGGACCTGTCCTGAAGCAGAGTTTGTTCACTCTGGGACCTTTCCTTTTTATAAATCAATCCTAGGAAAGGCTTTCAGCTTTTTAAATCCCAGAACTTTGTTTTACTCTATTTATATGTCTTGTTCAGAAAAGTGATGGGATCTGTTATTGTTTTCAAGAATACAAATGCCTTTTTATTTTGAAGAAAATATAAAGATGGGATAAAGTTTTTGAAAGTGTTCCTGTTCGTTGTAGGAAACAAAGCTGTGTTCTTATGAAAATGTCAAAATTCTGAGAATTCTGGCTGAGGTGTGCATTGGCAAGGCAGTTTCTTAGTTCAATAGAGAGTTCATAGCAGCTGCTGGTATTCTAGTGGTTAGCAAAACCAAAGAAACACTGAGCCATTCAAAAATGACCAGGTTATTCCCCTCTACTCAACCCCGGTGAGACACATCTGGCATGCTGTGTCCAGTGCTGGGCTCCCCAGTAAAAGAGAGACATGGACACACTGGAGCAGGTCCAGTGAAGGGCAAGGAAGATAGTAAAAGGGTTGAAGCCTTTGTCATATGAGGAGAGGCTGCAGGAGCTGAGGTTGTTCAGCCTGGAGAAGAGAAGGCTCAGGGGGATCTTACCAATGTGTATAAGTACCTGATTGGGGAGTAGAGAAGATAGAGCCAGTCTCTTCTCAGTGGTCCCCAATGATGGGATGAGAGATGTAAATTGAAATGCAGGAAATTCTACTTAAAACACTTTTTTTACCATGAAGGTGGTTGAACACTGGCACAGGTTGCCCAGGGAGGAGGTGGAGTTTCCATCCTTGGAGATATTCAGAACCCAACTGGACATGGTCCTGGGCAACCTGCTCTAGGTGACTGTACTCTGATCAGGGGTGTTGGATTATTTCTCTCGTGTGAAATGATCATGGGGACTCCTGATGGGGAAAGAGAGAGAAATAAGAGGGAGCAAATCCACTGGTCCCATTCCCTCTTCTGATGGAGGCAGCATGCATGTTCCAACAGCAAAGTGTGGGTGAATTACATACAGAGTAAATAAAACAGACTTGATCACAGCAGATATTGCAGAAACAAAAAATAGATCAAGCTTGGAAAGGCAAGTGGATGTTCAGGCAGTTTGATAACTGTAGACAGTTGTCACTTGGTAAGGAGCATTTTGGATGGGATGTTAAATCCGTTGCTTCAAGACCTACTGGCCTCTCCAGCTTTTGGAAGTGGGTCTGAGGCTTTGTGGAGGAGATTCACAACTTATTTTTCAAATGTTTTCTCTGAAGCATTTGAAAGCAGGCTGTGGCAGAGCTGTGGCACTGGGCTGATGCTGTCTACCTGGTGCCCATTGATCCATTGTGTGCTACGGGATAAATGCATGGGTGTAGCATCCCTAGTTTGGGGATATATGTGCTATATTAAAATCACAAGAAACATTTTTCTCTCTTCCTTGTGCTGGTGGCTGAGGGAGAGGCTGTAGGTGGAATCCTTTCCCCATCTACTGCTTGCAAGAGCTTTTTAAGTACACCTAAACTGAAAACATTCAGAGCACTTAGTGAGTAAAACATATCAAACCTGAGAACAAAGCAGCACTTTCTGTTGCTACCATGACCCCTGCAGTGTGAGAAGCTGTTGACAGCTCCATTAGCAAATGAGATGCAGGCAGTGATTTCAACAGGTTTCAAAAGCAATTAAGGATTAATTTTTAAGCTTCTCTTTGTTCTGTTGTATCATCCTCTAGATGTTGGAATCACCCAGTCTGCCTTCAGCGATGGCTGTAATTTTCCTCAGTAGTCAGACTGTTCCTGCCTTTTGTGCCTATCTGCCTTCGCTCCGAATGTCCAGTTTGACATTGGCATCCTGTAAATTTGCCAACACAACTGTTGGACGGACAACGCCTGAGTTGCTGTGCCCATTGCTTGTGCCAGAGCTCTGCCTGTTCCCTCCGTGCCCCATCCTGCCCTCACTTTTCCCCTCGCTATATGTTGCGGATGTAAATGGTTTTGGGCTGGGGCATTCTCCTTGCTGTGTATATCCATGCTTTTCTGTAGGGCGGAGTCATGTGCCGAAGCCCCCGTTAGCTCGCAGGGGAGCAGAGCTCCTCGCAGGGGTACCCCCCTGCCGCACTTCTGTTTTCATCTGCTGCTGTTACACTGTCAGGTATCGTATTGCTGCTCCTTTTCCTTTTTGTCTTTAAAAAGACATAAAACTATGCGTAGCTTCAATCTACTGTGAATTGGATCTCCTCTCTGCTCCTTTATCCTTGGGTAAAACTGCCATTTGCAGCTTGCAGCAAAGCGTCAGGCAGTGTCCAGGCTAGCCTTCTGCAAAAATAATGATGCCAAGTTAACTGATGGTAAATGAACTCACTCATAACTAAACCCTTGTACAAGTACCAACCTGCTAGTGTTTCACAAGGTAATGCCACTGTGCTCAGCAGCCAGATGTGAGCCTAGGGCAGGCCTGCGCTGCAGATGTTTGCTGGTGTAAAGGTCCATTTTGGTGACAGATAATGGTATTTCAGAAAAGGCATTGAAATAAATGCACTTAAGACTGGCAAAACTGACCACTGCTAACCCAGCTTACATCACCTGGAGGGGATACATCTCTGTCAGCAAAAGTTACCCAAGTAACATGTCACCCCAGCTGTGCTCGCAATGCTCCTCATGTTGCTAAAGCCTTGGTTGATGCACGGGCTCCTGCCTCCTCTTTCAGAGGAAGAGTACCTCCTCAATGCCCCAAATCCCCCAGTATCTAAATATTTAAAGGTGCCTTTGAGCTGTTCTGGAGCCTTTGTATGATCAAACATTGCAAATGTTCTGGGTCATGTTTTATCATCTGCTAAAATCAGACCCCTGTGGCCAATGTGGGTGGACAAAACCACCTTGAAATTTAGCTGGAAAAGCCTGGGGATGCTCTTAGGGGCTGGGTGTTGGTGCCATCTGACTTCTTGAGCAACAGTTGGTATCTAAAGCAAAATGCAAAGCACTTCTCAGCCTCAGGAGCAGAGGGTCCCTGTGCCTCTAATGTGTCTGGAAAGGCAGGAGCCAAAGGGAAGGGGTATCTCAGGTACGTAAGAGAGGCCAGGTGAGGTCTCCACTGCAAACTTTTATCTCCTCTTGCCCGATTTACTGCTCTTGTTGGTGTACCGTGACTAATTTCTGTTATGAAAGCTGGGGTAGGGCCTGGTTTATTCAGAGCAGGCTTGTTTGACAGCCTGTGCTGGGTTTCTGCTTCCAGAGCAGTGAGTGGGCACTCGCTTGCTTGCAGGTGTTTGCTTAGCTGTGGTCCCATCCATAAACAAGAGCTGTACAAACACAGAGCAGCCCTGGAGAGCCCATGCCTTGTCATGTTGCAAGAGGCAAGACAAGGGGAAAGGGAGGGAAGCACCAGAGCTGAGGCGATAGCAATGGGATTTGGTGTTTTGCCACCACTTTGGATGTGTAGGCATTGCTACCACGTTGATTTTGTAGAGACAGGAGAACTCTGAAGCTCTTTACGGTGAGTCTCCTGTGCATGGGAGGCAAGCACAAATGGGGAGGTGTTTCTAAATGTAATGCTGGGCTGGAGCGATGTTGATACGCATAGTGGGTGGATGGAGTCAGCCAAGACAGGGCTCAACGGTATCTGCTTTCTAGCAGACCTTTCCAAAAGTTGCTGTGTCCTCCTGGGCCTTTTCCTGAGCCACCTTTTTGGCAGCTTTCTCCTAAAAGGGTCAGCTTGTGCTTTGCAAGGGTGTTTTCTGAAGAAGGGGTTGTTGGGAGGCACCTGGTGCTGGCTCAGGAGAGGGGGTGATGGACAGAGCCTTTCTTCTGCCACCAGACCCCTGCTTGCCAGGCGCCCTTGATAGCTTTGAGTGGCAATGGCAAGATTTATGAAATGAAGCTGGGGAAACAAGTTGATAAAACACAGCTGGGATGATGGGGTTATTAGAGCGGGTTGAGTGCTGTGGGGTTCTCCTGCTTGCTGAACTGTTCAGCTCTCACTGATCAGGGCCACGGAGCTCTTTTTGGAGGTGGTTTTGGATCTCCGTGGCTGGCTGGCTTCAGGCTAACTCCCTGAATGCAAGAAGTATGTGTTTCCTGGAAATAAAGGACATTTTGCTCAGGCATCCATAATCACTGGTCATTTTGAAAACCCTTAGGCTAAATTTCCATGGCTGGCTGGGGAAGGAGCAATTACCTGTTTTTTGGCACAGAAAGGGAATATCCTCCTCTAGTTTGCTGTTCCCACAGTGACTGTACTGCTTGGCTGGGGGAGGGCTTGTTTGCTGAGGTTTCTGTTATCAGGAAAACACTCTGGACTTGAAGTGATTTTTCCCAGCCAAGGCAGCAGCTTTCGGGAAGCGCTGGTAGCAAAGTGGCTCTGGTGGGCAGCAGTTTTTGATGCCCGTGGTCTCCCTGGGGAAGGCAAAGTGATGCTGCTCCAGGGGTGAGGGTGGCACTTAGCAAGTGCAGGGTGCACCACAGGGAAGGGAAAATCAAAAGGTCAGGTGGGGGAACTGAAAAATGGGAAAAATGTGATCTGGAAAGGGGCTGGGGTTGGGAAAGAAAGGGCAGTTTGGCAGTGGGGGAAGAGATGCTGGTTGCTGGCACCCCAGGGCTGTGCTGGGGTAGCAAGACGAAACTGCAGGTTGCTCAAACCATATGAGCTGGTGCAAAGATGCAGCTTCTGGTGCTGTGAAGTCTTTCATAGAATCATAACATCATAGAATCATTTAGGTTGGAAAAGACCCTTAAGATCATCAAGTCCAACCATTAACGTAGCACTGCCAAGTCCACCATTAAACCATGTCCCTAAGCACTGCATCTACCCATCTTTTAAATACCTCCACGGATGGGGACTCAACCACTTCGCTGGGCAGCCTGTTCCAGTGCCTGACTACCCTTTCAGTGGAGAAGTTTTTCCTAATATCCAATCCAAACCTCCCATGGCACAACTTGAGGCCTTTTCCTCTCGTCCTGTCGCTTGTTACTTGGGAGAAGAGACCGACCCCCACCTCGCTACAGCCTCCTGTCAGGCAGTTGTAGAGAGCGACAAGGTCTCCCCTCAGCCTCCTCTTCTCCAGACTAAACAACCCCAGCTCCCTCAGCCGCTCCTCACCAGACTTGTGCTCCGGACCCTTCACCAGCTTCGTCGCCCTTCTCTGGACACGCTCCAGCACCTCAATGTCCTTCGTGGAGTGAGGGGCCCAACACTGAACACAGGATTCGAGGTGTGGCCTAACCAGTGCCGAGTACAGGGGCACCATCACCTCCCTGGTCCTGCTGGCCACACTGTTCTTGATACAAGCCAGGATGTCATTGGCCCTCTTGGCCACCTGGGCACACTGCTGGCTCATGTTCAGGTGGCTGTCAACCAACACCCCCAGGTCCTTTTCAGCCAGGCAGCTCTCCAGCCACTCCTCCCCAAGCCTGTAGCATTGCATGGGGTTGTTGTGACCCAAGTGCAGGACCCGGCACTTAGCCTTGTTGATCCTCATACAGTTGGCCCTGGCCCAACGATCCAGCCTGTCCAGGTCCCTCTGTAGGGCCTTCCTATCCTCCAGCAGATTAACACTCCTGCCCAACTTGGTGTTGTCTGCAAACTTACTGAGGGTACACCCAATCCCCTTGTCCAGATCATTGATAGAGATGTTAAACAGGACTGGCCCCAGTACTGAGCCCTGGGAACACCACTTGTAACCGGCCGCCAACTGGATTTAACTCCATTCACCACCACTCTTTGGGCCCAGCTAGCCCAGCAGAGTGCACTTATCCAAGCCGTGAGCAGCCAGCTTCTCCCGGAGAATGCTGTGGGAGACAGTGTCAAAGGCCTTACTAAAGCCCAGGCAGACAACATCCACAGCCTTCCCCTCATCCACCAAGCGGGTCACCTTGTCATAGAAGGAGACCAGGTTAGTCAAGCAGGACCTGCCTTTCATAAACCCATGCTGGCTGGGCCTGATCCCCCGGTTGTCCCACATGTGCCATGTGATGGCACTCAAGATGATTTGCTCCATGACCTTCCCCGGCACCGAGGTCAGGCTGACAGGCCTGTAGCTCCTTGGATCCTCCTTCCAACCCTTCTTGTAGATGGGTGTCACATTTGCTAACCTCCAGTTGACCAGGACCTCCCCGGTTAGCCAGGACTGCTGAAAGATGATTGATTTTTGTGCCAGACCCAAGTGCTAAAGGCTCAGCAGCCACTAGGAGAAAAATAAGCATTGGCCATGAGCATGGTGGGGAGGTGCTGCGTGGCTGGTGGTGCCGTGGTGGGCTCTTGCAGAGGAACAAACAAGGGATGCATCAAGGATCTCCCATTACTCCATTTTCCTGCTGAGCATCATGACCAGGTTCAGCAAACTCGCTGCCTGTTCCCACCAGAGAGCGAGATGGGGGGGATCTGCTCGCAGGGCTTCGTTTGCAGTCACTAACTTGGGCTTGCGTTGGCTGTAAGCTGGCACAGAAACACTTGCGCCTTGTGCTGGCGGCACCTGTGCTGCCAAAGGTACCAGACAGAGTGTTCCTGTTGCTCCTGCATGTGCCTGGAAAGGCTGAGGACGGTGCCAGCAAAGGGCATGACAGGAGCCCAAAACAATGTCGATTTATTAGCTGGAGTCTCTCCCTTTTGGCTAAATCCCCTGTTGTTTCTGTGCATATTGGATCATTGAGGATCGCAGTGTTTGGGAGGAAAACTACAGCGGTGGCTCTGCTTGGCTGCAAGTTTGTAGCTTGCTGGTTCTTCCCTGCCGAAACATGTGGTAGCCAAGCTTGGTTTTGCTGAATGCTGACCTGCCTTGTGTTAACGCAGGGTGAGACCATGGTCATGGGCTGGAGATGCTGCCACAGGGTAACCGTGTCCTTCTGCGTGTTTGGAGACCCTGCTGGTATTACAAGGCAAGGGATGAGGCTGTTGCTGGTGGGCAGCCAGCTCCGTAGTGACATCAGGGAGCAGCAGACCCTGTCCTGGAGCAAGAACCCCTCCACTGAACCAAAGGAGGAGCGGAGAAGGCAGGTGGTGATGTCTTGCCTCCATCCAGTGGGATCAGGGCTCACAGGGCAGGACCGCCCAGTGTGAGGGATGTCCTACAGGGCAGGGCTGAGCCAGCTCTCGCTGTTAGGTCTTGTCAGTGGACATTAGCTTTGCTAAAGGCTCAGCCAGGTGAAATAATGGTCAACCGAACCCCAGGCTCCCTCCCAATCCACCCTGGGGCTGCAGAAGCGTAACCCTCCTCCCACGGCTGTGGCATCAGGACCTCATCCCTTCTTTCCCTGGCAGTCCCATCCCAAGGACCTTTCCTTTCCCCTATGCCCTTCAAAATAGACCTCCATGTCCCTCCCTTGCATGGGCACAGGGCAATATATTGCCCTGCCTTATACCTGCCCTATACCTTACATTTATATAGGTATGCCTGCATCTTTCCTTCACTTTTTTGGGGGTGCCTGGGTACCTCTTGGAGGATGGTGAGGTGTTGGGGAACCACGTGCCTTTCCTAGGCACAGGGAGATGGGGGGCCCTGTGCCACTTCATCATTGGCCAGTAGCGAAGTGTAAGAGCTCCCAGCCTCCATCCCTGCAGCTCCTGCCCCTGGCACAACCGAAAGCAATTCCCCGAGTGAGTAATACTCACAGCTCCTGCCCTGTGACTGTGTTGTTTTTCATCAGGAAGTGCAATTTGTTTAGTGCCAGCAATTTGCTGCAGCCCGTTGCAAAGAGGCAATGCGATACTTTCCCTGCCCTGAAGCACTGATGGTTGTAGGGAGGTGGGATGAGACATGGAGGGTGTGAGCGGCAGCTGAGGAGGGAGCGTCAGGGGGAACATGGGGTCTGGGGCAGGGATGGGGTGGTACATCACAGCCACGGGGCCTGGAATGACCCCAAAAATGGGGGCAGCCTGTCCCTGTCGTCCGAGGCAGGAGGATGGCTCCCTTTCTCACTCATGCTGGCTCGCAGTGAGATGGGCTTGCAGGGCCCCTTCCCTTGCTCTTTTCCCTGCTGTGGGCATGGAGCTTGTCTCAGCCGTCAACAAAAGCATCCAGAAGTGTGTTTGGCACCCCCTGCTCGCCCTGGCTACATGCTGTCCATCCCAAGGTGGAACTGCAGCACTGATGCTGCCACTGTGCTGGGGAAAAGCATTGGCCCTTTCCAAACCAGTGCTCCCTGTTGTGCTTACACCATTTCCCCAATGCAGCAGCCGTTCCCCCATCTCTCCAGGGCCAGGGTGGGGGGCAAACCCCACAGTTTGCCTGCATGGCTGTGCTCTTTGCCACCTGTGTGTGAAAAGTGCTATAAAAATGCCTTACAGCCATGGTCTGGTGGTGCAGGGACAGGGCTGCCTTTATCTTCCCGCCTCAGCTGGCTGCTGTGAGGCTCGTGAAGGTGACGGGGCCAAAGCCACAGTGCAAGCTGCTGGCAGGGCTGGGAGCAGGGACATGGCTCCAGCCACTCTTGACCCCTCTTCTAAAGAGTTGACACTGCCTCGGGACTTTGCAGTCTGGGAAGAGCAGTGCAGCATCTCACAGGTAGCTTGTTTCCAAGCATGAAAATATTTCCATGTGCCTGCTGCTGTGCCTGAAGAGTAACATTCAAAGCTGCCAAAAGGGTTTTCTTCCAAGGGGTGTGGGATTGCCGGTGCTCGGGAGTGATCCAAGATAAACTATCAGCCCATAACACACTTCTGCGAGGCCCCTCCTGCACCTCTGGGTGCCAGCATGCAGCCATGGGGCAGCTCTGTGGAAACGGGATGCTGCAAAGCTGCTGTCCCTCCTACAATGAGGGCAGAAGAGCTCTGCCTGAGTGGAGGGATTTCCCCCACAAGGTGATTGCTCCTGAAAATAGGGGGTGGCCTGGCTGCAGTTTTGCATGGGGGAAAATTTATTCGGTGGTGGGAGATGGAGAAAACAGCCTGCTCAGCAGTGAGCAGCCCTGAATCCACAAGCCACGGCGTTTTGGGTATGCAAGATGAGAGATTGGGCGGCTGGATGATCCTTTGGGTTTGCAGCTCCCAGTGGCGGTGCTGCTGACAGGGACAGAGAGGGTGGTCAGTATGGAGGTGCCCTGGGGTCTGGTGGGCATCACAGTGGGTCAGGCTGATGATGGAGGGGTGCCTGGGCTGCCCACCCGGGTCTCAGCTGCATTTTGTGGCTTGAGACCCAGGTGCTACCCCCATGTGCCTCTGCTCCATCCCAGGTGCAAGCTGGAGAGGGCTGGGCTGCCTCCCTGCCACCTTATGGGGAGCGAGCCCAAATCTGGGACCTGCTGGCTGCTAGGGCACCCCATTATTGCAGGTACAGGGCGGACCAGCTCCCCTCTGCCTCCTGAACCAGCCCAACTGCTCCAGCCTTGGAGGGGCAGGGGGGCCGGCCGTGCTCCCAGCCATCAGCCTGATCTCCCGGCACTGCCTCGGCTGCGTCCCACAGCGGTGGCTGGCTCCTGCTGCTGAGGGTGACACTGAAACCCGGTGGCGAAACTCGGCCGAAGGACCCACGTGTCTTGAGTTTCACCTGAAACCACAACACTGTTGGTAGGTTTCTGTGCAAAGTTCAGCAACCTCCTTCTGGCTTGTGCCAGCACTTCCAGCAAACCTTTCTTTGTTAGTATTAGTTTTTCTTCAGGAATTTTGGCTGGGCCACGTGAACTGGCAGGCCTCACTCAGGCTGGGATTTACAGCTTGAACTGGTACCCCTGGGGCAAACGGGTCTCAGCGTGAGCCAGGGTAGACCTTGGCTGTGCCAGCGCATGCACTGCAGCCCTTGGGAAGGTGCTGATCTCCTAGAAGAAAACTCAACAGCCTCCATTGGGAGCTGCCAGAGACAGCAAAGGTGAATTCACTACTAGAGCAGCCATTTGGGGCTCCCAAGAGGAGAAAACTGTTTTGCTTGCCCCTGAATTGCTGGGTTTTGAGCAGCTCCGATGAGGAGCGCACCGTGCACAGCAAGAGTGTTGCAACATGCTGGTGCCAGGGGAGCTGAGGTCTGTTTGGGGATCACCCATACTGAGTTAAGAAGAATACATGGATCCAGGCCGTGTGCATTGCCAACAAAAATACCTCACTTGGAAGTGGGGGTGATGGACATAGATGTAGCACTGAGAGAGGAGCATAGAGCTTGCATTGCCCTCTGCTTTGCCCAAGCTGCCTGCATGCTGCCTTCTGTAGTGTACCCATCTCCAGTTAAACCCTGGGTCTTCAGGTCACTCTGCACTGCCTGCTAGGACAGCCTGAACCCGTGTTAATTCCAAAGAAGGTCTGCAAAACTCTGAGAGGAGAACCCCCTGCATGAGCTGTGTCCATCCAGCTCATGCCTTGAGCCCATGTGTCCACTTGGCTGTTGAAGCAGCTGGGAGGGCTGGAGGGCAGCATCTGTCTTCCCACTGACCTTCTAGGTGTCCTGGGGTGGGAGCAGGGAGACCCTAGCTGGGCTCCTAAGTCCCGCAGGTCCCACAAGCACTGTCATCCTGAATGCTGCTTCTGCGCTCTGTCACATCTCCTGGGACACAGGGGGAAAGGCTGGGAAGGGCAGAGCAGGTGGAAATTTCTCATGCTGCTCTCTCTGCAGCAGCACAAAGGACATGGGCTGCTCTGAGGGTAGGTTTGGGTTTAGCCTTTCCAGTGGGAGTGTGGCAGTAATGTGAAAAGTTCCTGTATTCATCTTGAACCCACCTGGGATTTCAGCAGTAACATCCAAGAAGCGGTCTCAGGATGCTGCCTGTGCTCTCTATGCGCAGTCTGGGTCCTGGCTCTGCAGGGAGGTTTGCCCTGACCCCATTAAGCTGAGACTTCAAAGGGATGTTGCTGAATGTCACACAAGACACGTGGCTGGGGACCACGTATCAGCTGTGCCATGGTATTTGCTCCTCTTGGGCTGAACTTTGGCTCGTGCAGTTCCCGAGGCCTACTCCGTGGGAAATGGTCCCCCAGCAGAAGTGGCAATGCCAGACCCCTGTGTTCAGGGGGTGGGAAACATCTTTACCTTCCTGTCTTAAAGCAGAGATGACTCATGGGGGAGCTGTGCTTGCTCTTTATGCACTCTCTGGCTCAAGGGACTCTTTTTTTTTTTTTTTTTTTTTTGCCTTTCAAGGTGGAACAGCTCAAGCAAAAAGCAGGGGGAGGCTCCCTCTGCTCTCCACCCTCTCCCCATCTCTCCATAACCCCATCTATGGCTAATCGCCTGCTCGTAGGGCTCAGCTCCCTGAGTCTGAATTCCTAGCTCTGACCCTGCCATACCCTGGCTGCATGCTGGGGAAGCAGCCACCCCGGGAAAGGTAAGACTGCAGACAGAGGTGGGATGGTCGAGATGGTGGCAGCAAGGAAAAGTACAAATTCCTAAAGGAAAAAATGCAGAGAGTTGGGGGGTTTGTTGAGCACCACGGTGGGGCCATCCCTAGGAGCTGTGAAGACCAACAGACAGTCCTTGGCCAGCAAAGACCCTTTGGGCACCTTTTTGAGGTGGTGACCATAATAATGCCTAGCCGAGGAGCTCATGAAGTCCTAGCTATCTTTTGTGTGCGTGTGTTGGCCAATAAAGAATTGCTTTACACTTTTAAGACCAAGCTGGTTTTCCACCCTCGGCAGGTTTGATTCATCCAGACCCCTTTTAAGCCAGCTGAGCACAGTCCCACCATCCCGCCACTCCTTCGCTCTTCTCCTGCCCTGAGCATCTCATTCTAGCTGGGGACAGTACTGGGGGAAGGGAAGGCTGTGTGGCGCTGAGAGGAGCTACCCCAGCGTGTGTTGGATAAGCAGGACTGGCCACTGGGTGCTGTACCCCCCTGTTAGCTGGCTGCCTTGCCTGTGCTAGCTCTTAACTGCTTCCTACTGCCATCGTCCGTCAAGCAGAGCTCGCATAGGGCATCCCTGCCCAGCACTGCACTGGGTGGCACAGCCTTTCAACCAAGATCTGGTGGTGTTCTGAAAGCAAGATGCCCTCCGCCAAGCAGGACAGACAGGTTCAGGGTGGGAATTACTGGGTGTGGAGCTCTTTGGCCTGGGTGATGCCGGTGGTCAGCCTTGATGGTTATGGTCCATCTGCCTTGCAGATCTCTGCATGTCAGTGTTTGCTCCACAGGGATCAGTGGCAATAATGCCAGGAATGGGACATAGCTGTGTGTCCTGTCCTGGACTAAGGAATCTGACCTGAGACTAGGTTTTCCTGCTCATGCCTCATGCTGCCCACGTTGTTGCTTCATCCTCCTGCTGTATTGCCTCATTACCTCCCCTTGAGTGGTCCTAAGATGTCCCTTCCTGCAGCAATGCCCTGCGCAGTGGAAGCAAGGTGTGAGACCACCCGCTTTGCTGGGCACCCTCTCCATCACAGCACTTCCTATGAGGGGGCTCAGGTGGCTTCCCATGGCTCAGCTTCCCCAGGGTAAAAAAAAGAGTAAGTGAGACTAGTTGTGAAGACAGTTGCAGTGCCTTGAGAGCCCTGACCCCTTAGTGAGGCTATTTTTTGACTGTTGTAGTTGTCATTGCCAGGCACTGAGCCCTTTTATTGTGTGAACCCCAAGAGATGTCCCCAAGATGCTGTTTTGGTCTGCTGTAGCATGAGATCCACAGGCTGGTCCTGCAGCTGGGTTTGCTCTGCTAGGCAGAGCTCGTGACAGGGATTCAGCTCTTCCCTTCCATATGCAAGAATGTGACAAGATAAAAATGCATGTTTCTCCCTCCACTTTCATCCTGAAATGCTCTCTAACATGCTGGACTAACAAGGACAACAGATCTGCCGCTGTTGATGTTGCTATTCTCTCTAATTTGAGAATCGCCCACGGCCCATGGGAGATCTGGGCTGTGCACGATGCAGCGATAGATAGCAGTGCTCACACCCAGATATGCAGGAGGTGGCTTAGACCAAGGGAATCTGCTGGTTATGAGTAGGCTCAGCCCTTGGAAGAGGATCTCTATCAGTTCCCGTTTGCACATTACAAGATGCTCCCTGGATCACTACGTAGTGTTTGCACTTGGGCTGATGAGCTGATCTTTCTCAATTTACTTTATTTATTTCCTGCTTTCATCACTGATCTCAATGTGAGAAGGAGCCAGCCTCCACATGCAGAGGAAGGAGAGTGCGCAGCAACAGTTGAAGGTGCAAGGGGTGCCTGGTTGACCTGAGGAAAGGGAGGTGAGTGCTCCCATGTTATATCCACAATCTGTCTACTCTGCCCAAGGCTGCCCATGCCTGATGCCTCCGAGAAGAGGTCAGCTTCCCTTGTCTTGTAACACTTCATTAGTCTTGACCAAAGAGGCTGTAGGGAGGAAGATAAGGAGGTGGCTGGGCAGCAAGTGGTGCCCCAAAGCTCCAGCAGCAGATGAGCAATAGATTAAAAAAGGTAAAAGGCTGAAAAAGATGATGAGGAAGAGACCTGCTTGCTCAGCTGCCTGACAACCTGCCTTCCCCTGCCCTTGACACCACGCTGGTGTTTCTCCCATGCCCTAGCAGAAAAGCAGCAAAAGCAGTGGTGCAGGGAAAGCCTTCCCTGCCTGTCTTGGCCACACACAGGGCATCACCAGGGTGCCTCAGCAGCACTCCTCACCGGGGCTCTGGGGTGAACGCTACTGCTTCTGTTCTGATCAAAACCAGACACAAAACCTTTTTGGCAAAGAGTGTCTGCCAGGCAATGGATCCCCTATAAGACACAGTTTCTGAGCAGGAGGAATGGCACTAAAACCAGAGGTCCGTTGGCTGAGTTGGACCAGGCAGCCAAGCTCTTGCCTGGTGCAAATCCCTTGGGCTCCCTTCCTTCATGGTGCAGACCATTTCTATCATGGCTTTACACTGTGCCTGACTTTGTCCATGTAGGTCTGAGTCCTGAAAATGCCTTAACATTTGTGGTAACTAACAAATATGACAGAAAAATGCTGGCAAACATTTTACTGTGGCAAGAAGTATACAATGAGGTCTGTATAATTAAGTCAAGTGGTAACTGTCACTGTGAATGTCACTGCTACCTGTCTCCCAATACATATACATATATCACTTTCCATTGCCATTCCTTAGCCAAACATTGGACCCCAGAAACAAGGGGAGGAAGAAACACATTCCTTGTTCTGCTAGAGCCTGGGGAGAGGTGGACACCACTATGGGACTTCTGGAGGGCAACCGGTTCCATACAGAAGATGATTTTGGACTTTCAACACATGGCTGCCTTCATTCCCTAAGAGCTCCCCATAAATCACCCTGACTCCAGAAGGTGCTTTAGTGTGCCCGCAACAGCAACCAGGTATTTTCTGCACTGGGCAGTAGGTGACTTGAGTGTTGCTGCACCTGCGTCTTGCAGTCTTCTGCCCCGTGACCCTCCCTACACAGCCCAAGGCACAGCAGCTCCATCTTGGCTATTTTCAACCAATGCATGGACAGTCAGTGCTAGGCTCCCCTGGGATGCCTGGGAAAGGGGACTGCTGTGGGACGGGGACACCTCTAACCCCAGAGGCCTTTCCCATCTAGGAAAGATGGTATTAACTGCCCTGGCCTCTATACAATACACAGCAGGGGAATCCCTAAAATTCCCAAAATGCTCCAGTCTGAGAATGGAGGTGTTTAAGCCAAATAATACCCACCATTTCCATCCCCCTTAATTCCAGGCAGGGGAGGGTATGTAGTCTTGGTCTGTCCTCTCCTACAGCTCGCTTCCTTTCTTTCCCCGGCTGCTTTCCTATTTTTACCTTTCTTCCTCTCTATCCCATCCTGCGGTTGCAGGAGACCCAGCTCCTTTCCCACCTGCAGAGACCTGAACTCAAGTTTATTGTGAAATCTCAAGTAGACTTGAGAGGGCACTAAGGCAAAGGGGTCTCACTAGCTCTCCTGCTGAAGGTCCTCTGTCATGCCCTTTCTGATGGAAGGGACTTGCACTTTCTCTTACGGATTATTTAATGCAAAGTAGGAAAGCTTTCCAAAGGAGAGATGGGGAAATCTCACCCATGGCTTCTGACACTCAGGGTGGCTGTTAGCACAGGGGCTGTTCTCTTCAGTTTTGGGTCTGATTTCTTCAGGGAGAGAAGGAATTTGAGTATGGGTTTCCCTGCTCATCAGGTGAAGACCACTGGGTGAAGGAGGTCAGTGCTGATTCCTCTGCATTGTATCTGAGGCTTGACAAAGCCTTGGGAGCTGGACTGATGGGCCAATGCCTTGCCAGGAACCCTTCTTTTGCACTACCTATGTTGTACTAACATAGTTCTTGCTTGGCCAAGAATGCGCCATTAGTAATTTCCATTGCTTGGCTTTGGTGAATGGTTTGACCTTGAGAGTTTTCAGGGTTCTCCTCTGAGCCTCGTTCTTCGGGGCAAAGCGTATTCGTTGTCATCGGTTCCCTGACCCAGGAAATCACTGGTGCAGGAAGGCTGGTGCTGGTCTGCGTTGTGTCTGCTGTGGCCCATGGAGGGCTCCTCTGCAGCTCAAGTGTCTCATTTCCCCTGTGCATCTGAGCAATTGTGTGCTGCCACCCACAGTGACAAAAAACCCTGCTTATCAAACGGGATTCTGGATCACCTGACTGTCATTAAGGCTTGCCAGGACCAACTATGAGACCATTTTGTCAAATTCTGTTGTCTTTTGTTTGACTTTGATGGGAGCTTTGTGTTAGTATGAGCTTCAAAGCCTGATCTTAATAAGAATAACATGACCCCATGATTATGTCCTCTTGCACAGGTCTCAGTCTCTTTGCGTTGGTAATAAGTGGGGATCTCCTGAATGCACCATTTGTGTGGGACAGAGGTGTGGGTGGCACATCAGTCTTTTTGGGAAAGCGTGAGTTGAAGCACCTCTTCAATGCTGTTTTACATAAAGGGAGGATTTGGTGCAGACACTGCCGGGGCTGGGTTTCCCTGGTCGTGCTGCAGAGCCAGTTTCCCGACCGGAGGATCAGGAGGTGAAGTCAGCCCAAGTGTCCATTGGGTTGGCATCTCGTGTCTACCCAGGGAATTTTACTTGGAGTATAAAAACCCACAGCTTTCTACCAGGCATAGGGCCAGTCATTGTCGGGAACCCAGTGCCTTGTGTAAGAGCTGTCTCATTCTTGCCTTACATGCATTATCTCCCCAGTGGCATGGGTTTGCTTCCCATCTAGTGACTCAGCAAACTAACCTTGGCACAGAAAAGCCTTTCTGTACTGAATAACCCCTACATAACACCATTTTTGGAAGTGTGCTGGTTTTGGCTGGGATAGAGCTAATTTTCTTTATAGTAGCTAGTATGGGGCCATGTTTTGGATTTGTGCTGAAAACACTGTTGATAACACAGGGATGTTTTCGTTACTGCTGAGCAGTGCTTACACAGAGTCAAGGCCTTTCCTGCTCCTCACACCACCCCACCAGCGAGCAGGCTGGGGGTGCACAAGGAGTTGGGAGGGAGCACAGCCAGGACAGCTGACCCCAACTGACTCAAGGAATATCCCAGACCATATGATGTCATGCTCAGCATACAAAGCTGGGGGAAGAAGAAGAAAAGGGGGGATGTTCAGAGTGATGGCGTTTGTCTTCCCAAGTAACTGTTATGCGTGATGGAGCCCTGCTTTCCTGGAGATGGCTGAACACCTGCCTGCCGATGGGAAGCAGTGAATGAATTCCTTGTTTTGCTTTGCTTGCGTGCACAGCTTTTGCTTTACCTATTAAACTGTCTTTATCTCAACCCATGACTTTTCTCACTTTTACTCTTCCAATTCTCTCGCCCATCCTGCTGCGGGGGGAGTGAGCGAGCAGCTCTGTGGTGCTTAGTTGCTGGCTGGGGTTAAATCACGACAGTCCCACAGAAAACAGACCTATAATCACTACCACCTTGCCATTAACCTTGTCTGGCTCTAATCATGTTGCCCAGAGGCACGCAGTGTCCATCCACCACTGTAACACACCTTGGAGGGGAGAAATGAGAAATTTCTCTTGAATGCATTGCTCAAAAAGGCCTGGTTTTCTTTTCTGACTCTTTCTGATTTCAAATCAGCAGGAAATAGCCATGGGGAACGTTCGAATGCTGATAATAATAGAGATTTTCACACCAGAAGGTGGAAACCAATGGGAATGTTATTCTGAGTCTGGCGCCAGAGATGCCCCCAAGACATACAACAGAGGCCAAGGGTCCCATTTCTGTGCCGCGATATTCATATTTTTTCCAGGAAAAGGATTTGGGATTCATAGATTTTAAAGCCCAAGAACACCGTTAAGTTAGACCCAGCATTTCCAATCAATCCACAATAGGGACAGCAAGTGGGACCTTCTCCTTCTCTTGGGAAACCTTGCTCTTGAAGATCCCTGAAGCTACCTGTGGCTTTAGTACAACTCTTTCAGTCAGCTTCAACAGGTCTTGGACAGGATTTTGAGCTTGCAAACACTTCAGGGCAGGAAACGTCTGCAGAAGTTTCCATCGTGCCTAGCAGGGTCAGATCGAATCAGTACAGATCTCGGTGAAATTAATTTGTTACTGCTGCTGCTTTTAGTGATAATAGCGTACATTACAAAGGAAAAGCAATAAATTTATAAGGGAGATATACACTGAAAATAAACAGTGAGGTTTCAGCTGTGCTTTGAAGTACCATGGAAAGGCCCAGAGGCAAAGAAACTCTGGGAACTGCTTGGTCCATTGTGTCAGATGTGCAGAGGAAAAGTTTCTTGTACCAGCGGGGAGACTGAAAGGTGTAAGGAGAGGAGAAATGCCCTCCCTGAGGGCTGGTTTTGCTGGTGGGCTGGGCTTTTAAATGGAAGGTGATATTCTGAAAAGCAAGATGGGGATGTAGGAAACAGCAAGGGCAGTGCAGAGAAGTCCTCATGGAATATTTCTGAACCTTGGAGGGAGGTGGTTTCTAATCGCTCTTCCCAGGAGAACAACCATAAGAGCATCCAAGAGGAGCTGGGATTTTGTGAGTGGCACATCGCCCTTTGGTCACAGAAGCACCAGCTGTCAGCATGGGAACACAGAGGTCACCAAATGGATGACACCCAGGTGGACGAGTGTTATACCTCTCTGGCACTTCCCAACAAAGCTGGCAGCAGATTTAGGGTAAAAAACCTTGCCGTGCTTAATAAAACCAAAAGGAAAATTGTGAGAGGTGGAAATGGAGCCAGAGCACCATTCCCTGTAACCAGCCTTGCCTGGGGAGGGAGTTCCCACCATGTCTCCTTCAGAAATGAATGAGTCAAGGAGATGTTACCACGGGCACAACAGGGCGCGTGGACGTGCACAGGCAGAGCAGGGAGGCAGCTTTGCTCCTCGGGTGATGGGAATGGGGAGGATAACTCAGGAGACCTTTTTTACAGCCAAGGTCTCCATGGATCAGGTCAAACAGGTCCTCAAGAGCAGAGGTACCACAGACACATTGACATGCTGAAGCCTGGCTGTGGCACCAGGAGAAATTCATACACTTGGAGCCTGCCTGAGCTCAGTGGCTGCTGCAATAGCAATTGGGTTTGGGGGCAAAGACAAAGAGGTTGCTCCTAGCTACTCCTTCCATCTATCCTCCTTTTCTTCCTGTCATGGTTTAACCTGGCAGGCAGCTAAACACCACACAGCTGCTCGCTCACTCCCCCCGCAGCAGGATGGGCGAGAGAATTGGAAGAGTAAAAGTGAGAAAAGTCATGGGTTGAGATAAAGACAGTTTAATAGGTAAAGCAAAAGCTGTGCATGCAAGCAAAGCAAAACAAGGAATTCATTCACTGCTTCCCATCGGCAGGCAGGTGCTCAGCCATCTCCAGGAAAGCAGGGCTCCATCACGCATAACAGTTACTTGGGAAGACAAACGCCATCACTCTGAACATCCCCCCTTTCCTTCTTCTTCCCCCAGCTTTGTATGCTGAGCATGACATCATATGGTCTGGGATATTCCTTGAGTCAGTTGGGGTCAGCTGTCCTGGCTGTGCCCCCTCCCAGCTTCTTGTGCACCCCCAGCCTGCTTGCTGGTGGGGTGGTGTGAGGAGCAGGAAAGGCCTTGACTCTGTGTAAGCACTGCTCAGCAGTAACGAAAACATCCTTGTGTTATCAACACTGTTTTCAGCACAAATCCAAAACTATAAAGAAAATTAGCTCTATCCCAGCCAAAACCAGCACAGGGACACATAATCCTCCCTCCAGTTTGAGTATCCTGCACGTGGGCTTGGAGCCAAAATGTAGGGTTTGTCTGGGAGCCACTCATCTCGGGCTGGCTCGGGGATGGACGTGCACTTGGTGGGCACGTTTGCCATGTGAGTGCCACATGCCTCCTTAAGAGAAGGATAGTATCCTCCTCTTTCTTTCCCTTCCTTGCTGCTCCTTGGATTAATTTTTCTTGATGTAAGAGAGCCGAGTGCTGGCTGATTGGGCCATGACCTGAGTTTTATATAATGCATTGTGCAATGCACTTTATGTAATCAGAGGTTTCTTGTGTAATTTATTTGCAGGGCATTTGCTGAATCAAGGACGAGACCTGGTTCCTGTTATATGGGAGAAGGCTAAGTGGAGGGGCACAGATGGGTTTGCTGTTTCTGGGCTGCCCGCTGCCTGGGAGGGTGTCGTGTCAGAGGGCCAGGAAAACAAATCCATGCAGCTGTGGGTTTGATGGTTCTCTGCCCATGTCCACCTCCAAAAAGGTTTCTCCATTCTTAAAAAGAAAGAAGGCAGGGCTTGAGTTTTCCCTTCTGAGGGCCAGGTCTAAAGGGGCTCAGCTGCCCCCACTTTCCACCGGTTATAGTGGGAGTCTCAGGCATGACTTTCACCTTTGATGCCTCAGTGATGTGCTTGGAGTTAAACCTCAGCATTTCCTCCCCAAGGGGGCTGGATTGTGCCAGAAAGTGGGTCAGGAATGTGAGCTGAGGATGTGATTCAGGCTGTGAGCTGAGGATATGACCCCTGTGGCATGAGATTAAAATCCAGTTCCTCCTGGCAGCTGCAGCCTGAGAGCACAAAACGTGCCTGCTGTTCACATTACCCACTGAGGTGGTTAATCCATCAATGGGGCCTTATCCGTGCCCTAGGAGTGGAAGCATCCACATCCAGGCTGCAACAGAACAGCTAATGGGCTGGAAACAGCCGATGCATATGCCAAATGGAAGAAAAATAGCTATGGGTCCGTTTCACGAAACAGGCTCTGGCTCAGCAGCACTGGCTCATTGCATGGCCAGCGCATGAGCTGTCCTAAGGGGTGGTCAAATGGGGTGCTGCAGCATCCCAGAGCCTCCCTGGTACTCCCATTAGTTGCCTCCAGCCTTCCTCCCCACCCCGTTAAAGGAGAAGTCTGGTCCTTCTTGCCGAGATTGCTAGGGATGTGCTGCAAGCGTGGCTGTGACATGGCATGGCTTGCACAGCCCGGAGAGATGGGACTGCCCTGTCCATCTCACTGAGCACCAGGGCCCTCGCAATACTCTTTCATGCTACAGAAGCTGTGTGTGTGGGATAACTTGGGATTTTATGTTCTTTTGTATTCCTTTAAATTATAAGTATTTCACAATGGCAGGAGAACCTGACACCTGGCCGTGTGTGAACCAGGAGGCTGGTGGGATTGTCAGGCATGTGAACAATGATGTCCTGCATGAAAAACTACAGAGGAGAAAGCTGTAGGGCTTTGGGTGCTAAAGCACTTGCTCCTCAGTCAGTTCAGGTCTAATTAGTAAGGGAAATTCTAGTGATTAGAAGATCCTGATGAAAAGCAAAGAAGATATACAATGTGGTAGACCTTTGTTCTGTCTTAATCTGTGACCTGAACTAGCTGAGAAGCTTGATGTCAGTTAAAATATTCTTCAGCATGAAGAGAAATAAAAGAGGGAAATTTAATGAGATAGGCATTACCAGATCCTTCATGGATCTGCTTGGCTTGTCCTCACCACCTCTGCAGGAGGTGGAGTGCTCTGGTCTCACTGCTGAGCATAGTCTCTACAGGACACCCTACATGAGACACCCCACATGAGATACCCCCCAAAACTCTTGCCCATGGAGCATTTCAGAGTAAAGGTATTCAATCAAAAGTCTCTGGACTTAACGCTTTTGATAAAGCTAGAAAATTTTCTGAGACTTCCTCTTCATCCAGTCTCCTGTTTCTTGCTGCTATTTTACATTGAATTTCAGCTTGCGCTGAACCGTGTATGAAAAGCCGGGATGACTCTGATGGGTTTCCTGGTTGCTGTTCTCGAGGCATGCTATTCCTTGTTTTAGTCACCTCAACCACCAAGCAGCCAAGGCGTAGAGTCCCAAGTAGACGTTGAAACTCCACCTTGCTGGGAGCTCAGAGGGTCACTACCTTCCACAGGTGAAATGCAAAGTGAAAATGGGTGTTGCGTCAAGATGAGATCTTTGCAGTGAGGCATATTGTGCTGGGTAATGGCTCGGGCATTAGGAAAGCTGCACTTTTCACTTTTGCTTCTGGGAATCCCTGCGTGAACTTCCTTGTTCCTTGGAAATAACTGGAGCTGCATGGTGCCAACATTGCAATCACATGCTCATTTGCACAGGTTGTTACGAGACATGCACTATTTGGGCTGCATCTTGCAGACCCTCAGCAAGGAATCAGGAGGTGTTGGGAGAATTTCCCACTCGGAAGGAGAGATTTAATTAAAAAATAAATGATGTGACTCATTGCAGATGGAACAGAGGTTGTCAGTGAGCTGTCTACTGTGGTGGTCGTCTCTCGCTGGAGAGGCTGAACTAAGCAATGTTTTGAATAATTCAAATGTTTTTTCCCTTGCAGTTGGCATTCTGGAGTTCCATAATGAGACCACTGTACGGTCACCATGCCCAGACCCATCAGCTCTTTGCTCATCATTTTTGTTAGCTCTGACTGGAGAGAAGGAATGCAATTCAAAGAGAATGGTGCAGGTTTCGGTATGAATGCAGGAATAGTCCTCTGTATAAACAGGGGAGAGGCAGACAAACAGTCGAGTAGACTGCAGCTGTATAGAAAAGGCTTTGCAGGTGGTTATAGTAATTATCAGCTGACCATAAGTCAACAGTGTCATGGTGTTGCAAAAAAGAAAGGAAAAGTTAAACATCCCTGAGATGTATAAACAGCAGCATTGTTTGTAGGACACATGAAATGGTTCCAACAATCTGTTAGTGTGGACCATGCCTACACGGCAGTAATATGACCAACCCTGGGCACCGCCCTTCAGGAAAGATACGTACCAGTGGGAGAGAGTCCAGAGGAATGCAACAGAAGTGATTGGAGGGTGAAGAAACATGATGGATGGGGAAGGACTGATGAGACGGGGGTTGTTTAGTCTAGAGGAGCGATTTTTTGGACTGTGCTCTGTTGTCTTTTGATCTATTTTTAAAGGGTCTGGAAGAGGTGACTAAGAAAATCAAGTTTCTATATGCTTTAGAGATGTCTACAGATATCTCTAAAAAGGTCTGCACTTGCAGGAGAACTTATTTAGGGTCCAACACTGAAGTGAGAGACACCAACCCACTGCTGTTGCACAGAGAAGAGTTAAAGTAGCTGGTATAGTGCTGTGTTTTAAATGCATGAGAATAATGTTGATAACACACTGATGTTTTAGTTGTTGCTAAGTAGTGCTTACACTAGTCAAGGACTTTTCAGCTTCCCATGCTCTGCCAGGTGCACAAGAAGCTGGGAGGGAGCAGAGCCAGGACAGCTGACCCAGACTGGCCCAAGGGCTATTCCATACCATATGACGTCATGCTCAGTATATAAGCTGGGGGAAGAAGAAGGAAGGGGGGGGACGTTCGGAGTGATGGCGGTTGTCTTCCCAAGTAACCGTTACGCGTGATGGAGCCCTGCTTTCCTGAGGATGGCTGAACACCTGCCTACCAATGGGAAGTAGTGAATGAATTCCTTGCTTTGCTTTGCTTGCGTGCACAGCTTTTGCTTTACCTATTAAACTGTCTTTATCTCAACCCATGAGTTTTCTCACTTTTACTCTTCTGATTCTCTCCCCCTTCCCACCGGGGGGGAGTGAGTGAGCGGCTGTGTGGTGCTTAGTTGCTGGCTGGAGTTAAACCACGACACACAGAGAAGACTGGAAGGGTCCCAGTGCCAATTTTTAAATGCATAAGATTTAAAATGAATTTTTAAATGCATCACATACACGAAAGAAGCTGAGTATATTGAGCAATACTAATCCACTAATCCAGCCCCAGGTATCAACGAATTGCTAGGCAGACCTCCCCAAGTCTATTTTTCTATGATTCTACATCACAAGACTGGCATGTTGATTCTAGGAGTTATATGCAGTGGCCTCAGATACTCCTTTTTTACAGCATCTGATTTGATCCTAACTTTTCACAGTGCTGACAAGTAAACCTTCCTGAACATTATCGAACTGTCCCCTAATCTGTGCCATCTTGAATTTTACCTGGTAGCAGCAAGACATAAGATATTATTTCCAGGAAGGGCAGGCAGAAACCTTGGCTGTGATGCTACTGTTGTTGTTTGACAAGGATACGATTCCTCTAAAAACACTTGCTGTGGCTTGAAGGAAGCAAAAGCTGCAGTTATTTACAGCAATATCTCTATTTGCTAGCAAGGAGAGATGTTTCAAAGCCAGTCAAAGCCTTATTGTATATGTAACTTTTTAAGAGAGGCAGTGCTTCTTGCAGAGGACCTCACTAAAAGGATGAGAAAGAGCAGAAGGGCTCATGGTCTTGAAAGGTGGTTTGAGGACAGGGTATTTAATGAGGATGATCCAGGTGAGGTCAGACACTTGCAGTCTGCATGGGCAGATTCAAGACCTCTGTAATTGTAGTGCAAGGGCAGGGGCTTGCTTTTTTTTGCTATTTTGGTTCTATTCCAGTTACATTCACTGCAGTTCATTTTCAGTTTTAAAAGCTTCTTGTCTCTCAAATCCTTGACCGATGTAACTAAAAGGCTCGGGTAAATCAAGGCACAATTTAGAAGTGGGGCAGTCATTATGTCTCCGGCATGCAGTAACTGATTGCCCCACATCATTAGCTTCACAGCACTGATGAAAAATGCATCTCACCTCAATGTGGACACCACTTGGGGCACTTATATGTGCTGCCTGATTTTTCTTAACAGACTCTCTTTTAATCCTGGTTTGTGGAGAGGGGGTTTCCACTCCAGAGGGTTTCCTGGATATCCTTGCCTAGGAATTACAGGGCAACATAATCAAAGGCAAAGTTATTTTGTAGGGTGTTAACATAAGCAGAAAGTGAACAGTGTTTCATGCTAACTGCAACCCCTTTGCAGAAAGACCTTACAGGGATTACTGCTATAAACAGCCTTACCCTTTTGCCCAAATTAGTAGAAGAGCTGGTGCAAGCATCGTCAGTAGCTAAGAGGCTTCACAGGTGGCAATAGCATTTCCTTGTTGGAGAATCCTTATAGGCATGTCAGAAATAAACTCTTAGGTTGAATGGACAAACACAAGTGCTATTAATAAGTCATATGAAATGGAAGAAATCCTTTAAGCCTGTTATTCAGAAGAAGTCATCTAAAGACTTGTCTTGAGATAGCAAATCTCAGTAACTAGCCAAAGCACAATCAAATCGTACTGGTCTTCTTTCCCATTGAAATTTTGTTAGTGGTTCATCTCCAGGAAAACATGTCCCAATTGAGATTAATAGGGATATCCTGAATTAACCACAATGTTTAAAAAAACCCACTAACATCTATAAAGATGTCAGTCTGATTCATGGGCAGTGGTTTAAATGCTTTTCCCCATCCAGAGTGAAGTCGTCTCTGATATGTCATTTTGCTGAAACTTTGCTGAGTCTGACAATTGTGTTATGTGATACACTCTTTTATTTCTGTTGTTCCCCTTGCTGGGGTTGTTTGCAGAGAGGGTGTGATGAGTGTTAAGGGATGAGGATAGAGGACACATATACATGTTCAATTCAGAGATTTTTTTTAGGATCACTTCTTTCCAAAGACCCAAAGAAGAAAGAAAATGCAATTCTTTTATACTTGTCTGGATTTGAAGTAAGCTGTTTTGTTGCCTTCGTGTTCTTGCAATGAGTCAGTGTCCTCATGGGGTTAACTTGAAATTTTCAGCTCATGGCTTTGTGGGCTCTTTCATTCTTACAGAAACTATTTTTGTTTCTCTTTTTTCTTGAGTAAACAAATCAGACGACTGGATTTCAATTTGGTGAGATGCTATTCTAGATTGTTTAGGGTCTTACAGGAGTGGAGATATTTTCCCAGATATACTGGACAAACTTTACTATTTGTATAAAAGTCCTCCAGCATGTAAGTTGTCTTTTTAATGATACTAATTCTTAAAGAAATCTTGACACTTAATTTCTTTTTAAAACCCCACCATCTTTTCTTCCTAACATCCTTCAGATCTTTCTGAATTTTCTAAGGAAGTTGTCTATGTGCTGCCAGACAAATAATTTCCCAATTCTTATAAATATTCTGTATTCTGGTGGTGATCATGCCAACAATTTTTTTTTAGGGAGTTTGCCATATGCAGCATAAACCCTCCCAGATTTACATAAAAAAGCAATGAAGGGGTAATGACACGAAGGTTTGTATAAGGTGAAAAAAATCCACATCAAATTTCTTGAAAGAGTTTTGTCATCACAATCGGTTAAGGAATAACCAAGGCTAGTTAGTCTTGAATCAGAAAGATAACCGATATCTGTAGAAACTTTTCCAGCCATCTGTTGGCTTGAGATATTTGGGGGATAGAAAGTGCCTCTAGAAGAACATATTTTTCATACAAAATCTGCAGTGCCTTTTGCCCATACTTAAACTAGTGCCTTTCTCAAACTAGCATCTTTCTCAAGCAGAACGTAGGCTCATGTTTTTCTGACATAGCTAATGGTTTTAATGGTTCTAATAATAACACACTCCTACATCTTTGCTCCCAGCCAACAAGCCATATAATATTTCTTGCACAATAATATCTCATTGAAAAACATAAATATCTTACAAAGCTTGCTTTCTTCATGTAGATGTTGTGTCTAATGTCTTGTATGTGTAGGAGTTGCCTTCCCATAAGAAGACATTAATTGTTTCCTTGCCTTTTGGACCAAAGGGTCCCTGATTTTATAACCTGCTATGTAAAGCAGGTTTATAAGTTGCATGTAAAGGTTATTTTTCTGGCTTGTGAGTGAGTTCAGGTGAATGTCTTGATCTGCTGTTTTGCATCTAAATTACTACACAGTCCAGCACCACATCTCAACTGGGAGGTGGCAATTAACCGAGAGCTTCCTAAACCGCTAGCCAGCCAACTGTGATTGTCTAGGTTTCCTTGCCCACCCTGGTGGAAAGTAGCTTGAATTCCTCATGGTTTCCAAAATACCCCACCAATATGCAAGCACTGGGTTTTTAACCCTCTCCCAGCAGTGCCCTGGTTTGCACACACCTCTGAGCTAGGCAAAGACTGGTCTCAAGAGGCTCAGCAAGGGCAGGTCTTAGCGCCAGAGACCCAGGGAGTGTCAGGTCCTGGTGGACCCAACGCTGCGGAGGTGGGAGGTCTCAGGGAACATCACTGAGCCACTCATTGTTGGATTGAGCTGAAGACAAGGTGCTGTGGCTGCCCTGGGAAGCACGAACAGTGGAGGAGTCTCTCTGCAGGAGGAAATGAGCTGGGAGGGATTTTCATTAAGCAGCTTGCTGGGGACTTTGGGACTGGCAGCACTAAGTCCTGCCCCTGTGCAGGATGGGGAGAGAGATGTTAGACTGAGCATGGAGAACAGGAAAAAAGTTGGAGGTGGGCCTGATTAGCTTGTTACTTGAGAGAAATTCCAGCAGCCATACTAATTGGATGGGTAGGGATGAATTATCTCTTCCAGGTTAATGACCAAAACCGTCTACTTTTAGACAACATGAGGAAGAAGGGTCCAAACTCCGGAACAGGGAGCTGTGGAGGTGATGGTGAAGGATGTCCCATGTACTCTGCTGTAGCAAACACTACACATCAAGGTTATCCCACCAGATCTCCAGCCGACCTGGGCTTTATACCCCCAGCAGTAGGCGTGTCATGTTATAAGGGGCGGAGACAAGGGAGGGTCGACCCTTAACTCTTTCCGTACAGCACGTGATTTTCCGGTCGCCAGCCCTTATCTTTACTACATTTCCCCCTCCCTTAGCTCCAGTAGTTCTGGATCTTGCTGGGGAAGCTGCATGTAAAATAATCGATATATGGTAAGACTTATACAGACACGCATCCGTTACGTTCATGGATTTTGCCCAGTCCAGCCAGTAGTTCGTCGCGGCTCCCTCATTACTCCCCCACATCATCAGGATGCATAGGGAAATGGTAACCTGTCAAGATAAGACTCAATAGATTGATTAATGTCTATACGGTCGAATATTTCGACTGGGTACCCATTCTAGCGTCCCTTTCTCGGTTTGCACACACGCATACTCACGTCCCAGGCAACGGAGGGAATAAGGCCCCCCCCCATTCACGGGTTTGCAGGTCCCGTACTTGAACCAAAGGGTAAGGCCCTTCGTTCTCATCGAGCCGGAAATGTGCCTGGGTTGCAGTCTGGGTTTTATAGGTGTTCCCTCGAATGGTATGATTTAAGGTAATTAGTGCCGTCGTCAACAGACGCTGTGCCCGAAATAAGGGAGGGTCAAGGGGAGGGGGAACCCCTGTTCCTGGGCTTATCTTCTCCCCCTCCCTAAGTCGGTCGAGTAACCCTTTTAATGTGCGGTGCGCGCGTTCTACAATGCTTTGGCCCGTACTGTTATAGGGAATGCCATGACTCAACTGAATATCCCAGCGCGCGCAAAAGTCCTTTGTCTTCTTGCTGACATATGCCGCTCCATTATCTGTTTTAATTTTTTGTGGAATGCCAAGTTGCGCCATACAGTCCTGCCAATGTAAAATAACTGCGAGAGCATTTTGTTTAGCATGCATAGTGGCTAAAATAACTCCACTGCAGGTATCAACTGTGACATGCAGATACTTACGTGGATTAAAGGGTTCATAAATCGTAACATCAGACTGCCATATTTGGTTGGGCTGCAACCCTCGAGGGTTTACCCCTGCTTCCCAGAGGGGACCTTTGGAACACACAGGACAAGCAGCAATCACAGAGCGAGCATCTTGCAACGTAATGCCAGCGAGCCTAGCTAAACCGCGAGCTCCACAGTGGAGCAGCTCATGCAGGCGGAAAGCTCGCCTTAGGTTAGAAGTTTCTTCAACCGCCAGTATGCTCCTTGCTAAGCTGTCCGCTACTTCATTCCCAGCAGAAAGAAAACTCCGTATGGAACTATGACTATTAACATGGATAGGACAGACAGGAGCGGTTCTCATTTGCAGTGCGGTGAGCAACATTCCGGCAATCTCCGACGTTGCCCCAAGTGCCCATCGGCACTTCTTCAGTAACTTATATACATAGCAAGAGTCTGTGATTCGATCCAAGGCCTCTTCGGGCCATTGAGTGAGAGCCATCCATACCGCTTTGGCCTCAAGATACTGCACGGATTGCCCTTGATCTTGATAACTAATGTGGGTCCACTGACCATCCTCCTGCCATGTAACGACAGCTTTCCCAGTAATCGATGACGTGTCGGTAAAAACCGTGCGGCCTCCGGTGGGTTGTTCAACTATGGCACTAGCTGGCAAAAAATGGAGTACCTGGATTATCTCCCCACAGGGGTGTGGTCTTAGACCTTCAATACGACCCGTAAATTCAGCTATCGCCGCTTGCAGGAGCCCCACTTGTGGAAGTAACAACTCCCACTGTGCCAAAGAACAGGGCAATGCGATGACCTCCGGGTCCTTCCCTGTTAAGCGTTGAGTTTGCCTCCGACAGCGGAGAATAAGCTGGGATAATAATGTTGGCCAAGAAATTAAAGCCGTCTTTGGTTTGCCTTGATACAACCAAGCAAAAGGCCAGCCTTTTTCACCATTATTTTGAATTAGTAAACCATGGCCAGCGGTATCGGTCATGTAAATCAGGGCAGTGACCGGTTGTTGAGGTGTAAATCGAGTGAGACCCCAATGCTGGGCCCGCTCCATAATTGTCCTAAGAATCTCCTGATGGTTTTTTGAAAGAGTCCTTGCAGCTAGGGGGGAATCTCCTCCTTTCAGGAGTTGATATAAGGTAGTCATTTCTGCCTCAGATATTGGAATAAAGTTTCTAAGCCACAATAGTTGTCCAATTAATTTTTGTGCCTCATGGAGTGTTGTCACTGTAGTCCGAATTTCAAATGATTGTGCTGTCACGCTTCGTGGCCTCAGTTGAGTACCTAAATACTTTACTGCACGCCCTACCTGTGTTTTCCGAGGCTCAATGTGTAACCCATGTCGCTCCAAACTGACTATCAGCTGCACGCGTGCCTTTTCCAGTAACTCCTCTTGGTTGGACGCCAATAACACGTCATCCATGTAATGGAAAATGATGACCGTAGGGAAATTTTCTCAAATAGGGCGTATCGCAGCAGCTACAGCAATTTGACACAAGACTGGTGAGTTTTTCATGCCCTGGGGTAACACCTTCCATTGATATCTGGCGCACGGGTGTTGATTGTTAGGCTCAGGAACAGTAAAGGCAAAGCGTACTCTATCTTCTTCATGCAAGGGAACACTAAAAAAGCAATATCTCTAATATCTATAACCACTATTTGATAGTCAGGTGGAACCATGGCCGGAGAAGGGAGGCCCGCTTGTAGCGGGCCCATGTCTTGTATACATGCATTAACTGCGCGTAGATCATGTAGCAGTCGCCACGCTCCCGATTTTTTCTTTATCACGAAAACGGGGGTGTTCCAGGGACTTGTAGAGGGTTCGATGTGTCCTGCGTCAAGTTCGCGTTGTACCAATTGTCGAACAGCCGCCCTCTTTTCCTCTGTCTATGGCCACTGCTCTACCCACACTGGCTTATCTGTCAACCAGGTGAGTTTTAATGGGCGGACACAGGCAGTGGCCATTATGATAAATTTGTACGCAGCACTATATTCATCTTCTGCAAGCAACATCGTCCCAAGATGACAATGAGTAACTCAGAAATGGCGCGGTTACACCATGCTACCCTAGCTTGTCCGGATTCTGGATCCTTCAACATAATTTGCATTGGGTTCCTGCTTTGATGCGAGGTCTGCATGCCTCCCACGCCTTGCAGCGAACCTCTCGGTTCAAGTGGCCAATCATCTGGCCATAGATGCGATGGGATTACTGTAACGTCCACCCCTGTATCCAAAAGGGCTCTTAATACGAGGTGTGGTGTTCCCCCCAACTCTGGGAGCCATGGGGTAACTATAATATCTACTTCTGGTCGTGTGGTCGTGTTTAGGGTGAGTGCCACATACGGCGAGGCTCTATCCCCAGCCTCCTCTATTGCGCGCTCCCATCTCCCCAAGGCAGCTGAGTTGGATATTGCATCATTGGAACCGCAGGCGACTGTGCTGGTCCCGGGGAAGGAGAGACTCCCTGTGCCATACATTGCGCTGCTGTCGTCGGGCCTGTTGAGCTGATCACTGGGGCAGGTGGGGATGGCACGGCCCTCGGCCATCCCCTCTTCTCGCTTCCCCAGCCCGGTCTCCTTTGCCGATTCCCCGCTTTGCACTGTCGAGCTCTGTGGCCTAGTCGCCCGCAGCACCAGCATTGTAGGTCTCTCTCTCCTTCCCCTGTTCCGGGGGTGTTTATTTTTGAAGGGCATTGTCGCGCCATGTGTCCTTGCCCCCCACACTTACGGCACATAAGTCGTGCGCCGCGGCAGGCCGCATGGACCGCAGCCACTACCAGTTGCATACTTTGCACCTGTTCCAGCACGTAACGAATCATCTGTGAAAGCGTGGTCCCTATGGGTAACTGTCTTAGCAACACTGCGGTTTGTGGGTTTGCTTGCGTACGTGCACAGTCAAGCAATATCACCTCCTTGGCCTGCTCAGGAAGTCGAGCAACCTTGAGCGCCGCTTGCAGCCGGTCTAAAAACTTTGTGAAGGGTTCACTTAACGATTGCCGTATTTGGACCCATGGAGGCTCCCTTCTATCAAGGGCCACGATGATGCGTATCGCTTCCTGGGCAGCTTTCGAAGATGCAGCAAAATCACGCCCCCGCATTCGCTGAGCCTGTGCCTGAGGAGTTGCGAACTGCCCTTCACCCATCAACTGCTCTAAAGTCACTCCTGCCATGGGATGGCCGGCCTGCTGCGCCTTGATAACAACTTGGGTGCACCGATTCCTCCACTCCTCCCTAAACAATACCATCATCGAGGGGGTCAATACGGCCCGCATCAACTGAATGATATCAAAAGGTGCAAGCGGCATTGCAAAAACACAGTCTAGTAGGACTTGGGTTTCTGGGGAATTTAATCCATGACTTTTCACCGTTGTGACCAATTCTTTCACCAACTTTGCATCTAACGGTTGCCACTCATATCCTCCACCTGGGGCTGCTCGGATAGGAAATGCTTGAATCGGAGGGGCCTGGAATCGCACTCCTTCCAAGACACAATTTTTTGCAATCATCCGCCAATCCGTCCCATTTGCCCTCTCTTTCGGCATTCCCCCTGGCATAAGACTTTCCGCATTTGCCACCACCCCTCTCAATCGGCTGATCAATGCCTCGAGTTCCCTTGAAACCTCGTTAGTCCGTCTCAGAAGCGGGGGTGGATGAGCAACAATCGAGGATCCCTCGTCACCCCCTTCGCCCTCACTGCTATCAGAGCTCATGGGGTAATGGTGTACAGGCTCCCTCCACTGTGAGGGAATACCAGTTTGATTTCCCATTGCCCCAGGGATAGGGGGTCCCTCTGGTGGCTCAGGTATCACTGACAGTGCCGGGGGAGCCCTACCACACCACCCCCGATGTCCTGCACTCCACTCTCTGTGTGTCCAGCACTCGTCGATCACTGGGATACAACGGGGCGTCCTCAGGTGTTTTGCCTTCTTTTTCTCCTTCCCGCCATCTTCCTTCACGTAGTTCGCGATACCGCTGGGATCCCACATCGGCCCCCGGGACCCAATCCAGCAACCTATCAGTCAGCTCCCTTTCCACACATTGTTGCAACTCGCCCCAGGGGTATTGAGGAGGTGGCGGATCCGCTGGTGCAGGAGGTGCCGAAGGTTCCGTGGGTGGCCGCTCTAAACTCCCCACTTGTATCGGGAACACCTTTCCCGACTCCTTTGTTCCTGCTGCACCATAGTCTCCCTGCACCCCCCCTTCCTCCGTTGGCTCAGCCCCCAGTAACGACAGTTCCATCTGTGTCCCACAGGCCACTCCTTCCCAGCCAGCCTGTGTCCCCTCCGAAACTAAATTTGTTGGCTTTTCATTCCCAGGAGATTCATGCCCCATCAGCACACCACGTGCGGCAGGCCGGCGCCGCCTTGCCACAAACCCCCTCTTGAGCACCCTTGTCGTTACCGACTTTAGTACCTTTATGAGTTCCGCGAGCTCCATCGCTGTTGCCTGATCACATCGGGGTCACCACTGTGTAGCAAACACTACACATCAAGGTTATCCCACCAGATCTCCAGCGGACCCGGGCTTTATACCCCCAGCAGTAGGCGTGTCATGTTATAAGGGGCGGAGACAAGGGAGGGTCGACCCTTAACTCTTTCCGTACAGCACGTGATCTTCCGGTCGCCAGCCCTTATCTTTACTACACTCTGCCTGCAAACTGGGGGAAGACTGGGGAGTAATTGAGATTAGGTGGTAATTGCTTCCATCTCATGAGCAGGGGCACAGCAAACCATGTAGCTTTGTGCTGAGTGCCCTGTTGTGGCTGAAGGATTTTTTCTGAAAGATGGGCCCGTCCCCAAAGGACTCTGCTCCATCAATGAAGGGCATGGGGGAGCAGCTTGGGTGCAGGCTTCGTAAAATAAATGGAGAAGGGGGGGTGGCTCACATGGCTCAAGTTGGGTGCAGATGACACTAGGCTTGGCCCTAAATGTTGGTATGAACCTATTCCTTGGGTGCATGCTGACGTTTTTGGGTAGGTCTCCCACCTGAACCCCTTCAGACTATTGCAGCAGCAGCCCAACGTGACTGGTGAGCATCCCCGGCCTGGGAAAGTGTCCTTCAGCCCCATGAAGATGTGAATCTTGCTTGATGGTCCTGGCTTATCCTACTCAACGCCAACTGTGGAGGCACCCCCTGGGGCAAGGAACAGCATAAAAAAGAAATCACTGTGAAAGTAAAACCCGACTTCTCTTTCTCCCAGCTGCTGATGAATAACACTCTTGCAACATGAGTTGGCAGGGTCCCTTTGGAGCAGAGTGACTGAGCACAAGGTGAGGCGACGCTGTGCTGGGGAGAGGCTGGGTGCATGGAGGCAGGTGGGCCCTGGGCAGCCAGTGTCTCAACCCAGCTGGGTCTGGCAGCAGAACTGGGGGTGGCAAGAGGGATGGGCACTCTGTGGGGACCTCGAGCAGAGGGGTGCTGCTTCCATCCCTCCTCGTTGAATCACATACATTGTGTCACCCAGGGCATTAGTCAGGGAACTGGACTGATGAGGTGACGGCAACTCCTTACCCTGCTTGCCTTGCTCTTGCAGGCTTTCCATCAGCCCCTGCTAGATGCCTCCTGCTGAACATGTGCATCTCTGGTTCCCAGCCAGGCCCCCTTGGGTTTATTCTGGCCAACCACGGGGAGAAAGGTCTGTGCTATAAATGGGCACAGACTGGTGGAAACCATGAAGTCCAGATCTGTGTGGGCAAAGGTGATGTCTCTACCATGCAAAGCCCTTGTACACACAATGCTGTTTTCCCCTAAAATCGGCAGCAACTTGCAAAGCCTCCAGTGAATGCAGCTACTCTGGCATGAAACCTTGGTGAGGGCTTGTGAAAGGGGGTTGGTGATACCAGCACACGCTGGAGCTGGGAGACCACAAATACCGGCACCAGCACCCTGGTGATGACTGCAGAACCCTTATTCTCCCCGGCTCACATAGGTGCCCCAACCCTGCCTGCATATCCCTGCCATGTGCAATGCTTGTGATCTTCACGCTGGGCTTCTGGCAGCTGGGAGCTGAGCTCAAGGGAGGTTGCAAATCACACCAAACCTCTCAATTTGAAACCTCCAACCCTTCTTGCTGATCTGTCCTACTCCCTCTGGCTTGTCTGTGCTGTTTCAGAGGTGCAGTGCCTGCAGTTGGACACTGGACTCCAGCTCCAGTTCCATCAGCACTGGAAAAAGCAAAATAATTACTTCCCATGCCCCAGTTCTGGCTCTCCCGTCCTTACCACCCACACAATAGCCACCATTTTTTCCCTGAGTACTACAGACTTTTAGTTTGGTTTATTAAAGTCATTTATATTCTACTTGAGTCTGTTCTCCAAAGCCCTCCCAGATTCACTTGTAAGCCTGCTCTTTTTCTGCCTGGGAATCAGTAAAACTACAGACCAAAAGCATGCCCAAGGCTGGCCCCTCTGAGCATCCTTTTGAGATGTTCCCATATTTGAGAGCATGCTTTGCACAACAAAGTTTCTGGGCACAGATTTTTTTTTAACCAGAACCGCAGTCGCACTCTGTTGATTTTGTTATAGGATTTCATGCAGGACAGTGCCAAGAGTGGTATCTCATCTCCTGATTCCTCCCAGACCATGAGGTAATCTGCCAGGAAACAGGTTTGATATGATGTGGTTTCTTCTCAACAAACCCATCTTGGCTGCACCTATCACCTCATTACATTCCCAGCACTTACAAACGGATCAGTTAATAGGGCAAGAGGGGATCTTTCCGGGTACAGAAGGTGGCTTGACCAAGCTGGGATTCCTGGTGTCCTCCTGGGCCTGCTTTTTAAAGATAGATATTGTGTTTGCCCTGCACCAGTCCTATGGGAATGCCAAGAGACCTCAGAGATAATTACTAATGGGTCTGAAGTGTCTCCAGCTGCTTCCTTAAGTACCCCTGGTTTATTAAACTCTGCCCACTGGGCTTCGGCCTGTGTTTTTCCTATTCTGGACTCTTCTCCCACCCCTTATTAACACTTTCTCTTGTTGGTAGCTTGTCCCAGTTAACCTTTTCCTACATCTGAAGCATGGCACAGGACGTACCAGCTTTCACTCAGTCACTTGCTATGTGTTCTCTTTTCCTGTAAATAGCAGGTCTGCATTTCTTCATCTTCTGCTTACTTCCAATGTGATTCAAGAACCTCTTCTATAGAGCCTCTTATATATCTCACTAGCTTCTAACCCTTGCAGGTTCTTCATCCTATCTGAGTTTATCCTCATCTGCCTGGGCCTTTCCATCACGCTCATCATTACTCATATGACAGCATTTCCATTTGTTGTATAATTCCTTTCCGATTCCCAGGTCACCAACCAGTGCCTGATGCTGTCACTGTCATGTCTCACTGTACTTCCTCTCTCCCCTGCTCATCAGGACAGATTGCCTTTTTGTGCTTAATTAAGGGCATGTTCGTGTGATTGCAAGAGAATTAAGTCAACATGTCATAAGAAATAATTACCTGTCAGATGAAACATAGTAACTGACTCTCTCCTTCTGTTTGAGCCTGTCCTGGTTGTGAAATTAAATTTAAACACCTTCATGGCTGAGTTAAGCAAACCCTTTTTATCTCATTTGCAATGGACTAGTCTTTTGCATATAGTCAATTATCACATTAGTTTATTGGCAGTAACGCCTTCCGATGCACTCATTGATCTCCTGTGATGAGTAAACACATCCATAATGTCTTTTCATAGAATCATAGAATCCTAGAATAGTTAAGGTTGGAAAAGACCCTTAAGATCATCAAGTCCAACCATTAACCTAGCACTGCCAAGTCCACCACTAAACCATGTCCTCGAGCACCACGTCTATCCATCCGTTAAATACCTTCAGGGATGGAGACTCGACCACTTCCCTGGGCAGCCTGTTCCAGTGCCTGACTGCCCTTTTGGTGAAGAAGTTTTTCCTAATATCCAACCTAAACTTCCCCTGGCGCAGCTTGAGGCCGTTTCCTCTCATCCTATCACTCGTTACTAGGGAGAAGAGACCGACTCCCACCTCACTACAGCCTCCTTCCAGCTAGCTGTACAGAGCAATAAGGTCTCCCCTCAGCCTCCTCTTCTCCAGACTAAACGACCCCAGCTCCCTCAGCCGCTTCTCATGAAATTTGTGCTCCAGACCCTTCACCAGCTTTGCTGCCCTTCTCTGGACACACTCCAGCACCTCGATGTCCTTCTTGGAGTGAGGGGCCCAACACTGAACACAGGATTCAAGGTGCGGCCTCACCGATGCCGAGTACAGGGGCACCATCACCTCCCTGGTCCTGCTGGCCACACTGTTCTTGATACAGGCCAGGATGCCATTGGCCCTCTTGGCCACCTGAGCACACTGCTGGCTCATGTTCAGGCGGCTGTCAACCAACACTCCCAGGTCCTTTTCTGCCAGGCAGCTCTCCAGCCACTCCTCCCCAAGCCTGCAGCGTTGCATGGGGTTGTTGTGACCCAAGTGCAGGACCCAGCACTGAGCCTTGTTGAATCTCATGCAGTTGGCCCTGGCTCAACGATCCAGCCTGTCCAGGTCCCTCTGCAGGGCCTTCCTATCCTCCAGCAGACCAACGCTCCCACCCAACTTGGTGTTGTCTGCAAACTTAGTGAGGGTGCACTCAATCTCCTCATCCAGATCATCAATGAAGATGTTTTGGTAGCACACAGGCTCTCTTGCACTTGCAGTATTGATTTAGACCTTTTTTTCCCTAAGGTGAATTCCTCAAGTCTGCTGATTGCACCTTTTCTGAAACCCATTATCCATGTTTGAAATCTCTTCTTTGGAGCCCACTGTCCTTATTCTGCTACTGCCACACAAGATCCAATAGTACAAGTGATGTGGGAAGGCTGGTGAAGGATAGCTCAGTTTGAACTAATGTGTGTATGGAGAAAAACAAAGTCCACCTTATCTTTTCTGCTGTGGCCTCCTCCAACCTGCAGAACACAGGGGAGAGTTTCTACCTGATACCCTGAGGGCAGCTGTCAGTCCTGTCCCTTTTGACACAAAGGCATCTTCCAATGTGAGGTCATTGGTCAGGGCCAGTAGGAATCTCACAGAGGAGGAAGTTGTGGGATCTGATAGATGGTGGAAGATGGGGATTAAGTGGCCTCACCTTCACAAGGCCACTTGTATTTCCTTTCTTCTCCTTTCCTCATCTTGGCGTGCATTTACCTTACAACTTTCACTGTGACAGGAAACAGCTAGAGCAGAGATCCATGTCATGAGTAGTTCAGATGTTTGCATGATCCCAATTTATCCAAGGGTCTAGGACAATTTGCAGATGTCATTTGATAAAATGTGGCTAGGTCTGGTCTGCCCTCATAAGCAGATCTGTATTGGGGAACACAGAAACACTAAAAGCAGGTCCACTATTTGGACTGAATCTGTAGCACTGGTGAGACCTTGTTTCTGGTGGGGTTCCCTTGCAAGGGCGGTTAGGGGGCTTAGCCTTTCTGCAATGAAGAGAGGTCAGCCGTTCGGCAAACATAGAGATGGGGAAGGAGATATGATGCTGCAGAGGGTGTGAGAGAGTGTAAAAGTAGTGAGTGTGGGAGCCAGGACAAATAAGACAATAGAGGCAGACGGGGTGGGGTTGCTCAGATGGAAATCTACCTCCTCTTAGATAAAGAAGCATAAACAGGAAGATGCTGTGATTCATCATTTATTTATTTTTGCTTCTTGTTGGATAGTAAGAGACAGATTGGATGTCTGCAATTTACTTTTTGACTCTGCATTCGTCAGGGGATCAGGCAAGTTCCCTCTTTAATGATCCCTGCCATAATCTCAAGTTCCACACCCTGGAGTCAGTAGTGTTTATGGCCACTGGTATGTCTCCCCTTGGAACCTCCAGGCAGAAGAGACAGAAAAGAGTCAGGCTCCAGGTCTGGAGTAGGGCACAACACCTACTTTTTAATCCATTTATTTCTGTTTAGCACAGTTTAGTCCTATTTATACTGAAGCCATTAAATCTGTTGGCTTAGGTTTTATGATTGAGCTAGCGTTATAATGTGGACATGACCCAGATTTATTCATGGCTGCAAAACAGATCTGGCAAGAAGCTGTAAGAAGAAATTCTGCATGTTAAGACTTAGATTTTCTGTCAAAGCTGGTAAAAGTACTCAACATGAAGGTAAGCAGCTGGTTTTTGTAAGAAGGCAACCCAATAAATGTGGGTCAGTTTGGGAGATCTGGGCCCAGACATGGTTGGCAAGGCTTTAAAAGTTGGTTCTTTGAGATGTTTTGGAAATACGTGGTTCCAGGAGCTTGAGGGATGGGAACAAAAAGGGCTGTAGCTGTGTAAAATAATATCCCTGAAAAATCAGTCCATATTTAAATTGTTTGTTCTCTCTGAATGTTTGAGCTCATCCCAAATGCACAATGGGATCCTGACAGTACAAGACACTCAGCAGAATCTCAAGGGGATGATGGAAAGTACTAAGGAAGAATATTGCTCCTAAAAGCAATGTTATAACCAAGAGCAAACAGTGTTCCTGAAAGCACCACAGCCACCAGCAGAACATATCGCTGAGCTTCTGTGATGTTCAAGCTGCACAAACTGACTCCACCATAGCCAGGAGTCACTGGGGAGCAATTTATGAAGAGGAGAATGGGCACAGTAGACTCAAAAGGTATCAGTGTGGTGGCTCAGGTGTCAGACAAAAGGCATTTGAGTGCCTGACTCTCTGAATAGCTTTGGGCAAACACTCCGACTCCTCTGAAATTTCATCTGCAATATAAGAAGGAGACTTCCCCATCAGACTGAGGCCTTCCAGACTGATCATATCTCAGAGACACCCTGAAGCTTAAGTGTATTTCCTTAGGCTAGACCTCTTTGTCTGAGACGGGGATAGAATCAGGAGCTAGATTCTGACACCAGGATCGGAGAGGAGACATCATTATGTCACTGTGTTTCAGAGAATAGCAGTGATTTTCTGATGGGAGCTGCTTGTTTGCTGTACATCTCTCCTGGGGAGTTAGGCAGAAGTCACAGAGCAGGAGCAAAAAAAAAAAAGTGTTTGATGGTTGCTTTGACATTGGTTCTCTATCATGGTGAATGGTGGATGAAATACAGGACTGCTCAGAGAGAGTGCTGCACTGAGAGCTGCATCACCATTTCCAGACCACAACACATGGGCTCTAGGGAGTCCTCTGGCTTTGTTCTGTAGTGTGTGTAGGACATTGTATCACCACACTTTTTAGATTAGGCCTGATTGATTGTTTTTTGGGCTCTGGATGGAAGAGAAGAAACAGCTTGAGGGCCCCATGGGCCCCCAGCCGTAAGCCAACTTGGGTCCTGCTGATACTTCTCCATGTGAAGAGAGCTGTTGGCTGTTGCCATTGACTTGTGCACATTCCTGCTCTGCATCTCGTTTCATGGCACATCAGCTGCCCCATCTTTCACCTTACTGAGTAGCATCAACTTGCGTAACTCCCTTGGACTAGTACGTTGTAGTCACTTTTATTAACTGAAGACCCCTGAAAGCAAATGGGCTTTGACTTGTGAATCCTGCTTTTGTAGGTCAGAACCATTCTTGTTCTCCTGAGGACCTATTTAGGGAAGTTTATCCAGCTTCCCTGTGTGTATTTCCCTGGGTGTGTGAGTAGGAGAGCTGCTCAGGCTGCTGATATAGTGTATGCACCTGGCTCTGAACCGACCTGCAGAGAAAGTCACTGTGGCTCAAAGGCACATGGTGCTCTGCAAGCAGCCAAGCAGAAGCCACAGCCACAGGCTTCCAGATCGCTCTTTCAAGCTCTCACAGGGAAGATAATTTTACATGTCAGTGTAAATGCTAGGATGCAATTTGATGTGTTTAAGGATGCTAGAATGCCTAAGGGATTCGGTAGGTCCTGTGAGGTCAGATGGTAATTTGGAGGCACCTGTAAATGCCTGAAAACCTTTGTAATGTAAAGCTCTTCATCGTCCATGGCATGGATTTTCCAAACCCAACCTCTGCTTTCCTCCATGAATCTCTAGGACCCAGTCCACCCTTTTCCCAAAATTCCTATGTTCCTCCATGTTTTCTCCTCCTCCCTTCCCCAGCGCTCCTTGCAAAGCACAACTGCTCTTGATCCAGCGATGTGAACCCTTGACCCCTCCTCTGAGGCCTCAACAAGCTGCATCAAGCTCAGTGCCCCTCATCCCTCTTCAGAGTCCTTCCTAAATCAGTCTACCAGAGTTTGCCTAGAATTGTCTCTTTTCCAGTAAAGTCAATCTCTTTTGCTCCATCAACATGGTCAGCCCTAAACATCTATTAATCAGAGGGTATCACCTGTGTGGTCCTTGTTTGTGGAATACCCAACCTGCTCCAGTCCTCTGTCCAGCAGCCTGTTCAAAGTCCAACCTGAAACTCATTTCTCTCATGCTGCAAGAATTTGACAAATTATGACAAAATATTAAGCTCAGTTTCCTCTCCATCTGTCTGCCAAGTTCTCCATTCCTGGATGTTCTCCCTGTCTCTTTCTCTCCTGCCCCTCATGTATGGTTTGTTATCTTTGACAATGAGGTTTTCAAACACGCTGTGAGGATAGCCTATGCTTACAACAACTTTGTAGTCATTCAGGGTAATTTATTAGAGCCTTGACTATTGTAATTCTCTGTGGCACATGGTCTCTCTCACGAACATGATTTTCAAACGTGTGAATCATTGCTAGACATCTGTTTTCCCAACTAGATCTTTGGCAAGATGAGTTTTTGCTCATCACCATGGACTTTCAGTTTGCATGGCTTTGACATGAGTATGGCCTAATTTGGCCTTGGCCCTGCTGTGTCAGGTGCCTTTCCACATGTGTGCGTGCACGTGCACACACACACACACACACGCACACACACACACACGTGTGTGTGTGTGTCATTGTACAGGATTAACTGGGCTTTACACCTCTATCTTTATCAGCCATCATCCTCTTTCTGAGTCATGGCAGAAGCAGATAAGCAGCTGGTTTTGCTATTGGCTTCATGATAATAAGTAAACAGTAATTAATATTTTGCAATCATATCCTTGAACTGGATGATCTGAAAGCACTTAATTAACATTAATTAGTCATCATTGCATAGCCTTCATGAGGTAGATAAGGTTTTATTGTACAGAAGGGGAAACTGAGGCAGAAAGGAACACCAGGATCAGGCAGGTTGAACTTCTGTCAGAAGGGTTTTCAGTGCCTTGGTGCTTCTCAAAACCTGCTGCAGCCCCATTTTGAAGACACCAAAGGCAAAGTTGGGGCTAAAATGTGGAGGGCAAAATCCTGCCCCCCTCAATGTTCAGGACAGAACCCCACAGGGTTAACTGAGACCTCAATTCCTGCCAGGTTGTGCCTGTCCACTGCCTTGGCTCTTCCTACTTTTGCTGCTGTTTGATACTTTGCAAATTACTAAGACCCCAGTGCAACAGGTGAGGTAGACATCCAACAGAGGCAAAACAGTGTGGTGGGTCTATACCTTGGCTGGATCTGGCCTGATATCTTAGAGACATTTTTTCAGTTGCCCAGAGATAACATTTGCCAAACCATCCAAATGACTTAGGAGTCAAAGAAGTCCTTGCAAAAGTGCATAACGGCCAGATGAAGGACCAGATCTAGATCAAAGTATTTGGGTAAAGGAAGATGTGTCTAGACATCGTTACAAACTCACACCAATGTCTCACATCTGGGGCTTGTCAGTTGCCTAAATGTAGATGTTCAGGGCTCTTTGAGACGACCTGGATGTCCTTCCTGACCTCTGGCTGCTGTTTGGAAGGACAAGGCTCTCCTGAAGGTCCCATGTCAGATCGCCAATTGGTTTAGGTACCTCAGGGCACCTCAGAGACACCTGGTTTTGGATAACTGAATTGTGCCCCAGATGTCCAGCTTAATGGCCTATGTTGTCAGTGCATGTCCAGCATTTGTTTCACAACATCCAAGCCTGTTTCTCTAGGGACGTAGCCCTATCTCAGATGCTGAGTAAGGTGATGTGAGCATCCTCTGTAAATTCTTTGAAGTTCCCTGGGTGAGAAGTCTGAACACTTTTTTGGGCCCAGTTCCTATATTTACCTTCCACTTCTGGGCCCAAGTAATTTAGGAACTTTGGAAAAGATCTCTATCTGCCTGATGATGCTACACCTATGCACCAGGAACAGGGTCACTGCAGGACCTACTGTTCCCCTCAGAGCTCTCAGTCCCCCCATTATCATCTCTAAGCCTCATTGCATACTGGGTCTCCCCTCCAGTATCCTTCTCACTCCAGTGTTGGCTCTATTGAAATTAGTATCACCAGGAGGATTTAACACCAACAAGCCAGACATCAGTCCTCCAAGACTATCAGTCGTGGTCCTGATTTCCTTTAATGCCAACTGATTGGACTTCATTACTTGCTTGTCTCTATGTCTTGCCCAGTTAGAGGAGGTCTGCATGACAATGGTGAGAGAAGATTGAGTGTCCCCACACTTTGTAGCTGAGTGCACACAGAAACTGGATGGATCTGCTTTCTACTCTGAGAACTCTTGTACATCTTGGTGATCTCAGTCAGAGGGACGTGTATATGAGGGAACCTACCTGCTATGGGCAGGCATTGTCTTCTCCTTCAAGTGTTAACCTTGCTCACCAGTGATTTATGTGATTAACCCCCTCCAAGAGGGTTGAATTGACAGCTCTTTGTCTTAACGATCTCACTGTCAGTGTACAATGCTGGATGTTAACATGAGCTGGGCTTGAATGTACAGCACTGGGTGTTCTGATACAACAGACCTGGGGAGCATCAAATGGGGGACCTACAAGATTTTATTCTGTTCCTAGCTGAAGAGGGGGTAATGCCTCTCTCCCACACTCCCATCCCAAGGAGTGAAGGGACCTGAATGAACTGCTCCAGCTGGAGGGTGGTGACTGACCTGGGAAAGCCAAGGTGATGATGGTCCTTTGGATTAGGGTTGAACTGTTTGAAGACAAGCGAGAAGAAGCAAGAGGAAAACACAAGATGCAAGAGCTGTTCATCAGTTGAGCACTGCCCGTTTTGCACCCCAAAGGAGGGAAACATAGTGGGGACTGTAACTTCACGTGTAAACTCAAAGGGTTTTCTTTAAACCAAGGCTGTGTGGATGAACTTCAGGCTGGCTCTTCTTAATGGAGGACTGGACTTTAAGGCCTTAACAAAGTTTTAATGCATGCGTCTGGAGCAGTTTGCTGTGGTTAAAAAATCCACCCAACTGATCAAAACCCAGGTCTTAGTCCTCATGACTCATTACACCTCCTCCCCTTCCATCAGAGCAGAGGGAGCCCAGGATGACCGGTTGGTGGGAGACCCTGGTCTCTTTACGAAGTGGAGTTGAAACATGTTTTAGCTGAAGGTCTTCAGGAGTATTTGCTGACAGCAGAGGACAGGGTCAGACTCAAGGCTCTCTTGGGGCTCAGCAGCCAAGCCTGTTGTGGTTGATACGTGCTTGCTTCCCTGGATTCATTCCTTTTTGGAACATCTCCTCCTGTCTGTCCCAGTCTTTTTGCCCTCCTCCATGTCCTCCTGCCCAGTTCAAGGTTCTCAGCCTCTCAAGCCCTAAATTAATGCCTGTTCCCTTCTTCTTTGTCCTTCTGCGGAGACAAGCCCCTCTCCCTTTCTTAACCTCAGACCCTTTATCTACTGAGCCTCAACTCCCAGTTTAAGCTCCTGGTGTAAAATGTCCCTGTGTACAGCTTGCTGGTCCCAGTCCCTTTGCTGCTTCTCCTGAGTCCCTTATCAGATGCACACATGCCTCCTCCCTGGCCCCTGTTGCAGATGCTGTGTCCCTGATGCCAGGTCTCTCTGTAGCCCTCCTGTCTGACTTCTATCCCTTCCCATGTCCTCCACAGGCTGGCAGTCCCTGTCACCTGGTCCAGCCACCTCTGGGTCCCACTGCCTTCTTGTCTGTCTCGGTTTCTCTCTGGGGAATCATGAGGTGGTCTCTCCAAGAAAGGCTTTCCCTGGCATTACATCCCAAACCCCATCCCAATCCCTATCCCTTTCCCTTCCATCTCCTTACCTGGTCTCCCTCTCTAAATCCCAGAGCTTCCCTCCACCTTCCCAGTCCTGTTGTCACTAGTGTTCATTTTATGGTGTATTTGCTCCTCCACCCCAATCTGGGTTTACCTGTCAAATAATCCTCCTTCCTCCTAGACACCATGTCATGGAGAACAGCATGGTCAGGGAAGGTTGTCAGTCCCTGTTTTTCATCCCTGGTGTCCATCTTCTGCCATGGAGCCATCAGGAGCCGCCAGCCCAAGGGAGCAGATCCATTTCCTCTGTGGGGATGGTGTCGTGAGTAGTCTTGTCCTCTCTAGGAGCCGCAGAAATTTTCAGAAAAGTGGATGAACTTCAAAATTTCAGAGGAGTCTTGTCAGCAAAAATTTGCCAAGTCCCTGCTGAGGTCACCTGAGCTGCACCCGGACCACACTGGGGTGGATTTTCACCAGTGGGCAAAAGCACTTACCTACATCTCTGCCTCCCAATCATATCTCAAGTCCCAGATACATGACAAGGTCACCAAGATATTTACAAGTATGATTTCAAGATGGGCAAAAACGTAGATCTGTTACTAGCCTGCTTTTGGAAGTGCTTGAAATTGTCTTGGCACAGAGAGATATATATGCTTGAGGCAAATAAACAAGGCAGAAAACGTTCAACCCCCAGCAGTGTCTGTTTGGAAATGCTACAGACAAGCCTGGGAGCAGAGCAACAGGCTGTGCTGGCAGCTGTGCCAATAAGGCACAGCAGAAGTGCTTGTGCAGGCAGATGTTTGGGCCTCACAGGCAAAAACAACCCTGGCCCCTTTGCCCAAAAGTGCTTTCTCTGCAACAGGTCCCTCCACTGCCCATGCCAGCCAGGCTACCCCCCATGGCACACAAGCACCCAGCACATCCCACTCCCACCCTGGCGGTGCAGGCATAGCTCAGCTCCCACTGCCGTGGACAGGACACCCACCTCTCCCTGCCCTGCCATGGGAATTGCTCCTGCCCTACTGCTGCCCACTGAGGGCAGGGGGACCAGTAGCCCTCCAACATGTGTACCCAGGCAGTGGAGGAGGAGGAGGGCAGCGCCTGGTGCGATGCGTGTGCCGGGTGTGTGCATGCCGGCGCTGGGCACCAGCTGTGCCTCAGGGAGTGTGTGGGGGTGCGTTTGTGTGGTTGTATCCTCCTGATGTGGGCGGTCTGGCCATGTCCCATGGCACACATGGCGTGAAGAGGGAAGGGAGGATGAGTGGAAGATGACTGTAAGAGCCTGCAATGGAGGGGATAAGGAAAAAAATCAGCTAGACCTGCTGGGTTGGTTGAAATTCTTGTTTTGGGCTTGGACGGGGTGTTTTAACACATTTCTCATCCCTTTGTGGGATCAGAGAAGTGTCTCTCATCTCAGTGCATGGCCCTGCAAATGCATCCTGTCCTTCACGCAGGGGGACCGGGGAATGTCTGTGCCCTGTGCTGGGGCAGTGCCTGTCCCCTGGCTCTGGAGGCTGCTCCGTGCCATGCAGCTCCGCAGTCAGCAAGAGATGACTCGCCCCTGGGCGCTGCCATTATATAAGGGAGGGGAGGCAGGTTTCCCGGTCATAAAGGTGTTGCACAATTAATTATTCTGGCTTGGCTTCGGATCCCTGGAGCTCAAGGGTGCCACACAACGTGACTAGTGTAGCACAGGCTCAGCCTGGCTAAGCCTCAAGCTAGCAAATCACTTATGCTCAGGTCTCTCTCTTTCTACTGAAGTGTGTGCTCCTTTCGAAGGGGGATGTGACAGAGCACACTCTGGAGCAGCAGCACCCACAGTCAATGGGCAACTAGAAAAATCTTCCAGTTCTTTGCTCTGGCATCTTCCCGCTCACCCAAGAGACACCCCCCTACTGAGCCCACCAGCCCACTTGCCCCAGGATAGCCAGCATTGCGCTGGGGAAGTGCAAATCCCCGTGCCTGGGCTTCTCATTTGTATTTGTCTGGCTGAAGGCTAAAAGCCATTTGGCTTAACATGCCTTTCTCCTGGAAATTAAAGACCTTGTATTTTTCTCCCCACAGTGGTATTTGTACCCTGTAATCAAGCTGCCTCTTCATCTTCTCTCTAAAAGCTGAACACGCTGAACTCTGTCGGCTTCTCCCTGCAAAGTGTATTATTTGCTTTAGCCCTTGGGTGAATTTCCTGATGTTGTCTTCACTGTCTTTAACTTTTTAACATCCTTCAAAAAAGCAAAAACACCTGAAACCCCACAGCCCTGCACTTGTCAGGACTGGGTGCAGATACTTCTGTCTTGTTGATCTGCTGTCATGCGAGGTTCCCTTCCCCTCCTCTCCGCATTCTCCAGCAAGCTTCCAACTAGTGAATATCTACTACTTAAGCAATGATGTCAGCAAGGAGGTCAGACATTGCAGCAACAACCTTTTCATTGCTGTGGCCTTTCAAAAGCTGGTCCAGGTGGCCAGACAAGTCACAGGACACCAGGGCTCTGTACTGGCTGTCCAGCACTTGCAATTACACACCTATGGCATTGGCAATCCTGGTGGGGGACGGGGATGCAGAACCAGAACATCATTATTCTTGGAAATCCCAGCACTAAGAAGTGCATCTTATGTCCACGCAGACTCCTGAGCATGGCTCTTTGAACTTTATTGCAGCTAGAGTTTGTAGCCAGCAAAATTCAGCTTTGGTATACACATAGTATCTCTGCTTTCCTCCATCGTCTTTCCTGTGAAAGGAGGCAATGGCTGAAGTATAATCCCAGGCAGTGACCAGGGCTCTTACACATGCTAAGGCAGAGCCCAAACACGCCTTAAACCACCTGTAGTGTTGCTCACAGGCCAATGGTGCAGAGTGCAAGCAGGGGAGCATCCTGGAACCCAGGGCAACCAAGTTTTAGGGGCCAAATTCTCTACTGCTGAAAGCTGAAGACAGCCCAGTTTACACACACGGAGGATTTAGTCCAGCATTTCTTGTTATATAAGTTAACAATAACCTTAGGGTGTTGGTTTGGAGCACATCCATTGAATGATGCCAGACACAAGGATGGAAAGTTGCCTGTTTACCAAGTAGCAAAAACAATAGTGATGAAAGACAGAGCTGCGACCTGAGTTCAACAGCTCCAGCAGGTGGAGGTAATAATGACAGATGTGATCATTTACCGTGAAGATCCACGAGCTGGTTTAGAGTTTCATGGCCCAGAGTCATCCTCAGGGCACTGCAGATTCCAGAAATATCTCCAAAGCACCTTATGGTAAATGGTAACGAGCAGAAAACAATCAGGGTTGGTGTCAAGGGAGCAGCGTTCCTCCCCGGCCTCTGACAAAACTCCATTTCACTGAGCAAAAATTAATTCCTTTCTAGATACAGGGCTTCGGGAACAGTTACTAGCAATTGGCCCCCATTCCTGGTCTGTCTGCTTTCAGCAGGGCTTGCTGTGGTCCAACTTGAAGTAACCCACCAGGTTGTTTAGCCTGAGTGTATGTCTGCACCTCCCTCCTGGGACACCGCTGGCATAAAGGTTTGGTGCCACCTCTAGGACATGGGTCTTTATCCCCCACTTGATGTCTTTCTGAAAGATATGTCCAATCTGAGGGGTACCTCGCCTCTCCAGCATGGGCAGCATGGGTTGTACATGGGTACACAGTGCTGCAGATCTCGTGGCTCTTGACTGAAGCTAACAGTCTTGGCCCATTTCTGAAGGTGCCAGGATGGGCTGCTGGGCCTGCTCTTGGGAACGATATGAGACACAGCAGCAAAGGGCTGTAGTCCCAGAAGCAGGTCCCACCACCACCAAGGCGATTCCCTCTGCTACAGCTTTGCCCTCTCGCATGGCCTGGGTCTGGGTCCTTGTGGGCTGCTCAGAGCCCATGGCCTTTGGCTGAAAACCCATCAGAGTTTGCTGGCTCTCCACATGAGCTGACTCTGGACAGCTTGTGCTTGGAGGCCTGCTGAGCTCAGCCGCCACCCTTACACCTTGGTGCTGTGTCCACAGGGCATCAGGGATGACCACTGGAAGACCTACAGGGTGCTCTGCTTCATGCTGCAAAGCCGCCTGTTCCAGTGGTGGCAGCGCAGGTGGCACAGCTCCTGCCTCTTGGGGATCTCAGAAGTGCTGGGATGGCAAACCCCACCTGAGGAAGACTGCTGCCTCTCCTCACACGCACTTTTTCTCTCCTAGAGGAGAAGCAAGGCAAGAAGTTTCCTATATAGGTTAATAATAGCCTCGCGTTCAGATTTCCCGTGATTTCTTTGGCAGCAGCCGGGACCAAGTCTTCCTGGCATATCCCTTATGGAAACCTCCCACAAACGACTGGCATGTCTTATTCCTCCCCAGTGGTCCACACTGGGATATCCCACCAGGTTTTCTCTGCCCCTCCACCCTTCCCTCGTCATTGTTAACTTGGCGTGCCAGGTGGAGGGATGAATGAGTGGCAGATGGCCATGCCAAGCACCACTCCCTCCTTCTGCGTATTGTCATTTCTGCCAGCTGAGTGTATTCATTGTGGGAGGGGTGGGAGAGCATGTGTGGAGCCAGGGTTGGTGCCTCTTCATAAGGGTTTTGCAAGGCTGAGTGGATGCCCCAGCTGGGTGCCTGCAATAGATACTCCCCAAGTGGGATGAGTGTAAGTGATCTTATCCTGCCTTTCAGTAATAGGTATCCAATTTGCTGACTCCAGTTGCCCAACTCAGGTCTGATTCAGGTCTCCACGGGCTTCCTTCAGGATGTGGTGGCAGGAGGGGTGGGTGCGACGTCTGATCGGCAGGCTTGGGAAACAGGGGTGGACATCAAAGACCCATCACCTGTGCCTCCCAGTAGGGGCTGGGGGGTTTGATACCCCCAGCCTGGAGTTGAAGAATGTGTACATCGGTGTGTAGGTTAACAGGCAAAGCAGGAGAGATACTGCCTGTCCCCAGAGGATCCAGATCTCCTGCCTGGGAAGCCCCAGCCACACACAGTAGACTTTCATTGACAGATTTTGCTGGGAAGTGGTTTCCCAAGCAGGGTGTGTGGCAAGATACCTTGCTACAGGGTGGACATTTTGGTACCTTGGCAGCATTGCCCTGCTCCTACCACCCCACAAAACACACAGTGCAGCAAAATGCCTGTGATGGGGAGACTCGGGGCTGCTGCCAGCCTGGGGAGGGGTAACCTTTCCTCCTCTTTGTGTTTTTTGAGCTCCCTGGCCCACTGCTGCTCTTGTCACCTTCCCATTGCTCCTTCTTCTCCAGTCTGGAAGTGAACAGGAGCTGTGGTGTGGATGGGACTCCACTATAGGGATTTGCTGGGAGGGCCGGAGCCGAGAGATATGGGGCTGCAAGGACGACGGGATCCATCCCTTCTGCATCCCAGAGGGGAGAGAGACTCAAGGGCTCTCCGTGGGTGGAGGGAGAGGACCCCTTGTTTGTCCCTTCAGTACACTCCATGCTTGCTTCCACCTGGTGCTGCTTTCAGGTCTCATCCTGCCCTCACCAGGCGCTGGCAGCCAGCAGGGCTGGGGGTTTCCTCACCTAAGGGAAAAGGAGTGTCTGACCCCAGGAGGAGGCGATCGGAATTGGGAGCTGCTGCCCATGCTGGCTACAAATGCACTGGTGACTCATGGGAAAGCATCTGTTCCCATCTGCCGGTTTCTGATCCCCGGACTCCCATCCTGTGCCAGGGCAGGCAGCTCCTGTGTCTTCTGGGCTGGCTGTTCTCAATACCCGGCCCTGCCCTCAGATGTAAGGGGTACAGGGAGATCAGGGAGGTCTGAGTTGGTCTGCTTGTCTGGGGAGGGATTGCCCCTGCCATGTCCTCCCCTCTGCTTCCACAAACCACTTTGATTTGACAGTGGGTTTCTCAAGATAAAACCCATCCATGCCTTGGGTCATGAAGCAAACTGGGGCTTGGATTTCATGTCTCCACACATGGGAACTAATGGATGTATTCCCGGGCACAGGATTAGCCCCGTTTCAGTGCTCCTAGTTTAGGACTGAAATTCTGAATATCTCCTACATTCTATTTTGGCATCTACTTTTGCTGACTCTTCTTAGGGCTTTCAGTGTGTAAATCCCTGAAGGGAATGAGACACTGACTCCGCATATGAGTTCAGGCGAAGACAAGCGAAGACCCTTTATTTTTACAATCTATCCCTTTTATAATATGATCTAGTGTTCATGAGCAAGCAAAACCCATTTCATTGGCTACTGTCTTTCGTCCACGCGTCTCTTCAGCGTTACTTATTGGTTCTTCAAGCTGGTGCACGCGAATTCCTCTTTCAGGGATGTATCCAATCTCATCCTTATTTTTCTGCCTCTAAGTTTCACAAACTTGTTTGTAACAAGCCTCAAGGCCACAGCTGCATTCCTGTGAACCTGTAACAAACCTCAAGGGCACAGCTGCATCTCGTCAAAGTAAAACACTATATCTCATTTATTCCCACAAATCCCCCTTTTTGTTTTTCTATCAAAAGCTTGTTTAATCATATTCTATAGCATTTTCTATACCCAAGACACTAGACAAGAAACTATCATTATTATAGTGCAAAATATTAGTAACAAGAAAAAAACTATTTTGATTAGAGACATTATCCACCCGCCAATTCCCCAACTTGTTACTAAGTGATTCAGCCAATCAATCAAATCCATCACTGACTTGTAATTTGCTAACTTCAAATCTTTGATTGCTTTATGGATTAATTCGGAGTTATCATCTGATAAGTCATTCCCCATCAGTCTTCTCAGAGTTCAGTGTCTTCTGCTGTTCGTTCTTGTTATCCGATGCAAGAGCTGGTCTTACATACCTTGCAGGTACCCACTTAGGTCCTACATCTGTTGAGACACAAGCATACCCTCTGCCCCAGGTTAGTAGATCAAAAGGACCTTCACAATTACCTGTTTGTAGCGACTTTGTAAAAACTTGGGCCTTCTGTGATGTGGCTGTTAAATCTTTTGATTGAAGAGACAGAAAATGAGAGATAATAACTGGAATATTATTTTCAGACATGTTCAGGTAGTTTAACACATACACAGCTTTACTTAGCCTGTCTGCTGGAGTGGCTCCTGGCATTCCCCCTTTTTGTTTTTGCAGGTTCAATTGTTTGTTGCAAGATTTTCCAGCCCAGATATTTCCAAGGCTCAGTTTTTTGCACTTTTTCAGGGGCTATTTCAAGTCCATATCTGTTTAGAGCTTGTCGTATCTCTTTTTCTTAGCTGTGGGCAATCCCTTTTAAAATGTCCAGTTTTTTCCACAGGAGAAACATGATTTCTGTACTTTCATTGCAGTGGCAAAAGCTGTAACTAATGTTTCCATATGATGGGATATTGACTCCACCTTTTGGGTAGCTTCTATCATATCCATTAAGGAGGGATTTTTTAGAGGCAAAAGCACTTTTTTACAGTCCGTATTCGCATTTTCAAAGGCTAATTTTAAGAGTAGGACCTCTCTTGCTTCTGCATTTTTGACTTGTTTTTCCAAAGCGTCTTTAAGACGATCTAAGAATCAGATATATCCCTCTCCTCTCCCTTGCTTTATTAATGTAAATTATTTTGTCGCTCTTCTGGCATCCGGCACTCTTAGTAATGCCTGTAAAGCAAGGTCTCTGCCTTGTGCTAATATCTCTGGTTGTAATCATGCCTGTAACGTTGGGTGATTTAGCGGCAGATCCCCCATAAGTTCTGGGAGTCCTGCCCCTTGTAAAGGGTCGCCTTGTTGTCGCTGCATATTGATAATTGTGGCGTTTTGGCAGGCGGTACGCCAGGTGCTTTCAAAGATCACCTTTTGCGTTGGAGTCAATATAAGATTAACAAGCGTGTATATATCAAATGGTATCATTTCATTTGTAAATATTCCCCGTAGCAGGGGTTGTGTAAAAGGAGAACCCAGTCCATGCACGGCAACTGTTTGTCATAGATCTTTTAAAACATTATAGCCAAAAGGTTCATGCTCATTGGGGACATTTGCGTTGCTGCGTATGACGGGACACGCGATCGCTGAACAAAAAGCTGTATCTCCCGCTTGCAATGCTTGGTGTCTAATCTTTTGCCACCTTGTAGCAGGCGGCTGACGCCCCCCATTCCTCGGGCGGCAATTGATTATGGGTTTGTGGAGTATCGGCATTAGAAGCAGTAGAGAAAGGCGGTAAGAGTGCCGACGCAGCAGGGGCCGGGGGCGGGCAGGCGGGGAAGCAGAAGGGGTACTGATTGCAGGGATCAGAAGGTCTGTCAGAGGTGTTGAAGCCATAGGAGCAGGTGAAGGAGAAAATGGAGCGTTTAAACCGTACACAGTGACCGTTTTCCTTAATTCCTTAATCAGATCCCACTGAAAGGGGATCCATTCATTTGGTCTATTATCTTGTACCCACACCGGAAACGCGAACCCCACGGATTCTCCATCTTTCAGCACTTCCCTACGGAGCTGCTCCCACTGATCCCGGAGGTCAAAGGCTCGCTCAGGCTGTGGTACAGCCCGCAGCGCGGGCGGCTGCATCGGACACGGGGGACAGGACAGAGTGGATTTCATTGGAATGGAACTTGGGGGAGGCAGTCTGAGTCCTGTTCCCTTGTTTGTTTCACCCAAGTTCTCATTCTTTTCATTTTTCCCCAAGTCTATAAGAGCTTCCTTGGGGCTTGCTTTCACTCTGTTCATCATTCCCTATCTGCGCCACTTGAGCGACTGCATTTTGTACCTTTTTTTTTCTTTTCTTTTTTTTTCTCTCTTTTTTTTTTTTTTTTTCAGCTTGCCATTAGCGCAAGGTCTCAGTCACTAATCGCCAAGTGGTCATGACTTCAGTGGTGGTGGTGTCCCCTCTGGACACCACCTCCCAAATCGTCTACCCTCCTGTTCCCAAGTTTTCACATCAAATACTGCAGAGACTGTAGAGGGAGCCCCTTGCTTTTGCAAGAACTTCAGTAATAATTTTATTTTATATGCGTCATACTTCACTCCTCGTTTCACTAATAGCTGCATTAAAAGTTTAACTATAGCTTCTTCTTCAGCTGATCTGTTAGCTCCCATGATTACTGCCCAGCTGCTCACCTGTTTCTTAAGGTGATGTCCCGGGATTAAAGCCACGGTCCTGCCGTCAGCTTGAGTCGTTCAGCTGGGGTTCCCTCCGGACGCTACTTACAGTGCTGCCTCCTCCGGATCACGTCGGGGTCACCATTTGAAGGGAATGAGACACGGACTCCGCATATGAGTTCAGGCGAAGACAAGCGAAGACCCTTTATTTTTACAATCTATCCCTTTTATAATATGATCTAGTGTTCACGAGCAAGCAAAACCCATTTCATTGGCTACTGTCTTTCGTCCACGCGTCTCTTCAGCGTTACTTATTGGTTCTTCAAGCTGGTGCACGCGAATTCCTCTTTCAGGGATGAATCCAATCTCATCCTTATTTTTCTGCCTCTAAGTTTCACAAACTTGTTTGTAACAAGCCTCAAGGCCACAGCTGCATTCCTGTGAACCTGTAACAAACCTCAAGGGCACAGCTGCATCTCGTCAAAGTAAAACACTATATCTCATTTATTCCCACAAATCCCCACTTTTGTTCCTTCTATGCAGGCCAAGAAAAAGAGGCCAGGACATTTTTCTAAGGAAATGTTGGTTCTTTACCCTTGGGATATTCCAGGTCAGCCATAGGGTCAGTCAACCAATGTAACTCCATCCAAGGGGAGGGAGAGGAAAACAGTGTCTTTCATCACAACAGCATTCAAGTTCTTTGCTTTTCCCCTCCCATGAGATCAAGCTTTCATTGAAGCCTCCAGAACCAGCTTAAAAGCTACTGCCAAAACCATGCCTGCTGATGTCTGTCTGTGCAGGAACTGTCAGGTAAAGGACATTCTCCCTCTCTTTGGGAGAGGGACTCTCCTGGTGAATTGGGAGGTTGGTGCTTATGTCTCTTTAGACTTTGGGTGTTGCATCCACTGCACAGCCCAACCCTTCTGTTTACAGCCCTGTTATCTCCACAGCTGCGGGTGCTTGTCTCAGGTGGCTTGTCCATGCCAAATCCCCATTGCATTATGGAATCTCAGAAATGTCCATTACAATTCAGTTCTTTAATGCCTGTTTGCTTAAGGATGATGTTTAATACTTAAACTACCCAGGAGAAAAAAAATAGGCCACTATGGAAATTCCCCCAGGATTCAGGCTGATTTAAAATCAGCTGAAGGAATGAATGTCCCAAAGAGAACAGCAGACTCTGTTCTCGCAGAAAGTGTAGGCAAGCTCACTTTGCATTTGCAGAAATGGATTTAGGGAGCGTCCAGGTGAAGTGGTTGTTAAAGTCCTTTGACAACCCTGAAGTCATAAGAGACAAGAGAGTATAGTTTGCTCCAAAGATGCTTTTACAGTTCAGAAGCCCGATTCTCTTCTCTGAGGGTGCAGGTTAGTAGGAATTTCCTTGCAGAGACCATATGAGGGCAAGCAAGGCTTGGGGGTACAGAATTGGGTCAAGGTACAGAAATCGGGGAAAAAGAGTTAACTATTTCAGGGAACTCCATGCCTCCTCTCAGATTTGACACTCTCATACTTTCTGCCTTTGCATCTCCTGGGAAAGGAAAACATTTTCCTGGAATTGGAAAATATCTACAGAACTTCCATGTTCTTATGGTCTCTACTCTCTAGCCTAAAATTATCCACGGCTGGTTCATCCCTAGTTGCACTTGTGCCAACACAAACAGTTCTTTTGCTTCCTGATGTACTTATTGACAGTGGTATGTCCCAACTTGGCCTTGGGTTTGACGCATTATCTTATTTGAGCACTTTTGGCCCATACTGGAATGGAGGGACTCCATTCACCTGCTTGTCCTTCTGATATTTCTTTGCACCTCTTCCACTTTCAGTTTGTCTTTCTTGAGTGTGAGTGATCTGAAATTCACGTGGTATTGCAGAGATAGCCCCTGCTGTGAAATGTGGAACAGTATTAAGACTTCCCTGCTCCTATTGCAAATACCTCACTCCATCTACAGTACAAATACCTTTGCATTTTGCAGATCTGCACCTCCTTAGAGACTGGGGGTGGGTTACACTGACTATGTGTAGCTGTCTCCATCTGGCCTAGTTGTTTTAGGCTTTCTTTATAGCCAGCAAAGAGATGCTTCTAAAGTGATCACATGGAGTAGACATCTAAAATGACATCTAGGTGTTTTTTGCTCTTAAAGTGATCATTTCTGTGCCCAGGGACATCTGTGCTGGGACTACCTGTAGCTAGGTTGGAGAGCAGGCACACTCTCCATTCCTGGACATGTCCTCACCTCGTAGGAAAAGTTCTTGTCATTGCTCCTGACTCACACTTTGGGCTGGTGGAGTTTCACCCCATTTCTGTGTCTTCTACCTTCAGGATCTTTGAAATCTCCTGCCGTGGTGCGCAGCAGCAGCAGTGTCTCCAAGTCACGACTCGCTCTGCAGCTCTCAGAAGAATGACTATCTACACAGAGTTTATGGAAGCTCCAGCCAAAACTCTATTTCAGGAGAGCTGTTTGTAATAGCTTTCCTTTCAGATGTGTTATTAAAAAGCTTTCTTCTGGAGCAATTGGTGCTTTTCCAGTGTACAGTAGTTATTCTGGTATGCAACTGCTTATACTGGAAAATGGTTTCTCTACAGGAATGGCATGTGATGAATGATGTTTAATCCTGTAAATTGGGACCAGCTTTGGGATGAGGAGGAAATCAGACATGACAAGGAACTGCCAGTGGGAACAGGCTGTGGGCCCATGCTCCACTATAACTCTGGAGGATCCATCCCTATGGGACACTTCTGAATAAGAAGTATAGATTCAGCTCAGGTTCACCTTTTGCTCCACTTGGTCCTAAGCAACGGACTTCATGAAGAGCTGTTTTGAGGGATTTTAAATATTATTGCCATTTCTATATTGCAGTTCAAAGTCCATATCCAGTTTGCCAACTTCCAGGCCTCTCTTAGATGTCTGAGGAACCTAAATTAGGATTGCAATTTCACCTTAAGTTTTTCCAAACATAGATGCCATCAACAACCCTCAGCTGTGTAGACTACCCCTGTTCCATGGAGGAATTTCTTCAGTTTTCTAACTCAAGGTGGAGGGCTAAGCAGACCCAGACATGAAATGAACACCTGGCTCTGTAAATCTGGAGATTCAAGGCAGGGTGTTGAAATCACTGCACTCAACCCTCCAGCTAGAATAATTTAGAAAGCTTATAAACTTCCTACCCACTTACTTCCTATCCTGCCTTGCTAGGCAAGCTATAATTTTTATTTTTAATGAAAACTTCTGAACACGTCACCATATTTCTCTGTCAAGTAGATCATGGGAAGGAGATGGTCAGAGGTATCTTCCAAAGGGAGACTTCACAAGGATGAATCCTGTCATGCTTTGACCCAGTGACCTCTCTTGGCATAACGGCTTTTGCACCAGGTGACCCAGCCATCAGTGCAATGACTCATTACAGATTTGTGTGATTCATGCTTTTCTCCTTATTGGATTGCACCATGCATCTTGATATGGGTGAATCAATTTGGCTTGGACAAGATGTGGAACCCATCAGTCCGGGTTTACCCATTCAGCTGCTTAAGGAAAAGTCCTTACTTTGTTAAACTTGGTTTTTAATAGGAAAAATTACATTGCTGGAGGCTGACTCAGCACTCTGCAGAAGCCAAGGGGTTTATGAGCCTGAGTTTATTTTGTGTCACTAGAGCTGGTAGGAATACAGCTAAAGGGGAGGAGCCAAGGATCGGTTCTTCCTTTAAAATTTCACCTGTGTCTTTCCTCCAGAGTGGAGTGACAACGGAGGGAGCCAAGTGACAATGAAAACAGCAAACTTGGAACCTGGGTGTTGGTTTTGGATCATGTCTAGAAATAACAGCCCGAGCACAGTGCGTTTCTTGTGGCACATTGCACAGTTCTTCAGGAGGTAAAGAAAAGGAATAAGAAAGTGACAAATGTTACAAAAAGTGCTCTGTTGGACTGGGGTCAGAGGGCAAGGGTTCAAATCTTGGTTTATCCCTAGCTACTCCCATATTTGTGGGTCCCAGCAGATATTGGAAGAAAAGATTGAGATTTATGGAACAAGCACAACAGAACAATGTTGTCTCTGATTTCTCTGCTGAGCTTCCTTTTTCTCTTTGAGGTTTCCTCTGGGCAACCAGCAGTTTCCATAAATTAAAGTGTTACATTGCCCCCCCCGCCTCCAATGCCTTGATTTTTTGATGCTGTACAGATTGATAGGGGTAGTTCACTCTAGGCACTTTAACACCTGATGTTTGAATCAGGCCATGACTGACAACAGAAGTTCCTTGCTTGGGCTTCAGTAGCTTTGGCACCATGACCAGGAGGTGAGGCATGAGTTTTTGTGACAGAAGTTTGGAAATTTCCTTTTTTCAAGTCTTTGTGCTGTGAAATAGCATCTTTGAATGTCCATGCAAGGCAACGCTAAAGGTGTGGACATCTCGCTGTGTCCATCCAACACTAGGAAAGCCCAACAGTTCTGAGGTCCTACCTTGTTAGTCTTACTGATACATCCTTCCTTGTTTACGTCTACTGACCTGTGGACTTCTTCTAACCACCAGGCTGGGTAGCAGTACCCTGTGCACCAGTTACTGCGGGAGGTGGGCTTGTTTGGAAGCTGCTGCTGACACACATCTTTAATTGTTTTGTGCTTAGATCATGTGTCCCTGGAGTCCAGCTGAGTGGTGTGGCAGGGAAATTCCCACCTTGGCACAGAGAAGCTCCAGAACTGGGGTCTTTCAGCTCTTACCTCCACTTTGACTAGTTATTTCTTCCGAAAAATCTTCCACTTCTTCCAGCGTTGCATTACTGCCCCTTCCCCAAGCTCCTTCCTAGATAATAACATGGCTGTCTGTTGGGAAAGCAATTGCATAATTGCAAAATCCCTATTGCTCATTTTGAGTCATTGGATCTTGGGCTGCAGTGGTTCACCCTCACAACGCCCCAAGAAGGGAATGTGATATCACTCTCTCCAATTTACTGATGGAGAAGCTGAGGTGTGGAAAGGTGAAGGATTTGCTCAGAGTCAGGCAGTGATTCAGTCGCAGAGCCGGTGTTGGAGCGCCCAGCCCACCCAGGCTCCTCGGGCTTGCATCTGTCTAGACTTTTCCAAGCACCAGCTTTGATGCTGGTGTTACCACCATCTTCTACCATCAACCTGGGAGCCTAGACATCTCCCCTCCCTTCACTAGTTGTGAGGAAATGTCTGTATCCTCAACTCATAGCTAGAGGGGCTCAGATGCTACAGACAGGAGAAATGTACCTATCTACCTGGAGAACAGCATACCTCCCTGTGCCTCTTGCTCCTCCCCTGCCTCTCTCTGGTCTTATGGCCCTGTCCCCACCACCAGGGAAGTGATGTGATCCAGGACCCTGTCTAAATAAATCTCAATAAAACTACACCACAGAACACAGCATCTGCACACTGGTGGTTCAACAAATGGCAAAACAGCCCACAGACCTTAGCTTCGGAACTGCCAAAAGGGAAAAAACCCAACACACAGCTTCATTTCTGGCTGTGATAACTTTGATACAGAGTCAGGGTGAAAAGGACAGAGCAGAGTATAAAGAAGAGTGCAGAGGGGAGTGCAGGAGGAAGTGAGGCAGAGGAGCAGCTGTGGATCCTCCACGGCTCGGGTGATGCACAGCAAGAGGGCAAGGGGAGAAAGAGGGAGAGAAGGTAAAAAACAGGTGTCCTGAGTGCTGGTTTGCAAACCCCAACTGCAGTGAGCATGCATGGGGCTGATGGAGTGCTCGCGGTAGTTCAGAGGATCCCATTGATGCTGGTGATACCAGACTGGGCCTGAGCACAAAGTAATGAGGAAAGTTGCCTGTCCCTGTAATTATGTTTGGACCTGAGTGTTTCCCTGCATTTGATTCCTCACACATTATTGCTTTCTTAACCACATTCTTTACTCTACTCCTTGGACTGGCTGCAGTTTCCATATGAAATAAAGGCCCGTTCACCACTGCACTAAAAAGCTCTGCTTTTCTAACAGGAAAGTCGATAGTTAAACACGGGGAAGAGGAAAAGCTGGGCATCTGTGGCTTTGCAGAGGAGGTGGGGGAACAAATCCAGGAAAGGGGTGCCCTTCAGTCCTGCAAATTCAGCCCTGCTGCTCTGTATCAAGCCCGTGTGAGTCAGAGCCCGGGGAATTTTTACTACTCACTTAACAGAAACCAGATGCCACGAGTGGCACGTGTCCTGTTAGCAGCCCTCACTCCAGATGGTACGGACTGGGACAGCTTTCATTCAGACCGTCCCATATCCCAGGGTGATACAGGACGTTACTGAGGATGAAAAGGCAGCAAGGGCTGGTTCCTGCGAGGCTCAGTGAGTCAGTGGTCTCCTCATAAAGGTCCTATGATGAGGGATTGGCTCTGCACTTGGGACCTCTCACCACTTTTCTTCACAGCTTTCATGGGGACTGGGCTGGAAAGGCTCTCCCAAAGCCCTGGGAGGGAGAGAGAAACTATAACAATACACAAGAGTTTAGACCCAGATGCAACTTTTCATGGAGAGAGATCTGGTCTTGCTTCTTGATACCAGCTTCAGCTGGGTAATTGCTGGAGTCAGGAGGTGCCTTGGCCTCAGCCCGCAGTACAGGTGGGGGGGATCAAACCCTCCTGCCCCACGATTTTGCTCCAAAATCACCTGCAGTCTCTGGATCAGCACAGGGGTACTCATCACTTTGCCATCCTGCAGGGATTTGGGAGGGAAAGCAAGCTGAAAGCAGGGTACTGTGATTGCACAAATGGGTTAAGATGCTGCTCAGTCCGTGCATTTAGCTTTTAGGGCCTCAGCTGAAGCTGGAGAGGGGCAGATATGGCCCCATGTTTTAGGTGGTAAGTGAAGAAAACAGCAGGGTTTTGAGCAGGACATCTTTGTCACATTTAATTCCTGAATCCTTTGCTCACCTATGCAAGCAATAAAGAAACTTAAGAAAACCACCCACTCTGTCTCATGCTGAAAAGAAGGAAAAAAAAATAAGTTGGGTTTGAAGAGAGGATGGAGGGGGTGTGGTTACTCAGGAGGTGTGTCAGGCATCGCTGAACTTATTTATAAGCAAAGGGAGGTCTGCTAGGGAAGAAATCTTGTTGAGGTTTTGTCAGCTGTTGCTTTTTCCCTGACACTGCTTGAAGGGTACCTCTACTGTAATGGGGAGGCAAAAGGATGTTATTGCTACTATTGAGGAGCACCTGAGGATCAGAAACAAATTAGTCCGACAAGCACTGGCTGAGTGCCTGGGGACACTGATCCTGGTGGTGAGTCTATGCTGTGGTGTGGGGATGCTCTCTAACCCCTGGGTGTGGGGGAAAATTGTTCTAGTGAAGGGGCTGTGCTGTTGCCAGAGTTTGCACCAGGCATGAGCCCAGCTCCAGTGCAACCTGCCCTATGGGGACTAGAGAAGTCCTTATCCACAAGAAAGAAATTCATGCAAGTTGTCATAGGATGAGCTTTGGGGTTGCTGTCAAAGGGTGGGCTCTGCAGAGCTTGGTGGGTGTTTGGGGGCTTTCGTGTGCCTGCAAAGTGCAGGGAGCAAAAAAGTCTCTGTGCAAGCAGCAAGTGTTTTGCTAGAGATCATGCAGAACTTCCTTTCTGTCTGCCCTGGAATGTTTTCTTGGTACTGAAATACTTCAGATGTTATCACCTGGGGAAGTGAAAGCTTTTTCATCACCTTGCTTTGTTTTCCTTGGAGAAAGAAGTAGCCAGAATTTAAACTGTTGCAGTCATTTGCTTTTGGCTGCAGGTTCCCAAGGGTCTTATTGGTGGGGCTGCATGACACTGTGGCAGCCTGTGCCAGCAACTGATCAGGAGCTTGTGCTCGCCATGTGTGTGACAGTGCCAAGCTGTCAGTCGATGTGCTTTTAAGTGGTGAATGGCAACAAAACTCTTCTGACCGTTTTAGTGCTCCGTTTCCAAAGAGATGAGATATAAGTAATAAAGTGGGGTAGATATCTATATAAGTGACTTAGTTTGAAGATGTTTTGAGTGGCCCTGGCTTGCTTTTAAGTCAAAGGCAGGTGCAAACCGCTAGGACGGCTGTGTGTGAGGAGTGGGGAGCAAATACCGGTGTAGCAAAACTGGGATAGGGATCTGGCTTTGGGCATCTGCATCTGAAAATGCAGGACTACCCAATAGGCCATGAGTCTGGTGCATTGATATTGCAGCAGAAGTGAGTTGGTGTTCACAGAGTGAATACCTGCAGGTGAAAGTTCCTCTGAAGTGGTGTAAAGACAGAGCAATCCTATGGGTTTTAGTGGAGTGACTGTGGGTTTACACCTCTTTGTAACTGATGGCAGGACTGTTTGGGGAGAAATCTAATAGTTGGAGGAAGGTCTGATGAAGCTGCATGTGCTCCTGGGGACAACACAAAAGGACTGACACACTATCTTATGCTTTAATAAATAAGATTCTTTTCTGATGAGGAAGAGGAGGCTACTGGGTCTTGTGTGGGAGGATAGGGGGCTCACCCGAGTCCCCCTAAAATGCTACCACTTTTAAAAGAAAGCAACTTCACACAGTGCAACGGCTTTATTGTCAGAGTGACCCAGCTTTGGTGATTTGCAAACAAGTCCTGATGATTTTTCAGGGAAGGGTTATTTGGGGTTAAGGTGGGTAGAAGCTGATAGGAAAGTGATTAACAGGTAGAAAGTTGCTGTCTATGAATCACTGATGTTGCTGCAGTTAGTCTCAGGATTGAAGCAAGGAGGAATAATGTCTCCTGCTAACTAAGTTATATTGCTGGAGAAACAAGGCAAGCTTTTAGCCATGTGGATCTGAGCTTTCAGAAGGGCTTGTGATCCAAAAAATGCTGTTCCTTCTTCCAACTGTATTGGCTGGTATGGCAGAGATTACTTTTCCCTACAGCCTTGCCTTTCTGGAGCAAAGAGGAGTTGGGATGTGCTCAGAGCCTGAGGAAGGGTTTGGTCCACAATCATAAAAAGACTCCAAAATGAGGGTGGTAATGGGCACCCATCAGCCAGGCTGGATGATGCACTGGCAAAAGTGGGCAACACATGCCTTGTCCTCGGGAGCACCACATCTGCTGTGTTTTAAAGTGTGTGTGTAAGTGTACAAGCAGATCTCTCACCTTCTTCAGGAATTCCTGAGCTGGTGTCTGGGGGCAAGAAAATGCTGGTTTTAACAATACATTTAACACCATCTTATAGGTCTTGTAAAAGTGACTTGGGATCTCCTGCAGTGGATGGAGGGCTGTGGGTACTGTGTCCATGTGGGAGAAGATGGGGTGAGCTGGTGGGAGAAATGGGAAAGTCCCAAACATGGTGAATGCTTCTGGGTTGTCAGCAGGCAAAACCAGGGTATACAGAGAGGGAAATGGGTTCCAGGGCAAGCAGTCTGCAGTATGGCTCTGCTGAGTGTCAATCTCTTTATGCCTTGGCACTGTCCCAGTCTATTCTTCTGTTAATGAAATGACACTTACAGATTCTATTCATTTTACTTAAAAAAAAAAAAAAAAAAAAAAAAAAAAAATTCTCCTTACCACCCAGATTCTTTTGCATCTTTTTATCGTATCACCTGCCTAAAACAGAAAGGGCCTTGAAGATGACTTTCTTGCCTTTTCAGATGGCCTGGGTAGTAGTTTGAATTGGATAGTCCCAGGAGAGAGATTGTCATTCTGTACCTTGCAGAAGTCCCTGCTGCCCACCCTGCCAGCAGGCTGAGCTGGGTGTGCATGCATTTAGCTGCATTTGAGCCTGGTAAATATCTCTTATGGGCTTCAGACAATAAAATACCTGAGGAAAGACCTGGGATCCATGAAATTGTCTTCATGGGAGATGGAACTGACTGAACAATGTTAGGGATGGATTTAAGGTTTGATATTGTTCATACTGAAATTGACTTCCTGAGCCTGAAGGGAAGGCCTTAAAGTTTAAAAGTTTTAAGTTTTAAAGGCCTTAAAGTTTACACCCTACTTTAAATTTCACTGTATAATGTAAAACTTGTCCCACAGTGGATATTGGCACAGCTTCAGCTTCTTTCCTCCTCCCTTTCACTTGCATAACGACTGCAGTGCTCTCAAACTCTTCTAGAGCAAAGCGATTTCAGACCCCTGCAAAGTCTCTTTGCCTGTAAGAATTAACCTAGTGCTTGATTTTATCTTTCTCTTTTTTTTTAAGGAGGTTGTAAAGGTAGCAGAATGCTAAAACAAAATAGTGCCTTTTTTTTTAAGATAAGAAAAATAATCCAACTAAGGCAGCCAAGCCCTGAATAGCGCAAAGGCAAGGTGCTCTTTACTTGCAAGCTGCTTTTGCTGTGTACAGCACCTTGCACAACTTGGTTTTAGTCTTCGGGTAGCGTCAAGATTAGTAATGCTGATTCTACCTTTCCTCTGATAATTAAAATGATTGGGTTTTTTCCCCTTCAAAATGCACTTTCCGAGTGGTACTTCAGGTTTGAACTTTATACCTATGTCAGAAGCACTGCTTGCTGGCAATAGTTAAGCAATGCAAATGCTGAAGGCATTTTCCAAGTTGCTTGCTGTTTGCATTATTACTGTGGCAACTCAGTAAAGCCAGATTTCCAGTGGCAGGCCTCTGTGCCTCCCTTAAAGGCTTGATCTGTTTGCCTTGCTTGGCTGGCTGTGAATACCAAAACTGTCTGTTTGGTTTTTAAATTTGCAGGAGAAGGAACTTGCTGTTTATAATTGATTTCCAAGTTGGACTAACTGTGATTCGCTGCTGTAGAGGCACAAAGAAAGAACAAAACAATTCTTGACTGCTTTTCAACCAGGGGTGTCTTGACTTTGTGGCCAAGTGGGAGCTTTTTTGGAGTATGAATGTGCTGCAGACCATGGAAACCAAAGTAGCAAAGTGGTTGGGATGATCAAGGCGAAAGGAGCCTCATTTAACTGTTGGCAGTGCAGAGCTTAAAGTTGCTGCTCATCCTGCAGCCATCTGGGGTGGCATGGGAATTCCCACAGTCACTGTTTGTTTTGTGCCGATTTGCTTGAACCCAGCTTGTCGCATTTGGAGAATGTGATTTTTTTTTTTTTTTTTTAATTTTTAAAAATTTTTAAAATGTTGGGGGTTTTTTAATGCTTTGCTAGGATTTGAAAGGGGCTGGAAATCTTTGCTGCAAGCATGTTGAGCGCTGCTGATTCTTCCCTGCAAAGGGTCTGTGCTGCTGGGTGTGGAGGCGTGGGAAACGTCAGTGCTGCTGCTCTCCCTCACCTCTTGACGAGAAGAGCTCAAAGCTCTTCATTAACTGTCCAAAACTGCCCCTTCTTGGTGTCCCCATGCAGGAGCATGGACGTTTCTCCTTCCTACAAACAGGACAGTTCAGGCACCAAGACTTGCCCTCAGTGGGAAGGCAGCTTTTCCCCAGCAGTGCCCAACCCTGTGACCAAAACCCCACCAGAAGTACAGGTCTTTCTAAGAACTAAAGCCTCCTGATCTGAGGGATACCAGGGATATCGGAATAAGTGTTTCTGCTTTGATGTGTGTGTGGGAACAAGCTAAAATAGTGAATTTCCTCTCTAATGCCCAACTCCTCTGCTGATGGTTGCTCAGGTTTCTTGCGCTGAGTGCCGCTCACCTCCCCAGCTTTGTGCAGTGTTGTGGTAGCATGTGATGTATATGTGGCACAACTTTGCTCAGACCCTCTTATCTCTCGAGTCCTGCAGCCCTGCCTGGCTCCCAGACAGCACACAGTGCAGAAAGAGCTGTAACATGACAGACCATCTGCTGCTGCCCTTCTCCATAGGACTGCTTCTGTCCAGGCTGGCTCCAGCTGTGCTGGACAAGAAACCTGACTGTGGGATCTAATGTTTCTCCTTGCTTTGCAAATTGTAAATGATGACCAGTCTGGTTGCTTAAGAGATGTTTTGAGGAAAGGTAAAAATGACGGTGTTCCTTGCACTGCCTTTATGGCTGGTGGAGGTAGTCCTGGCTGCACGGGCCATGGAATTGAGGAAGATCTCTGCATGCTGCTTGAGCAGAAAAAGCAATGGGGATGGATCTGTCTTCAGATCTACCCAGCTGAGTCCTGCTCCTTGGGGAGGGCAGCAAGAGGCAATGGGGGAGACTTGCAGTGCCTTTAACCCCTTCTTACATTGAGCTGAAGAGAGGGAGTTGGGAGGTTGTTTTGAGCTGGCTGTAAAGTGATAGTCCTCTGACCCCTCCCAGCCTCCCCCCCGAAGGGACTGTAGGATAGTCCTAAGTTCCACTCTGATATGAAGAGACTTGTCCCTTTGTGTGTCTAATGCTTTAAAATCTTCCATCAATATCTCAGGGTGTCTTCCTCCAGAGTAGACCCTTGGTTTGACTGCCTTTCTGGCATCTTCCCCACTAACCAGAGCTCAGGGAGGGCTGACCAGCCTTTCCCATCCACCGAGGTGATTAGGGTAGATTTACAGCAGGCTCCTTGCCTAATCCCTGGTTTATTTGCTGGCTGAAAAGGAGATTTGTAACTCGGGTAATAACACTCCTCCTGGGCTATGCCAGCAAAACTTTCCCATCTTGATTTAGAGATCAGTCTGTTTGAAGTCCAAAACCAAATGCATCCAGGCCTTTTGTGTTGCACCTGAAGATGTGACAAAGCACCAGCAAAGAAAAGAGGAGGCAAGCAAGGGAGGAAACCTGGCTGTTGTGCAAGGGAGTGCTGAGCACTACCTTTCTCCCATGTTCACATATGGAGCTGCTTTTCACAAGATCTGCATATAAACTCAGGTGGCCTCACTTCTTCATTAACTTTTTCAACTTTTTTTGTCCTCCAAGGTCCTTTCCTACCAGCCCTGACAAGCTCCAGAGCTTTCTTGTCCCCAGACATTGAGACAAGGTGTTTTTCCCTTGGGGGACAAAGCCAAATGGCCAGTCTCAAGACATGCCCTGGACATAGAGAGTTTAAGGTTTCCCTAGGTGTGAAGTTTCACCCAGCAACCTGCTACCTTTTCCTGGTTTTGCTGCTGCTTCTGTCTGTCCTCTCCCTTGTACAGGCTTTGGAGTTTGTCAACCCCTCTACCCTTGAACCAGTTCAACTCACAGATCCTGCAGGACATGGATTTTGTTATTTTTCACAGTGCAAGGAACTGGATCAGTTGGATCAGATGAGGAGTGAGATGCCTCCCTGTTGGCAGGGAAAGCCATTAGATCTGCTAGAGCCAGTAAGATGAAATTAGGGAGCATGCTTCCATTAACCTGGTTAATGGGTGCATTGACCTCAGTTCCTAGGAGAGTAGCTTTACTACATCAGAGTAATGCTTTGTTGCAATCATTTTATTAGCACTTTAAAACTGCTTTTGAACTTGGCTCGTGGATCATGGGGGTATAACAGTTGACTGTTACACATGCTGCCATGTGAGGCGCTAACCTGGCTTTCTGTTGGCTGGGATGTTCTTCCAGTAAAGTCTGGGGTTTTTTTTTGTTTGTTTGTTTTTTAACAAAAAAGAAAAAAAAGTGTTGGAGGCAGGTTATTAAAATAAAGAGTGAGGGCTCATCTCTGCCTTGGGTGTGCACCACTGTCTCCGACCATAGTGCTGTAATATTGACTAAGAACTTTTACATCCATTACATGGACTTAAAAGCCACTGGGATAAATGCTGAATTGCTTTTATTTGACCTTCCTTGCCTTTTGACTCAAGCTAGCTGCTCCTAAATGTTTCTCTGTGAGCACTGGAAAAGGAAGACATAAGAAACAGATGCTGAGGGTCTCCTGTCTCATATGGTCTGGGAAAAGGAACTGGAAGGAAAATTAGCAAACAGCAGAAGTGGAAATGGTGTGGTTAAAAATTGTAATAGCCACTACCACAACAAAGCTCTAATGTCAAGCCATTTGCCACAAAAGCACAGCTGAGCATGATTTGAACCAGTTCCTGAAAGTCAAATGCCATGGGTGGATGTCACGCATGAAAATATATGTTCATGCTTAGTGGACTCCACTGGTGCAGGATGGAATTGCACACATGCATATCAAAGTTCAAACCTGTCCCTAAATATCACCTTACTCTTTATCTGCTGAGGGTCAAGTTTTCTACTGTTACGCTGAATTAAGCCAAATAGTGCTCAGGGCTCATCTGATAAATAATTGTAATGCTCCTGTGGAGTGGCTCCAGGGTGTTTTTGCATGGCCCACAGACTCTCATAGAGGAAAAGCTGGAGAGCTATTATGAGGTGTAGGATGGGAGAAGAGGAGGATGGGAACAGCCTCTTGAGAAATGGCAGATCTGGCCTTCCTCCAGGTTAAGCGAAGACCTTTGTGGGTGAACAGATGGGTGGAGGGGGGAAACTTTACTCTGTGGTTTCTGCAACCAAAAGGTATGTGACTAACGAGCCAACCACCATCCACTTGCAGAACTGCCAGTTCTTTCAGAGTCAATAACACAAATACCTTCATCAATCGGAATAACCTGCATCCAACCCTGCCAAACTCAGATGCCCATTGCAGCTTTCTGTGGGCTCACCCCGTCCCTGGTCAGACTGATGCGCTGTGTGGCATTAGAGAAGTGAACACCATGGCCAAGTACTCTCTCCAAACTTCTGTCTAAAGCATGGTGGGGCTCTTCTGGGGTAAGGGAAGGAACAGATGTCACCCTGGTCATTAGCCAGTGTTTATTTGCTCAGTTGGAGCTACGCTTCCTTCAGTGGTTTGGGCATAGCTGGGAATGAAGGCTCTATTTGCTGCACAGTAAACAAGACTCATCTTTTCTGCCTTTGCCTGGGTGTCTTCTCTGCCATGGTTTCCCATCTGGGCAGCTCAGGGTTATGACATTGAAGGGGCTGCTCTGCACCCAGTAGAGAGCAGTGCTGGGTGTCCTCTCTCATTAACTAATGAGTTCTAGAGGTTCCTTTGTTCTTTCTACACAAAGTCCTGTGTTGGGGACCTGGCCTCTTGTCAAGAGGCACCTGTGTACAGTGTCCCCACCTCGTGAGTCAGCCTGCAGCCTACCTGGCTGCTCCTTTCCCAGCAGGCTGAGTGCAGTGTTTGCTTTCTTAGTAATTCATCAGTTGTCAAGGGGATGAAGAGGGGATGAGTTAGGTGTGTTTTGGTTTTGCCCCGATCTAGCTTGTGTGTTGCTCAATGGGCATGTCCAGTATTGGCAGGAGAGATGAAGAGAGCCACCCCTGGTGCCTATTTGGTGGCTTATCCCCTAGGAGTAGATACTGCTTCTGTGGCAATTGAGTATTTCTGGGATGATGGAGTTCACAGAAGCAGAAAGTCTTGATGAGTATGTAGATATGGGCATGTGGTTAGTATAAATAAGGCAAGCCTTGATACCTAGATTTGAGGATCTCGGGAGCAAGCTGTAATCCCTGTCCTAGTTTAAGGATGCTCTCAGTACCTGCTGATATGATAATCCCTGGTATACACCAAGAATCAATTCAGGTGGAGTCAGTGGAAGATAAAAGTATATAGATGATTAGGATTATGGCTCCTTAAATTACACAGTGGGTAGTGGAGAGACTTGGCCAGGCAGAAAGCCTCCAGCTGGATGAGTGATGAACTGAATTGCCAGGGGAAACTGGTCTGCGTTGTTAAGGGTGAGTATAGGAAGGATGGCTTTTGGATGTGGTTGGGAAGAGAAGGATAACCCATTTGGAGCAAACGTCTTTGAGCAAGGGCACATGGCTCCCTTAGCTACTAGGAAACACCCCTTATCACCCAGCAGAAACCACTTTTGTCCCCCAAAGTGCTTGGTGCACCCCTCTTAGAAGGCCAAGCCTCTGGATGTGCTGGTGGCAGGTTGTCTGTGGAATATGGAGTTTTCTTGATGGTGCCTGTGCCATGTTGGTGCTGCAGAGACAGGACAGCTGTGTTGCCCTGATACTTTCTTACATGGTTTTGCCATAGGAAGGATATGCCTGGTTTGGGATGGCACAGGCTCTGTTCAGAGTGTCTGCAGTAGAGGGCATACCTTGGGGCTGGCACAACTTCAGGTACCTCAGCTCAAGGAGGAAGCCCCAGTCCCTTGCTGTCAGTCAGTGCCACCTGAAGGAGGACTCCATGAATGTCAGGCTGTATATAACCATATGTATATGAAGTGGCAATTGGTGGCCGCCTTGGCCACAGTGACCACAAAGCAGTCAAGTTTAAAATCTGTGGTAACAGGAGGAAAACTGCCAGCAGGACCTCAACTCTGGATATGAGGAGAGCTGACTTCAGGCTGCTCAGGGAACTACTTAGTAAGGTCCCCTGGGAAAAAGCTTTTGAAGGTGCTGGGGTCCATTGGTGCTGGTCACTTTTTAAGTACCACCTCCGAAGAGCCCAGGAGCAGGCAATTCCAAAATGTCGGAAGTCGAGCAGGTGAGGTAGAAGGCTGGCTTAGCTGAGTAGGGATCTTCTTCTAGAACTAAGATGGAAAAAAGAAAATGTATAGCCAGTGGAAGCAAGGTCAGGCCACATGGGAGGACTACGGAGGTGCTGTTTGCCACTGTAGGGAGGAAATACACATGGCCAAAGCTCAACTAGAGCTGAAGCTGGCCACTACTGTGAGGGACAAATAAAAGGGCTTTTTTAAATATGTAAATAGCAAAAGGCAGGTGAGAAATAACATTGGCCCATTACTTGACGAGCATGGTCACCTCACAAACAGGGACATAAACGTCTCTGCTTTGTCTAATGATTTCTTCGCCTCGGTCTTCAACACCGATGATCAGGGCTCTGGGACCCCCAGAGCCCTGGGCTAGAGAACCATGACTGCGAGAACGACAAACTACCAACCAACCCTGAACTTGTGCAGGATTTGCTGCTCCAGTTGGATCCCTATAAGTCAATGGGGCCCGATGGGATTCATCTGAGGGTGCTTAAAGAGCTGGCTGATGTCATAGTGAGACCTCTCTCAATGATTTTTCAATGCTCTTGGGAATCTGGGGAGGTCCCAGTTGACTGGAAGCTGGCAAACGTTGTCCCAATCTTCAAGAAGGGCAACAGGGATGACCCTGGTAACTACAGGCCTGTCAGTCTCACCTCCGTGCCTGGCAAAATCATGGAGAAGATTATTCTGGGAGTTATTGAAAAACACCTGAAAGACAACGCAGTCATTGGTCCCAGCCAGCACAGGTTCACGAGGGGAAAGTCCTGCTTAACAAACCTGATTTCCTTCTATGGCAAGGTTACCCACCTAGTTGACCAAGGGAAGCCAGTCGATGTAATCTTTTTGGACTTCAGTAAAGCCTTCGATACTGTCTCTCACAGTATCCTCCTGGACAAAATGTCCAGCATACAGCTGGATAAACACATATTGCAATGGGTGAGCAATTGGCTGATGGGTTGGGCTCAAAGGGTTATAGTGAATGGGGTTACATCGGGTTGACGACCAGTCACTAGCAGGGTTCCGCAGGGGTCCATCTTGGGGCCAGTGCTCTTTAATGTCTTCATAAATGACTTGGATGCAGGACTCGAAGGTTTGTTATCAAAGTTTGCCAATGACACAAAATTGGGAGGAGCTGTTGACACTCTCGAGGGCAGAGAGGCCCTGCAGAGAGATCTGGACAAATCAGAGAGCTGGGCAATCACCAACCGTATGAAGTTTAACAAGGGCAAGTGCTGGGTTTTGCACCTGGGACATGGCAACCCTGGATGTACATACAGACTGGGGAACGAGAGGCTGGAGAGCAGCCCCGCGGAGAGGGATCTGGGGGTTCTGGTTGACAGCAAGTTGAACATGAGCCAACACTGTGCCCTGGCAGCCAAGAGGGCCAACCGTGTCCTGGGGTGCATCAAGCACTGTATTGCTAGCCGGTCGAGGGAGGTGATTGTCCCGCTCTACTCTGCACTGGTGTGGCCTTACCTTGAGTACTGTGTGCAGTTTTGGGCGCCACAATACAAAAAGGATACGAAGCTACTAGAGAGTGTCCAGAGGAGAGCCACGAAGATGGTGAAGGGTTTAGAGGGGAAGCCGTACAAGGAGCGGCTGAAGTCACTTGGTCTGTTCAGCCTGGAGAAGAGGAGGCAGAGAGGAGACCTCATTGCAGTCTACAGCTTCCTCACAAGGGAAGGAGGAGGGGCAGGCACTGATCTCTTCTCCCTGATGACCAATGATAGAACCCGAGGGAACAGCAGGAAGATATGCCAGGGGAGGTTTAGGTTGGATATTAGGAAAAGGTTCTTCACCCAGAGGGTGGTGGAGCACTGGAACAGGCTCCCCTGGGAGGTAGTCATGGTGCCAAGCCTGACAACGTTTAAGAGGCATTTGGACAACACCCTCAGACATATGGTGTGAATTTTGGGGTTGTCCTGTGCAGGGACAGGAGTTGGACTCTATGATCCTTGTGGGTCTCTTCCAACTCAGGACGTTCTATGATTCTATGACCACCTTCAGTCATGTCTGTATTTCTAGGCATTAGCAAAATTGTCCCCGTCAGTCTATGTGCTACTGTGTCAAATAATTAGCCTTTTTAACAATAAGGTACTCGGATCCCTCATCTGAACTGTTGCATTGTAAATACCTTGGTCCAGGGTGCTGTCTGGCTGATTCTTCTCACCTACCACCTGAAAATTAGATGGTTGGACAAAGAAGGCTTTCAGTCTACTGGAGATGTGAACTGTGGTTTGATCTTGCTTTTGATTTTGGTCCTGATTTTGTTTCCCCCTGCCAGGAGATAGGCTTGTTCTGTGTCCTTTCTCCTTCCCTGCTGTCCCTGGAGATAACATCCGGATACTTTGACTGAAGTATCTAGATGTTGAAGCTTTGAAGGCTGAGTCATGAGTGGGTTGTGATGGTGCATGCAAGTGTAAGTGGAGCATTTGCAGGCACTGGTCAGCAACTGGTCCTGATGTGAAACAGAGAGGGTAATTTCAATCTCTTCTTCTCCTCCTAGCTGTTTGGCTGTGGCTCCCTTGCACAGATTGTGCTCAGCAGAGGGACTCATGGAGGTTTCTTGACTGTTAACCTGGCCTTTGGCTTTGCTGTGACACTTGGCATTTTGATCGCAGGACAGGTATCAGGTACGTTGTGGCTCCATGTGGGCTGGATTTCACTTGTGACAATTGTTGTGTAGGCCTAGGTGGCTGTGCTTTTCCTATGTGGTACTGGTATGGAAACCAGTGTCCCTTGGCTCATTTCTGGGACACAAGTTCTGCCTGTAAAAGTGCAATAACCACCAACCTCTCTGCAGGTGGACATCTGAACCCAGCTGTCACTTTTGCCATGTGCTTCTTGGCCCGGGAGCCCTGGATCAAGCTACCAATTTATGCCCTGGCCCAAACCCTGGGGGCTTTCCTGGGAGCTAGCATAGTCTTTGGGCTGTACTATGGTGAGTGCAGAAACTTTCTGTGTTTGTTGGGGTGAGATGGATGCTCTTCGTGACTCAGTGCAGGGAGGCTGGTTCCCAAATCAGAGAGAAGCATTTTCTTGCAGAGCAGAGATGTGAGAAACCTCCTTACTGTGTTTCTGGGAGGGCTTTCCTGTTCTCATGATGATGACGGGTTCAAATCAATCTGAAGGCCCAGCCAGCATTGTTAATGTGCGAGTCTTTGTCCTTGAGTAATGATCATTGTAATATGGACCACTGGACGGCCCCTCTTGTAGGTACTGTCTGGATTAAAACAGATCTTTCAGAAATGCTGATGAAACACTAGCAGTTATGGAGATTTTATATCTGTGCATTGTTCCAGAGCCGTTTTACCCTTGTTTAAAAAAAAAAAAAAAAAAAGATTTCACCATGGATGTCTGCTGCGTTGTCTCGTGTTAGCTTCCAGACAATGGGACTTCTAGCAGTTTTTGCTGCCCTTATCAGAGTGATTCTATACCTTGGAAAGCATCCTAGAAATCCAGTTCCTCATGCATCTAATCCTCCTGAGTGATGTTCTTCAGCACATGGCAATATTCAGTGGGCAAGACCTTACCCTTTGTGTTGGAAACTGCTCTTTCTCAAATATCAAGGGTGACATTTTGACTCAGTTTGCCTCCTGATTTCTGTTTCTGGCAATAGGAGCAGTGTTCCCTGTAGCTGAGCAGAACATCTGGGTCACTGTAGCTTCCACCTGAAAGGAGGCAACTGCCACCCTAGCACTAGTACCACCTGCTTTTCACTTTAGAAAGAAGCAGGGGGACCTACCTTCATCTCTGTAAACATCAGGACTCCAGTTCAACACCAGTTACCTTTCTAGTTGGTGGGCTGAAGTCTCCTCTTCAGAAGAGTTAATCCCATCTTACCTGCCTAAACCATGGAAGAGCTACCTTCAGAAAATGTCTGTTTTTCTCTCCACTAACCGTGGAGGGAATCTAGACGGCCCACCTAGGTTAGTTATCCAGCTTCTACATAGTGGTAGGCAAGGTGGCTGACTGCTCTACAAGACAACCCTGAGAGGTGAAACTAATTGTGTATTGGCTTAGAGGAAAGTGCAAGATCAGCCCAAATCCCGTTTGCTGCAGATCAGATCCATAGCAATGTCTCATGTCTTGACACCACAGGCATTTGCATACCTTTTGGGAGAGATTTGGAGTCAGCTTAGTGTTTACTTTTTGGCTCTAACTCTTTCCTGGTGCCTGGCAAACAAGAAATATTAGCAACAGGGACTCAGGCCATCTGCATCTGAGCCTGACTCATAAAATGCTGTGGTGGATCACACCCTAAGGTTTCCAAATGAATGCTCTACAGCAGATGGTTTTGCAATACATAGCAATAGGGCACTCAGGGAAGTCTGTTTTGATATTCATGGCTTTGTGGAGTCTACATTTTGGTCATCTTCCAAGCAAGGTCCTCTCTGATGTGTGTTGGAAAATGACTGACCTTTCTACCTTTTCTTTTTTCTTCCCTGCCCCCCTAGATGCCCTCTGGTCTTTTGGCAGCAACCAGCTGTATGTAACAGGACAGAATGGCACTGCTGGTATCTTTGCCACCTACCCGTCTCAGCATCTGAACATTGTGAATGGATTCTTTGACCAGGTAAGAGGGTGCTGGGAGGATGAAGGTACATTTGAAGAGGAATCTTTTGGTGTGGTTCTGGGCCTCTCCTTTAGTTAAGAATGAATTGAAATTTAAAGAGAAGATATCCAGAAAGGTTTTTAGAGCTGACACAGGTATCTCACTAGCCCATAGGAAGAGCAGAGCCAGGAAGCACCCTTACAGCAAGAAGGCTTGGGCTAAGGCAATTAACCAGTCACACAAGACTGGCCAGGACACCAGTGAAAAGGATACCACTTGGTCTCAGCACCTGAAGAACGATAGCGTGAGGAAGGATGACTCTTCCTCACTCCCACTGTACTACTGTGGTTGTTGCACAACCCAGAGGCCAACTGGGTGTGGGGTGGTGGGTGGTGTTGGAAGTGACTGTCTCCTTCTTAAAGTTGCCATCAACCACAAAGGGACAGCAGCCACCCAGCTGTGGCAGGTTGGAAGCATGTTCAGTAAGATGTCTTCAGCTTTTCTGACTGCTCAAACAGTTATTCATAGCTCTTCTGTGGGCAGGGAAAAAGGTGTGGGCTTGATCGAGCCTGTGGGCTGCCAGGAGGAGCATGTTCCACTCTCCCATTCCTGTGGGTGCTCAGTCTACTGTGGTCTGATAATGCCATGGGATGACTTAGTGCAGTTCTTTCAGTTTAGAGAATGAATCCTAAATGCATGGGACTTCAGAGAAGTTAAATAATTTGGTTAAAAGATGAATCTGGATTAAATTCTTCTTCTTCCCATTCCCTCCCCAGTTCATTGGCACAGCCTCCCTGATTGTTTGTGTCTTGGCAATTGTCGATCCCTACAACAACCCTGTCCCCACGGGGCTGGAGGCTTTCACAGTTGGCTTTGTTGTCCTCGTTATTGGAACCTCCATGGGCTTCAACTCTGGCTATGCTGTCAACCCTGCCAGGGACTTTGGGCCTCGTCTCTTCACGGCCATTGCTGGCTGGGGCACTGAAGTGTTCTGGTAAGTGCTTGCCAAAGAAAACCTTGCGCATGAAGGGGAAAAAAAATCACAAGTCCAAGTAGGTGGTAGGTCTGGCATCATAAAGAGTCTTAGCATCCAGGAGGTATCTTTAGATTTTATAAACATTTTTTTGAAGACACTCTTTGCTCTGCTCAGATTTCTTAAGAAATTGTAGAAGCTTGGCAGTGAGAGCAAATGACCTAACTTGGTTATCAGTGAGGAAATTTAAGAGCATCCATGAGAAGTTCAGGTGCACCTTGAATGTGAGTCTATCATCTTTTTTAGTGGTAGAAAATATAGGGCATTTGTTATACTTGGATTTTGTTGTTACTGGAGAAAATTGAGAGTCACGAGCAGTACAGACTATGTGCTGTCAAGGGATGCTTTCCTGCAAGCAGTGGGAGGGAAGTGAAGGTGCCTAGTTCAGGCACTGCAACTGCTTCTCTTTTTCTTGGTGGAGAGACAGGCTTAGAAGTCCTGGCAGTAGCTGTTCTGAATTGTTTGTCACCTGAACTTGCAGTGGTGGGCAATATCTGCCTTGGAAATTGCTGTGGACATGCAGGTACTGTTGTCTTTTGCAAGTCAATGGTGATGTTTGGAGATGACCAGGATTGCATTGTTCCAGATCCAAACATGAATACCCTAATGCATAGGCAGCCATTCTTACCTTGTGCATTTTCTTTTTGTTTTCCAGGACTGGTAAACAGTGGTGGTGGGTTCCAGTTGTTGCTCCTTTCCTTGGGGCCATTGCAGGAGTGATGGTCTATCAGCTGATGATTGGTTGTCACGATGAGCCTTCTCCACCTGCCTCTGAGCAGGAAACAGTCAAGCTGGCTAACGTGAAGCACAAGGAAAGGGTCTAAGGAAGCTGCCACCCAGATCTGGCAGACATTCATTATTCAGGACTGCAGATGGCAAAGAGGAAGAAGGAGTTAAGAGCTTCAAGAAAAACAGGAAGAGTTTTTTTCCTGTCTTGAGATATTCTAGCTTTTTTTTTTGTGTATATCCCTGATGCATTTGCTTTAGGCATTTTCCTGTGAGCCTTTCCCCAAATCCAGTATCATGTAGCCTTTCCCTAGTAAAAGGGGATTGAAGACTGTAGGAGTCAGGAGAGAAGCATGCATTGCTGTCCAACACAGGCCAGTTGTTCAGGAATCTGGAGCTCTTTTGGGCTGTGTTGCTGGCCTTGCCTGTGAGCTTGGCACACTGCTTCCCTCCAAAACTATGTCCCAATCTGTAGAGTAGGGATTGTGCAAAACTTAAATTGTTTTGCTAGCATGGAATGGAAATTCCTACATCCTGGAAAAAATTTGCCTGTGATTCTACTATGGATCAAATTCATGCTTGGTGTTGCTCTAAAGTCAATAACTTGGCACCAGGAATGAACTTGTCTAAAGGATTTTTATTGACCAAACTTCTTATATCTCCCATGAATTCCTAGAACATTGTATCAATCAGCTGATCCATAATGTCAGAGCAGAGAGTGAGAATGCACTGGATTTTAATTTAATATTAAGACAAAATGTTTACAAACCACTGCACCCTGGTATTCTAATCACAATTTTGAACATTGCCAACTCTTAGAAGATAACACATAGGAAATCCTTGTTCTAGCCAGGGGCTAACCTGGAAAGAAAGCTTGGCTCCCTGTAGCAGCCTTTCTAATTAATCAGCTTTGTATATAAACTGCAAGCAGCTGATAGCCAAGTTCCACTGGAAACAGTGTTGTGTGTGTGTGTGTTCATGTAAATTTCACAATAGTGTGTGTGTTGTGTGGTTGTTTTTTTTTTAAATAGATTTATATATAAATATACTCCTTAAAGCTGTTACTAAATACCAGGGTTGGGATGAGTTAAAGATGTGTGGGAACTGCCTGTTCTCTTGACAGCTTTGAGATACTGTTGGATTTTCCTGGGGTGGCCTTAGATTATGGCATTGTGTTGTTGGAGCATCTCCTTTTCTACCTTGCAGAATTACTGGGGAAGAATTACCAGAATTACCTGGTACTCACAGCTGAGGGACTGAGGTCAGGTTTGTCCTGTACTAGCAGTGCTGGCATCTCAGGGGATCTCTGGTTCTCCCAATGCCATATTATTACAGAGTATTTGAAACAAGCAGTATCGGTTGTGAAAGGATTTGTAGGTCCTATGCCACTGCATTAGAGAAACTCTTTCAAAACCTGTTTCTTCAATGTGTGAATTCCTTGAAATATGTAACTTTGTATACATTGCCAGTCACTACAATGATGTATTCTTTGTTTTTGCATTTTAAAAAAATAAAATGTTGATACCCACACTGTAAAATGCTCGTGTTGGTTGTGTTTCTAAGCAGCTGTCAGTAAACTTTGCCATGGAAAGGAAGTCATCTATAGCAATAGCTTCCTCAAGCTCTCTTCCTCTTCAGCCTGTAAGAACAGAATGGAGCTAACCCTTTCAGGCAATACATCTACATGCTCCATTTGTGTTTTATTCCTTTCCCTTTTGGGCTGGGCTTTTGGGGCAGATGGGAGGAGATGGGGTGCCTGTACTCAGTACAAAGGCCAAGGTCTAGGCTATTGGGTGAGGATGTCCTGTTGTCAGGCATATCATTCTTCAGGCAAAAAGAACAAGAGGTCAGCATTTGTCCCTTGCCCTTTGTACCATTTAACTTTTCTTACTATTCTTTCAATTAATGCAGTTCTGAGTATGCAATCCTACTCTGCATTCAGCATACTGTCCAGCATCACCCAACATGTTTCACTTGTCACTTCTTTTTATTGCCTATGTCATGCAAGGAGAAGTATTACAGACCTGAACCCAGTGCTCAAAGAATTAACACAAACAGCTTTCTTCCAGCCTGTGTCCTCTGTAAATACAATTATTGTTGCTCTTTGGCTGATCTGTGTCCTGCTGTATTTTTCCTGTATTAATTGTACTGTCTTAAAATAACTTGTAACTTCCCATACAGTGCTATACTGAACAATTCTGTGAAGTCTGGATGAATGTAGTTTTCTGTGATTCACCAACTGGAAATCAAATGGCTTTTGGGAAGAAAGTTGATGAGTTTGTTTGGTATGCTCTGTCTGTGGTCAGCATGCTGCTTTATTCCATTTCTATCTTGAGAGTTTATTCCTTAAAATCTGTGTACAAGTCTTGTATACTACTGTGATCAACTCACAGAGCTGCAGAGGTCAGTTCCCATTTCCCTTCAGGACTGTTAGTCCTTTTTCTACTCTTCTGCCACATGGTATCTTCAACTGACTGTGATCAATCTATTAAAATCCTTACTACAGACCTTATGACTTTTCAAGGTGTGGGTTTTGGGTTTGTTTGGGTTTTTTTTGTTTGTGGTTTTTTTTTTCCCTTTTTTTTTTTTTTTTTTGGTGTGTTCCCTCCTGCTTCCACCTGGCATGTACCCTTGCCTTACTTGTACCTCAATGGTTGTGTGTTATTACCCTTATTAAAACTACAAAAAAATACCAGCTTGAGGTCAGAATTTTTGTCTTAACCGTATACCGTCTGTGTAAGGCTTCAGCCTTTCTGGGATCTGTTGGAGAAGCACCAAGAACTGCTGATTAGATCCATTACCATGTGGAAAGGGGCAGGCTCAGCCTGCAGTCAGCAGAGAGGGAGCTATGGAGAACTTAGCCTCACCTTCCAGAAGGGTCTGTCCCACATGAGCCATGATTAGGGCAGCTCTTTGCTAACTATGTAAGGAGGGCAGTGCACAGAACAGTTTGATATGCCAGATTGCGAGAGCTCTAGAAGTGTTACTGAAGTGTGGGGAGGGAAAGATGGAGTTAACTGCAGATGGCATTTTCCCTGGCACCAGGCACCCTTAAATTGCTGCAAGTTGTGGTTCTGTTTTTTTTCAATGTAGCTGCCTTGAGAATGCTTCTGGGCAATATTCATCTGGCAGGCCCATGCAAACTAAAAGATTTTTTTTTTTTCCATACCTAAATTTCAAAGGTAATGAATCATCTTGTAGTTAATGCCTTGCTTTTGGGGTCACTGGAGAGGTAAGACTCATCTGGCCAAATATAGTCATCCGGGTTTTAGGTCAGATGAACTCCAGCTGTCAAGCTATTGAAATATACTTACTTTGTAGGAAGAAATAAATCTACGATTTAAACTATTCATCCTTGACAGGGAGAGTAATTTGTTGCTGGAACAAAATGTTAAAAGATGTTGTGGATTCTCTATTGTGTAACGTTTTCAAATTAAGACTGGCTGTCTTGCAAAAAGGTCTCTCAGTTAAACTGCAAGCCATACTCTTAAGAGCAAGTCCCGCTGGAGGAAATTCCCAGACCTCTAAATTACAGAAGGTCAAGTTGACAAGAATTGTCCCTTCTGACTTTAAAACCTATGAAATTTATAAGGCAGGCTGAAAGTGGCCAACTATTCAGTTCCTCTTGGTTCTCAGCTGATCCAAGCTCTTTGCTGCAGGTGCTGTAACACGGTGGCACATCAGCTGTGATCTGGGGAAGTCTGCTTTTGGTTCCCTCTTCTCCTGGTGCCTTGAGATGCATGCCTTGGGAGGCTCTTCCAGCTCTGTTTGCTTTGTCCGTCTGTGAAGTGCCAGCAGCAGTGCTGATCTCTTCCAGACCCTGCTCTGCTTCACCTCATGGGAGCAAGGTGGCATCATGAATCAAAGGGCCGATGCGGCTGGGCATGGAGGCGTGGATGGGAGAATAGTACAGCCTCCCTTTGTGCAGCTCTTCTATCCCAAAGTGAGTTTCAGCTCTCTGTCTGCCAGTGGTGGGTGCTGGGGGTGCAGGAGCAGGTTAGCACTTGGCTGACCACCTCCAAGTGAGAAGGACAGGTTCCTTGCCTGCCCTCCTAGAAAGAAGGTGAAGGACTAGGCTTTACTGAGGGACAACATTGGCAAAGACCAGGCCGTGAAGGTGGTTGTATTCCCTGCTGTCTCCTTTAAGTCCTTGGTAGTTGTGCCTGCTCAGGTCGTGTTTGAAGTCCCAGCTCTCCTGCGTAGCCAAGGATTTTCCCCTCATCCTATATCTCAAGGCAGAAAGAAGTCTTAGTCCACTGCCCAATTCCAGCATGCCCACAGTCCTGGTGTCTCCAGGGCCTCCACGTTTGTGTGTATTTAACTCTTTAAGAGTCTCTGTGGCCTTGTAGGAGCTTTGGATACATGTGTTTTGGACTTGATGATCTTAAAGGTCTTTTCCAACCTAAATGATTCTATGATTCCAATTAAACCACGTCATTTATTATTTACTGTGTAAAGAATAATAAAAAACCTTCCTGGCACCACAAACTCCTTGTTGAGCGGGAGGTTCCTCTTCACTCTTCCCTGTTCAAGCTCCAGTTCAGGAACAATGTCTCTCATGAGGGTTTCTCTGGGTGCAGAGTGTGCACGTGAGGAGGACATCAAGGCACTCCAGACAAATGTGTCTGCGACTCAGCTGCTGTCATGTGGCTTGTCAGCGCTGCAAAAGATTAATTTGGCTGAAGAGGTGAGCACAATCCTCTCACTCCAGGGGGCTGGAGAATGATTATACAGCCAAATGAGCTTATCATCAGATTAAAAATATTTTCATATCTAGCCACATAATAATAAAGCCACAGTGGAAAAGGAAAAGTCAATAGCATAAAGGTGTGAAAGCCACAGAGAGAAAGACTCAATTATTTTAAAGGGTAACATTTTTATTCACAAATCAGGTGAAATATTCTGCCAGCAAAGTTTTGTGGTGTGGCTTATGTTTATCATTATCAAATTAGAGTGCAAAGGTGGATTCAAACTTTAGTCAAGAAAGATTTCAAGATACTCTTTTATTTGCAAAACTGGGGTGACTATTTAAGGTTTTCTTCCAGCCCTCTAACAGCAGTCTAAAGAAGGAATGAAAACTGGAGTTTCCTTGTTAAACTGTTTAACAAGCTTAGGGCTAAAAAGTTGGTTTTGACCTGTTGTTCCTAAAATTTCTAAAGAATTTAAAAATAATCAGCGTCCAATCTCCATAAATCTGTCTTGATATCAAATTGACTCGGTTGCTGAAAGCAGCACATCTCCGCTAGCATCAAAGCCTTCCCCCTGCAAGTGAAACAGCACAGACTGCATGAACGGCTCAAAGTCTGCATTCACATTTGGCTAGGTCTGTGCAGATACACTACTGAAACACATCCAAGCCAAGAGCTGCTGCACCACTGAATAAAACCCTTGATCCCATATTTGCCATAGTTTCAGGCAGCCCTGCAATACCCTTGGGTTTGGGGTTTTTTTGTTTGTTTGTTTGGGTTCCTTTTTTACAAATGGTAGGTGTACAGAGGTGTCTGGTATTTTGGAAGTAAAACCAGCTGCACAGAGCAGGCATTGAACAAGATATACAGACACCCAAGAAACTTTATGACATGGAATTATGCAGGTTATAAAATCCAACATAAACAACACTTACTTACTAAAAAGTCACATCAACATGAATGGGAAGACAGAAGCAATTTTGGATCCTTTCCCTTACTGGGAAAGGTACCCAGTGGTATGTCAGCAATACCTGTGAGGAAGCTAGTGGAAAATTAAACCAAACAGGTTTCTGCACCTGTGGAGCCCGCAGGAATGTGGCTCTGTCCCTTTAGATATCCTTGCAAATCCCACTGGGTGGGTATCTGCACTCACACAAAGTATCTTGGTAAACCTAGGTGCAAGTGGTGTGGGAGCCCAAATTGTAGGATTTCTTCTAATCCCCCCATCACTCATTGGTCGCACTGGGAATTTCAGGTGCCTTCTTAAAACAGTCCTTCTTGCAGGGGACCCTCTCTTGGAGACCATCCTCTTCCTCATCCCCACTCCTACATGGAAGGAGGTGGCTGCCTTTCAGCTGCTGCTGTTTCTCCCCTCTCATGCTCAGCTTTCCCCCTTGGTGCCTGAGCTGTCTGTGCTTGCTGGCTGCAGCTCTGGCTTGCTAACTTTTCCATTTCTGTCTGTGGGTTTAGAGGATGCAGCCAGGACATAAAATTTCACCCCCAGCTCCTGCAGCCCGGTGCAGTCACAGTGGGCCACCACTCCCAGGTCCTGGTGCTGTGGTGGAAAAGCCTAGGAGGTAGGACAAGCGTGGTGTGATCTCTCCTTTGGTTGTACTTTCTCCACGTCTGGCGAACTGCATGACAGAGCCTTTCTTAGCTGGAGGTTGCATCAAGAACATGGAAATTAGTAAGCACCCTTGAATATATTTGCCCTGAGGTCTTTTTTTGATCCATTCTTTTACTTTTTGCCCTGGGGACATCCTGTGGCAATGAGCATTAGCATTTTATAGGGGTCCACTACCCGAATTGCTCCTTTCGGTGAGAGGGGCCAGCTGTCTCTCTGCCCTACCAGCACTATCCTCCAGGGTCTCCCTGGGGACCTGGTGCCTTCTCAGGCTGGGACACTGCTAAACACCCTGGGAGAGTGTCAGGGAAGGGTGATGGAGACTTCATTCTGTACAGCAACAAATTCTACTCCCTTATCTACTCTCTTACAGGCTGAGTGGCATTTGTAGTTGAAGAAGGAAAATCTTCCCTAAGAGTCCTGTTGGGGGACCGACTGGTTGAGCTCTTGCCCCACCAGCTGTAGTACATGCCCAGAGAGATGACAGAGAATGGCAAAGGACATAAAAAACCAGTCTTGCAACCTTCACATTGAACTGCTCCAGAAGACAAAGTTTAGTTAAGCCTGAGTTACTTGTTCTTTGATGTCTATGTGCCAGCTGATCTGAAGACAAATGGCTATGAACAAAGTATTTCTTCAGAAGAACCTGTCCAGCTGGGGCTGATAAGCTGATAAAGGAGGTGAATGAAAGAAATAAATAAATGGGAGGAGGACAACAAGGAGAACAATCTCTCAGGCTAAAGATTGCCAACTGGGATACACTTCTGAAAATATAACAAGAAATGTGCTGCCTGAGATGGTGGTTTTATTGGTTGCAGGATCACAAATTACCTTAGCTCTGTGCAGGGAATTTGCACAGTTCCCATCTACCCCATCTTCTACTCCCTCCTGCCTCCCCAGGGTATCCACTTGCTTTCTACTAATTTCTGCTGCTGCCCTGGAACTGGCTGAAACATCTTTCTTGGCATCTGGGAAACCTTCTATATAACGTCCCTCACTCCCCTGCACTTTGATTATCTCAAGTGAAAGTGTCTTTTACTTCTTTTGTTTGCTTGTATAAAATCTTTTAATTAAAGCACTGAGACACAGCTCATCTGCATCTAACTCCACGAGTCCAGCCCAGGCCAGCTGGCTCACAGGACCTGCGTGGCTAAGTGCCGCCGGACATTGCAGCTGGTGCCACACGAGGGAACAGGCACCCTTTGAATGCAGCTAACCATCCTGACCTAAGGGTAGAGGAGGAAAGTTCTTGCCTGGAGTCTAGGGCGGAACCTTCCTCCTGCCTCCAGGACAGATAAGGACTCCTTACCTGCCCCTGCTTGCCCAGCAGTCAGCTCCATGGGTACCCACATCAGTTACTTGGGTGTTGTGGGGTGACTTAGTGCCCCTCTTATGTTACTGTGGTGGCAGCTGAAAAGCTGCAATCCAGATATAAGATGTGAGACCCAAGTATAAGTCATGAAACATAAGAATGGCCAGTGTGCTCCCACCTAACCACCTCCAGGAAGGAAAATGTGTCTCTGGGTCCTGTGACCCTTGTCATATGTAGTGTGACTGTAATGTGCAAGAATGGGGTGGGGTAGAGAGATAGCTAGGGGACTGGTCAGGTCCTGTCATCCTAAAAACCCTTTTGCTCCGGGAAAAGTACTGAATGTAGATTAGGTATATATCTGTCGACAGGATTTACCGTCTTCTAATTTGGGACATTCAGCATTTACCCACTTCTCCATGCCTGGAACACCACTAACTCTTTAAATTCATCACTCTGCCCCCGGTGGAAATTCAAGATAACAGAGACTCCTCTATCTCTGAGAAACAGGGACACAAAGTGACGTGTTGCCAAACCTTTCACCTGTGTCTGCTGCCTCTTAGTCCAGATGCTTCAAGCGCTGAGCAGACGTCATGCACTGCAGCCCAGCCCTGTGCCTACCCCGACGAACAGCTCAGCTTGAAAAAAACACCACAGCGATGATGAATGTTCCTGATACTGGGATCGTGTTTGTCCCTGCAGACATGAGATGAAGACAATGGTGTCTTCAGCCTCCAGACATGAAAGATGAAACACTGAGACCTCTGTGCTGCCTCCAGGGACTAGAGGGTGGAGGGACGAGCGCGCAAGAGTGTTGGAAGAGCCAGCACAGGGGATGGGTGCAGAAGCTGATCATATCTGAGCCCTGCAGCCCATGACGCAAACGTAGTACAAGAGGGGCAAATAGCAGCTGAGGGAAGTCTGGGAGCCCATGACTCTGCTCAGGCTGGCAAGCGACAGCATGAACTTTCACTGAATCCGTCTGCAAAGGAGAACTGAATTGCTTCCTTGACTGTGCTGACTATGGGCTCAATTCAGATGCCTAAGTGTAGGGGCCTGGAGCCATTTGAGATGCCCTAGCCTGGCTGGCTCTAGCTGCCACTCCAGAAGGGCTGGGGTCTCCTGCAGGCCCTGTGTCATACATAAGGCCAAGCCTTTGATACCTTCAAGCTTCCTATATGTATGCAACTGGGTCAAGCCCTGGAGATCATTGAACTGGAGCTGGATTCCTCCCCAGGAAACTATGGCCTGGGCAGAGGCAGGAACTCAACAAATCTCCGTATTTCTATCTCCTTTGTGGTAGGATGCCCATTTCCATAGAGACTTAAGAATGGCACATGGAGCAGATGAAAGGTCTGCCTGTCCCTGCACCCTGTCTCCAACAACAGCCACTTACACCTCCCTAACCTCTTTAGGAATGCTGCAACAGGGAGTAATAAAAACCACATGGATGAGGTGGCTTTTGAGCTCCCAGATACTCTTCTTGGTTTGGTTTGAGTTGTGACAGAGTTGGTTGAAACCCGCTCTCTTGAGGAGCTGGAGTAACACTGCATTTACATACTAACTGAAAGGAGTTTGTTGGTTTATACTGGGAGGGGCAACCTTATTCACTGTCCAAGAAGAAACACTGATGTTGTCTCATAATTAACACTTTTCTTTCTTGAATTTTCTTGCTGGGACACAACTTCCCTGCCAGGCAGGCTTGGCTTGTCCCAGGAGATCTTCAACTGTTCTAAGTTGTACTTGAGAGTACAGCAACAGCTTTCTGGACAACCTTGAAGGGAACCCCCCCAAGAAGCTTGGGTTGGCTCCCATCACTGGGAAATGGCCCCAGGTGGACGTTTCCTGCCAGAGGCAAGATCTAAGGCTCAGCCTGAGCTATTGGAGCTAAAAGACATGTAGTTCGATTCAAAGCGGCAGGTTGGTTTCCCTGTCTTATCTGAACCGAGCACACTCACGGGTCAGTCACACAAACATGTCATTTCACATGTCAGCCTCTTATTAACTGTGCCCTGTCCCTGGCCAGGAGCCTCAAACCCAGAGCATGGGTAACTAACTTGAATGGCTAATATCTAGGTAACACTCACCTCTCAGGTATGAGTCATTGGGACAACTTGTAATAGTTGAATTTTGTGTCTTGGCTGGCGTCAGCTCAGTCCCTGAAACAATTACATTTTCACTTAAACCTCCTGGGCTCACTCACAACCTCTGAACTCCACCCAGCACAGAAGGGCAGAGTTTCTGTTGCCCTTTAACTTTTCTTTCCCTTTCTTGCTGCATTGCTTTAGGTAATCTCCAGCCAAATTGTTGTGTGTCTGAGTCCTTTCCTTTCATTTACCTTGTGCTCACTCAGGAAATGTTTACAGCTGTATTGGCCCTTCAGGAGGACAGAAGCTGACAGGAGAGGGGAAGCCGTGCTGATAAACCTCCTCTGAGCCAGGGGAACACAAGTACCAGCACCTGGTCCACAGGAGAGCCACAACCCAGTAAATTCCAGCTGAGCTGCTTCCTGACCTCTAGGAGCAGCAATGCCGCTCCAGCACATCTGGAGGATCCCCAGCCAGAAGAACTTGGCTTTTGTATCAGCCCTGCTGAGATTCATAAGCTAAGTGGTCCTGTGAAGGGCTGTGGGATCCCTAATTGCCTCAAGTGCAAGGCTCTTGTCTGGGTGATGTAGTCTCCCACCTTCCCTCCTTTTGAGGCTGGGCTTACTGGAAGGTAAATCCATGGGATGGAAAGCAGCAAAGCAAGGGAGACCCTGGCCCTGATGGGTGAGGGTAGAAACAGTTCTGCTTGGTTTTAGTTCAGTGACTTTAAAACTTTGAATCCAACTCTCAGTGAGAGCAGATGGATTTAAACAAATAAAAAACAAGGTGCTTGGGTCTATCCTGAAGTGTAGAACCAAGGAAAAAAGTTATGTTTTGTATCCATAACCAAGGGGAGAATAACACAGGATGGAAACTCTTGGGGACCACCCTTGATCGCAGGAGATGGGAGCTGACTTTGGGAGGGGTGGCTCTCCCTGTTTGTGCTGTAGGGCACTTGTGTCTCTCCTGAAGTGTGCCTGCCAGGTGCCTGGAAGTGAGGGGCAGCGACACAGAGCTTTCCCACGCCTGAGACCCTTTGCTGGTCTGGGCACGAGCCTTTGTGTGCCTTCAAAGTAGAGAGAGCAGCACCACCCTGCCCCTGGGCAGGCGGGAAGAAGGTGTACACTGAAGATGATAGTGTCATGTGCTGATGGAGACAGCCTGTACACAACATTTGCTATTCAATCATTTTGGTTAAATGGCTCGGTATTTTCCCTTCCCATGACCTCTTCTCCATTCAGCCCTTTTATGCGCCTCTTCCGTGTTTCGGCATCTCTGAGATTAATTTGTCTTCCAGGTTTTGTTCTGCTCCTCTCTTTCGTTAAGACATTCTTCCTCTTCCTCCTCTTCAGTGTTTTTCACTCTCCTTCCCACTTGATCCTAGCAGAGCCCCCCAGCCCCATTTATACTTGTGGGTCATGGAGGCAGAGGGGGAAGACCAGGCCCGATGAAGCAAGCTGGGAATTTGGGGGCACAGGGGTTCTGGGAGCTCTTGCTCCAGGCTAGTGGCCAGTCACGTTTCTCTGAGGAGCTCTCATAAAATATTCCCAGCATTTTATCAAAGAGGTGATGCTGTCATGGCTTTGTTTATTATTTCCCTTCAGGGCTTGGTCTCTTCATGGCTTCTTCCTTTCATTTTTGAGGAGGAAATGTTTGCAGCTCTGTCAGCTCCTGGGAGGAAAGTAAGCTACAAAGGGAGCAGGGGTATTGACAACCTGTTCCTGAGCCAAGGTAACGCAGCTTTATGGTCACCTATGCCCTAAACATGTGGGAACCATGCTCAGCCCTCAAGGATGCTGAGCTGGGCGCTGGTCACTGGAAGAAACAGCCATGGCAGGGGATCAGGGACACAGCCTGTGTGCTGTCCCACGGACCCTTCAGGATCCATTCCTCCACCTGCTCCTCTCCCGTCATGGTCTCTGACCTTGACCAGGCTTCTCCTCCCACCGTGCCCAAACCTTCCTCTCTGAGGGGGGTCCTCACTGTCTCCTCGCCTCCCACCCAGTGCAATTCATTTCAGCTATTTCAACTGACTTTGAGCAAATCTGTGCAAATCCTTCCCTCCTCCTTCCTCTGCCTGTCCCGTTGAAGCCTGTGTCAATGGGAATTTCCACCAGGCAGTGGAGCCTGAGGGACTTTTCCGTGGTGGAGGCAGATGAAGGGACAGAGGCAGGTGAGTTCCCAGCCCCTGATGCCTGCCTGTCCCTGCCTTTGCTCCACACACACACCATGCCATGACCTTGCCTAGGGCACCACGTGAGCCTGGGACCAGACCTCCTTCACCTGATGCCCTCGGGCTGTTTTTTCTCCACCCTTGGTTTGCAGCTCGGTCACTTTGCACCCTCCCAGTGTTTTGGAAGGAGCTTCTGCTCTTGTGCTAGTATCTTTATTTCCTAACACGTTTCCCACGTTCCCTCAGCCCCTCGACCACTTTCTAACTCATTTATTCCCACTGAAGGTCTGTCTCATAGAATCATAGAATATCCTGAGTTAGAAGGGACCTACAAGGATCATTGAGTGCAACTCCTGTCCTTGCATAGGACAACCCCCAAAATCATACCATATGTCTGAGGGTGTTGTCCAAATGCTTCTTGAATGTTGTCAGGCTTGGCACTGTGTCATGTCTCCCCATCACCACGTCTGGAAGTATTGCACGCATATAAGCACAGCGGCAGGAGGCTCTCACGGTCCTCAGAGAGGCCTTGCAGGTTGGAAACTCTCTGTTATTTTCCCCTGTATCATCTCCTTTTCTTTCCTTACCCTCTTTCCCTTGTGCATGTTTGGGAGCATCATGAAGCACTTCACTGAGAAACTCCACTTCAAAGCCAGGAGAAAACATGAACAAGGAAATGAATGAAAAGGGGGGGCGGATCTTCTTTCACGATGTATGCCCTTGCTAGTAGCTTTGGTCTCCATTTTTTTCCCTTCTTGCATCACAGATGTCCCATGCCGACCTTCGGGCAGAGAGGTATCTCTGGGGGAAGGTTTGGGTTGCAGATGAGCTCTTGGCTATACCTTGCAGTATCAGCTGTAAACCAGGTAAATAAGCAGACAATTCTCAGTAATTTTTCCTATGAGGTTTTGTTTAGCTTCTTCAAAGGAAACCCAGCTGAAATCTTCTAGAGTGATCTGTGTGCAAACAAGCTATATCAGCTTCAAAACAAGCTTCACCTCTGTCTTGGATCCAGAGCTCACATGGTACTCTTCCTCTCATGTTTTTAGTGTATGAGCACTCCACAGGCAGGGAAATCTACCCACACAAGAAGTGATCTCTCCTGCAGGGGATAATTTTGCTCTTGGAGACATACAATGAAGAGATGATTATCCGCTTCTGTCTGGTTTCCCCAGGAGACCAGGACTATGTGATTGTGCAGTCTGGGTATGCGAGAGGGTGAGTATGTGTGTCTGTCTGTTCCCAACACCTTTGAACCACTTGGACCATTGCAGGCAAACATGGAAGAGTGGCAGACACAGCAGGAGCGATGAAATCCTACAAATTTCATAAAAGTCTCTGGCTGGATAGAGGACTGAGGTGGTGTTATTGACCCCACTGAAGGGGATATTAGTAAGCATGACATTTATTGGATGACAGAGACTCCATATGCATGCAAGCCATCAGAAAACAGATCTCTGCCATGCACACAAAAGCTCATTTTCAGTCAGAAGTGCTGGATCACCTGAAGTCATGGAGAACTGGCAAGACCAAGTAATCACATAAGTGATTGTATAAGTCCCCTAGGACTTATACATAAGTCCATAAGTGACTTGTATAAGTCCCCTAGGATGGTATTGGGAAGCAGTCACCTGTGATAATAGGATCCTAGAGTTGTGAAAGATATAGATATATATAGAGATACATATATATAATTTTTGGAAACAATCTTGGTTTTCAAAGCTTGTCTTGTTTAAAATGGAATTGACAAAAATTGATGAAAAGATGACTGGGCTTTTCAGAGAGGAAAGCCTGCTTTAGCTAAGCAGGCTGTTCTTGCACAGGGCTCCTGTCTGGTTAGACACGTCTGGTTAGACAGGATCCTCTCCATATTCAGCTGCTGTCTGCTGCAGCTCAGTTCTTGCTTATTTTCCCCTATGTGGAAATACACTTATTTAAAGAAAAAATCAATAAAAGAAAAAAAGAAAAAAAGGGAGGATAGTAAAGGGGGAAAGAAAGAATGAAAATTTAATGATGGCAGCTTCTCAGCAGCTCTGCAAATTAAAACTGCTGGCTGACTTCTATTCATTTTATTAGTTAAGGACTTTATTTTACTTTTAGCCACAAAAGCAAGGATCTATGCTGAATAGCCTGCTCCTCTGCTCTGCACCAAACCCTTCCAGTCCCCAAAGCCTTCTGGCTGTTTCAGGGTATCATTTTCCCCCTCGGGCAAACCAGGCCCAAACACCAAACCTTGACTCACTGCTGTAAGTCAGCTCAGAAAATGTCTGTGATGCTGTTACTCGTTTCTGTGAAGGAGAAGACAATTCCATTGGTCTTTCTGGTTTCAAAGGAAAATGTGCGCTGTTCCAGGGAGTAGAGTTGGCTCGTGGAAGATGCTGGTGTAAGATCCAGGCACAGCATTGCACCCACCTGCCCACCACTCAGTGCTGTTAGATGCCTGAGCTTGTATCCTTGGCACTTGGTGACCATGGAGCAGACTCCTCATCTTGCGTGTTTGTCAGTCATCTTCGTTATTTTCTCTCTCGTGAAAAAACAAAAATGAGCAATGAGGACAAGGATCAAAGCTGGAGGAACTGTGGATGAATCACATGGATTCTCTCCAGATATGAGGCAAATACAATCATGTCATCAGGGCACAGCAGAGATCACACTGGGAAGGGACCAACTCTCTGGGGAGGCTGAAGTGAAACGAAGCCCCAGAGTGGGGAAGGAAAGTGATTTTCTTGCTGCTGCTTCTTCATCTGAGCCCTGCTGCGATGCTCACCTGAGGGACTTGAAGCTGTGGAGTTGATGGGTCACTCTCCTGGGCTTGCTGTCCAAGGCGTTTGAGTGCAGCTGGGGTAACACAAACCTTTAATTTAGATAGTATTTATGCTAACATATGGTTAACGTTAGAGTGCAGATGCCTTCAAGGTAAGCAAAAGCCATGGGTATAAACCACATTGCTTTCTCAGCTAAAATTATACTAGAAAAAGACTTTTCTTGAGGTGGTGGTGTGTGCTTATTCCATATTACTTTTCTTGTTACTCGATGCCTTGGTCCATGGCCTGCAGAGCTGCAGCTCCAGGGTGCTCAATCTTTCTGCCCAAGCTAAAAACCCATGGCTTCCTGCTGCAGGTGCTTGGGCAACACTCTCAGGTCTGTCCTCCACCCAACGACTCAAGGGTAATTTGGCCAAAAGACCTTCTCAGGTCTGTAACAAGATTCATCTATGGTCTAGAAGGGAAAACACAGTGATGCCTATGGTTAGTTACTGGCTGACAGTTGTGGCCATGGTTCAGTGAGGATGGAAAGCTCTGATGTAAGGAGACAGCTATTTCTTTGTGCTCTGCCATCCTCCCCTTCACCCTCTGGTTTTTCACTTTCTTACCTGATCTCACCTATTCTTTGCTTTTTGGGCTGGACACGTTTCCTCTTGGAGCAGCTCAGTCTCTGGTGCTTGAGCATTTTTTGTCTATCGGCTGCTACAGTTCCAGTGTCTTGTAGAAAACGAATGTGACATACAAAGCCTGGACCAGAGACAACTCTGGTCCATGAGATGACTCACACGGTGTCTTCCAGCCTTGTCTTTGTCCCAGCATGGCTTGGTAGGAAGCTGTATTAGCCAGACATGGAAGCTAGCAGGAGTCTGTGGTTTGCCTATGGTTTGCCTAACATGACTTGGGAAGCAGAATGAAATTGGGAAACAGAACTTGCCTTGGGAAGCAGAATGAATCCCCAATAATCGAAGAAGTAACAGTTAGTGACATGCTCCTCCACCTGCATGCCCACAAATCTATGGGGCCAGGTGGGATCCACCCGAGGATACTGAGGGAGATGGCAGAGGATCTTGCTGAGCAACTTTCCATCATTTATCAGCAGTCCTGGTCAACCAGGGAGGTCCCAGATCACTGGAAGTTAGCTAATGTGACACCCATCTACAAGAAGGGTTGGAAGGAGGATCCAGGGAATTACAGGCCTGTTAGCCTGACCTCAGTGCCAGGAAAGGTCATGGAGCAGATCATCTTGAGTGCCATCATGCGGCATGTGCGGGACAACCAGGGGATCAGGCACAGCCAGCATGGGTTCATGAAGGGAAGATCCTGCTTGACCAACCTGATCTCCTTCTATGACAAGGTGATCCGCTTGGTGGATGAGGGGAAGGCTGTGGGTGTTGTCTACCTGGGCTTTAGTACGACCTTTGACACTGTCTCCCACAGCATTCTCCTGGAGAAACTGAATGCTCATGGCTTGGTTTAGTGCACTCTCTGCTGGGTAAATAATTGGCTGGATGGCCGAGCCCAGAGAGTGGTGGTGAATGGAGTCAAATCCACTTGGCTCAGTATTGGGGCTGGTTCTGTTTAATATCTTTATCGATGATTTGGGTGAGGGGATTGAGTGCACCCTCAGTAAGTTTGCAGACAACACCAAGTTGGGTGGAAGTGTTGGTCTGCTGGAGGGTAGGAAGGCCCTACAGAGGGACCTGGACAGGCTGGATTGATAGGCCAAGGCCAATTGTATGAGGTTCAACAAGGCTCAGTGCTGGGTCCTGCACTTGGGTCACAACAACGCCATGCAACGCTACAGGCTTGGGGAGGAGTGGCTGGAGAGCTGCCCAGCAGAAAAGGACCTGGGGGTGTTGGTTGACAGCCGCCTGAACATGAGCCAGCAGTGTGCTCAGGTGGCCAAGAGGGCCAATGGCATCCTGGCTTGTATCAGGAATAGTGTGGCCAGCAGGACCAGGGAGGTGATGGTGCCCCTGTACTCGGCACTGGTGAGGCTGCACCTCGAGTCCTGTGTTCAGTGTTGGGCCCCTCACTCCAAGAAGGACATCGAGGTGCTGGAGCATGTCCAGAGGAGGGCAACGAAGTTGGTGAAGGGTCTGGACCACAAGTCTGGTGAGGAGCGGCTGAGGGAGCTGGGGTTGTTTAGTCTGGAGAAGAGGAGGCTGAGGGGAGACCTTATTGCTCTCTACAACTACCTGAAAGGAGGCTGTAGCGAGGTGGGAGTCGGTCTCTTCTCCCAAGTAACAAATGATAGGACGAGAGGAAATGGGCTCAAGTTGTGCCAGGGGAGGTTTAGATTAGATATTAGGAAAAATTTCTTCATGGAGAGAGTGGTTAGGCATTGGAACAAACTGCCGAGGGAAGTGGTGTAATCACAGTCCCTGGAAGTGTTCAAAAAACATGCGAATGTGGTGCTTAGGACATGGTTTAGAGGTGGACCAGGCAGTTAGGTTACCAGCTTGGACTTGATGACCTTAAGGGTCTTTTCCAACCTTAATGATTCTATGATTCTATGATTCTATGACTGTCTCTGGGGGGCATCACCTGGCTCCCTCTGCACTGACCTCCAGAGATGTGGGCGTAGTTACACTTTTTGCGGAAGTTTCCCTTTTCCTAAGAAGGCCACATTTGGCTGAAAAGTGATTTGAACAAAAAAGCTGACTGTCTGTACTAGTAGACATTGGCTCTACAACCAGGGAGGCTTTGGGATTCCTCCAGAGCCTGTTTCCATAGTGTTTGTGCATTTCTTCCCTGCCTCCGCCTCTCTGTTGCCATAATAGAGAATAAGTGACCTAATTGTGGATGTGGACTCCCGTGCACCTCACAGCGCTTAAGCACGCATGCCTCTTTCATGGGATTTACAGCCAATATCAGACAAGAACCAACAGCTGGATGAAGACCCATGGGACAGAAGATGGGAGTGAGACCTTAAGGATCAGCCTGATAAATGGTGGTTTTAACACAGAGGGGTGCAAGGAGGTGAGGAACAGGGGTGTGAGGTTTCCAGAAGGTCTTTTTTGAGGAAATTCCCCCAGGAGTGAGGAGCATGGGATAAAAGATGAAGGCACATGTTTGAAAACCAGCAGGCGATGGCACCAGATACTTGGGCTACCCAGGGTTGGGAGCCAACCCCTTTGTGGTGACGACTGATGGCTTCCCACATGGAGTCTGACCAGCTGGAGGAAGTGATCGCACATCCTGGTGGCTGCAATAGCCCCCTGACACCCCAATGTCTGATAGATCCTTCCAGCTCTGTGCTCAGTCCTTGACACGATGGGTGTCAAGGTCCTTGAAAGTTCAGCCAGGATGGGTGCTACCATGCGAAGGCTTTGCTGAATTTGTATGACACCATTTATTCACCACTGACTTTTGCTCTTCCAACCCTGCTCACACAATCAGTCCTTGGGCATCTAGCTTGGAAAAATATTTCTGGAGCAGTTATTAACACTGTATAGTGCAGCATTTGTTGCTGTTTGCTTATGCTTTTGGTGTGGTAGCAGACTTGGGACGTGATGAGAATTCAGATTTCCTGATTCTCCTTTCCCTCTTGGTATACCCTGGACTATGGGCACATGAACAGTAGCAACCAAGATATTACAGCTTAATGAGTTGTGGTGAGCTGCAATAACTGTGTGGCCCCAGCCTGTCCCATCTGTCAAGACATCATTTGTGACCAGATCTTTGGCCATGGACTCACAACACCTACAAACAATCCACTATTCCTGGGTTAGGCAATGCCATTATTCAAAAGGAGGGAAAAAGATTAGTTGGCTTAAACTGAGGAAGGATGTGAGACCAGAAACCCACATTTTGTACCTTGATGCTGTTTGAAATGAAGTCGGAGCCACTGCAGGTCACAGGCACTGTATGACTAACTGGGGGACCTCAGAGGCTCTCCCTACTACCCTAGTGCATTCCAAAGAGCTTTCCTGGCTAACATGTCTTTTTCACATGCCCTCTCCATCATATATCCCTAGCGTGGTCTGTGCATGTGAGTGAAGTACAGCTTATAACCCTTTAGTTTCCTGGAGTATTGTAGTATCATGGGCAGGAGAGAGCGTTATCACATCTGTTGGCATTGTCTTCTTGGAGTGGCAATTAATTCAATGAGAAATGCAATGCCAGACAAGCTAAAGAAAAGTAAACAAAGAATTAGTCTATGAAAGCAAAATAAACAGAAGAGTTGAAATGCTGGAAGAAGGGAAGAATAAGAGAAAACACTTTGTACTAGTCATCCTAAGGCTGGCCTGCATGTCAATTCTTGCTGTGTATCACACAGCTAGCCCAGGACCCATTTCTCTACCTGTCCTGTTGCGCTTTTCTTATGCAAACTCTGCAGCCTTAAATTGCCCTTCATGGGAGCAAATGCACATTTTAATATTTATCTTCCTTTTATACCCAAACTCAATGTGAAGTTCTGTTCAGATTCAAATCTTGCTCCCTCTCCCCACAAATTACCTCTTTCATTACTGACTTGATTAGGAGGCAGTCTTTTCTCTGTGAAATTACTTATGCTGAATCGTTATCGTATGGTGAGGCAGGACTCTTGTTCTCTCACATGTACCCACACACGTGGCTCACTACAAGCTCTGGATTGAGACTGACAAGCAGTAAGTCAAGGATGATTTAGCTGAGGGAGACTGATCCCCTAACCTAGGTTTTGAGGGCTGCAGTCCTTCATTCATATTCTGCAGGGCTATGAGACTGCTTCAGTTAGGAAGCTACAAATCTGTGTTAAATCCAAAATATAAACTTCTCTGAGACAGATTGTATCTTAGGTTACCAGTGGTCCTGCATATGCTTTGTTGGTAGTGGTGGCAACCTGGACACTATTTGCCACAGACCACTCATCTCTGTTCCCAGTCTGGCATGGGAACTCTTAGAATAGATCTGTCTGAAACAAATCATTATTTTCTGGCTTATTTTTTAGCTAAAGCAATTTCCTGACCCCTTCTGTGGCCCCACAGAAAGCTGACAAAGCTGATGGAAGGACTCTACCACAGGAGCTATGGTCCGAAGAGGTCTCTGGAGATCTGCCCTCCAACCTTCTGCTCTGACTAGCTGGACTATCCACAACACTCAATCAGGCTGGCTGTGGCTTTGTTTACCTGTGTCTTGAAAAACTCCAAGGATAATATCTCCATCTCTGGTGACCTGACCCCCAGCTGGTCCTCCCTCCTACCTAAAAACCTTTTCCTCATGTCCACCCTGAACCTCCCGAACTCCAGTTTGTTGCCCCTTGTTATATCACCCTCCCCTGCTGAGAAGAGCTGATCTGCACCGTCCTTGTAGTTGCCCTTCAACTAGTTGTTGGCTGCTATTAGATCTTGCCTTCAGCCTCTTCTTCACCAGACTAAATAATCCCAGCTTCCTCAATCTCTGCTTCCTGGACATGTGCTCTGTCTCCTGATCTTGGCAGCCCTCCTCTGCTCCTTCTCCAGTTTCTTGATGCCCCCTTTGAACTGGGGGCCCAACAGTGGAGACAGTAACTCCTTCGGTCTGCTTGCCACAACTGTCCTAAGTTAGCCCCGTGTGTGGTTTACCTAATTTGTGATGAGAGCACATTGTTGGCTCATATTCAGCCGGGCATTGACAATATAGTAAGATATCATGGTAAGGGCAGGAATATCCTTCACCAATACCTGCACTGATGGTGGATCCTTCCCTACAGACTCAGCAGCATGCTAACGTGCATGCTGTTTGCACACCAAACATGGCTCATGCCAAAGCACTGTTTTTCAGCCATCTGTGAATAAAAAACCATAGCAGCAGACCTGCACTCAAAAGAGATCTCAAAGAAAATCCCAATTGCTTCATGAAGAGGGGTGTGATTTAACTCTTCCCTCTGACTTAACTCTGCAGTGCAGTGTCCCAAAAGCATATTAAGGAGCAGTGTGGGAAGCACCATAATTTTAAATGATGTCTGTGTTGCTTGTGGTCTGTAAAGATCTCATCAGATATTGCTGAAGATGTTAGCTCTGACACCCTGGGAAAGTTCCAGCACAGATAATTGCCTCCTGCCTAATTCAATTCACATTTAATAGAGTGGCAACACTCAAGTGAATGTCCCCAGGGTAGGTGAGTGGTGGGAATCAAGAGTGCACAGAAAGAAGATTAAGCAGCAGAGACGGGAATCCATTGAGAATCAATGTTTGGGGAAAAGCCCTCCTCCCCTGCCCAAGGAAGTGCTGAACCAATTTGCCACTCCAAGCTGTGCCAGCCTGAACGTATGGAAAGAAACCTTGGGTTGTTCTTCTTCTAGAAGGGTGATGTCATGAAGGATTACAATGTGGATGGTGCCATGAGGGATGCCACAATTCTGTCTGCAAAACTCTTTACAAACCTCATGACGGACACCCCTGTGTTCTCTCCAGACCTTGTTGGTAGCTCTTATATGGACCGTGGACTTTTGTTTCCGTGTGCTTGCTGTCCCTCCTAGGGAAAAAGGAAGGTATTCTGCTTGCCACTGCTGGTGGGAGGGCAGCAATAATGTGAGCATACAACACTTTTGTAATGTGTCGGTGCAGACTCTCTGCATTACAGAGCTGACACCATTTACATCCTGTGTCCATCTTAAAGTATTCAAACGTGTTATCTGCAGAGGAAAAGCAGAAATACTGCTAGAATAGCTGGAGATAGGCATGTCAGAGGGACAAGAAGATCTGTCCTGTCTTAGACATGGCTAAGCTGACACTTGCTCCTGTATTGCATATTCCTGTACAGCCCTTCCTCCCCACACATTAAGTAAACTGAAATGGGTTGGTTTTGCTAAAGATCTCCCTTGAAGTGCAGAAGGAAACGTCCCTGCCCTGGCAGAGGCTTGCTCTCTTTGCTCTGCATTCTTTGAGATCATGTTGACTTTGTTTCTTATTTTTCTTAATAAATTGGCAGCCTTGCTGGGCTCCGGGTTCCTCTGTGCCAGGTGCTGCATGTGCATTTAGTAAAAGATTTGTCACAGACCCTACAGACTGAGATAAGTCAAGGCACAGGGCAAGAGGGCAGCGACAGCTGCTCCATGTTGGGTTCCCATCTTTGCTTTTAGCTACTCTGGGTGCTGCATGGAGGCACAGAGGGATGCAGCTTACCTTCCCTTATCTTTGGTGTGAAGAATTGTACCACTACAATTCCACTACTGAACAAAAAATTGGAGATCTCCTCAACTTTCTTGCAGTGCTGACATACTCCCATTTTCTCCCTTGTGAGGCACCTGTCTCCCTGTTGGTCATCCCTTTCCTCAGTTGACAGGAACCCCCTCTCCTTTCCAAAAATCATGTCTAAGCTGTGCCTTGGGGTTATTCCCAACCTTACAGCTTATAGTCAAGTCCTGAAAGTCTGAGCATCATCCCACTGCAAAACAGCCCTTCAGATAAGTCCCCAAGCAGAAGAACTACCTCCTTTCCACCCGTGCAGCCCCGGGGTTCCCTCTCTCAACTCTCTGTTAGCAATAAGAGAATAGCTGCTTGTGAATCCCAGGTGGTGACCCTGAGCCAGTCAACCTCTGCAGGAAAGTTAGCCCAGAGCCTTCAACTCATCTCTGAGCCCCGAGAACAGACCTGCTGCAGTCTGTGCAAGTACAGGAGGAGAAAACTTAGAGTAGGACTCAATTAGGTTTTTTCCATTCCAATCCAAATTGAATCAATTACTCATCCAACTGTGCTTTCCTTGTTATGCAGTTAAGGGATATTCTCACTTAAGTGATTTCTGAGCCAGAGTCTTATTTGGAGGGTGTGTCATAATTCAGCTAGCAAGCTGGGGCAGCTCTCCCTGGCAAGCTGGAGGTACTGAAAGGATCTTGGCTTCAATAGATGAAGATAATTTGGGAGATTGGACAAAGGAGTAAGAAGGAGAGGGGAGAGGACTGGTTTCATCCAGTTATGCACACAGAATGTTAAGTAATCACATAACTTGGTAGTAATGATTCATCTGGTGATGCCTTGTTAAAGTTCTGGGCTAGTCGAGTCTTGCATCCATGCTCTAGGCTGAAACAGGGACAAAAGCATCTCTGGCTTTGAGGGCTTGTTAAATATTGCATAAGGGACTCAGCTCCTTTCTCTAGTGGAAGCAGAGGCTAACTCTGGAGGGGTTAGTGTGCCTGGGCAGGGGCTCTCGAAACAGCAGGAGTAGCCCACTGACAGTAGAAGATATCTCTGAAATGAGGAGAGATACATGCTTCTAGGCTGTGGAAAACATGGGGCTTTGCCAACAGGCTGCTCTTGGCAAAATATGCTCTTGCGAGCTGTAACCGTGGCAGAAAGCACATATGAGCCATGCACATGCCTCCCTTCTAGTGACATTAATTAAACAGCCATTTCCTTTGGGGCCAAAGGCGCTTTGGATCAGTAGGCACTGGCCTATTGTCCAGGATTACTGTGTTTTAATCCTGGCTTTGGTTTTATGCAGATTTTATTCATCTTCCCTTGTGGAAACCAGTTCCTCTGTCTACAGAGGGTTGTGGTTTATTCCTTTACAGTCTGTAAGAGGAAGAAGCAGTTTCCTTTGGCTGTGACACTATGGGTACATGGTGATGAGCAAAAGGAGAAGGAAGAGCCTTTTTCCTCTTGGTATGGACGTCAGTCCAGCAGAGGAGGGGAATCCCATGTTCTATGCACGTTCTGTTATTGGTGACAAGCTTAAGTATCATGTTCTAAAAAGCTGAACTGTGGGCAATCCAGGGCATAGGAAGGTCTAGGAAATCCGAATCACCAGTTCATTCCTGGAATGGGGATGTCATAAGAATCCTATGACATATTTGAGTTTCCAAGTATTGAGTGACCTCAGTTCAGCCCCATGTGATGAGGAATTAATTTCTTAGCTTCCTTTGCAGGAGGGCCACTGAGTTGTTCTGTCCATGATAGAGGTGTGCACACATCCCAAAAGATGAACCTGGGACCCTGCAAAATGTCCCAGCAAAAGAGCCAAGGACTGTGTGACTGATGGAGATGGGGCTTGTGCTTCCATAACCCTCAGTACCAGGCCTATATGCTGCTGGGTCATGTCACAACATGGATTTGAACCAAAACAGGTTTGAGTCCTGAATAAATTTAAATTCAATTAGCCAGGATGCATAATACAGGCTTTAGGCAGCAGGCATGTTTTCATACATGCCTGACAAAGCACACACATTACATCATTGAAGATGGAGTTAGTGTGTTGTTCCCTGCCAGCGTCAGCCAAGCCACATGTGGGCTGCTGCCACCTTGTCCTCTCTGTCCCTGCCAGCTTGGCCACGTGGCCTGACCATATTGCCCTCTTCATTGCTGGGTGAGTGTTAGATGGATCTGCTCCCTGAACTGCCTTGCCAGGGGAGCACAAGAGCACTGGCAGTGGAGCAAGGGAGAAGGAGGAGGAAGCAGAAGGAAAAGGAGGAGGACACTCAGAGCAGACAATATGGGAGAAGGAAGTGGTGATCTTGGCTTAACTGCCATCGTGTGACCCTATATGAGCTTAGTGCAGTCAGATGACATCTGATTTGAGCTAGAGACAGCGTAGTACAAACCGTGCTGGGTCTGATCCAGAACAAAGCCTGCCAGGTCAGAGGTAATCCTTGGAACACATTTCTGCCATCAATGTCAACTTCTGCTGCACCAGAGCTTTGCTTCATGTGGCTACAGCTTCTTTTTCTGTTACTAGGAGCCCTCTTGAACCCTTGGATGCATATGGAGAAGGCACTGGTTTTCTGCTTACCCAGCTCCATCCTCAAGAACAACTCAGCTCTGACAGGCCAGTAAGGCAGGAAATATCTATTCCTTGGCACAGACAAAAGGCAGGACAAGACCTGTATTTACACAGCTATTTTCCACCTGGTTCATAAATAGCAGGTCTTGATGGATGCAAACCCATGTGGAACACAAAAGCTATTCCCTTAGCAACAGGTGGTATAAAAACAGATGTGTTTAGGTCGGAGTAACTGGAGCAGCCTGTCCTGGTTTCAGCTGGGATAGAGTCAATTTTCTTCTTAGTAGCTGGTATAGTGCTGTGTTTTGGATTTAGGGTGAGAATAGTGTTGATAGCACACTGATGTTTTAGTTATTGCTCAGTAGTTTTTATACCAGTCAAAGACTTTTCAGCTTCCCATGCTCTGCCAGGTACACGAGAAGCTGGGAGGGGGCACAGCCAGGACAGCTGACCTCAACTGACCCAAGGAATATCCCACACCATATGATGTCATGCTCAGCATACAAAGCTGGGGGAAGAAGAAGGAAGGGGGGGACGTTAGGAGTGATGGCATTTGTCTTCCCAAGTAACCATTAGACATGATGGAGCCCTGCTTTTGTAGAGATGGCTCAACACCTGCCTGCCGATGGGAAGTAGGGAATGAATTCCTGGTTTTGCTTTGCTTGCGTGCACAGCTTTTGCTTTACCTATTAAACTGTCTTTACCTCAACCCATGAGTTTTCTCACTTTTACTCTTCCAATTCTCTCCCCCATCCCATTGTGGGGGAGTGAGCGAGCAGCTGTGTGGTGCTTAGCTGCTGCTTGGTGTTAAACCGTGACAGTCCTTTTTGGCGGCCCATGTGGGGCTCAAAGGGTTAATAATAATGACAGGTTTGATTGGAATGTGCTAGAACAAATTTATAGCTGTTACTGCATGCATGATGCCATGTCAGCCACAAGACTGACAGGGTTTGGGAGTCCAGATCTCATTGCTAGGGTGTGCAAAGTCTATACTTCATCTGTTTCTCCATTCGGTTGTGGGATGTCTGATAGGAAGAGTATGTAAGTCTTTCTCAAAGCTCCAGTTTCATCTTCATTTTCTTCTTTGCATCCTCTTTTGCCTCTGCACATGGAGCTGCATGTGCAAATTTTTCACTACTGATGTCGTACTCTTTTCTAAGGATGCAGCTGTATTCAGACTACTCCTTCAAAGTGCAGATGCACCTGTAATTAACAGATCACAAAGTGGTGGTACTTCATGCCAACATTTTCTGAGCTTTTTGCCCACTTGTATTAAACTGAGCTCCCATGTCCGAGTCAGGCAGGCAAGTGGGAATGAGAAAAGCAGCATTTCTCAGTGTTCAGTCTAATCAGAGACAAGTCCTCAGAAATTGCTCCCTGACCTGATGATCTGAGCTGTGCCCCACAGCACAAGCTCAACTACTGGATCTGCAGTGTTGGGCCACTCAGTGACCTGTCTTTGGTTGGCTGGTCTGCACTGATTGCGTTCCCTGATCTGCCCAGCAAGAGGGTCACGATGATAATTTCTAACACTCTGTCCATGGCCACAACTCCCAAAATGCAATCATCCCATGAGGTGCGTGTGGCTGCCCTGTTGAAGCTCATATTTTCCTCCAGTGAACATTTCCTTTTGCAAGAGAAAAGGGATAATACACCAATCCCCTTTGCCCAGCACATGTAATTCCTTTTTCTCCAGGCTGAAGAGACAAGCTGAACCTCCTTAATTATGTTTTTCCTTGTTTGCCTTTACTCTACGCACTTTTAGGGTTTGGTTACATGCCACTAGGAGACAGACCTGGATAGGCTATGCCTTTCCACTGAGGAGGCCTGGAGGGCTTCTCCAGGATCTATAGAAATCCCAACATATTCTGCTTTTCAGAGTGCTTGCTCAGAGTTCCCCACTGCTTGCTGCAGACTTTCCAGTACATGAGTTGTCACGGGCATCAGGTAGAAGTCCCAGGGGAGAAATGTGTTTTCCATTCATGAAGAAATGTAGAGCTAGTGTACGCTAGAGTGGCATTGGACAGGACAGATGAGAAGGTAATGTTTTGGAGGCTATTTTAAGAAAGAATTGTTTCACTTCACAATCGGTCAAAACTTTAAAAAGGAGAAAGTGTTAAAACACTCCTTTGAAGTGAAACTGAATCTCTCTCTAGATCAAAAGACATTACTTCCTAGTTTCATTGGTTAATGAAGAGAAGGAATAGAAAGAGCAGTCTTTCCATTAGTTGCATTATTGGCTTGCTCTGATCCAGGCATGGCCTAAGATACATCGGACATCTGCGCATTGTCAGCAGGTCTTTCTTCCCTGGGACTGTGACTTCGAGAAGGTCCTGTTATGGAGAGGAGGAATATTGCTCCCATGGTCTCACCAAGGTTCTTCCTGGCAATATGTCCCCTCCTGTAGCCCCAAAATCTTCTCTGGAGCCTTTCCCAGGAGGCAGTACCAGCGTGCCACAGTTTTTGTTTTGTGTCAGCCTCACACTATGGTTTTCCATGTAACCAGTGAATGTAATTTTGGCTTTCCTCAAACTGAGATAAAATGTGATGGTCGTATTTGATGACTTTATATAGATATTTTAAAGAACTGATTAAGACAATGCAGAGATCTGGATCCCAGTTGTATACTTCAATCTTTCACTCTATGTTCATGTGAAAGTTCAAGTATGAAGATGACAAAAACTATTGAAAAAAGTTATGTTAGGGATGACTTTTTGCTCTAATATGAAACTGCCCTAGTCTTTTAATAGTCTTACAATCCCTGTTTTGCATATCTGCCTTTCTTCTCCCACATTTGTTTTTATTTTCATTTTGTAGCCACCTAATTATCATTTCCATACATTTCATATCACTAGCACTGGAATTTCCCATGTCTTATCTCTATGGCATTATTTTTTATTTATACATTATATTGCATGATTAAGTTGTTAAGTAAAAATCTTTTAATCTGTTTCCATAAAACCTAATGTCTCTGGGGAAGGCTCATTAAAATCTTGTGGTTTCCCAGATGATTCCTTGAGGCCTAAAAGACACACAAACCCCATCCATTTATCAGTATATCACCCCTATCAAGTATATGTATAATATCCCAGGTTTCAAGAAGTGGGGCAGACTGATTAAAGACCATGTTTGGGGGGGTTTTGTTTGCATATATGTCACTGACAGATTAAGAAACTTTTTATTGGGACATATTCTTGTTGTAAAACTTTGATTTCATGTAAACAAACAGTTTGCAAAGGACCCCAAGACATCTTGTAGCCTAGTCTCCTGACTTGCTGAAACCAGTTGCTTTTTGGTTGGTGTAGCAGAGTGAGGGCCTGTGTGTGAAAATGTATTTATTATCATATATTATCCTGGTGAGCGCTCCTTGCCAGAATGGTTTTTATCCCCACAACCAGAGTGTTTGTTAGGGACTTAACTCGATGATCTTAAGGGTCTTTTCCAACCTTAACGATTCTATGATTCTATGATCCTATGAGTGAGAAACTCTGGTTCATGTCCTTTTGGGCTGAGTAGGGAGAAGTATGGCATCCATGGAAGAGTTTGATTGTCCCTTGCAAGGTTACTCATCTGTTTCTGTTCATTGCTTCTGCCTGGTTCTTTCCAATCTGCCCAGTTGAAGGCAAACAATGACAAAAAGTAATTTGTCTTGTTTCATACACAGCTCTGGACACTGGCCAGCTGGCACCAGCAGCTGCTACTGGTTTCTGACTCCCCAGTCACTGGTGTAACCAGATGGGAGGCTGCTGTGTGAGCATCTCCATGATGTGCAGGGTAGCACCCTTCGCTCTGGATCCTGGAGGTCAGCACGGCAGCCCCACACCTAACCTACTTGCAGGACCTGAGCTGACATTCTCCACATGGTGCCGTGCCACAAGCTGTACCAGCTTGTGCTGAGCTACTGCAGGTGTCTCCATGCTGGGTACTGTGGAGCTTTGCTTGGATCTCTCCCCCTGCCATTCATTGTTTGCAGTTCCTGGGTATTTGATGTTTGCTGTAATATTTGAACATCCCACGGTATTACAACTTGTCAAACAGTTGTTTTGCCTGGGGGCCTGCCATACCTTGAGCAATGGATTCATTTCCTCATGAATGTGTAAGAAAATGCAAGACAAAGAATATGTTTACTTCAGCTCTTAAAAACAACCAGGTAAACGGAACAACAGCTTTTGCTTTCTGAAAGTGACTGTTGACTAGAAAATCTGCCCAAACCAATGCAGGTTTTTAGCAAATGTGCTCTTCTTAGTGCTGTGTGACACACTCATCTGGGAATACCTTTATTTTATGATGCTTATCACACAATGAATAATGTTGGATTGGAAAGTGATGGGAAAGATGAACATCATTTGGAAAGCTGAGAGCATGTCTCTTGGTGCTGTAGGGCATGGCTTTCCAGGCTCTTTCTTATGCAATGTGTTGTGCTTCACAATAAGGGACTGGAAAGAGGAGGCAGAAGCTGGCACTGATAAGTACACAACACCTGGGCTCATTAGAAATGATGCGTGCTTTGCACACACAGGAAAAATCCTGCAACAAAAGAGAATGGCATTGATGGAGTGAGGTCACACGTCTCAGAGACGGGATGCCAAAAATTGTCATGAGGGTTCAGTCAGCTCCAGATCAATTTAAGAAAAGGTGGTAAATAAGGCTGTCTGGATCTTCAGGCTTCAAAGACATCCAGTATAAACAGAGCTGCTGCATCTATGTGATGGTTCAAAGAAATATCTGCATGCAAATACTTCCCACCAAGGGGAGAGTTTGTAGCCACAGCCTAGCCTTTTGTCTTGGGCCTGTTGGTAACAAATTTATTTTTCATTTTTCTGATTTGGCTGCATCTGCCCATTTCCAAGGCAGGTCTTACTCAGCCATGATAAGATCTTGTTTCCTGCCAGTGGGACTTGGTTAGTAATTGACTGAATGGGAAGAGAGGGTGGGAAACTGATAAAGTCATATTTTTAAGAATAAATGTAATCAAGGGCAAAAATGAATCCCTTCTTTACCCATTACACATCTCCTGTTTCCATGTATCTTGCAGTCTGTTTTAAGGAGGCTTCCTGTGCCAGAGATGCCCAGATGGGAGCAGTGGATAGCCAGAGGGAAGGAGTGGATAAGTAAAGGACTGAATTAATCTTTGTCCTCCAAAATCCCCCACAAAATTAGGCTTTTAAATTTTTTTTGCCCACAAAATTAGGCTTTTAAAGGAAGCTTATAAATCCCTGTTCTCTTCATTGCTTCCTTCACAAATTCCAGTGTGACACAAAAGGAAACCACTTGTGCCTCCCAGGACTTGGGACCTTCATCACCAACCCCAAGCTTCAGCTGTATGGAAGGGGGAGCTCTTTTTATAGAAAGTAGCAAACCATTTAGAAGAGACAGAGACTTTCAGGCACGTTAAGTCAGGTTACCAGAGACCTGAGGTCAGGCCAGCTCTCCAAGGGACAAGGGCAGACACAAACTACTTAAGTGCCCACTTAGAAGCAATCCCTGAAATGCTGAATTTCTATTGCATTTTGAGGGTCCTAACCACTGCCATTAACAATAAGTAAAATGCATGGATATTAATATTGTATTAAAAGACTGGCCCTCCTCTTATACATTCATTGTCTATTGACACCAGCCCATGCTAGCATTGGCTTTATCTTAACGAACCAGTTAAAACTGGTAAACTGGTCTGCCTCAGCTGCCAGCCTGGAACTCTCTTAGCAAACAAATTCTGCTGCTGGCAAATGTTAACTAAGTCAGTCACATGTTGGAGCAAATCACTGAAGAGGAGGTTGAAATATGAATGTCTAATAAGGACTGTGAATATCTAATAAGGACTTACTTTTTACACCATCTACCAGTGGATTAAGTAGTTGCCATTGTCTTGATTGCTTGAAGATGACATTGCTGATCATCAATGCCAGAAAAGAAACTTCGTTCAACATGCTAACATGCATGCAAATCTATCTTCATTCCAGGATGCCTGAAAAGCAGCTGGATTCCCTGGCAATTATTTCAATTAAAAAGGTATATGCTGGCCAAGGTACCAAAAATTCATCAGTGTTAATATCATCATTGCCATGAATGGTGTAGGATCAAAGGTAAAATAAAATGTCCCTTTAAATGTCTTGATCTCTTGAAAAATTAAGAAGTTACATAATTTGATAATAGTCAGTTATTTGATTGTATTTTCACTATGGTGGTGTTGTATATGTGTGATAACATGTTAAATACCATCTTTTTTAGCCACAGAAGAAAACATTTAAGCAGCAGTTTTATGTTATTACATTCATATTATTTCCAGCCTTTAACTTCTCTTCCCAAAACCTTTGCCGATGGGAGCTCTCCCCTGAAGGGACTGACCTGGCTGGAAACTAACCCCTTAACGGTGTTTTCAGGCAGGGCATGTCCGGTGCTGGCTGGAGGTAGGAGGGAGCCCATGGCTGGGGACAGGAGCAAGGACAGGGTTCAGTGTAGACACCTTGGAGCTCATGGTGGCACTACGCTGCTGGAGACCCCCTTTACCCTGGGGGAGCCCATTGCTATCAGAGCACCCATGAGTCTCTGCCCGAGCTCTGTTTTGGGGTGTGGTTTCCCCTTGCTGCATGGCTGGTGCTCCATTAGTAACAGCAGCATCACTTTCAAAGGGAATGCATGGCTGTGCATGGAGGAATCCTCACAGGAAATTAATGTGTGTCAATTAGCACCCTATTACAGGCTGCTCTTCCAGACACTCACTAACTTCCTTGCTGACAAACCCTCAGGACTGTGAGCTCCCATGCAGGCAGCAGGGATGGCTTTGCTCCTTTGAACCTTCTGGGTGCCACCAGCCCTGCCTCCCCAGCTCCTGTTTCAAGCACTGAACCCGAATCAGCAATGGGTTGACCTGGGGTTAGGTGGTGAAGCACTCCAGGGGGAAACACAGCTGAGGAGGTGCCTTGTGGGCTGCTGGGAAGATCCTAATCAGGAGTGGCAATTAGATTTATACTGATCTCTCACCATCTGGATGGTTTATTAATTTGTGCAATCACAGCTGAAACAAATGACCATCAAAAGTTTCTTCAGCCTGTAGCCAGCAAGCAAGCAAGCAGTAAGACTCCTCCTGCTTTCACCCTTTGGGACAGGTGTACTAATCCCTGCATGGTGGGGTTAGGGTTGCTGTCTTATGTTTCCTTGCCTGGTTAACCAGATTGGCAGGTTTTGCCAATCTGTTCTGGAGAACAAGGAATCAGCTCAGAAAATGGGTGGGTCGATTCTTCTTCTACAGCTTTTTTATGGGCTGTGGATGACTTCACTGTTGAAATGTCCTAACGTGTTGTGGCTCTGTCCTCTTGCACTGTGGGTAAAGGGAGATAAGGGACATACCTTTGCTCTATTGCTCCCACAGAAGCTATGCCTGGGCTTTTGGGACACTGTTAGACTTGTTCTCTCTTACTGGTGGTGTTAGAGCTGTTGGGAGTGTACAGGGTCCTGCAGCCACAGGCAGCCCCGTGTTAGCGTAGCCCAAATGTGAGCCTAGCGAGGCTTAAGTGTCAGGACTGTCCTCTAACAGAAGAAGAAAAAGAGGCACATTGTGGTTAAAGATGGCTATTATGGCATGATGGCCCCTCCAGCCTGGTTCTGGAGCTGTGTCCTGGTAATGAGGGGACAGTGGGGGGACAGCACTGCTGTGGCTGCCACCAGCCTTGGTGACAGGCCTTCAACCTGACACGGTGATGTGCATCTGACTATATCATCCTTGACCTGGAGCATGCACGTGATGATATTCTTCCTCAGGTCTCTGCTTTGATTTGAGCCTCACCTGCTCCTCCTGTCTGCTCAGCTACAAGCAGTGGCAGCAGGCATAATGGGGGCTTCTCTGGTCCTCTCCAGCCACCCCAACCCCATTGAGCTGCTGCTGCAGCTGGTGGGTGGCTGACCCTTACTCAAGAGATGCCCTTCCGTAGAGCTGGCTGCAGGATGCAGGGGGCAGGAGCCTGAAAAAAAAAAAAAACAACAAACCAAACAAACCACAAAACAGTGGATGTAAGCAGAGCCTTGAGGAAGAGAAAGAACAGAGCAAGCATGTATGATATTCCTGTATCCATACTACTCTGCCAGCCTCAGCTACTTCAGTGTTGGGCTTCCCGAGTCAGATGTGGTTTCACAGAGTTAGTGACCTCCAGTGAATCTCAAATAAATATGGCCATTTCCTCAAAGGGTGTCTGCAGACCGGGATATCTGCAAATGAGGCATTTAGTGAGACACATAAATTGGATTTAGATTGCCAATGTGAGCTGTGCCTATGAGCTGAGTATTGCAAAGGCCTCTGCCTGGGTTCTTGTTTTTGTCAGCCGTTGCAAGAAAGTGCTTTGCTGGCTTCCCAGCTGCTGTGAGGAGAGCCTTCTTCACAGTGCTGCCATCCCTTGGAGCCGCAGTAACTGTGAGAGATGAGGGCTGGCAGTCACAATGTGCTTGCCCGGTCCGAGGGCTGTGTCGGCTTTGCCCTCGGCCCAGGCACACGCTGGCTTTCTGGCTCGTTCTCAAGTGTTTCATCACAGGAACAGGGTGGTCATCCTGGCCCCAGCTGATCTCACCATTGGATGACTTATCATTAGCTCTGATCTCACTTCTTTCTTAAAGCCATCATTGTCATTCTTCCTTGAGCACCTCCTTCCATTTCAACCCCAGTTAGGTCTGCATAAGGATTTTCCTCAGCATCTCCTACACAAGCTGTGCACTCCCAGCCCTTTCTATGTTTTCCTTTCTTTGTCACACCTTTGCCACTTTTCTTACTTTTTCCAGAACTTTCTGACCTGGGTTCTTCAGCAGTGATGTAAACCTAATTCATTAGCTTCATGCTTTGATGACATATCTTTATGTTTGGGCTCTTAGGACGAGAGAAAACAACTCAAGTTGCACCAGGGGATGTTTTGATTGGATATTAGGAAAAATTTCTTTACCGAAAAGTTTGTCAAGCATTGGAACAGGCTGCCCAGGGACATGGCTGTGTCCCCATCCCTGGAGGTATTTAAATAATGGATAGATGTGGTGCTCGAGGACATGGTTTAGTGGTGGACTTGGTAGTGTTAGGTTAACAGTTGGACTTGGTGATTTTAAGGGTCTTTTCCAACCTAAATGATTCTATGATTCTATGAAACCCACTGGCATTTTCTGCCACAAACCTGCATGACAAATTTACATATGTTTTTCATCCATGCTTTAGCCTAGACGGGCATCTTTCTTCTGCTGAACATCTTTCTTTTGAACATATCCCCCTCTTCTCACCTTCCTGCCAATGCTATTTTCAGGTTTGGATTTCTGACTTTTCTCGCCTCACAAATTTCTCTCACCTCCCCAGCCTCTGCCTCACCTCCCTGTAGAGTGCGACTATTGTATTATCACACTCCTCTGCTTCTGGAAACATGGACATGCTACAGAAGACAGGCACTTCATGCGCACCAAGAAATTAAAGTATAGGAACCAATTTAGAAAGGATCTTGAGAGAGAGCATCTAATCCATCTCTCAGCCCTGGAGCAGGATCCTATCAACTTAAATAATTCCCTAATAAGTATTTGTCTAGCCAGTTTTTCCAAGCCACCCAGGATGGAGGATCCACACCTTCCTAGGCAATCAGCTTCACTAATGTCACAGTTAGAAAATTCCCCCAATGCTTCACGTAATCCTCCTGTGATAATTTTTCCTATCCAGCCCTTGTTTTTGCAGATATATGTGATATGACTGGGTGTCCCCTGAGCACCTTTATTGTTTCCACCTTCTCTCATAAGTCTTATTTTCTAGGTCTCTTATTGCTGCAGATTATGGCTCCTCCTTGCTATGCTTGGTTTCATCTCTAAAAATGCACATGAAAAGGCTGCAGCTTCACACCCTCCCTCCATGAGAGGTGGGAAACAGGTGAGTTCAATATAATTCAGTGGAGCTAGTGCAGTCATGTCGTTCAGGGAAAATCCCCCAGGCACTTCAGTAATCATCTTAAATGAAAGGGCATGAAATTAAAATCACCAGAGACAGGCACATCCACCCGTCTCCCTATCTGTATCTGCAGACCCACATGTAGTTAAATGGCAGGATCAGCCTGATCTGAGTACCCCAGCCTGCCTGGGGACAGGGTTTTATTCAGTCTGACATTTAAGACCAACAAGGAATGAATTTTAATCCTGGACTAACTGCAGTCAGAAGTTTGACTTCATTGTAATGTATCTACTGTGGCATGAGACCATTTCTGAGCTGAAAAAGAAATTCAAGGTGATGATATCATTCTCCCTTGTCTTCTTGTGATACCAGCTTTATGGATGCTGGGGGACCTAGGCTTTTATCCAGTGTGATTGCGCTAATTTCCATTCTCATAGTGCTGTGGGCTTAGCTAAGAGGTCCCACTGGACTACCCAGTGTATTCGGAAATGTCACAAGACCACTTTTCTGGAGAGGTTAGTCCCAAATGGGAAAAGCAGATAGTAAGGTGGGAGAGAGAAATAGAAAATCAAAGCAAAAGAATGAGTGGAAACATCACTGAGATCTGTCATTTTTCTCTATGGATTTTCAGGAAGTCTTTGGTAGAGGCAGGAGCAGCACTTAGCTTATTTGTGCATCAGTGGGAAACCTCAGCAGTGGCACCCTCTCTGCTCTTCACCAGACACCTAGTCCTGCCAGGTTCAAGGTGAGACTCCCTCCCTAGCAGACTGGATTTCCCTGCTACATGATGCATTCCCCACAGGCAGCACTTGTCCTGGGCTAGAGCTGTCCTGGGCAGCAGAATGGACTGGGTAAGCCTCGGAAAGTCCTTGCACCTTGTATTTGTTATTCATTACCCCTCTGTATTTGTGGTCTGCATGCCCCTGCTGTGGAGGACTTGTTGTTTGGATTGCCCTTATGTCTGGAGGCCAGATGATCCCAACAATCCTGCTGCGCTACACAGCAAAAAGTCTGCCTGGAGCAATATCTCACCCAAGGAGCTGATACTGCAGGTGAGAAGGGGCACAAGGGCATTACAGTTCTTCACTGCTGTCAATGCAAGAAGTCCGGGAGGACCATAAACTAACTGGCTGTGTCTGATCTGGTGCAGGACAGGAGTACAGAGGATATCTTCAGGGTAGGGAAGGGTTTCAGTGAGGCAGCACATCCTGATAAAACCTGCACATGTGGCAGGGAACCTTTGGGCTGATGGCAAATTGGTCACTGCTGCTTGACATTAGCTCATCATGAGATCTCAGTGCATGGAAAACCTGCTGTAAGATTACCTAAGCTGTGACCAGGCTGTCTCACAGCCACATTGATGCTTTCTCCCTCCCTGCTGGCTGGTTTGATTTAAAGCCCAGAGGTACAATAGAAGACTTTCTTATCAACTTCCAAGTGTTTTATATCAAAACCCGCACACTAGAGGACTTGCTTTGCAGCTCTTCAAGCCCAGAGGCCCTCGACTGAGCCTGCTCCAAGGTGTGCATTGGCAGTTTTTTTTGCAAACAGAAGCTGCATGCCAGCTTGGAGAGGAAGCTCCCTGCTTTGCTGCTGTACTCAGGGTATGAGAGCTCCTGACTGTCTGGTGGGAAGGCAGATGGGAAACCAGCCAGCAAAAACTCAGCTAAGAGGAAAATTCCTGGCTGGCTCTTGCTACACTTTGCTTCTTTGAGCCTAATGGTGAGAGCACAACAGGGCTGTTCAAATGGTTTCTTCTCCGTCATTCATATGTATGGCAGAGGCTGAATGTTGTTCAAACAAAGCCTGCACCAGAGACATACCTGATAGACCCCAGGAAAGCCAGCTGTTCCCCACAGGCTGCATAATCTACACTGGGGAAAGACAAACAGCATTCCTCATGTGGAGGAAAAGGCAGAACTTGTGCTTTAAATGAAAAAACAAACACTGGTGCTAGAGCTCTGCAGTATCTATATTCTTAAGAGCACTTCCCCAACCACCACTTCCCCAAAACACCCTGTTTCCCTCCAGTTTATAAAGCCCTTGTGGCACACAGTGCTGGGTCAGTAACACTTGGCAGCTTCCTCTGCTTACATCGTGTCAGCATGAAAGTGTCTCTTCGCCTCAGCTTCTTCCTGGCTTTCTTGGACCCAGGTGAGTTTTCTGCTGGGACCTGTGGGGCTGCGAGGCATGGAAGTGGTCTGGGAATGGGTGCTCCATGCATGGGGCCGTTCCTGCCATCTGAGCCATAGGAACCTCTCATCCAGGGGGATTTGCACTGCAGAGGAGTGACCGGTCTTGGGGGATCTTTGGTGCTATGAGCCAACGTGCAGATGAAGGTGTAGGCATTTACAATATGAACTGGCTGTCTAAGCAAGCTCCCACGGTGGTCACTGGTGATACAGCTGGGACAGTCACAGGAGTGATTCAGGTTACTCTGAGGCAGACAGACCTTCGGTCTTTGTCTGCATCCCTGGAGGTATTTAGAAGATGGGTAGACGTGGTGCTTGAGGACATGGTTTAGTGGTGGACTTGGCAGTGATAGGTTAACGGTTGGACTCTGTGATCTTAAGGGTCTTTTCCAACCTTAACGATTCTATAATTCTATGATTCTATGATTCGGTTGGCTGAATTGATTTCCAGCCACCATTTACCACAAACTTAGGGGCTCATATATTTTGCTCATGCCCAGGGTCGTGTGACATTTTAGACATTATATGTCATTTCAACTGTCCTTCAGCTCTGCTCCAGAAGAGCACTGGTGTCTTGGAGGTTATGTCATACCTGCCACCCCATGTAGATGTCACAGCCACTGCAAGGTGCCTTAGATGGTACCTGGTTTTAGGGAACTGACACATGCCCTGGACTCCTTAATCTACATGCTGGACCCTTGGGTCCCAATGAGTGTGTGTCAGGGTAGACATGCTGTTTGTCCCTGTTGATAAACATTTTATTCCTTTCTAAGTGTTTCCTGCTGACTGATATGCTGGTCTGCTTAAGATGTTCCAGCAGGCAGTTGGTAAAGCGGTTTACCCTAATGCCTACAAAGAGATATGCCATTCCCCAGTTTGTATATAGCACAGTCAATAACTGCTGGCAGATCCTTGATCCCCAGACCTTTGGGTGAACCTGTTCACTGCAAAGAGAGAATTTGGGGCCTGGGAATCCAGGGACACCTGAATGCCTACCAGAACGGATGGGCATGCTTTCCTTAGTAACCACAGGAAAATCAAGCATATGTCATCTTATAAGAGACAAGGGAAGCTGACTGGGTATTGGTGGTTAAAATGTAAAATGCTATCCCAAAATGGCTTCCCCTCACTTGCCCAAATTCAAGTTCATACTAAAATAAATAATAATAGAAATAATAAAAAAGAACACACAAATTGAGCAATGAAACAGGGAAAATAAAGGAAGCGGAATGTGAAAAATGCTGATCAAATGCTGAAGCAAAACATCGATGAAAGGGGAAGTGAGATCCTTCATGACTGCTACCCAGGAATGCGTCCTCCTTCTTTCCCCAGGGACCTCCCTTCAGTGTGAGGTTTGTCACAGCATAGGAAAAAGCTGCTCTGGCCCCATGAAAACCTGTAGTGGTGGTGAAGATACCTGCGGCATCATTCTGCACGAGGTCGTGATAGGTAGGTAAGACATCCTATATGGCTGTATGCGGGCGTGGCTTTCGAAGTGGGGCTGGGGGACAGGTCTCTCTCCCCACCTCTGCTACTGGGCTTATGGCGAGTCCTTGGATAAGCTGTTCATTTTCCTTTTCACTGACAGAGGACCCAGAGATCAGGATGGTTCGGGATGGGAAAAGCTCTCTACTCCTCTATCTCAAGCCGTATTTTCCTACTGGGAGGGCTTGGTTCTTAGTTGTAGAGGGGAGGACCTAGGCAGCATACTGGGAGGAGGCATTGACTTTTAATTCTGGCTGAGGTGAGTAGTTGGGTCAAGAGGCTGGACCGTGAAGGACACAAGGTTGCTGGCATCTAGAAGTGAGGGTGCACTGGCCATGGGTGGAAGGAGAAACTGGCCTGCATCTGACTCCATTCCTCAAGCCGGGAAGGGGACACCAGGCAGCCTGGTGGCACCACCAAGGCTGAGCTATCACCATGTCCCCATGGTTGATAAGCCAAAGATGGGTGCTGAACCTTGACATAACTGCACACTTGGTTGTGTTAGTGGCATGGCCTCAGTCATTGCCCAGCTTCAGTAATGTAGCTGTTGGATTTTAGACTGGAGGTTATCTCATATCCTACCAGCTTTGGTGCTGGTAGCTCCAGTGCATGTCTTCCCTCTGCTTGTGCAAAGCCACCTTTCATCCTCACAGCGCTGGCAGGACCTCAGTAGATTGCAATGTAACTGATCTGCCCCCCTGTTACACCTTTTGAGTTTGGTTCATGGGAAAGACTAGACTTGTGATAGACTCTGTGCTCTGCAGTCTGTGCATGAAGAAGCATGGGCTGTGGGTCAGAGGCGCGTGGGTCACCCCATAAGCTCTGTGGCTGAGGCATTCTGGCTAAGGTGAACATCTGCAACAAGGCCAGCTGACTGTGAGGAGTCGTGGTGTCCTCCTGCCATTAAACACAACATGGAGAAGGAGAAATTCCTCACTAGTGTCTCAGATGTGATGGCACCCTCATTCCTCTGAGGGGATCACCAGGATCACTGGTGCTGCTTCTGGGGTGGTTCCACTGTCCCCAGATCCTTCTCAGGCTCCAGGATGGCTGCTTAGCAGTTGCTGCTGTAGGAACTAATGGGAGGGGAAGGGAGTTACCTTGTGGTTAATGACTTGGTGCTGTCTTCCACTTCATTATAGGGGGGATGGTAATCCCTTCGTCCATCAAGTCCTGCCTGTCATCCAGCATTTGCCAGCTTGGTCCTATCACCATGAACTACGGGAAGGTAAAAGAAAGGAGCCACTTGGCTTGCTGTACGGGCGACAACTGTCGAACAATCTCTGTCTCGTGTAAGCTCCCTTTTTCCTTACACCCTGTCTCCTCTCTGTCTGCCCCGACCTGAGGTGAGGCTTTCCTGGCTAAGCCATCACCTGGCCTGTTCCTCTCCTTCCCTCATTAAAACCAATGACGGCCCATCTCTTTCCTTCCAGTGCCACCAGAGGACAATGTGCCCAATGGATACCAGTGTCCTGCCTGCTACAGCGTGGACTCCTTTCAGTGTGGTAACGAAACTGTAAACTGCACTGGATTCGAAACCCAGTGTGTTGACCTTGCTGGGTTAGTGAATTCTGGTAACTGCCTTTTATTTGGGTCTGTCTTTCATCTTTTTGGTTAAATGGGTGAAAGCAGTCTAAGACGAAGCTTCATAGAGAAATAAAAATGGGCAAAAAATGTGAAGGAAAAAAGAGGAAGAGACACGGAACTGAAAGGGAACATGCTTAAAGCTGATAAAAGGGCAGTGGTGGTTTTTTCTTCCTCCTTCCCCATCATGCACAGATAACTGTTGGGATTCTTCATAGCATGGCATAACTGAGGCCAGGAGCAGAACTGGACTCCTGAAGCAATCATCTGATACATGGGCATGTAATCTGATCAAGACCCTGAACCTGCTGGCCTCAGCAAGGGTGCATGAGGATGAATCTGGATTTAAACCAGTTGCCTACTTAGTGGAGGTTCAACTGAAACTAATACAGAGCCATTGGCTTTCTCATGAGATGACACCGGCCTCTGGGGATGAGACACTGTTTGTTGTAGTGATGCCTCTGCTCCTAGAGAGCCAGGGACAGGTCCCTCCCCATGAACGCTGCAGCTGAGCCTTTGGGGTATTCAAAGATCTTCCCTGTGAGGGAACTCCAGCCTTTGAACAGCTGGAGTCACCAGCAGCACGTAATGCTCTCCTACAGAAATCTTTTTCCCACCTCAGGAGCTGTAATTAGAGAGAGGAAAGTAGACAGCAAGCTCCCTGGTCACTCCCCTTTCCTCCCCTGCCACAGGTAAAAAGACTTCCACGTTTCATGGCAGTCCCACCTGTGCTCCAGCAGGCAGGAAAAATAACATGGAAATTAAGGGCAGTGACACCTGCTGTAGAAGCAGACTGGAAAAAAATTATCTTGTGTATGGTTATGGATGAAGTTTCTCTGAGTTGATAATATTGCCAGGTGATGATGCCTGAAGGTCTTTGCTATACACTTTAAAGATGTGTTGTCCAAACCCTGCATTGTGTTTCATGAGTTTTTTCTCAGATGTTTCACAGAAACAACATGAAGGAAAACAAGCATTTTCTTAGTTATAGCAATGGAAATAGAGTGGTACAATTAATTCAGTGTACCACTGAAATAAAAATGCTCCTAACTTGTCTTGCTTTGATTGATCGGCCACTGTAAATAGAGGAGACCTGTGTGGTATGATGAGTTGTGCAGAGGAAACAGATGTGTAGGGGAGCAAAGGAAGATGAGGAACTAATGAAGCACCCTTATACGTTATTTGTATTTGAGACAAGAACATCCAGCAGAATATTCCAGACCTCCATAGCCTGTGTAGCAGAGAAACACGAACAGTGTGAACAAAAGCAAGCAGCGGGAGCAAGAATATCTGAATGGGGAGTTAGCCACCTAGCACCTTCTTAGGTCTCCTTCTCAGGTAGATGCTCCAGTGTTGGTAAAGGACAAGTTCAGGTTTCAGGCTCTCCCTCAATGGGCCTGTGAGCAGCGTTTCTCTGTTGGTTTGCCTAAATCCTGTAAGGCCTTAGACAATGGACTTATTTGAATAAATGGCTCAGCCTGTAATGTCTTTGAGACTTCTCACCCCCATGTCAAATTTGGCTGAGAGAGAGTCATCCAGTTCAAATGTCATGAGAGGGTCAGAAAGAGGAGATAATGAACACTTGGAGTACTGTCACACAGTCCTTGTTTCTTTAGGAAGCTAGGCAAGATTTGAACAGAAGAATCTTTAAATTAGAGAAAGAAACTATTTAAAAGCTTTTCAATTTTTAAATTTAAAATGTTTAGATTTTAAAAAAATAGTATTTATTTAGCAGAATGAAAGAAAAGACAAACCCTAAACCCTTTGTATTTCAAGTCAACCAAGGTGATCTTGTTGCTTCTTCAAATTCTTTCAGGGGATGAGAACAGACAGGAATGGGTTGGTGGGTTTGGAGCCAACTGGATGTAAGGAATAGGCAGTTCTTGGGGTGGAAATGGGGACCTCATTGGCCAGGGACGGAACAGCTATGGAGACTGGTTCCCTTGATGCATGGCATGTACTTCCTCTCCTGTGTAGGTGGACTGTCTCTGAAAGCTGCCATGAAGGGTTGCACCACTATTTCTGAATGCAGTATTGTAGGAGATGGAAAAAACAATCTGGGAATGATGGACATAAAGTTAAGGCAGTTCCAATGCAAACCAGCTTCTGCTTTGGCCAGACTGAGTTCTGGGTTTGCCCCTCCGGACACCTTCTTCCTCCCTGTCCTGTCAGGATTCATCTTGGGGAAAGTACTTTTCTGACTCACTCTACTACCGGGTTAAGCAAAGCCCATGACAAGCTACAGCAGTGGTTTGCACCGAGTCCTGTTTGCTGTGGCTTCTCCTGTGTGGGGAATTTGTTTTCAGTTTAGCTCTTCTTCTTTTATAATTTCGCAGAATAAAGACAGTACTTACACTTCTTTTGTTTCATCATTGATTTAATCTGATTTAAAGCTTCATAGGTCCGATGATTGTGGTTGATTTCGTGCAATGTTCTCTGAGTGCTTTGTCCACACTGGGACTACAGGAGACTGCGCTAGGTGACTGTACACTGCACAGGCAACAGGAGCTCTCAAGACAGCTTTAGAGTCTACATCCACTGTCTCAGGATAAGTGATAAGTTTCAAAGCCACTTTTCCAGGCTCTGAAAAGGACTGGAGGTGAGTTCCTGAGAGGTTCATTCTGATTAGAGAGGTAGCTTGCCCCTTTTCCCCTCCCTTGTATCCTATTTGTCCATGGTAGGAGGAGTACCTCAGCTCAGAGGGCTGCTTGTGGCCTCTGGCCAGCCCTGAAGTAGTCTCCATTTCGGAGAAGAGTCAGTGAGCCTTTGCTACAAGCAAACTGCCTCTGGCAAGAGCCTTTCTCCTTGTGGTTGTTCTTCTTGCCTTACCAGACACTCTCCCATTCTATCTTAGGTTTCATGATTATCTGGAATAAATGTTTACCTTAGGAAGGTTTAATTTCATAAAAGAGGCAGTTTTCTATGGTGACAGGCTGCTGGGAGCCCAAGTAATGGGAAGCTTTAGCCCAATGCCTATTTCCCTTCTGTTGGCAAAACTACACCCATAGCTGGTATAGCCTCCCCTCTTCTACATTCACCACCACCTGGCTATTCTGCTCCAGCCACTGCCTGCCCTAATGGGTCTCCTCCGGTTGGTCCCACACAAAGGCGCTGAAGAAAAACAGCACATCAGGCAGCATTGCTGTACATGGGGGGTTGTATGGGCTGTGGGCAAAAGGATAAAGCAGTGGGAGCTCTGGGAGATGCTGGGGTGTAGAGTGTAGGAGGGGTGTTAGCAAACTTCAATGTTTCACTATGCATCTGTTCCCAGATGAATGGCCCATTTTTGGAGCAGGCTACAGGATTATTAAGCAAAGTGCATGATTGTGTCTATCCTTAATAGCCCTGGCTCACAGTGCAAGTGTGCTGTGTTTTGGACATAGAGTTACAGTGATCAAGCAATGCCGTTTTATCTCCTAGTTCAACGCTGTGGCAGAAAGTACTATGGAAAGCCTTAGCTGTTAAAATCAGACCATAATGTGTGGCAGTAGTGAGATGACTACACCTACATGTGTAAGCATGAATATATATGTGATCAGCTTTTAACTTGCAGCATGGGGACTGAATGTTCTTGTAATTTCTGTCTCCCCCAGACTTTCTCTTCTACCCAAACAGGCTGAAACACCTTTCTTTCTAGTATTCCCACCAAATTATTTGGGAGAGAATTTCACATTATCTATTATAATAAAGGGGTGTGGGTCTGAGAGTGAAAATTAATTTTTGGAGTGAACTGATAATACAGATTTAATGCAGGGAAAAGAGTCTGGTTAGGCTCAGTTAATTATTTGCAGAGGCTGTGCAATTACAGTGTGTATGTTAGGGAATACAGCTCCCCCTTCATGGTGTAGCAATAGACTGATACTGCAGCGACCCACTCGTTCAGCATTTTTCCAGATCTGATAACACAGTGGAATTAAAAAAAATCTCTATCTATCTATACAAGTACATTATCTCTGAACACATCTCCTGCACGTTCATGCAGAACATTACATTACTGTCCATGGCACCCCCATGGCAGATCCCAATCTGTTTTGATGGCTCAACCCAGCACTTTCTGTTTGTTTCACTTTGACCTGTGATGTTATCACAGTAGAAAAGCTAAATGGATTTGTTCAGCCTGGTCAAGACTTGGGTGAGACATGTGTAGAGAGCCACCATGCTGGGGTGGTGTTTAGGGGAGGACAAGGAGGAGGAGAGCAGATAGCAATATTTCTGATAAGGGTTTGTGGTGCAGAGAGGAGAAGCAGCTCAATCTTGACCTCTAATTCAATGTTGTGGCAAAAAAAGCTGTTGCAATCTGTGGCTGTATAAACGGGGGAGTGATGAGTGGAAACAACCTTGCATCTCTATGACTGATACACTAGTGCTTGGTCCTGTTCCAGCATTCATATTTTTAAAGGCTATTAAAAATGGAAAGCGTGAAATAAAATGCCTTACAGTGAAAGTCTTCAGGAGCATAAACCTGTGATCTTACTGAAAAGAAGATAGAGAGGTGGCTTGTTTACAGGCCATAAACACAATTATATGGAAATGATAAGATCTTAAAGGGCACTTTTATACACGAGAGCACAGCAGAAACCTGACAAATCCAAAGAAGAAAAAGTCACACCATCACTGTGCACAGACCGCAACCATTAGAGCATAGGGGATCGTCAGCTTTTGATGTCTGCAAATCCAGCATGAAGGTCTTTCAGAAATGGATGCTTTGGTTGCAGACAAGTTATAGGCAGTTCAAGTAGAGCTGGTAGAAATGTGATAGATCGGGGTATGGAGGAAGGTGATGAAATGATGAGCTCTTCTGATCTCAAATCTGGCTCCTGGGGAGGGAGATGATGTTGGAGTGTGTTCAGATAAAAGCAACACAAAAGAGAGAAAAAAACCTGGTGGCGCCAATTTATAAAACCAAACAATGGGATCTCGGTATCTTGAGCAAGGAATGATGAATGAGCAACACTTGCTTCTAAGTATCTGCAGGGTGTGAACACCAGAGGAGAGGGCATCTCCAGCGATTCCCTGTAAAACAGCCACCATGGTGAACATGGGAAGCCCCATTGCTCGCAGGGTTTAATTGAGGATATGCAGCAGGGAGCAGCCCTGAGCTCATAGGATGTTGGGGAGGGGCAAGGAGAGATGTGGCCAAAACCCATCACAGTAAATGGAATGACTCCTGTTGATTTTAATGGACTTTGAACCAGGCCTTAGACACCAAACTGTGTTGTTTCCATCTGCAGTATCTCCTTATAATATATACAAACCCTACTCCTACACAGACGCACACATGCAGACATGTAAATACCAGATCTTCCCTTAGATCTTGCAGACACTTCAGCTACCAGGCATGCAAGATACAGATGCTCGCAGCCCTGGGTGTCTGGATGCTGCCTTCCTTACCTGCAATACTGACCATGTCAACAGCAGCTTTGATCTCCCCTTTCATAGAGCAAAGAGGTCTCAGACCCTTGTCTTCTCTCCCCAGATAGTGGACAATTAGCCCCCTGCTGTTCCTTCTCTCTTATCTGAAGTTTTGATTCTTTCCCAAAATGCTGAGCTGCCCAGAAAAGCGTGGTGGCAGCCAGAAAACCTGTTGGTGATCTGAGATAGGGAGATGGACGTACAGGAATTTTGCCCAACAGGCTGGTGATTTTGTAGGGTAGGGGAAGGTGAGGATTTGAGCTGTCATTTGGTGGACACAGCCCTGAGCTCTGTGGGTGGACTGGGGAGGAGCAGGGCAGGAGAAGCTGGCGAGAAGGGCGAAGCTGTGTCTGTGCAGCCACGCACCATGCAAGGCAGTTCTTATCAGATACTAAAACCCCTTAGCTCCTTCTCCCCAGCATATCTGAAGCTGGGAATTGTTTTTCTTCCACTTTTTGCGAAGTGTTCCTGCCCCCAGCAGTTTCACACCAGGAGCTCTGGACACTGGGACACAGTTTATCTGGCCAGAGCATGGCCTGGGACTGTATTTGCAAAGGAATGCAAAGTTGTTGCTGTGTTTCTTTTATATAATGACCAGAGCTCTTATAAGGAAGTTTGTCCAGCACCGTGCTCCAGCAGGTCCAGTAGGTATTTTGGGGATTACACTTCTTCAAAGGCAAAATGAAGACAAACAGTGAGTGAACAAGCAATCTTTGTTGCAGACAGGAAGAACATGTGCCCTGCTGCATAGCAGAGATTAAACAATTTTTCCTGCCTCTTTCAGGAAAGGACAGCAGGACTGCGGCCACCTGACCAAATGTGGGCTTCTGCAATGGGTAGGTGTCTCCATCTGAGCATGTCATCAAACTCCTGGGGTGACTGAGTCAATACAGCCCTTGGAGATCAGGTTCTCCATTCCAATCACACAGCAGGTTCCCATTTGTACTGAGAGGTCCACCACTGACAGAGGCACCTCCACTGTAGACACGCAACATTAGGTTTAAGGATCCCACCCCCAGGGTCCTGTCTTTTCCTTGGAGAACATATTTTACCTTAAAGCTGTGGAGCACAGAGAGCAAATGCTTCACAGCCCACTGCACTAAGGACTAGGCTGACCTTGTGTCAAAAGCTGCATGGTCTCATCTCCTAACTCCTTGGGCACCTCTACTGGATGAAAACCTGATCTTCCCAAACCTTCACACATATTTGCTCTTCTCTGGACTGCATATTGTGAAGAACAGCATTTGGTCCCCATCTCTATTGCTGCCACATGGAAGAAGCATCTCTCCCTCCCTATACATATCCGAACTGTGGTAGACCATCTTGTTCAGACTTATCAGACCTCTCATGCAGATGAGTGAATGAAAATAAAATCTTGGTGATCTTGGAATCACCTAACAAATCACTCCAAACAACCACACTAAGACTTACCAGTTATTAGGATGAGAGCTGATGTGCAAGTCAGTGCTGGGACTGGACACTTGGTTGCTGCCACTGGAGACACAGTTGTTCTGTTTCAGGACATTGCAGATCACAGGAAGGCAAAGTTTCCTTACACAGTTCACTGCCTCCCATGGTCACACCTCATGTCTGATTTTGTCTCCAGGGAACAAGCTCTTGGGCCTCCTGCCCAGAAACCTGTGTTGTTGCAGCGATGAATTCAGATTTTCTGCTCCAGAAGCATCAGGTAGGGAATATCAGATCATAGCACATGTTTTCCAAGCAGGTTTCTACTGGAGACCTCCTGGGATGGTGTGGCTTGCCAGAGAAAACATGAAAACTATTGGCAGCTGATTTCCAAGAGAGTAGCTGGTTGCAGGTATTGGGCTCTGTGCAGGTTGAAGGGAGCTGTGAGGTTACAACTGTAGGAAACTACAAAGCCTGTTGTGGCCCCCAGATGAGGACCCATCTCGTAGGGTTTGTTGGATCCAAAGGGGTTGATGCAATTTGGGAAGTAGCTTGTCACAGCCTATGCAAAATGTCTGGCTGGAAGCTTGGACTCAGTGGAGGAGCTTTTTCAAGCTGTAGGACCTGATTCCCCTCTGGAGAGATGGGAGCTTTAGCAGGTAGTGTTGCAGGATGCTAACCTATAGTAACAGTGTGAGGCTCAGGGTATGCTTAAGAAATAAGTCTTTTAATACGTGGTTGAGTTCCCTTACAATGTATCTGTAAAATGATGGATTTAAGACATTTTAATTGGTTGGTTTCCCCCTAGTTTTTCTTTGCTGTGTTACTGAGTCCATGGCCTACTACTCACATACAGTGACAGTGGTCTGACACACAGCGTTGCTGGCCAGGAGTTTTTCGAAGCGTGACTCAGTCTGCTTGGTCTAATACTGTAGCTGTGGCTTGATTTATCTGCCTTGTGGTCTCAAACTTTTATGGTTCACTCAAGAAATTTGCAGACATGAGTGTGGGAAACTCTTTTTTCCTAAATGGGACCTGAGATCGTCAATATTTGAATGATGACAAGAGGGGTGCTGTATGAAATTCATTATAGTATTACGAGATTCGTCCGATTACAGGAACTGACCATAATGCAAATTACGCACCAGAGCTGCTATAAACTGCCAAATCTACTAACAAGTACCATGTGCCATGCATGGCCCCAGACTGAAAGCACATGGTGCTTAAGACACTTATGACCTGCAGGAAATACAAAAGCAATGTACAGTAGAAGGAGACCTGGTCATTAACCAACATCATTCAAGTGTTACCAAGTCATTAACCAATGTCATTCCCCATTTCCAGCTTCTCTTCCCTCCCGTTTTTTGTAGAAGCTCCTGCCTGTGGGCTCTGTTCACATCTCCTAGTGATAAAGGTTAAAGGGTAAGCCATGACAGATAGCTGTGGAAACTCCTGGTTTGCATCCAGATGGCTGAAGTTCAGTTCCTACAGAAAACCCAACCAGTCTGGACCAGACCCAAATCATGCATCTTGCATATGTCTTTCTCATTCATTTTTCATGAAGAATTATTCTTGCTCCCAGTGTTTCATGACCCAGACTGTCCAGAGCGAGACTCCCACGCTGTTCAGGATAGTCCTGAGAAGGAGAAGGGGGGGATCAAAAGTTACTGGGCTCTGTGAGGCACATCCTCAGTGCACATCCATCCTCTTCCCTGCATTCACCCACCCTGGAACTCTGGTCGTGGCAGTTCCTCTCTCCGCAGCCCATCTGGGGCACATGAGGAACTACTCAACACTCCCTTTTCAGTAATTTACAGGAAGATGGTGTCTGCCGGGCAGTCTGCAGGGCCTGCTGGAGCACCGCAGCTATTTTTGGCACGGGCTCTTCATTTCCCTGCATCTAGAGATCCTGCTGCCACAGTCCCACCTCTGAAGCAAACCCTCTGTGGCTGAGTTGCACTGCCACAAAACCTCCAAATCCACATCAGTTCAGCTTTTCAGTTCCCCAAAGCCTCAACACAACCTATGGCAAAGAGCCAGAGTGAGAAGGGCTGTTTAAAATCCAGGCAGTTATGCTGGCGTAGGATTTCAGACTGAAATGAGAACTGACTGGCAGCTCAACATGGGGAAATAACGGGTAGGATACCTCTAAGAGAAACAGGGAAGAGAAAAATAGAAAAATTTTTTTTCTGAAAAGATGCTTTTCTTTTGTTATCGTTGGCAAATCTATGCGAAGGTTCATCCCTCTGTTTCTTGTGCTGTTTTGTGTCAGGACCTCCCTACCCATGTGGTTTTTAGCTGACTGCAACAAGTGCAGCTTTCTCAAGGAGGATTCTCTGGGAGGACATAGGCTGGCACCAGATTCACATTTTCCCTCTGCATTTTGGCTTTTGGCTTTCAATAACGGCTGGAGTTCTTCATCAAAACAGGAGGCCCACGAGGAAATTCAAAGAAAGAAATTGAGCTTTGATGCCCTGAACTGGACTATTCACCTCCTAGCTATTATGTAGATAGGCCTCAGTGACAGAAATGAAAATGAATAAAATAACTGGAATAAAATTCACTGGCAGGGGCAAATGCATGACATAAATCTGGAAAAAATCAAAATTTCAAACAAAAAAATCAGCCTGACAGAATATTTTCTGATGTGGCCTAGGCAGCTGGCAAATCTTGATGACATGTGCCTTAGTGAAAGGTCCCTTCCCTATTCTTATTCTGCTTTTTCTTATTGTGCTCTGGCTCAGTGCAGCAAAAGACTGTAATGGTAACTGCAGCAGATGCAGAGGGTGCAGCTTTCTAACATCATTTGGGCTGTCTCCTCTTCCAGCACTTCACAGAGTTGCTTTTCAAAAGACAAATGTTCAACACCTTCAGGAAAAAACACAGTAACCCAGAAGAATAGAGATGGAGGAACCTCAGGAATCATCAGAAATCACACCCTTTTGCAGTGCTGCAAGTTGTGATTCCTCTGGATTCAGTGGTTTTCTCTGGAGCTTCTCCAGAGAGCCGTCGGCCAGGGAAACCAGAGTTCCCAGGGGACCAGGTGGGCTCTCGAATGGGGTCACACTACACCTCCAGTGAGGCTACAATCTCTTGGCCCCTCATGGAGACAAACTCCCCAACCCAGTGCCTACTCAGTTACTCATGAACGAGGGGATTTCTATTTCTCTCAGCCATATCCTTTTCCTGCTTAGGAGCATGCACAATTTAGCAGCCACTTAGATGCTGTCTTTCAGCCTAGATTTCATTACTGCATTTCTTTTTGTTTTCTCCTTCTCCCTATTTGGCCTTTCTGGTAATTGCTCACACTTGCTTAAAATTAGCTTGAAGGGGACTTTAATGGGCCCAGCAGATCTGTTACAGGTTGCAGCAAGCATGACCTCACACTTGCACTGTATCCCTAAGGGATTTCTATTGATATCTGCAGGCTATCCTGTGCTAAATTAGTGTGTAAAGTCCACAGTAGTGCCATTTGACAGTATTTTTAAACCTGCTTACCTAGGGAAATGAAGCTTTGCATTTACTCTTTCTTCTCTATTTGTTCCTCCTTCCCCCACCATGTCCCCAAAAAGCTTTTGAACCCATAGTATGACTTGTACCATATTTTTCATCTAGTAAAAGATCTCCAAGATTTGAATTTGCTCACAGTTTTGTGAAAACTGGCAGCTGGGTAGAGTAGAATGATGCATGTTATTGCTGCTCCCTGCTCCCTCCCCACAGGCCAAAGGCAGAGTTCAGCACAATATACAATATATCCTGTGGTGCTGCTGCCTGTTGGCTGAGGAGCACTTATACCCTGGCTAACGAAGCAATGTAGGTATAGCTCCAAGCCAGCCAGCCACAGCACAGGACCCAGATCTCCAGCCAAACCAGTAGCAGATTCTGGAAGGAGCTGGGAGTATCATGGTGGAGGAGATTAGAGGGGAAGCTATAGGAAAGCCCACCTTATTAACTCCATCGGTCACAGAACAACTTGTATTTAATAGTGTCTTTTCCCCACAAGGCTAGGAATAGTTTACTTTTCTTCTCCATTTCCAGGCATAATTCCCATGTCCTTAGCAGGTCTGTCAGCTCTGGATTCTTAGATGCTACATTTGGTGCATGCAGCACGGTGCCAAAAGTGGTCATAGGCCACAGGAAAAAAGCCATAAAACTGGAGAAGTTGGTGTTTGCCAGGAGCTGTAATGAATTTATAGGAGGAGTGGAGGCAGGGGAGGAAGCTGGCTTCCACAGAGGTGCTGTAAATCTCCCATCCACATCCACTAATGCAGCTGATCCCCCACCTCCTTTTGCTGTTGTCTCTGGCTCCTATTGGAATCACTGCTTATCCACATGGGAATCAACTGGGAGACAGGCAGAAAACCAGAGGATTAGCAAGAGGAGAGTGAACACGTTTTGAAAGGTTAACATTGTGACCCTTCTTGGCATTGGATGCTGACCTGCTTTGAATATCTGACTGCTTCTTTTCTGCCTGAATGGCAATTGATCACTTTGAGAAATCTGCTCCAGCTCTGGACACGGGGCAGCTGGGAAATTATTTTCCTTTATTTGCTTCATTTGGGTCTACCCAGACGTTGCTGCACACCCTTGGGAGATTCCACTTATTTCTTATTGAGGGCATGGTGCAGTGTGTCAGCAAAAGGCATGCAGCTGCATTCCTTGTGCAGCAGGTGAATTTGCTTTGCAATCCTCAGGTCTGTTGGACATCATTGTGGATCAGACTGGGGGAAGTCCTGGGCAGGACATAAAGGTAAGCGGACAGTGGGAAGGGGTCATATTGCTATCTGTTGTAGCCAGTAAAGCGGAAGATGAGTCATCGTTTCCTTTCTTCCACAACAGAAAGTCTTGCTGTGTCACTTGCTGTTTTGCATGGCCTTCAGCTTAAGCAAATAAAATAGGTTTTGATATACCTGCTGACCAAAAGAGACTCTTCCTCTGGGCTGCTTGCTAGAATATGTGATGGGAATGAGGGGATATTTCCAGAAAAACTTCAGAGGGTTATCTTAAGTTGCAATGTACTATTGCGACTGGGAGGGACCTTGGAAACGATTAAAGCTCAATGGATCACTTGGGGGCAGGGTATTGTTTGACCAAATCTTACCATTTTATTGCAAGTTTAGTTTTTTAAAAATCTTTTTTTTAATCTGATTTGTGGAAATAGGTAGAAACATATGGGCATTTACATCTTTCTTGACTTGTGTTGCTTTCTCCTACATAGAAAATGAGTCTGAAACCAGCAGGATGCCTCCATTTTCTTGCAGTCCGTCTGTGCAGTCTGTCTGTTGTGGGCCTCTAACAAAGATACCCCTCCCACTTTTCCTTCCCCATATTCCCATTCTCCCCTGCCTATTTGAGAAAGGAGAGGCTGGAGTTGCTTTCTCCTTGTCCTTGGGAAATCAGGAATAGTCTTTGAAGGCTCTTGCATATGGTAGAGATGACTGGAAGTCATAGGTAGTTAACCCCCCAAAAATCTGAAATAATAAATTCCAACCCAAGTGACACTTTCCATTGTTGAATAATGTCTTAAAATGGGTAAACAGTCAGCTGCTGTGAGCACATATCAGTGAAGAACACTGCACTCTACAAACAGTGGTGAATCACCCTGTGAAACAGTGGAGAAGGCTGAAAATTATGTTTTAAAGTCAGGGTGGCTGAAAAGTTTTGAATTCCCACACTACACTTTCCCATCAAAAAGTGAAATGCTCTCAGAATGAACATTTTTCTTGGGTAAAAATTTATTTCAGCAGAAGTTTGGCACAAGGAAATTTAAACTAAGTAACTTTTTTGGATCAGCTTGACAATAAAATCTGCGTCGATTCAAGCCTCCACAGCTTCTAGCAAGAATCATTTCAGGCTATTCTTGTCTCTGTTGCTACTTATCAGCTGGGCTTCTTGAATGGGTGACATGTCACCGTGGTTTCTACCTCTGCCTGGATGGTGGCAATGAGTTTTGGGAGATGAGGAGGTTTCTGTGTCACTTTCTGGACTTTTCAGGTGGTTCTGGTGATGCTCAGTCTGACCCTTGCACCCACGGGGAGGTTGCAAAGTTGCAGCAGACAGAGATCAGGAAACACTTGAGGATGATGTGATTAGCATAACAGTGAGAAACATGTTTCTCTCCTTCTTTCCAAGCTGTGGATCTTGCTGGAGAGGTGTTGCAAGCCACACCTGGAGTTCTTCAGTCAGAATTACCTTCTCAAAGAAGGACTCTAACCCTGAACCGACTGTAGGTGGGTCAAAGACAGCGAGACTGTGCACTCCTCTGGGTGTAAGTAAGCGGTCCCTTCCTCACCGGTTATTTCAGCTCACAGCTCTTTGAAAGGAATATGAGTTTGTGAAAAAGATCAGTTTGGATAAATTAAGGGCTAAACTGACAGCCAAAGAAGCAATGGGGGCATGTGTATGTGTATGGGAACAAGCTGGGAGTAGGTGATATATTTGTTTAAGGTCATGCCTGGAAAAGGCCCAGCAAGTGCATTTTGAATAGCTGCAGCTCTGCAGCTCTTACTAGCTAGGCTGTTGACCAAAATTTTGCTTCCTGATGCCAACATGTATCTGGAGGCTGGCAGCTGTTGTGAGAGTAACAGTTGTCCTATGCATCCTCAAGCAGGTAAGCTGGGCAGGATACACTTCAAGGGGAAGAATTTGAGTAGGGTTCACTCATGTCTTTGAAGTTACTGTCTGGAGAGGCTTTCCCAGCTCTGTTAGTGCCTGGCAACGAGTCTTGGATTTCTGACAGCTTCTCTCATGCTACACTTAAAATGCTGTTATGGGCAAAGATGAACACATTGTATTCATGCAGAGCCAAAAGCTTAATTAAAATCTTAACCTAATCAAGCCATAATAAAGTTATTAGTCCAGTTGCAATAATAACACTTATAATCCAGATTAATACAGAAAAGCCTTATTAATAATAATCTTAAAACTGTTATAAAAGAAAACTTACTAATATCTAATCCTCTTTAATGCTAACCTCACCTTGTGATGTCCCTCTGAGTCTTGTGGTTGGTGGTGCCAGCCTTCTCAAGCAGAGAGGTGGTGGGTTGTCTCTTTCAGTCATCAGTGTCCGGAGTTGTTCACTGGGAGAAGCACAATGTTCATGGTGGAGGTCCCTTCCTCCTCAGCTCCTCAGGCCTGGAGTCTGCTTGGGGCTATTTTTACGTTTTTTCTCATCACAGTCTCTTTCCTTCTCAGTCATTTCCAGGTAAAGTTTGAAAGTTGCACAACAGCTTCCCTCAGCCTCAATTAACATAAAGGAATATTTCTTGTTATGCAGCGACTACCTACTTTTGTCATTTTACCACATATGGTATCACAGAGATAAAGCTAAAACAGGTTATACAGAAGTTAGTTGACCACTAGCAATTGCTAAAGTAAACTAATACCAGTTCAGGTTAAGATAAGCCTGGAGACATCCTGAGAGGCCAAAAGGTGTGGTCTTTCACTAACAATTTTAATAATCATATTTACTGGGCTACAATAGTACCTTGCCAGATAATAGGCCTTCAAATATTGTTGTATCCTGTGGTTGCGAGAGGAGGTCCCCAAACATGAGAAGCCGTCGCACATAGGGACCACAGGACCCTGTCAGGTGAGTCTATGAGATCTGTGTTCATAAATGGTCATTTTAGTGTTGCTCCTCTCCCCCGTCCCAGCAGTGTAATGGAGCTGACATCAACAGTGTCGCTCATGGGTAGGGCAGAAACTCCACCCGCTGACATGCACATCATTGCTAATTTTCTCAGGTGAGTCTCAGCAGTACAGAGTTGTACTGAGAACTGGTGCGACAGTTTTTTGTCCCAGGTTGCAAGGAGCTTTTGTTTATTCCTGGTTCTATTCATTTTTTTTCCCATCACATATTTGGCCTGCTGAGGTTGTACCGTCTTTGGGACAAGAGCTATATTCCTTTCTCTTTCTTCTTTCTCTGACATACGTTTGCGACTTTGTCTTCAACCTTTAATCTCAGAGATGTCTGGAGAGAATCAATGCAGCTGATGATATTTCTGCAAAGGTGTTTGTAATAAGCAATGCTGGCAAGCTTCCCCTTGGGAATGATGAGCAGAGACTCAGGGCTCACTTCAATCCCAGAAAGAGTTTTTCTCCCTCCATTAACATGAAAAAAATAAGCCAGATGCAAATAAATTATTTTTTTTAATACACCTTCCCTGTGCCTTTTACTATGCTTGTATACAGTGCCAGGCCCACTGCAACTGGTGGTTCAGCTTAGAGATACTGAGTGTGTCTGAGCAGGTAGGTGTGCACTTGCTTTTCCTCAGGGTGTCAGTCCTTCTGTTCCCAGGGCAGGAAAGAATGCCAATCCCACACAGGAGCAGTTTCCTGAAGGCAGGAGTGCTGCTGCCACCTCTTGGAGCTAGGAATAAGGGAGAAGCCCAGCATGGAGCACTGGAAGAGGCCAGTGTGTGGGAAGCAGGGGTGGTCACCTCTTCATTTTGCTCATGCCTTTCCCCTGGTAAGCTGTGCTCTGGTGAAAGCCAAAGACCTGAAACAGGTGTGATTTGTTTTTATCCGAACCCTCAAACAGCACAGGATCCATACCAACATTTGGTTTTCGAAGGGTATTTTTTCAAGTCAGGTTTTAAAGGACATATATGATGTGTCTCTCTCCAGTTTCCAGGGGCGTCTGTACAGCAGTGTAATGAATGTCACCTTTCTGAAGCTTTTACTGCCTCTAAAATGCTATTAAAATGCTTCAGTGCTATATGCATTACTGTAAATGCTCTGATAAATGGAGGGATGGAAACCAGGTTGTTTTAAAGTCATACTAAGATCTGACCTGCTCTCTGCATAACTAACATCATTACTTCTCTTCCTCTCCTTTGCTATCTTGGTTCTTAAGTGGTGCTTATCAGCATAATATCTGTGTGCTATCTAGGAATGCATTAAGCAACAGCTGTTACATGTTTAATTCTCATCCTGCTCATGAGGGGAAAACATGTGTAATTAAATTGTTTTGTTTGAAATCCTCATTGCACCGACTCAATTTCTTCCTTGCATTTCCACAGAAATGCACATGCAGATACACACGTAGAGCTCTCCTTTTATGCTCATGAAGGTAGACCAGAAGGTAGAGAGGTTTATGATGGCTTTTAGCTCTGGGGAAATTTTGCTCCCTAGCATGTGGCTGGCCCCACACAGACTCTTCCTCCTACACAAAGGGACAGAGTTCATTACGGCTCAAAGGAGCCAAAGGAGAGGCACTGTCAAGAGCAGCCTTGATCCTGGTGCCAAAAGCTCTTTTAGATAGTTTGGGCTCCTGCTACCAAGACGTTTGAAAACAGGGAGCGAAGGTGATTTGCCGCTCTCTGGGAATGCGGTGGCAGCAGATGTTGTTGCTTGTAGCAGCCCAGGCCTCAGAGGGAGCCTACCACAGTCAAGCCTGTCCATGTCCATCTAAGCATTGAGTTATTTTGGGTGTAAAGGCTCAGAGTGGTACGTTTAAGGCAGGGCAGGGAAGGCTCCTTCTCTCACTAGCACATCGTTTGCTCCAGTGGGAGCAGCAGCAAATATTAGTGGCAGTTTCTGAATTGGGATGAGCAAAAGTCAGATTTAGAGGCACTGGGCTCAGACCACAAGGAGTGTAGGTGACCTTCTCGCTGCTCGAGTTAATCCCTGATTCTCTGTGATCTGTTCAGCAACAGGAGGTAATGGTTCATTGCAATATGTAGGAGTAGGTGACAGGGTCTGACAACACCAGGACTGACAAAATGGGTAAACGATGCTGGAGAGCATGTTCGATAGGTAAGAGATCTCCAGAATCATCTGCTCTCCTCATTGTCAAGAGGGGCATCTGACAGACCCAGATGGGATTCAGGAGCTGGTTTCCAAACATCTCTCCAGTACCTTCTGTACTGTGGGTCTCTCCTTGGCCAGCCAGAGGAGGCTGCTGATCCTTCCTGTTCAGGTCACCACCAACTATGAAGCTCATGGAGCTGTCCATGAGTTTGCTGGTCCACCCTCTACTGAACTGTTTCATCCAGTTCCAACCGGATTAATCTCAAGATCTCAGGAATATCTCATGATACTCAGGAATGGTCTGTAAACATGCATAGCTGGGATACTCATGTGAGGCAAATGCTAGTGAATAAGGAGTAGAGGATCTGTCTTTCACTGGAACAGAATAGGACTGAAGTTGGGCAACATGGGGTTTGGCTCAGTTTATGAGCCATGTCTATACGTTACTCAAGTGGGATGGACAGATAGAGAAGATCCTGGTACAGCCGGGTCTCCAAGTGCTACAAGGATTAAAGCATGGGGACTTGGTAGCAAGGCAGAGAGTGCTGCAGGAACCTAGCATGGATTCATTTCCCGGACAATCCCACATGGCACGTAGGGTTGATCTGCCTTTCCTAATCATAAACAGAAGCTAGAGGAAACAGAAAGCAAGGTGAGTGGCACTACTCATCAGCTGTGCAAGGCTCGGAGCTGGAAATGGACATGGCATGCTTGGACTTCCAGGTGCCCAAAGCTGATTTGAGTTTGGCTCAGTGAGAGCTGGGCTGGCACTTGGCTGGAGCCTGAAAACCACACTTGATGGGCATCACTTTATGGGATCCCGCAGCAGCACTTTGAGGGGACAATACACACCAGCAGAGAGAGACACGTGGGGGTCTTCCTCCAGCACCTAAAGCCGCAGCAGCAAAACATATTTCCTAGGGTATATTGTGGCTCCTCTGGTGTGCTAACACACAGAGCTCATGGGGCATTTGCTCACCGGTTTGTAATAGATGCAAAAATCTCTTTGTGCATCCTCCTTGCTACAATTCACGTTGGCACAGATGGTTATTACAGCAGTACCTCTAGGCTCTGCCTGACTGTGCCAGACCTACACAAATGCATTAGGAGAGTCAGTCCTTGTTCCAGAGAGCTTGTTACAACCAATTTGAAAAGGGCGACAGGGAGATAGAAGGCAGATCCTCTGTCCAGATGTGGATTCTCCATCAACTGCCTTTACAGCAGTAGAGAGAACGAAGGATGTATTTATTATTCAGGCAGGTAAAAGTATCTCAGTCATAGAGTGATTGCTCCTTCACTACACTGTGTTTGTGTGTGTAAGCACATCTACTTTGTGTGTTTCTTTTTGTGGCTCAGACTCAAACACAAAATACACAGGAAATCTGTGCAAGTAACACCAAGGCACTTTCCAGTCAAACTTGTCTAAAAAGTTTCCTAGTCCTAGCAGACCGGTTCTGCCTCGCAAATGGCGAGGCAGTCTTTGCATCTGACTTGTATACCTGAAATGTTGTCCCTATCTTTGCCTCTGGCCATGGTCTAGTTTCCCAGTCAGCATCAGATGTACATGACGCAGGTCTTGGGCTGGGAAGCTGCCATGACACAAGGCTAATGAGGCGTGCTCTGGTCTGACTAACAGTAAGGCATGGATGGTCAGGGTGAATGAGTGAGTGGCCAAGTCCCCATGGCACAAGTGGGTTTTAAATTTAGGGCTAGACAGGTTGGCATTTAGATTGCCCTTGTCCACATTTGCATGTGAAACTGGCTGTTATGGAGTCGTTTAAAGCCATTTGAGTGGCTGTCTGGTAAATAAATGTCCTGTGGAGGCACGCTGACACCGAGCACTCCGCTCTGGAGTCATGAAGAGGGTCCTGGAGCCAGGAGCTTGGCCAGGAGCTGATCTTCCCTGCTACATTGGCCAGAAGACCCTGCATGCTGATGGAGGAGTGCACCTCCAGTTTTGTGAGATGTTGCTGCGTGCATCCTGGGAGAACAGACCTGCCCTTGCTGCCTCTCCCAGAGTGGGGTGCAGGCGTGGGACTGCTCCTGGGCCAAGCACCTGTGGGAGGGTGGGCTCTGTCCTGGACCCCCCAAATACACGCATGGTGGAAACAGCCATTCTGAGGGGCAGCATAGGACGCATCACCTCACCTATGCCACCCAAAGTGCAACACTGGCAGGCAGCACCTCTCCCTGTTTATCCTTCCTACTCATCTTTCTGTGAAACTCAAAGGAAAAGTAGTCTGGTATGACCTACAGCTCCCAGCACAGAGCAGAGGGTCTGGGAACCACCACGTGTGGCCCTGTGCTTTTGCCTCCCATTGCCCTGCTGCATGAGCTGTATCAAAATGAGTCGGGGCCTCCTACTTCCCAGCCTTTTTCCCTTGGCTCCCCTTTTTTTGTCCTAGCCTCCTTTTTTTACCCCTGCCCATTTGGGATTGTTGAAATGGGAACTGGGCTGAAAGCTGTCCTGCTGTGAAGGTCCTTGCCTGCCTGAGGCCAGCCCAGGACAGAGCTCAGAGCAGGGACCCATCCTCTGGTAGAGGGGCAGCAACCTGTGTGTTGAGCTGTTGCACATACAATGCATGATACCAATGCTGTGGGATTTCTGCAGTCTGGCTGTCGGCTTCTAGCTGGGACTGAAGCACCATCTTTGATTTACAAGCACTCTGTGCCCCAGGACCTGTTGCTGTCAGCAAGACTCCTGTCTTCATCTGCAGATCTCCAGCTATTAAGTTGTGCTGGTCCTAAATGCTGGGGAGCTGAGGTACTCTGATCCAGCTCCTGAAGGAACGGGGCATATATAAATTTGCTGGATCAGTCACATTTGGTGTCCCTCCTTGGCATCAGGCTACCCCACAACTGTGCCAGCAGGTTGGTTGCAGAGCACCTGCAGAAGGGCTATGCAAAGCATTTTTCAAAGGGCCTTCATTTGCTCTCCAATGATGATCTGAAAAAGATGTTTTATTAAAACACATTTTATTAAAGGGGAGGAGGGTGTGAGTAGGGATTATACTGGAACAGGGTAGCAGGGCAGATAATTGTAATGCAAGAAAGTGGCCCATGGAACATTTTAGTCAATCATTTATGGAAACCATGAAATGATACTGTATGAATGCTAGAGAGTGAATACAACAGCCAATTTTGCGGCATTTTCTGTACACAGCCATTGACTGATGCTCCAGTGACTCATTCACATGGCATTTTTCCAGATCTGATAATATCCTGGCCTCTGAGCAACTCTCCTAGCTATTCAGATTTTTTTTTATTTCTCAAACATATTTCACGCACCTTTGTGCATAACATAACATTGCTGTATGTGTAACTGCCTATTCTAGATCTCTATCCACTGTTTCTATCCTTTGCTTACGTTTGCCTCAGCTTATGATCCTATCAGGTGCTGAAGGTTAAGCAGGATGGGTCAGCACTTGAAGGGGAAACCTCTGATCAAAGCTGAGTGCTACAGCAAATGGTGACAGCATCTGGGGAGGGATGCGCTCCTTTCAGACAGACAGCTGGTTGGGTGGGACACTGGCTGTGGGAGCACCATCTTTGTTATATATTTAATTTGTGGTCATCCAAGTCAATGCACAGCTGACGCTGTAGGATGCTTCCATAGGATTTGCAGTTTCTTCCACATTCTGGGTTGTCAGCAGGCAGGGAGAAATTCATTGTCATCTGGGCTGCTTTCGCCAAAGGATATATCTTCATTCCAAGAAATAGATGGGTATTGAGTTTATGTTGTCTCTTATGAGTTAGCTAATATAGACATGTAGACAGAACATTTTAGACTCTGACCCTGGCTTACAGATTAGGGTCAGTCTGCTGAGAACTTAAAGGTGATTATTATTTACTAACCTCCGTTTCTCTGTGTTGATTGATTTTGTTATGCTGTTAGCAAGTGTGAATCAACAAATGCAAATTATGAACATGTTTTTTTCCTCGGTGCTGACAACCTAGAACAAAACATGTTTTTGTCACTGCTGGCTCATATCTCACTCTGCACAGATGTTGATCAGGGCAGGATGTCTTCCATCAGGCTGTTGCCTGTGGGTACAAGGCATTTGTGATGGATTATTTTGGCGGTGCTTCCAAACAAGTTGGAGTCCAAAAAACATGGGGCAATTGGACAACAGAAATAACAACTAACCAGGACTTATCCAAAGCTCTTGAACAAACACATGCTTTGAGAGTCCAGCTGCAGTCCAAGAAGATCATTATGAAGCTAGGCATCTATCTTACCCTATAGCACTCTGTGGCTACATACAACAAACATGCTGTGTCCCACAAAATTGTCAGTTGTAAGATTTTCCCTTTGCTTTTTCTAAGGTGGTTGCTGGTGTGGGCTTAAGAGAGGTCTTGCGAGTTCAGGGGATTTTGTTCACGTTCTAAATTTCCAGGCACCACCAGCATAAGGGAATGCGTGGTTGGCTGGGACATGGCAAACACCATGGCACTTGCAAGGGAGTCAGGCCCTGCTCTGAGACTCCTTTCCCCAGACCACAGCTTGCACGTTGACCAGGGACCAGACTGACCAGGAGGGAGGAAGGTGCGAGCCCTCACCCTGAGTACAGTGGAGGGAGCCTGGCAGAGGTCCTGGAATACTCCCACGGCTCTGGCACTGCTTTTTCTCCCCCAAGCCCTTGCTGACAGTGTTGTGTGCCGGCGGTGTGGTGATGCTGCATCCAAAGCTTCTGTCTCATGGGGCTGTGCAGAAGAGACAAGTGCAGGAAGGGAGATGGTGCCTGCGCAGGGGAGGGGGCAGGAGAGCGGCAAGCAGGATCTCTGCTCCGTTAGCTCGCTTTCTTCCGTGAAGTACTGTACAAACAGCAGAGGCAATAAAATACGAGATGAACCAGACAGAGTCAGTTATTTACTGCTCTAAAGCAGGGCATGATTGTTCCCTGTGGTGACTTTTCAAGTGCTTTTTGCTTCTAGTCTGCTTTTAAATGACACATATGATGGCTTCCTCCAGCTCCGGGGGGGAAGGAGAAGGGAGACTCCACCACAGTGCAGTAGATCTCCCTCTTCTAAAGCTTTTGTTGTATCTAAAATGCCACTGAATTGCTGCACTGCTGTGGGCATTACAGTAAGTGCTCTGGTGAGCAGAGGGAGCTGTTCTGCTGGCTTGACCTGTTGTGTGTGTGAATGACGTTTGCACTGACTCTTCTGACCACTGGCCTCACCAGTGGTGAAGTGGAAGCTGAGACATGTATGTCCTTGGCTGTCCTGGGACTGGGAGAGGTCGCTATCTGCATTGCACAGAGGAGGAGAGAGAAACGAGGAGGTGGATGACTTAGGATGACGGCACTTCCAGCACTAAGATGGAGCAGGTGTTTCAGCAAGGATCACTCATCATGCTATGAGCAGTTGCAAATGTCTCCTCTGCCCGCCCCAAGCTGCTTCTGAATGAGGTGTCATGTTCACCCCCTGTGGATGGGGCAGGGAGGAGGAGTGGCTGCTCAGGACTCACACTGGTGAGCAGCAGAGCTGGGAATATATTTCAAGTGTCCTCACTTCATCTCAGGACAACTGAGCAATTCAAGAACATGCTAGTGAAGGCTGCTAGTCTTCTGTTCTTGTAACTGAAGTGGTGGACTCCTATTTCACTGGACACCACAGTCAGCCAGGCAGTGATCACTGAGGCAGGTTGGACCCATGGAGGAGATCCTAGATGTGATGGGAGAAGAGTGTGTGAACAGAATAAATTTCTCCAGAAATATTTTACAGTCTCCAACTGTTCACAGCTCAGGGACCACTTGTGATAGAGGGGTGTCCATGTTTAATAGCCATTGGTGGATTTTTACCTCCATGAATTTGTATAACCATCTTTAGATCCCTTTTTAGCACCCACAGCATCCTGTGTCAAGGACTTCTAGAGATGAACTGCATACCCCAGTGCATGAAAAGCAGTTTGAGCTTATTGCTCAGTAGACTCAGTGTGAGCAAAGCCAGGTGAGCAAAGCAACACATTTCCTGGTAGACTCTACCAATTGGAGTGGCTGCTCCTGAAGGTGAGAGCTCCAACCAGGCACTTGCTGTGCCTAATGCTGTAGTTTGACACATGCAGAAACATTTCAGGTGCAAAAATGGGTATCTATATCCTCACAGACCTGTTGTGATTTGTGTATATGTTGCTCTTGTGGCAGAGCCTGGAGGCTGTGTTGTGATAAGAGGCCCATTGCGTCAGGTCCTGTGCAAATACACCTGAGGCGGTTCCAGAGAGCTTTAACCGGTTCACATTGGGAGCGGGGGACAGAACCTCTGCCATTCTCATGAGATTATAAATCGATATTTTGACCCTGAGGAGGTTCCTATGAAGTCAAAATTGAAAAGGTGGTATGCAACAGTTACTTCTTCACTAGAAAATGCTTGATATGGATGAATGTGTTTGTGTGTCTGTGTAAAAACAAACATAGGGACAATAAAGACCAGTGAAAATATTTAGTATTTGCCATGGGTTAGGAACAGCTGCACTGCCAGTGATGGTTGATGTGTGGTGCCCTGTGCTTTGGGAAGTAAACTGCATGTTGGTGCTTTGTTTAATATGGGCTGATTTGTGAAGTTGCCACTTCTGTCATGCAGGACTCTTGCCGGGAAACTACGTGAGCAAGGAGAACTGCGTCTTGTTCAGGCGACACCAACAGAGGGATTCTCAGCTTCTGTACGTTTCTCTAGGTCAATGGCTTTTCATGTAGGAACTGGCAGGATGGGAGTGACCAGGGAGCCCTCCAAATCCACCATACCTGGCCCCTCTTTCCTGTCTCCTAGAACAGCACAGGAGATGCCAAAGGGGCTGGGGGAGGCATGAGGGTGGCGGAGTCTGGCTCATGCTGGAGCAAATCTACACCCCCACTGAAATGCCTGTAGGGCTCCTTGGGGACCTGGGAGAGGCTGGGCATCTTCTGAGGGGATTTGCGCATGTGTCTGCAAGGAATCTGTGGCATCTCCTCCCCGCCGTGATAGTGGGAGCTTATCAGGGTTTCGTTCAGATGCCTTCACGTCTGCACCAGCAGCAGCCCTCTGGGCTGGGGTGGGTTGGCTCTGAGAAAGCTGACCCAGCCACCTGCATCCTGGCCTTTTCCTCCCTTGTGGAGAGGGCAAGGACAAATCCCACACGGCAGTCATTACTCACCACCAATGTGAGTCATGCCAGCTGCTGGATGGTCTTTGGACACCCCGTGGCAGGTGTGATACGTGAAAACATGATCGTGTGGCTAACAGGGTAATTCACCGATTATACGTGTGGGCAATGATTAGTGTCACCAGTTGGTTCCTTACCCCACATCTGTATCAGAGCTAGCAGTGAAGATGGTCTGCCTATGGGTTTAGTGTCATCTCTTGAAGGGTTTATAGGTGTTGCTTATGAGAGTGGCCTGTATGGATGCAGCCCACCCTCAAACATCTGGTGGCTGTGAAGGACTGCGTTAACTATTGGCTCAGCCTTGCTCTAGCAGCGCAGAGGGAGCAGGCATGGCTGTGTTCGTGTCATCGCCCCCTGCTCTGGTTTTGCTCTTTGGGTCTGTTAACACAGGCTCATGCCTTTTTGGCGCTGCTTAGGGGGATGCTGGGCTGGTGGGTCCCGCAGACTGTCCTGGACTGGAGCATCTGGAGCAGGGATGAGGCAGAGGAGATGGCATGAACTGAAGCATGAGGGGTTTTGTTGGTGGCACTATTTGTAAGAGCAAACTCATTGCATCCTGAGGGGAGGACACAGCCACGCCTGTGCTGTCTTTTGGGTGCGGTCAGAGGCAGGGAAACATTCAGATCAGCATGCTGGCTCCATCAGATTCTGCAACTTCAGGACCTCATTGAGCTCACCCAGTGTCTCCCTCCCAGCCTGCAGTTTTTCCCCTTTAATCTCTCCTTTCAAAGCACACTCCTCCAGGAGAAAGCCTGGCTCCTCTTATCTCCAGGGTGACGATGTCCTGTGAGCCCTGTGGTTTCCCCAGCTTTCGCCTTATCTGTGGATTGAAAGCAGACCTGAGCAGGCAGCTCAAAGCTTGGTGGGAGCATTTGCACCCATAGAGCCTGCTGCTCTCTACCTGGGTCTGAGGGAGCCCCGCAGTGGGGTCCTGGGGCAGGCAGGGGATGCTCCCACACAGAGGGGTACAGTGGGAGCCTGGCCCTGAGCAGGTCAGGAGAACAAGATGCTCGCAGGTCAGGGATGGGTCAGGAAATGGGGCATGACAGCAGATGAGGAGCTGGCAGGACCTCAGTGCAAATCCCACAGGTACCCCAAGGCTCTTGCAGGACCTGAGGTGCCCCTGTGCCTCTCTTTCTCTCTCTGTTAAATGCCCTATACCTGTGCATGGAGGAGACCTTCCAGGGCTTTGCCCAGATGGAAGCCAGCGAGGTGCCTCAAAACCATCACGCTTTGCTGCGTATAAAAATGACCTGATTCTGTCTGGAAAGCCAGATGGAGGGCAGGAGGGGAGGATGGCCCAACATGGGGTGGGTAGGTCCCCAGCCGGGTGGGCAGAGGGCCCAGGCACCCTCTGCTCTGTTGCCTAACAATTGGGCCAGCATTGCCCCAGGCGATCCATTCCTGGACAGCCCTGCTCTCCTCCTAACGACCAACAACAGCTATGTAATTCCCCTCCTGCTGACACCACCACCTCGTGGATTACCTCCGGCTCAGTGAGCTTTAGCAGTCTGGGGCGGAGAGGCACCATGCCCCTGGGGAGAAAAGCGGAGGGCTGCAGACAACGGTAGGATCTGACCATCGTGCCACCACATCCCTCGGTTGGTTGCTCCAGCTCCTACTTCTGCCTGGTGTGGTAAGAGCTTTCCCAGTTTCACTGGAAAGGAGCAGGTGTGGGTGATGTGCCTTTGGCCAGCTTCAGGGCAAGGGGCGATGGTGTGCATGGTGAACTGAAAGGTTGTGGAGGATGGGATGGTTTCCTGGGAACGGGGAGTTGGGTAACACTACGGAGAGCAAAGTCATCTGCTGAGAGACAAATATCTGGGGTGTCTGTGACTCACTCAGTGCCCGTCATCCATAACGGAGAGGAGGAGACAGACCTATTAGATGTGAGATAGACGTATTAGATGTGCATTAGATGTGAGACCATGGGGTGTGGGTGCTCTAGAGTACATCAACTGGGGGACTGTCTGGGATGGCTAAGGTCATACCAGTGCTGTACTGATCTCTCTGATGTGGCCTCACTTCCTAAAAAGGTCCGGAGATGTCTTGGTGTCATGTTCATTTAGTTTGATGGAGGAGCAAGCTGTCCTCATCCATGGTGAGGAGCTCCTCTGCTGTGCTGCTCCTCTCAGCCTCTGGGGAGAAGTTATTACTCCACCAGCAGGGCTGAAGCTAATGGAGTGATGATGTTCCAGCTGTTGATTAGTGCAATTAAGAGATAAATGAGCTCCTGGGTGCAGAGGAAACGTGCACTGTCAAACTGAGTGAGACGAGTTATTCCTTGCAGAAGCATGACAGCCCTGGAGCCCCTGGACACTCATCCTTCCCAGGGCTGCTCTAGCAGGACCCAGGGGGGTTGTTCCCCTGGCTCTTCAGTACCATGGGTATCAACACCAGCACAGTTAGTGGCCCTTGAGTGTGCCAGAATTTTCCTCTCCAACCTGAGGCCTTTATTACTGGTGCTGAAAGAGTACCTGCCTTAGGGAAGAAATGGGTTTGGTTTAGCAGGTGGTTGTTTAATGTGCAGTGCAAAACATGGTAAAATCGTTGTAGGGTCAATGTTGAGTGAAATTTCAACCTGTGAGCAAGTCAAGGTAAACATCTTGAGGCAGTGCAAAGCTAAGTGTGAGCAGCTAACACTCTTCTAACAAACCTTATAGGAAAACTTTAGGGGATAGCACCTGTAAGAAACGAGTTAACTTGTGACTGTGATGGAGTAATGCTGGCACATGAACAAATGGCTTTGAGAATTTTGCTGGAAATTAGAAGGAAGTCTCTAATCTCGAGAGCAGCAAGTTCTTGTAACAGGCTTCCAGCAGGCGGATTTGGGGCAAAAAGCACTTACACCTGAAATGGAGACTGGCCTGGTCACAAAAGGGTTGTGGTGTGGCTACTTATGCTAGTAGGGGACTGTACTTGGTGACGCCAGAGATCCTCATCAGCCCTGCAGGTAAGTGAAACCATGCATGTATGAGCAGGTGTCGTGGTTTAACCCCGGCTGTCAACTAAGCACCATGCAGCCACTCGCTCACTCCCCCCGCAGCAGGATGGGGGAGAGAATTGGAAGAGTAAAAGTGAGAAAACTCGTGGGTTGAGATGAAGACAGTTTAATAAGTAAAGCAAAAGCCACGCACGCGAGCAAAGCAAAACAAGGAATTCATTCACTACTTCCCATCGGCAGGCAGGTGCTCAGCCATCTCCAGGAAAGCAGGGCTCCATCATGCGTAACGGTTACTTGGGAAGACAAACGCCATCACTCCGAACATCCCCCCTTTCCTTCTTCTTCCCCTAGCATTGTATGCTGAGCATGACATCACATGGTGTGGCATAGCCCTTTGGTCAGTTGGGGTCAGCTGTCCTGGCTGTGCCCCCTCCCAACTTCTTGTGCACCTGGCAGAGCATGGGAAGTGTAAGCACTACTTAGCAACTACTTAGCAACAAGGCCTTGACTCTGTGTAAGCACTGCTCAGCAGTAACGAAAACATCCCTGTGTTATCAACAGTGTTTTCAGCACAAATCCAAAACATGGCCCCATACTAGCTACTATAAAGAAAATTAACTCTATCCCAGCCAAAACCAGCACATTCTCCATCCCTTATTCCATTCCATTTATGTCATGCGCAGGTCTCACACTACCCAACACATCCTCATTAACCACCACCACTCTTCCCATCCTTTGATACAATACAAAGACATCATTCCCTTAGTCTATGGACCACCCCTGAGAAACGTCTGTAAAATGTCCATAAGTGTCCGCAAAATGTCCACTGAGTTCATTTAGTCCATGACTTCAGGCTCCATGTGTGATGGTGGTCACTCAGGACAGGAGAGGTGGTGTGTTGTGTGGAGTTATTGGGCACCAAATCCAGCTCGGGTCAGGTCACTGTTGCACTTGCACTGCTTCTTGCAAGGGTTGTCCTTCACTGGTTCAGGTGGTTCCTACTATACTAATTCCTGCAACATGCAACTCAAATCCCGGGTTACAACAATTTAAAGGTATTTCCATTACAATCTCCACCCCTGGCCCCTTTGGACCAGACCATTGGGTTTGACACTGCAGTGGACTCCTCCCCTTGCCCCTGCTCCAGCTTGGACTTATCCACAGACTGCAGTCCCTTAGGGGGGTTTACCTGCTCCAAGTGGAGCCTTATACATGAGCCACAGTCTCTCCAGGGGTATACCTGCTGTGACATAGACTTATGCACAGCCACAGTCACTTAGAGGTGCACCTGTTCCAGCATGGCCTTCTCCATGGGCCACAATACCTTCAGAGATAGACCTGCTCCAGCGTGGCCTTACCCGCAGCCACAGTCCCTTCAGAAGTAAACCTGCGCCAACATGGCCTTACCCATGGCTGCAATCCCTCCAGGGGTGTACCTGCTCTGTCCTGGGCTTATCCATGGCCACACACTTTGAGGTGCTCCAGCATGACCTCATGCACAGCCACTGATGCTTCAAGGTATACCTGCTGCAGCATGGACTTATCCACAGCCACAGTCCCTTCAGAGGTACACCTGCTGTGGCACAGACATAACCATGGCCACAGATGCTTTGAGATGTACCTGCTCTGGCATGGGCTTGAGCATGACAACAGGTCATATTGAGCATCTGGCAGATCTTGGTGCTCCAGCCCTTGGCTGACTCACATGGTTGGTTGCACTCGCTCAAGATCACCACATCTGGATGCAGGGAGGAAGGGCAGTCTAGCTCACCTGGTGGTAGGTACCTCCATGTGGGTGAGCACGTTGGAGCCAATCACTCCACATCCCAGTGCTGACACTGGAGGGAAACTGCCAGCATCCAGCACGACTCATAGGTTTGGCTTCAGATGCTTATTTTAGGCGGGGATGAACTGCCCTTTGGAGCTGCCTCTTTTTCTCTGCTAATTATAAAGTGGAGGGTGACAGGTGCAGGCTCACACATTTCAGTTTTGTATGCTGTCAGAGCAGTGGTGCTCTGCACTATAGAACTCACAGAAAGGTGTTTTTTGTTGTTATTGCACTCCTTGAACATTGGCAGATCACCTTTCTTTAATGTATAAAAATGCTGGGATGAACCCTAAAACTGAAGGGTTCTCACATTTTCAGCAGCCAACAGAGGAACCCAACAGAGAAATTAATGTCTCAGTGCCATCTTGTGGAACGATCTGTAAAAGGACAAGCAGCAGCAAGAGGCACATCCAGTGATCCACGATGCCATCCTAGAAGCATGCTGGAGTTTTAGGGAATTTGGTGGTAATATCAGGGATTACGCTGCAAATATTATCACCAAACCAAAGATTTCTATCACAAGCTGGGATTGCCTTTTTTCCTGAGAAGACTGCAAGTCCATGAAAGCCCAGTGTTCCCAGAAAATACTTGTCAATTTTTCAGCCCAAATTAGAATATGGAGATGCCTATAGTTAATGCTTGAATGCAGGAGACAAAGCCTTTCGGAGACACAGCAGTTTTCTTGTTTGCCCACAGGGGAGGAATCCACTTGGAACGCTCCCTGAGATCTAGGAGTGAAAAGTAAAGTTGTAGGTCCAGTTGTGGGGGATACTGACCCACTCACACCTCGTCCATCTGAGAAAGGCTGTGAGATCTCCAACACACGCTGATGACAGGACCTCAGCTTTACATGTCAGCTGGAAATTACCATGTCCAGAAGAAACTTGAGGCTCTTGCCACCACCCTGACCTGGTGCTCCAGGGCCCATGTTTGTGTGCTCCACGAATAAACATTTGCATGGCAGAGAATGAAGTGACCTGGAAAGATTTATCAGCCACTTTTTCTGTGCCACAGCATGGCTCACAGACTCAGCAGCATGATTATCATCTGTCATGATTAGATGGTCCTTAGTATCAGAGACAGACTAGTAAATTATTGCATATTTAGCCAGGCGTTCACTGAGGTCAATAGCTAATCTGTCGCTGGAGGACGGCTTACCCCAGTCCATAAAACCCTTCCCTGCCACAAGACAGAAGATAATCTGTGGAGCAGAGAGACGAATAAGCTTCGCAGGTTCTTCCATACAGCTGCTCAGTGCCCTGTGGGTGAAAGAAAATCTCATGAACTTTTGCAATGCAGTAGTGCAGAGCGAGGCAACGCTGGGGACAGTGTGAGCAGAGCACTACGTCCCCATCGTTGCAGCTGCTGGTAACCTCTCCAGAGCTGTGCACCGTCTCCCCTCCAGAGCCACACTGAGAAGCTGCAGCAGGTTGAGAGGAAGGTGAAGAAAACCAGCAAAGAACCAGACAAGGCTCGCAGAAAAAGGTCTTGCGTGTTCAGTGGGTTTAAGTTTTTCAGTGATTAAGCAAAGGTATTAAAACCTTTTCACAGTGGAGAGGTAAGAGCGGGGAGATAAGCAGAGGGAATCAGGAGATGGAGGAAGAATCAGGACAGTGAAGGCTCTGCTCTGGCAGTGAGACTGAAGGTCTCTGGGGACCATTGCCAAGACTGGTCTCCTTGCCCCACACGAGAGGACAGACTAAGGGGGTGGTGGGGAGGCTCTCCACTAGTGTGATGGGAGCTGCAGATACAGGCGTATTCAAGTAAGAGCAAATATTCAACCTGAAGCAATGCTCAAGGCATCATGCTCTTCCCAGCTGTCGGCAGCAGTGCACACCAGCTCCAGGCAGAGCATCCTCACTGCAGGTTGGGCGTCCAAATAGTCCTTGAAACACAGGCAAATTGCCCTAATCCCACCTCTTTCAAAAAAAAAAAAGGGCACCAAACCACCAGCCAGTGGGTTACAATGCAGAGCACAGCCAAAATTCCTGTTCAGTTCCTGTGGAAAAGGTTAGGGAGAAAGACAGGCTTTAGGAGCACACCAAGGCTATTTACAGTTCCACTGCTCTGGAGATAGGCTGCTTCTGGGCAGATGCACAGCGTTTGCAATGCCCTGGTAACAGAAACCTTGCATCCTTACCATATAGTTTTAAAAGGATGGCATTTGTGCATGGGAAGGCTTCAAAGCTAGCTGCTACTTTATTGGCTTGTTCATCGTTAACCAAACGAATGAAGGTGTCTAGGGGTGAAGGGAGGGTGCCAGGTTTCAAAGGGCAATTTAACTCAGTGCAATGAAGTGTGTGCTGTCATAACAGGAGCTCCTGCAGCTTCAGGTTGGAGCTGGAGAGCAAAATGCTGGAGAAGTTTCAGAAGGCACTCACGATTCGTAGCATCACCATCAGGGAGATGCTGGCAGAAGCACTGGGCATGTTCATCCTCATGGTAAGGAGGAGAGGGGCCCAGACATGCATGTCTGTGCATGTGCGTGTGTGTGTGTGTGTGCAGGGCAGGTGAGAGGGTAAGCATTTGCAGCAGCAATTTGTAAGGTATGTGGTTTCCTACCACATCCTCAGGGTTGCTCAGCAGCTGGTTGCTGCTGCTCACCCCTCTGCTCTGGAGGGGTGGCAGCTTCCCATCAGGTAGACCGTCTGTCAAAAACCTTCTGGAGGAAAAAAACAATGCGGAGGGTGGGAGGTGGGCGCTGGGAGATGGTAAAGGAGCTGGGGATGAGATGCTGTTTGAGTTCTCTTCTAGGAGAAAAATGAGGAAGAGTCTGGGAATGAAACCAAAGAGCAGTGTCTGGTCAGATGGGGCAACGCAATGCTTGTGCCAAACCCCCTGAAAGATCCCATGCAGTGAATTGAGGCTTTTCTTCCTGCTGTGCCAGAGGCGATGGTGTGGTTGGGGGGGTCCTGCACAGGTTTGGGGAGCAGACCCTGGCTCCTCTACCACTGACAGCCTCTGTGAAAAGCGAACAGCATTCATCCATCTTCCTCTTGGGGTTGCCAGGGTAATGAACACCGGTGGAACTCTCTGGAGCCACAACCCACCATTAGGAAACATAATTACTGGGTGTAAAGCATGCCAGGATTTCGCTTTTGGTTTTCTTACGCTGGCAAATGAATAGTGCTTATCCAAATCATACAGAAACTCCTCCGTTGCCTGAGGGATCTGTTTCACACAGAAAAAGCGAAGTGGTTTTGGGCTCTTGGGCTGCTTCGGAGGTGTTTGGAAAGAGAGCAAGGAAGGCTTTGCAGTCAGAATTGATCCCTGGTGAGGGTGAGGTGTCCACCGGGACCAGAGCCTTTGTGTGTTGGACCAACATAGCAAACTGAGATCCTCCCTCTGAAAAGGTCCAATAGCTGTCTGTGCCAACTTACTACAGCTGGAGTTACCTTGCAAGTGCTGAGAGAGACACTTTGGACTGGACAGAGGCCAGCATGGAAAGGCTGGGGATAATCCAAATAACTCGTATGTGGAGATTTGCACAGGAAGAAGATAAGATTTGTGTAAGCATGGGGACCTTTTGACACAGCTGTCTGTACAGATAAAGGTGCTTATTTTCAAGGGCAACAATTGCATGGGCAAAGGATGCTTACTTTTTGTCATATCTTATTGCACATCCAGCTCCTAGAAGTTCACTCCTTACTACACAGGTAGTTTTGCATGCATTGGATGTCAAAGTACAGACATCTGTGACTCCTCAGCAGGAGCTGAACAAACCATTTTTCTTTTCCATTCCCTTTGTGTTTTGGTGGTGGAAGTTTTCAGGTGATAAAGATCAAGTTTACTGGGGTTGTTTAGTCTGGAGAAGAGGAGGCTGAGGGGAGCCCTTATCGCTCTGTACAACTACCTGAAAGGAGGTTGTAGTGAGGTGGGGGTCAGTCTCTTCTCCCAAGTAACAAGTGATAGGACAAGAGGAAACGGCCTCAAGTTGCACCAGGGGAGGTTTAGTTTGGATATTAGGAAAAACTTCTTCACCGAAAGGGCAGTCAGGCACTGGAACAGGCTGCCCAGGGAAGTGGTTGAGTCCCCATCCCTGGAGGTATTTAATAGACGGGTAGATGTGGTGCTTGAGGACATGGTTTAGTGGTGGACTTTGCAGTGCTAGGTTTATGGTTGGACTTGATGATCTTGAGGGTCTTTTCCAACCTAAACAATTCTATGATTCTAAGTTCAGAGGTGTCCTGCCAGGGCTGTCTCAGGGAAGTAGCATGAGAAGGAGACTTTTCGCTGCACTCTGACAGTCCAAGGCAGATTTTGGAGCCTGCAACTCATGTTGGCTCTTCCCTCACTGATCCCCATGAGGGAATAGAGTAGGAGGAGGGACACTGCATATAGACCTCCATCAAGGGCTGGCCACAAACAGCATCCAGCATCCGAATGTAGCATCCAGCATCCAACTCTCTAGCAGCCCTTACTGTAACTGGGAATGTGCTGGCTGCATCTCCAGGATGTCTGGATGGTTCTTATTTGGATGATAGCACTCAGCCAGGGCCTCTTGCTTTAACAGATAGGCAATGTTCATAAAGGAGGGCACCAGGCAGTGGGAGTAAACAGCATAAGGATTAGGAAAGTAGGGGGAAAAAAAGGCTGTTTTGGGACTGTGAGAATAAAGGAAGGGACCGAAGGTTTAGATTTGTGCTGAAAAACATATTCTCTGTCCTGTCCTGTGTTTTTTTGATGATAGTGCTGTTCAGCTGCAACAGCCATGTCTGCACCCCTCTCTCTGCACCTGCGCACTGTACTGCAAAACCTGTGCTTTATGCATTTGGCTTCTCTTGGATGTGGCTTTGGAAAAGCTCAGAGATGAGTAGGCAAAGTTTTTATAAGGGCATTGCAGTTGCTGGGGGACATCCCAGACACTGCTTTTTGGGGCTTTTGCTGAGGCAGACTGAGAGAAGGGCTCACACCAGGCAGGCCACAGCTCCATGCACAGATTGTGGTCTGCATATATGAGAGAGATAAGAGCAGTGTCTCTGGGGAACCGGGGATTTTGGTGATGTCTGAAACGGAGGAGGGAGAGCAGATGCATGAGACAAAATCTGGATCCAGGCAGAGCAGCCAGTAAAGATCTGAGTCAAAACAGGAAAGGCCAGAGCAGCAGTTTAGAAGCTGGAGAACATACTGACTTTTTTGTCTTGGAGGGACATGTCACCCTGGATAAACATCGGTGCAGGCCAAGGAACAGGATACACTCTCCAAGCCCTAAGTGATTTGCAAGGCAGAGACCTCAAGAGAAGCTTTGTCCTTCTCCAGATTTCAGTGTAAGAGCTGTGCAAAGAACTGATTTTTCCACACTCTGACCACATTAAAAAAGTGAAATAGAATTTACTTTCAGGCGAGAGCCTGAAATGTCTTGAATAAGTCTTTTCCTGCTGGAGAGTGTTTACATTTCTTTCTAATTTTTTTTCCCGGTTCCCCTTTAGTCACTAAAAAAATACTGAAACTTTGGCTGTTTTCAAACTGAAAGTATATGTGTTGAAAGGAAAAGTCAATCCAGAATTTCCTTCCTTGTTTTTTGCCAGAATAAGTTACCAAAATTAGAGTCGAGTTTGGCAAATAGCTATGTGCTCCCCAAACTACATTTTTAGTCAATAAATTGCACACCAGGAAAAGAAAGGCAACAAGAATTTGCCCACCCTCCTTTGATCCAGCTTGGGCACTGCCTCTGGGCAGTCTGTGGTGGTGCTCCCATGGCTCACGTCCCTGGCTTCAGGTGCAGATGCCCTTACCACAGCTGTGTGAGTGATCCCAGTCAAGCCCAGGACCTCAGTGTGGGTGTCTGGGGTTTGTCTCCCTTGTACCCAGCCCAGACCAGAGTGTCTGGTTTGGTGTGATGGTCACCAATGAGGAATAATCCAGTTAGCCATTCAGTTTTTCAGAGGAGGGTCATTCTCACTTCATCTCCTGACCATGGTCACCTTTGAGTCTTCCTGTCTTTGGGAGTTTATTAGTATTGCAGAAAAAGTAGCAAAAAGAAGCTCAGTCCACCACAGCAATAACACCGCTTTTAATGCTCCTTTCTCTCTTTCTTTTTCCATGCACTAGGTCTTCGGCTTGTCTTCTGTGGCACAAGTGGTATTAGGAAAAGGAGACTTTGGGCAGCAGCTGAGCATCAATTTGGGATTTGGCATTGGTGTTACCTTGGGTAGCCATGCGCCTGGAGGAATCTCTGGTGAGTAGGACACTTGAGCATAGGACGTCTCCATGTCCCATGAAGGCCACGCACATGGCAGGAGTGGGCTGAGGAGGGGAGGGTGATGGCCTGGCAAGGCAGAGCAGTGCCCTCACCAGAAAAAAAGGCAGTCCTAGGGTCCCCAGGCAAGAAAAGCAGAGCAGGTTTGGTGACCATAATGAGGGTCAGCCTCGTGACCCAGTGATCACAGCCAAGTCTGCAGCGGGGGAGGCAGGCAAGGTCAGGAGAAGCAGGGGACAAGGCAGGCGCAGGATACCTACAGTATGCTGACCCCAAACACGTGTCCTGAGCTGAGACAGGGGCAAGTGGAACAGGGAGCGAGGCAGAGGTTCAGCCATCCTCTCCTGTTGTGGTCAGCAGAGCCAGGTTTCAGCAGTGCCCCTGTTAGGCGCTTGGGATCCATCATGGCCCAAGGAGACAAGGAGCTCTGAAAACATGCTGCCAATCTGACCCATGGGGAAGTAAATAATTTATTGCAAAGGAGAGCTTACTGCTGATGTTGCAACAAGGAATGGTATGCAATTTTTCACCTTATCATCCACACCCATGTGCACACACCCCACACGAACTCAGGAGGTGGCGTTTCAGGGCAATGGGGTGGTATCTCTCACGTGACAGAGCATTACCTTTGCCTTGTGCAATTTCTGCATTCATTTGCACCAAGAAAAGAGATTAAGGGCTCTAGTGGGCAGAAAATTAAAGCAAGTCCTTGTTCTTGAACTGTTGGAGCAGAGAGATGTCCAAGGCTGGGGCTGGCTTGGAAAGGAAAGTTTTTCCATGTGAGCGGTCAGCTCTTGGTCTCCCTGTCCTTTTGGAGCTGATGGAGACATCCTGGGGTAAGTGGGTTAAGGAAAGTAGGTCCCTGCAGTCCCAGCTGACATCTGAGATGAACCTGATCTGCTGAGGACTGGGAGGTGAGATGAAGGGTCTCAGCTCAGCCAGCAAGAGGCTGGCTCTGGAGCCAGCTTCACAGCTTCTTGGCAGTGTGATTTGACTTTATTTGTGTCACAAGATGTTTCTTGTGATCTCTGAAATGGCTGGTCATGCCTGCAAAGGATCAGAGGATGGAAGAAAAAGGGGTCTCCCTCCATTTCAGTTGTGGCTGTGGGACTATAGCAGATGGTACATGCACATTCACTTCACTCTGTCCTGTACTTTGATGAGATGACATGTGTCTGGCTCTTACCCCTTTCTGAGGCTGAAGTAGGAAAAGGCCACTAAGATTGGGGTAAGTTTACACCTACTAGGCAGGAAAAAGCAAATATTTCCTTTGGACTCATGGGGAGATGAGGCCTGGAGAACAAATGTGGTTTGCACTGAGGGCACCAAACCTGGATCCTCTTAAGTCTTTCTGCAAAAGCACCATTGTGATACCAACGTTCTCCACAGAAATTGTCCCCTCAAACCAGGGAAAACTGGTCTTGCACTGTATGAAAGCCGCATACTAAAAGATGTAAGGAAATGCAGTCCAAGATTACAAACTCTGTGAGGGAAGGACAGGGTCTGCTTCACACTAATGGGAGCAAACATGGTTTGGCCAGGATTGACCATCCTCATACCCCTTCTCAATGCAGTGACATAAAAGGGCTAATTTGAGTCCCTGCCGACAGCCCTGTGTAGGATTTGCTTTGCAGACATGAAGCTATGGAGCATCAGTGGCTGATTTTGCAGTTTGTTTCCCTGGTGTCCTGTGCCTTGCCTGCCAGATTGACTAAGGGCCTGCAGCTCCGATCAGCTGGGGTGTTCAGCTCTGCCAGGACGAGGCCCTCCTTGCCTATCAGATGTTTTCAGAAGGCCTTGTGATTGTTTGGGATGATAAGATTTGTCTCATCTACCTGTAGCCATATAAAAGGTGGGTGATGAGTTTAAGTTTTGGGCTCCCTTTAAGTTGAACAAAGAGAAATCATACAGCGGGAAACTCATGCCATGCCAAGAGAGGTGTCTCTGACAGGTGAGATGACTGAGGCAGCCTGTGGTCTACAGAGAGTAAAGCAGAGGTTGTCTAATTTTTAGAGGACTAAGGCTAGGAGCTCTCTGCCCTGAATCATTCAGCTGCCCAGGGAAAATGGGTCAGTTTTGAGTCTGTGCAGGAGTGACACCCTGCCCTGAAAGCGTCTTAGTGTTCTGCAGCACGGTCTGGGGTACCGTGGGGCATGCTCCAAAACAGCTGCATCAGGGTTAAGGCCACTGTCTTTTGCTGTGATTTTGCAGGAGCTCATCTGAACGCTGCCATCACCCTCACACACTGCGTCTTAGGAAACCTCCCCTGGAGAAAGTTCCCAGCTTACCTGATCGGCCAGTTCCTGGGCTCCTTTACGGCAGCAGCCACCGTCTTTGGCCTCTACTATGGTACGGTTGTGTCTTTATCACAGGGGTTGCTTATGGGCACCATTTCAGTCTTAACTCACAGTTCGTCAAAAATATTTCCTTTTACAGTACCCAGCATGATGTCTGGGTGAGGAGGGCGAGCACCTGTCTCGTGGGACAGACCTTCATATCTCAAGGCCAGAGCAGGGCCCAGATATCTCTGGGAAGGATGTGCAGTTCCTGGAGAACGCAGCTCCTTTTGCTCAGGGCATTCCCACCGCCAAAACCTGTCCTCAACTCAAGGCTAGTAGCTGTGTTTTGTCAGCATTTTGTTTCCAGGGTCTGCAAGGCCTTGAGTTAGATGGACTACCATGTATTAGGTACAGCTGGAGCTCTGGGGGACTCTGCTGGTCTGTGGGAAATGGGACAACTGTGGTTCTGAGTTGTGAGCAGAGGACCCACCACCCATTCGCTCCAGCGTGTCTCAGTCACCGAGGGGCAGAGAGATGGAGGCCTCCAGTGCATCCACAGCATCCAGCCTGCCCCAGGCTCCTGGAGCAGGGACAGGGAGCTGGTAGGCGTAAGGAAGCAACTGCAGACCAAAGTCTGCAGGTAACAGGTATCGGTCAGATTGTGCCTGCGAGGGGTGTGTCACCTCCATCATACCTCCCATTGCCTCTCTTCCCCTTGGTGTCCGTGCTGGCTGGAACGGGTGGACTTGCATTCATGGGATGAACTCTGTGCTAACTCCCATAATTCCCATTTCTCCTAGATGCTCTGTACGACTACACCAAGGGGAACTTTACAGTGACGGGCCCAACTGCCACGGCATCGATCTTCTCCACTTACCCTGCTCCCTATGTATCCTTGCCAGGGGCCTTCTTCACAGAGGTCAGTGGGGATTGCTGTGGTGTGCTCAGAGGAGGTGGGTGGTAACAGGTCCTGGTCTGCTACAGGGGACTCACAGCCCTACATGGGCAGACACAATCACAACCTCTACTCCAAAGAGCCTCCTGTCCAGGCAGGTGCCTGACAAGTAGAAGCCAATGCACCTTGGTGGCTGAGCAAGCCTAAAGGGTAATGCCTGCTGGCTGCTCTGCAGCTTGGTCCGAGTGCCCTCCAGGCATCTTCCCTGCAGGCAGCCGAAGCAGTGGGAATTGAGAAGCTAAGCTATATGAGGAATGATCTCCTTTGGGCTCTGGGCAGTTCCCTGAACTGTTCTGCTTTTTTGGATCCTACATCTGCTCCACGCTCCCAGGCAGCTCTGCTGGCTGCTCCTCACTGGCACAGGGAGCCTGGGACTGTCTTCACATGGACACAGCCTGTCTGGATTGAACCTCTAGGGTTTGAACAGTCCAATTTAGACTGCATACAGCTGATTTGCAGCATACAACACAACGCCCAGATGCCCAGAAATAGGAAGGGGATGTTTCGGGGGACATGGAGCACTGGGATGCTGGAGAAGGAAGATTCACTTCCAATTCAAATCTGACGAAGCCTGTGCTTTTGTCTCTGAGCTGGGCATGATGAGGAAGATGGTGAGAGCTGGAGAGCCTACAGGTGGGGACCTGATCACTCAGCCTCCTGTGGAGCATGCAGTGTCCTTGCTGCACAAGAAAGTAAATGACAGTGACACTGCATTGCCAAGAGCTGCAGAGTTTCTGCTTTTGCTGGCATCTCTGCAAGCAGTCCAAGGCTCTCCAGCTGCATTATCTCAAGCAGAAAGAGACAGGAGTCATCACCTCTATCCAAACCACAGTTCCTAATATCTTGGGCACTGCAGATCTACAAATGCCAGCTATGTACTGTTGCAGATGGGAGATTGTGTTTCCCAGATGAGAATCTGGTATCTGCTTTTAGTCCTGAAAGGGCTAATGCAACAGGCTATAGAAAACATCACTTCCTCTAGGGAGGATCAGATTTGTCTCGTTAGCAGTTTGTTATGGCTCTGCCTCTGTTAGACAAAATGTATGTAAAATAATCCATGTACCTAACTTGAAAGGTGGAGGGGGAGAACAGCGCTGAGAAGTTTGTATTAGTCCTAGAGCATTTTTGATGATGAGGTGGAGACTTTTTTGTTGGGAAATGAGTCAAGACTTTTCTTCAGTCTACCTGTGAGGAGGCAATAACATTGGGGTGCTCCCTGACCTGATCAGACCAGGAATCCCACCTGCTCTTCCGTTCTGGGAAGTCTCTTCCTCTCTGGTGAGCAGGATCCTTCTGCCTTACCCATTCTCTCTCCTGACCTGCTGCCCCTTTCCTGCTCCTGCAGTTTACGGCAACAGTGATGCTGCTCCTGGGCATTCTGATCATCCACGACGAGAAAAACAACGGAGCCCTGAAAGGCACGCAGGCCCTGCTCACGGGTATCCTGGTCCTGGGCATCGGCCTGGGGATGGGGATGAACACAGGCTATGCCATAAACCCTTCCCGGGACCTGCCCCCCAGGGTCTTCACGGCAATTGCTGGCTGGGGAATGGACGTCTTCACGTGAGTGACCCATTTTGCTTTTACATTGCTCAGCTTGCAAGGAGAGAAGATAAGCCCAAGATAAAACGGTCATGAAGCCTTTTTCTCTGGGACAAATGATGGTATCACTGCAGAGTGCGTTCTCCATTCTCAGAGAGAAGGGTTGGGTATAGAGGAGCCCCACGCATTATGTACACAAAATTTGGGGTACACTAAATTCTTCAGTATGGGATTCATCTTGACATTCAGATACCTCAATTTGGGCACCAAACCAGCTACCTGTTAGCTGGAGATCTAGCTGGTTATTGCAGTGTTTGGAGAGTCAGAGAGTGATTCGGCTCACCTGAAAGCAGGTACTTACAGCTGGATTGCTGTATAGCTCTCCTAAATTTAGATATCTGAATCTGGAGGTGAAACCCTGCTTTTCCCTACCTAGTATGATGGCGCCATGCTAGGGGTCTTCCCATGGTGAGGGCATTAGCAGAGTCTCTTGTCCCGGCTGCCCATTTTCATTAAATTTCCAGAAAATATCTTTGAGAGCTTAGTAGAGGAGGTGCAGATGTTATTGGAAATGGGGAGGGAAAAGGGGTGTGTGTCTGTCACACTCATCAGGATCACACAGACTATTTCTGTAGGAGGACAAGAAATCTGCAAACAGTGCAGAGCCACTTTCCCAGGCCGATGAGGAAAACGACCCTCCCTCCAGGAATTATGCTGGTGGATAGAGAATTTGTCTAAGAAGTCAGTTGTAGGGCCCGGTATGTGAAGCAGGCTATACACCTCTGCTCACACAGCTCACTCCTGCCCCAGCAGACTTGGCTCAGCTCACCCCGCGCCACGTGGCGGCAGGGCAGGGGTTCATCTGGCTCACCGGCTGCCTCTTCTGTGTTTCATTTTAGGGCTGGACATCACTGGTGGTGGGTCCCACTCATAGCTCCGACTCTGGGAAGTCTTGCTGGTGTTTTAATCTACAAACTCTTCATTGATTTTCACAACCAACCTGTCCCGGAAAGTCAAAATGAGAAAGGACAGACAGTGGTGGAGACTTCTACATTGTGATGGCCACGTGCTCCAAGGAAAGGGCCTGACAGCAAAGCCTATGTGGATGTATGGACTGACAGCCAAAGGGTAACCAAGGGGATAAGGGCATGTGCAATGATGCTGCCGGAGCACACCGTTTCTCCACCCTGCAGGTGGAGAAATGAGGGACTAGTCTTCAATAAACCTACTCTGGTTAACCAGACAAACTGAGTCTCTGAGACACTGGGCAGAACCGGGTAGAGCTAGACCTGTCTGTGACCTGAAGAAATTATTCAATCTCCCTGTGCAAAAATCTACAAAAAAAAATATCATCACATTCTGGAGAAAAGCAAAGCAGAGCTGCAAGACTCCAGATACCTGTATGTTCACAGAAATCAAAATACAGGATCCAACAGTGGCAGAAACAACTTAATTAATTAAAGACATTTTGATCTGGAATATTCTTTGGTAAGAGGTAGATACTACACTGATGGATCAGGGGCCTAGGCTTGCTTCCATTTGCTAATCTGCCACCCTAACAAACACCTAGTTTGGCAGAGCAGAGCAGAGAAGAGCAAGGACGGTCTGAAATAGAACCCTGAACCTGATTTTTTTTTCATGCTTGGTTTTGTGTTTTGCTTTTTAATCTAAACATTCAGGAAGCACCAAAAAATTAGTAAACTAAACAACAGGGTCTTCTGAATCATGGCACAGCTCTGCTGGAACACGTTGGCGTCATGGAACCATGTGTGTTACTGACAGGTTAGACTTTAACTACCACCATATGAAAGGATTCAGACAACTTCTGTGGCAGCATCCCCAAATGCTCAAACAAAAAAACCCACCCTTTTCTCCACTCTGAATGCACGAGAAATGTGGGAAGAGGCTGCCCTGCTCCTGCAGGAATTCTGCCACCTCCATCTGAATGAGGAAGTGGGCCTGCAACAGCCTTACAAGTTTGAGGTACCACCGGATTAAAAGTAAAACAGTATCAGAAGCTGCCTGTTTCCAGGGCGGTGACAACAGTCTTAATTTTTCCAGAAAGTGCTTAAGCACGTATGGTATGTATGTCAAGCATGTGACGGCAGTCCCAGGGCTGGGTACCATGAACACACAACACAGGGATCTCCAAGAGTAGAAAGTGACAGAACATCACTACCGCACAGAATTCCAGAAAATGGCGTTTACTGGCTTTAATGATCATTCACATCTCACTATTAAAATGATTACTAATGTATTACTGTGGCATGGCGTGGGGTGGTAGGTACTGACATCCCTGCTTCCTCATTAGAGCTGACCTTCTATTAGGAGAGCAGCTACAGCAAATCTTCAACCGGCACAAGACGCACATGGCTTAAGAGGGCTGAAGAGCATTAGAGGAATTTCTCTCATTTGGGGGTGGCAGAGGGCAGCTGCCGGGCAATGCAGCAACTGCACTTGTGGGTGGGTCCTGGGCAGTGCTGGAAGCCAGCACAGCATGCCAGAGCTGGGGCTGATGGCTGCAGAGATTTTGAACAGTGAGTGCAGGACACAAGTGGAACAGCTGTCACAGAGCTGAATCTTTTGGTCTATTTGAACTAAACTAGGAACTTCAGAGTAGCACAAGATGGGATTAGCTAAAAGATGCTGTAACCCATCCCTTCTCAGTGATTTTCCACTGCATTAAAAAAAAACCCAAACAGTCCAGCCTCCTCCCTGCTCTTACCATACCTTGTGCATGTGCTCCCAAAAGCATCTTCAAATACCCAATCACTCTGGAGGAAAATATTAAAATCTTTATTAAAATACTATTAAGCAAGCACTTACAGGGTGGCTTTGTCTTTCTGAATGCCATACAAATACTTGTGAAAGCCTCACAACACCCCTGTGAGGTAGGTTTGCCTTATGTAATTATGTGACTGTTTTTCATAAATAAAAGATGATGCTGTTTAAATAATCAATGCTTATTTGAAGATGGTGACTTTGATTTCCCTGCTTAAGCACAAAATGTGTTGGTTGCTACCATGTGTTTCCAGCATATCTAAGAAGACAGAACAGCATAGAAAAGTAATGGAAACAATCAGATAAAACTGAAAACCAGCAGTGAATGGGTTAAAGCGCAGTTCTAACCTGAAAACTTACAGTATAGAAAACAGCTTCAGGGGCTTCTAAGGCTGTAGGATCTCAGTGGCCCCTGGTCAGATCCTGCCCAACTGAAAAGTGACAAAGGCTGTTTGAATGGTCAGCTTTGCAAATGAATGTGTGACAAACCAAGGGGTCCTCCTGGCTTATACGACTCTTACTCTTAACACTACTTACCCGCTTTGGCTCAGCAGTTCCCACAAGAGGAGAAAGCAGAGGCAATGAGGGATGTTGCAGCTTCTGGCTGCCTTCAGGCTTATCGGGAAGGACATCACACCTACGTCACTACCTGACAAGATAGAGCACAAAGGCCAAAAAGTGGTCTGGGCTGTAGAGCAAGTGACAAGGCCAATGCAGAGACATGGAAGCCCCAGGTCCCTTTGTATCATGAACCTCAGACCAAAAGTTGGAAGGAGCACAGGGAAGTGCGGAGTTTGATTCTCTCTGAAGCAGAAGATATTTCTTTGTTCAGTGGGTTCCAGCCTGCTCCCATAGCATGCAAGGTCAGGACAGGTTTCTTTCAAAGGAGATGGCAGAAATATCTTCGTACGCTGTATTTCAGCATGGCTCTATTAAAGTAACGGTGACTTACATTTGCTTTCATTTCACTGCTGTAGTTACACAGGAACAAAAGCTTCCCTACAGAGCAGTGACATCAAGGGCTTCTTCATGCCCTCTGAAAAGTACATGCTGCAAGTAGCAGAAGGGAACAAAATCAACGTCTCAAGTTTTTTTCTCAGAATCTCCAGGAACTACATCCCTCCCATGTCAAAGTACATCGTGGTTATATTTCATGCAAATACTGCGAAGTATTTTCCATGGGCACATCTATCCATGCACAAGAACTTAGTCTGAACCCCTGAGGCTCTGCATCAGAGAACATCAAAGCTTATTGCAAATGCTGTCCAGGGGCAGATCTGGGGGTCTCACTTCCTTGAAGAATTCCCAGCTAGTGAGGATGTCTTGGAGGACGTCAGGCTTGTGTGACTCTTTTGGGAGCCCGCTGCCTGGGAGGGTTGTTTCTTTTTGATCACTGGAGTTTTGTTCTTGCTTTTGAATACCTTGTTGGGGTCCAGCTTGTTCACAAAGGAATCAGCTTCTTCAGAGAGGAGAGCTGTGTTGATGGTTATGGGTTTATACATGTTAAACCATTGCTGAAAGGCAGGATGGTGGGGAAGGAAGAGGTTAAAATCAAACTGCAATTAGACATTCCCACCCTGCTCCCCCTCACCCCTGAGATCTGATTTTAATCATATACCACTTATCAGTTTGCAGTTTACAGGACTGTGCAGAGTGCCTTATGATAAGGACACCCAAGGTACAGCTACAACTACAGTCCTGGAACTGCCCCACATTCCAGACAGGGAAGAGGAGAACCAGACACAAACCTAACACTACCTTTCCTGCAGTGTCACTCCTATCAGGAGCAACTCCTGATTTAAACCACAGGAGGAAAAGCAAAGGGAGGGGATGAAACTAAACCACATTTATTTACATTTGGAGAAGCAGAAAAGATTAAAAAAACCTTGGAATTTAAAAGTGCTTATAAATTGGAACCAAACTAGTTGAACTTCTCAAAATATAGCCCCCCCCCTTCTTCACATGTACAACAATGCAGGTTTTTTAACTCTTTACACAAAGGATTTTGTGTTTGTTTCTCTTTGGCCTCATTTTACACCTAGAAGTGACTACGATGATTTTTTTTTTGGTTCCCGGATGCCACCACAATGTTATGCCCTGCAATTATTATCTCTTAGTGTTTTTCCTATCAGTTTTCCATTGACAAAGTCAGGAAATAAAAGTGTAGGGGTTATGGTATTACAAATCCCACAGAAACCATCAGCAAAGTGTTGAACAAGATAAACAAAAGATCAATATAGAAATGTAGATGGCAATCTATTCATGTACTGCTTAATGGAAAACAGCTTTAATATACCACCCTTGAAGACCTTTCAAATGATAATGGTTAACACACTAGAAGGATTTTAACTAACAGAGGCTGCAAATGATTAGGGAATACATGAATGATTTCACTAAGGTTTGTGAATATACTGAACATAATAAAATATTCTAGCAGGAAAGTTACAGAAAGGCAGAGCACAAGTATATGCTAGAGTATCATGTACACAGCCTTGACTGATAAAGTACAGCACAGTATAACAGGGAAGACACCAGAAATACAAAGAGCCAAATTCTACAGCCATTGATAGATGGGAAGTTGGCAGTGATTTTAGTGAGTAGTTCTGATGTATGCCCAGGGCTGAGGCAGGACCAAGGAATGTCATGCTGGTAAGACAGCTGTCATGTCTGGGTGAAGTGCAGGACACTCACTGAGACCCGCCAGGCCTTGCCAACATGCACAGGCATTGCACAGGCTTATGTGCTATGTTCGGTAGTATGGTCAGATCCATTCCCCAACCTCTCACAAGGTGGAAGCAGGGTTAGGGCTGAAGGTCCAGTCAGGCACAGAGGAATGGCAAGAGCCTCTAATAGCAGAGTTAGGGCAGAGCAGAATAGCAATTTTAATAATAATAAGGGGCTGGAATGGTCACGAGGCTGTACCTGGAGCTCTCCGAACTACTTCTAGGACTGCTGGCATTTAAATTGCCCCTTTTTGGGTATTATTTTTATCGAGGCATCCCTTCATGACTGAGGAGGATGCAAAGGAATTAATATTCTTGGTAAAGCTCAAGCTTATAGTCTTCCTCTGGGCTTCTGTCTAATGTGTAGCTGGATTTTCCTCTCCACACAGAGAGCAGTAGGCTCTTGTTCAGTGCTATGCCGAGAAAACTGATCTTGACAAATCTTACATAGCTGTGGGGATGAACGGCTTTACATGTCCTCACTTGCCAGCAGTCAAGGAAGTGGAGGTTGGCTTCAGAGTCAAGAAAGCGAAGAAATAATTGGGGTTCCACCACCTGCTGTTAGAAGTCAAAGGCAGAGCCCAACTTGGGTGAGAAAAGCAGGGTTAGCACAATGTTAGTGAATTCACTAACACAAACAAATGACTGTTAACACGCTATAGGGGAAAGACTCATGGCCCCTTCCATGCTCACTAGGGAGACCCATTTGAGCCTACAGACTGCTTGTCAAAGGTGGGAGGACGTTTTTCCAGTCTGTACTTCTGCGAAATACTGATGAGATGGATCCCGCTGTCCTACCTTGGCCTGGGGACTGACCCCATAGCTGGTGAAGGCGTACTGCCACTGTGGGAGGCCCAGGTGGGTAATGAGCAGGCGGTAGTAGGCTGTGAAGGTTTTGGTGAGGAAATGCCAATATAGAGCTCTGTCCAGGAACCATATCTCTGTGTCTCGGGAGACAACTAGAACAAAACAAACACAAATTATACTATTGCTTTGCAGCGATAAGATCAACCCGTGGCCATTGTCAGGTGGGAGACACAACATACTTATCAGAAAGGCTGCAGCTTCGAAAACACAGCATCCCCAACTAACAGAGATGATTACCCAGAGGCAATGTGGTTGAACAGTTAGAGGATGGGGACTGAAAAGGACTTGGTTCTGCTCCCAGCTTTACTAAAAATACTCATGCAATAGCCATTATATTCATTTTCCCCACTGTAAAATGGATGCAGCGCTATTCCTTCCCAACCTGGGACTGATGTTCTACAAGAACATGCTTGGACATCAGCAACTTTGTAGTGTAAGTTCAAAGTACAATTATGGCAAACATTTATATAACCCCACAAAGTAAAAAGCAACTAACTCAATTGTCAGTCATCTGGATTACTGAATAGAGTCCAGAGTCTGGAAGTCATGGGAGTGTGTGCTGCCAACAAAAACACATTTTGCAAAATCTTTCCACAGTGATCAAATATTTCTCTGCTGGTGACATCCTTTGAAGCATAAAAAGAAATGATTTTACTTGGGAAATTGAGACACTGAACGTTGTTAATTAAACACATTGCCTGTCCCCTGTGCTGACATCAACACCTATAAACAAAGCTCCCCCCCTTGCCCAGCTTATCCACTGCATGGGCTGAAATCGCTACGACTGGAAGGCAAGAGGAGAGGTAAGACGTTTCTGCCTTGGGCGTTGTAGTCACACCCAATGAAAGACGAAAGATAACAACCAAAAGGTTTTCTTAACAAGTGTATCACAATTGCACACTCCCACACGGCCAACATACAGGTATACACATACACCTAGTGACCTGTGCACTATGTCAGATGACAACTACTGTACAAGTGACGCCGGTATTTCAGTAATCCCTGACTGAGAGCAGCTTTCTGTGTATCTGTCGTTAGGAACAGCTCAGCTCACATCTTTCACTCTCCTGTTCAACCCTTCCTTCCAAATTTTGACCTAGTTAGCGCCTGGAAGCTCTGCATCCATGCACAAGGTGGAAGAACCAGTCTAAGTCTGTCTCAATCAGCTAAGGACCTCTTCTACCATCTACCCTTTGCTTCAAAGCAGCATTACACCCTTTCTCATCAAAATGTAAGGGAATTGTTCTGAGACATGCAAGTAACCAGAGGTATGTCAGTGGCTGAGCTCTAGCCTTCTGCATTATTTCAACATGATTGCCTGTAGGTCATACGTGAATGCTTTCTTGTTTCAGTATGCAAGTATGCTGTGCATGCAGAAATCATGTTATAACTCAGATTCAGACATTAAAAGGAGGGAAAATGTTAGCTCCACTTAAGTCTCTATAAGGTTTAGCTCCTGACTTCAGTGGAGACAGGATGTCCCAGTAAATGTTCATCTACAAAATGCAAAGAAGATCAGAAATGTAAGATGATTCTACGCATGTGGCCTCCAGATACAATCCACAACAAGAGATGGCTAACTTTGCTCTTTTCAGTCTTACCTGGTTTAGCGTGCTTGTAAACAAGACAAACTTTCCCATTCCCATTGCATGGGTCTAATTCAAAGATAAGACTACGAGAATCAAAGTGTGGCTTCTCTGGTTTGTCTCCATTACCTGAAAACAGAAAAAGGTCTTCATGAGACACGTTTGAAAAACCGACTGTGATTCAGCTGCGAAGAGTCAATCTATTTGATACTTATTAATAAATCAGCTGATTAAGAACTAAATCAAACTATTATATTTATACTTCTTGGAAAGGATTAAGTTTCCTGTGTTTAAAAAAGAAAAGTGAGAAAAATTTTAATCTCTGTTAGGAAAACAAACCACAGAGTCAAAATCTGATGGCTGAAAAAAACCATCAAGCTGCCCTCTAGTCCTTCCCTGGCATAAAGCAGAATCAACTTTACAGATGTCACTCCTGAAAGGTGTTTGTCTAATCTTTTCTTAAAGTCCTCCAGTGTTGGAGATGCCACAATCTCCGGGCAGTCAACCCAAATCCATTGTTATCACTTAGAAGTTTTCCTCATGTGGATCCTGAATCTTCGTGGCTGCAACTGAAGCCCATTATGTCTGTTCTACCCACCATCTCTTTTTTGTCCTACTTTCTTTTTTTCTAAGGAGGACAGGAAGAACAGTTTATTCTTTTTTGCTTGACAGAAGACTTCGATGAACTTGGAGACATGTACATTTCTTCATATATTCCAATGTGACATCAGTGTCCTTCTCAACAGCCACTCATACCCAACTTCTGACCCACAACCACCATATAGTCTTTCTACAGGACCATTTTGGGATTGTGTAGCTGCAAGTTCCTGCAGAATATAATTTTGAATTCTAATGCTGCTGAGGAAGAAGCGGGACATAAGAGCTGTACTCTTCAGAAGAGCTTTCCATGCAAGTCAGGATGAGAACGTTGGTGCGGATGTAACTTTTTCTCAGTGTACCTTATAAGTGCATCAGTGGAGGTCTAACTGGCTAAATGGAAGTAGAATTTGGCCCATTTCATTACAATGGCTACAAGATCGGGACTGCAGCCAAGCTGGAAGGTGCAAAAAGAAACTTTCAGCCATATTTAGAAGCTACAAGAGCTATAGATATTCAGAGATAAGACTGAAATCAAAGAGCAATTTTTTAAGGAGTCAGCATGACACCTGGCTCTTATCTTCTTACTTCTTCCAGTCTTGTTAGACTGTAAGAGCTCTGAGAAAGAGTCGGCTTTTTTTCTTCTTTTTCTCTTCAAACTGCAGGATGCCCAGCATTTTTAGGCAGTCTGGAAACACACATTTTCCAGTGCCACCTCACGCTTACATGTATTTACCAGAGTTATTTTTCCAGTTCCAAAGAGCATATCCAGCTGTCTGTTCACTACCAAGACAAGAACTGTTATCTTTTGTTCATGTAACACCATAAGCACACAAGACTTTAGAAGCTGAATCACTGGAGGAAGCCTGAGTTAAAAATTTAAATAGAGAAAAGGCAGAACAGGAGGGCTACCAGGCTGTTAAAAGAGTATGCAAATAATACTAGTGACTGGCAGCATTAACAATCCCCATGAGATTCACAGCATGTAACTCCACCTCTTAAGGCTGTAGGGGACTAACACAACATATAGTAGATCTGGCCCAGGAGACAAAGAAAATCCCATTTACTGGGAGTGACCTTTTCTGTTGTTATATCCATGTGCTATATCCTAACATTACCCTAACAGAGCAAAAGGGATGAGACAGAGCACATTTTCTAGCCTGTTAACAGGATCTTACCTTCCTCATCTGTGTCATCTTCCAGGTCAGCGAGAGTTGGTGCATTAGGCAGAGTGTACATAGAGGAACCCCCAAGCCGACACAGTTTTGAGACACTATTAATCACCATGGAGCCCAGGGGCATTGGGGTATCTGCAATAAGACTGATCATTAATCACATCCAGTGTCATGAAAGCACAGGAGGTATTTCTTTTCCTCCACACATCAACTCAACCTTTTCTAAAACAGAAGAGATGGGTATAGCCAGCAGGCCTGGACACTCAACCAAGTCAGGCTCCACAGGGACAAAACCTAGGCTTTTTCAAACACAATTTCAACTTAGAGGTGATGCAACACCATCTCAGAGCTGTGCATGGGTGGGGTGGTTTCTGGTAGGAAGGTCAGCATGGCTGTAGCTAGCCATGATTTTTAATAGCCAGTTTCACAGGACTGGGCTAACAGCTGCAGCACAGGCTTAGCCAGCAGTGTAATGGCCTCAAGCTGCACCAGGGGAGGTTTAGGTTGGATATTAGGAAAAACTTCTTCACGGAGAGAGTGGTTAGGCATTGGAACAGACTGCCCAGGCAAGTGGTGCAATCACAGTCCCTGGAAGTGTTCAAAAAATGTGTGGATGTGGTGCTTACGGACACGGTTTAGAGGTGGACCAGGCAGTTAGGTTAACAGTTGGACTCTATGATCTCAGAGGTCTTTTCCAACCTTTATGATTCTATGATTCTATGTCATGAAGACTTGTTTGGTTTCTAGCAAGTGCTCAGTGTACACATCTCTTCTGTGGAAGTCCAGAACATGCAAGCAATAGGCTTTGCCCTGTTGCATCAGGAAGGGATCTCTGATGTGAAGTCATTTTTTTTTCCTCACCAGGACATCTTTAAAATAGTCTACGATCCCATGCAGAACTACACTCACTTATTAATTCAGAGGTCAGTTTTCTGTAGTCACTGATCAAGCTGCCTAGCAGAAACAAACTACTTCATTTTTTTGCAAGTTAAGGAATGGTGCTAATTTTTCATTCAAAATGACTTGGCGCATGTGGTTTTGCTCAGACTAATGCAGGACGCTGACAGATGAGTATTGACTGTACAGAAAGTAAGTTTGAAATTAGAGAGATTCTGCAAAGGAAAAACTGGCTGCAATGAAATGAGAGTATCGGTGGAGAGGAATACATGGGCTCACCATCGGTCTTCACACTCCAGGTCATTTGGAAGCCATCGGTCATCAGATAGAAGTTCTTTAAATCCTCTGGCAATACGCAGGAGTTTTTCTACAAATCACAATCAAAGCGTTATGGGAAAATGCAGAACATGCCTCAAACCCAAAGAACAACTGAATATTGGTACAGAAATATTTGCCACCAAATGTTTTGTTCAACTCCAAGATGACTCAAATCAGTTCAATTATCTCATCCTAAAACCTTTAGAGAAAACTGCATATTTCTTGGATCTGTGCTACTGTATTAACAAAGATAACTTGCAAAAATTTCACAATGAGCAGCCAGTCATCACAAGATTATTACAGGATTGCTCCCCAACTGAGATGACATATCATCCTTTAACACTAACAGCTACTCCAAGATCACATATATAAGAACAATTGGCTTTTTCATACATATGGCTTACAAGAGTAGAGTTTTGCTTTAAGTGAAATCAGACTAAACCTACCTGTTCCACTAAAGCATGTATAATATTAGCAGAAGGACTCTCCTTCTGAGGGATTTCAGTTCCAAGTAGGTGAGAGAAACATGGACTCAATAGTTGCACATAGTCAGGCAGCTTTGATGTTTCACTTAGCAAACAGTATGTGTGCAAATACACACAGAGTCAGTCTCACAAACCTGCTGGTCTGGCTTCACCTCACCAAACTGCAGCGCTTGGCTGGGGCTCCTAAGCCTGCTTCCTTCTGAGCCAACAGTGAAAGAAGCAACTCCAGTGAGCTGCTGAGAGTGCTTCTAAGAACCAGGACCCTTCTCCTATACCTGTCTATCTTGGTTGTGGAAGGAGCCTTTCTTAACTTAGATTCTTCAGCTGAACAACAAATATGAGGAAGGCAGGATAAAGGCTTAATGCTCAGAACAACAGGAAGCCCAAAGAGCTATAGGCAATTGCAAGCACTGCTCCTGGTGACAGATGCAGCTGCAGACCAGCGACCCTCCGTTCCTGTTGATGTGTCAAGAACATAAAAAGAAACAGTACAGAAGACTGTCAATTTTAAGAAGACAAGCAACACGCATGACTAAAAGAGCTATCTGGTTTTTTGTTTGTAATTGTTTTGGAGAAAAAACAGATAGAGAAAGATTGGAGTGAGTCTGCATTTAAAGTATCGTCAAACTCAAAACTTCAAAAGAAACAGACCCCAAAACTCAGGATAGTTTCCGATGATGCAGGTTCCACAATCTCTGCATTGACTTGTCAAAGGGCTGCACCACCCGCCTGGTGGAAAAGTTTTTCTAATTGCAGCCTGAACCTCCAAGTTGCAACTTGTGGTCATTCTCCCTTTTCAGTCCCATGTGCTTTTAAATCTGCTCAGGAACAATGGCACAAATGAGCCCCCTGAGGGTCAAGCTTTGTCATTAAACCAGGAGGATAGACAACTTCTTTAAAATGTTAATCTGAGACCTGTTTATAATCACAGGACTCTGGGAGCCTCGTTTTACAGGGAAAAAGGACAAATAATGTGAGATTTGCAACACAGCATGTCTGATAATTCAACTACTTTTGTGACAGGATTTTCAGTGTTTTCTGAAAAAGGTGTATTTCTTTCATGCAGCAAGTTTCAAAGACATGCTGTTGGACATGGCCTGCTCTTTGTGCAGTGAGGTTGACACTCAAAGCAAGAAAAGACAGAATTATTAACTTTCAGAACATTTATAGGTCAGTAGTGCTGTCCCTCATATACGCTTACCCTGTCACTGATCAAGATGTTATTCAGGTAGGTATTCACAGCTTGGCCTCAGAGGCCTGGGTGGGTTTTGGAGTAGTTACAGAATTGCTTTGGAGAAAGCAAAGGAGTCAGATATTAATCTGACAGTCAGTTGGGCGGGAGTGTTGATCTGCTGGAGGGTAGGAAGGCCCTACAGAGGGACCTGGACAGGCTGGATCGTTGGGCCGGGGCCAAATGTATGAGATTCAACAAGGCTCAGTGCTGGGTCCTGCACTTGGGTCACAACAACCCCATGCAATGCTACAGGCTGGGGGAGGAGTGGCTGCAGAGCTGCCTGGTGGAAAAAGACTTGGGGGTATTGGTTGACAGCAGCCTGAACATGAGCCAGCAGTGTGCCCAGGTGGCCAAGAGGGCCAATGGCTTCCTGGCTTGTATCAGGAATAGTGTGGCCAGCAGGGCCAGGGAGGTGATGGTGCCCCTGTACTCAGCACTGGTGAGGCCGCACCTCGAGTCCTGTGTTCAGTTTTGGGCCCTCACTCCAAGAAGGACATCGAGGTGCTGGAGCGTGTCCAGAGGAGGGCAACGAAGTTGGTGAAGGGTCTGGACCACAAGTCTGGTGAGGAGCGGCTGAGGGAGCTGGGGTTGTTTAGTCTGGAGAAGAGGAGGCTGAGGGGAGACCTTATTGCTCTCTACAACTGCCTGACAGGAGGCTGTAGCGAGGTGGGGGTCGGTCTCTTCTCCCAAGTAACAAGTGACAGGACGAGAGGAAACAGCCTCAAGCTGTGCTGGGGGAGGTTTAGTTTGGATATTAGGAAAAACGTCTTCACTGAAAGGGTGGTCAAGCACTGGAACAGGCTGCCCAGGGAAGTGGTTGAGTCTTCATACCTGGAGGTATTTAAAAGATGGGTGGACGTGGTGCTTGAAGACAGAGTTTAGTGGTAGACTGGGCAGTGATAGGTTAACGGTTGGACTCGATGATCTTAAGGGTCTTTTCCAACCTTAACGATTCTATGATTCTAATAGCTTTCCAATATTGTGCTTCTGCTGGGACTACCTCCTTACAGCTACTAGAAAACGCAACATTCAAAGTCTCAATAAATAAAGGAAGAATATTCTGGTAACCAGTAGCTAAGGAAGAGAAACATGCACATGTAGTTCATGTAGCTCTGCTTCACTTGGGGCACGAATTTGTAACATCTCAAGAGATGCTGATCAGATTCTTCCCCATGTCTGCAACTTGTGCATATCCAGTTATCTGCCCTGATGTTGCCTCAATGCATCTATCCAGCAGGAGCTACCTGCCAGCTGTGCACCCAGCTGCAACACTGGCCTGTGGTCATCAGTTTAGTTTTCAAAAAATAGAAAATTGCATTCTGTTAGGGGGAGCTAAAGGTCCCAGAGCTCAGCACCACAGCAGGCCAAGCAAAATGAAGGCGGTCATTTTGCCTGTTCCTGTAATTGGTCATCAGTCACTGGCATGAGCAATGGAAGGCGCTGGCCTCCTCCTGTCCACGTCCCCCTCTCCCCTAGGACAAGGGCAGCCCTTCTGCCTGTTAAAGCCTTATTCGCAGTCACTTTCTTTGAGCTGTTACAGTCCCTGTCCCCTAAGCTGTGGTGTATACACTGTGCAGGACCCTCTAACCCACCCACAATCTTCACTCCTCCATTTTAACTTACTTTCTAAGCATATCCCTTTATGCCGACAGATTGCTGCTGCTGAGTCAGATATTAATGGCTTTGCAGCTTGCAATAGGGCAGGTCACTTTACTTGCCCCATCAGCAGCCTGGTCACTAGCACAGTGCTTTCATAACCCAGGTAAGGAAAATCTTCGCAGGTATTAAAACAGAGAATCTGATACTGTAGAAACTTTGTTTTGAGAAGAATTTATCGTTCTTTGATAAGAGCCTGCTGATGGCTGAGGCCCTGGTCATAAGTTTCAGGGGATTACTAAACCACATGGACATATCTGAAGTTCTTCAAATGCCTTTAACAAACACACCTTCTTCTGTGGGTTCTTCTTGGTCCTAAATATTTATAATTTCATGCTGCACTTTCACCACTTCTGATTTCAAGCTGTAGCTGTATGCACAGTGACTAGGTTTAAAACTACGAAGAAAGAAAATACAACAGACCTGCTACAACGCCTCAGAAAAGTATAAATGTTTACACAGCACTTTCAGTCCATTTCAACCCCCCCAATTTTAACTAATCTATCCCAGCAGTAAAAATACACATGGAAACAGCTCTCTTGACTTCAGTGGGTGTTATCCTCTAAGCAGGAGAACCAGATCCATTGGGATGACAAAATCTAGGATATTAAAACTTCCACTGTAGTATCCAGTCAAATACTAGCACAAACAGGACACAGCCCAATTTAACAAACATAGCTGACTAAGACAAGGAAAAAAATCACATCTGGATAGGCCTTCTGCTCTGAATCCTCCTTTTCTGGATGGAAAGATCAACATGTGCATGTTGCTCCAAATGGCTGCCCTCCCCACTTTATTTTAGGATTCTCCTAACCATGTCCCTTTGCATGACTTTCCAAATGATGGTGCAAAATACACGGGTGGAAAATGCTGTACCAGAGCAAATCTGGGGTCTATAGGAAAAGGCCTCTATATAGAAAGCTTCACTGGTATCCATCTCTCCCATCTGACGGAAAGGATTGACTAATCTGTCATATTATGCTTAGCCACATGATCCTATGACTTCAAAACAGTGGCCTTCTAACAGCAGAGTCAGAGAAACAAGCCACTACTACATATTAAAAACGGCTTCTCAAGCTCTGTACTCCCCCTGTTCAACTGGAAGTTACCAGGGTTGTGATCTCCAGCCCCATAAAATACAATATTCCTAATAACGTGCCAGAAGTGGCTTAACCACAGCCCTGGCAAGCAGCTGTTTTTACTCCAGTCATCTGGTTACACTCATCAGCTCATAAAACAAAATGTCCCAAGTGCCTAATATGATGCGTGAGGTCTGTTTCTTTTGTTTATTGTCCATAATATCCCCAAATGGTTTCCCAAGAAAGCACAGTCCTTGAGGAAAGAGAATATTAGAACCAGGGTAGTCTTGCTGCCAAGACCTGATCAGCACTGGATCCAGAGCTAAAACACTGACATATGGTAATTCAGTTAAAGCACTGTTGTAACAATGCTTCCCAAGCAAACATACTAAAGAAATGGACAGCAATCAAAGTATATTGCTTTAGAGAGACTTCTTCAAAAAACTGAATGAGTTTTATCCAACTTCTGGGGAGAGAAGGAAGGGATTTGTGTCACTTCTCAGGGCTTCCACATAGCAGAGCACATCAGCCGACACCTTTCTCTCTCCCTAATGTCATGCTGTTTCATGACTGGTCTGCCCTAGCTGCCAGTGAATGCAGAAGACGTTAATTTATGTAACATACTGAGACATTCTTGTTGCAGCTTTTATAAATTTGATCTGGGGGGGGGAGCTCCCAGGAGATCACCTTGCTTGGATTTCCTGCCCTGACAGGCACAGGGCTGGGGTAGACTTGTGCCCTGCGGCAGAGGACAGGATTTGGCAATTCTCTTGAGGATGGTGTTGTATGGCCAATTTTTTAATCAGCATATTTTAAGGCCCCACAGGAGGGGAACACTGTCAGAAACACTATCCACCTCCCAGAAGTCCTCCAGCCTCTCCCCTGTTATGCAGCTGGAAGAAATATACCTTTCCTCACGCACTAGTTCTGCTGGATCCACTGGTCACCCCATGGTCAGGGCCACAAGGCAGGTTCAAGACGGGCAGATTCTGTGCTCCGGGGGATCAAGGATGGCAGGCTCGCCTAATGCTGAGGGAGGACATTACAAGGAGGACGGCAAGAAGGACCCCTGTGGATGCACATGCCTGCATGCATACTTTTGAGTCAAAAAAAAATATCGTAGAAGCAACAAAGAAGATTTCTAGAGTAGCCAGAAACCACCACTACAATTGCCACTGAGATTTAGATGCAGAGAGAGTTTCTAAATTGTCTGGCAGCCTAAGATAGTCCACAACAGGAAAGCACCAGACTGCTTGAGGGCTTTTTTACGGTTTTATCACAGAAAAAATAAATCTTTGCAGACAAAGTGCATAAGGAGAAACAACAAATTTCCTGTGTAGAGTTGTAGAATATTAATGCTCCAGCAATGTCATGGGCAGGGATCACTTACAGCCAGCCAGGGGCAGTTCAGAGACTGCTAACAAGCCAATTACAGGAACAGGCAAAATGACCGCCGTCATTTTGCTTGGCCTGTTGTGGTGCTGAGCTCTGGGACCTTTAGCTCCCCCTAACAGAATGCAATTTTCTATTTTTTGAAAACTAAAACAATGATGTGAGTGATGTATTTCTCTTCTGGTTGAGGCAAAAAGAAAATGTGGTTCAGACATTGTCCCTGCAGATACCAGAGTGCCTCCTAGCAATATTTTAGTATAACACCTACTTTTAAAACTGCACGGGGAGCAGAGCAGGGCAGTTGCCAGCCTAATTTAGGAGTGGAAACAGTTCATAGGATGATATACAGTTATTAGATCTGGTGTTCCAGTGACCTGGTAACTCTGTCTCTACTCCTCCTTCTATTGCTAGTCTCACTTTCTTGGGGAAAAGATAACATCTTGGTAGGTCTAAATATTGGGAAAGGTGAAAAAATTATCTATTTTTATTAAAATATTTTGAACCATTTGAAAGTTTTGGGGAAGCAATTCTACCCATGTAAACACCTGACAATCATATACCTTAAATATTTTTGCGAGCGTGCTGATTTCCAATAATATTCAGGACTGATTTCATGTTTGATTTCCTGAAGTGTAAGACTTAACAGCTCTTCGTGCCTCTGCAGAAAGCCTTGGAAAAAATCTCTTTTGCTCTCCTACTGTCTTACTGCACTGCCTCCTGTCACGAAGCTCACCTTCCCCTGCAAAGCCTCATGGCAGCTAATGGACATTTAACAGGCTGATCTAAGATTTTAAAACTTCCATCGTAGTATCCAGATAAATACTAGCACAAGCCAGACACAGCACAAGGTAACAAACCCTGCTGACGGAGAAAAAAAAAAGGCATATTGCCAGCATTATTTGAATATAGTTTTAATCATTCATAATTAAAAAGGTTGATTTTCTTTTAAGAGTTTCTGAATACCATAGATTCTCTCAGCAGAAACACCTTTCTACTGCAAAACTGAAATAGGACTGGAAAAATTGCTTCTAGAAAAAAAAGTGAACAACATGTCTTAAGAACAGAGCTTTTATTTGGTGAGTCTCAATGAAGAGAGAGGTTTTTTTGGGAAAAAGAATGTAATTTTGGGAATAGTTTGACCAGTTTTCCCCACATCACACAAAAAGCCCTGCAAATACTTTCATAGGAAAAGATGTAGAGGAAAGTTAAAAACACAGAGTGTGACAAGATCTTGTTAAAATCTCAACTATGGAGAAATGATTACGTGCATAAGTATTGCCACCTAGTGGCTACGAAAAAAAAAACAGTGATAAAAGTGAACATTAGGTACACAAAAACTTGTATTCAAATTCAAGCAGGATGAGTTTGAGGAAAAGTGAGGTGCAAGTTCATCCTGGAAAGGCGTGAAGTGCTGAGTGCTTTGCACTTAATCATCACCGCAGGGCATACTGCAGTTGCGTGGACTGTTTTAGATATCAGACTTCATCCCCAAAGCTCAAGAAAAAAACAGAAAAAGAAAATAGTTATCTTTTAATTCGAGATGGGATATTTCAGGTTTTGTCAATGCAACTGGAACCAAAAGCAAAGAAACAGATAGCGAAGTCCTTCACCACCAGCAGTCCGGCTCAACTGTATCTACTTAATTTTCACCATTTACTTTCACAGTTAACTTAGTCCATCACTGGGGTGGGGGAAGGAAGCTGAAGTTTTGTTTTGACATCTTTGGAGCGAAGTGCTTTGGCTACAGCATTTCAAAGCTTGGCTTTACAAGAATAGCCCAATGTTGAAACAAACCCAATTTAGTTCGGAGGAGTAGGAGCACCTGAAAATGAGAGCAATATGGTGTTCAGAAGAAGCAGTCCTCTCCACTCAACAGAATGAGTGAATGTCACCCTGCTGCTCCTGGACCTGAGCTGGCTCACAGTCAGGGTGCCTCAGACTTTCCAGCCCAGTTAATCTGACACCTGAACAACAGCTACAGGAAATCACAATCAGTTCACACAAACCTGAAAAACCGGACATTTCTGCCTGACCACAGTTGCTGGCTACTGTACAAGTTTCAGTAAACAACACAGGTTTACAGCACATACATTCTGCCCTGGATTTATAAATTCTTGATAAATATCACTAATTGGGACAGGGTGTTACCAAAACTAGTGCAAGATTTTTCCCTACTGTTTAGGAAAAACTGTAAATGGCAAGGTGTCTTCAAAAGGGAAGTTATTTTATGTAGTGGTAACAAACGCAGTCTCTGGGAGCATGTGCAGTAGGGCATAGCCAGCATTGGAGCAGAGGGAGGACGATTCACTCAACTCTATCCTCTGCCATGCCCCTTTCCAAAGCGCAGTCAGCTTCTACTGTCCCTTCCCTAGATATGAGTGATACCTAGAAAGCAGTTATTCCCCCATGGTCATGGGGTTGATAAACACATGTATATTCAAAAAGGGGACCAAAAATGCCGTCTCTGCCTACCAGAGTCACACAACAGTATTCAGGAGCCCTCTGGTCACACACTCTGATGCAGCAAGGTCAGTGGAGTCAAGGTAGCACGTCTCCTTCATAGTCTGCTAGAACAGGCAATGGGGCATGCCTTGGCCAAAAGACTAGGTCAGTTAGCCAAACAGGAGGTAGAAGGAGAGGCTACGAGAAATGGAAATGAAAAGCTGAGACTGAAAAGAGAAATAGATAACTGGAACGAACTGTGTGGCTCAGTGGTACTTTCCAGCTTGAGGCCTTTACCTTTAATGGCCATGAATAATAAAGAGCTTCTTCATTTTGTTTGAAAGGGAGCTGGAAAATGGTTTCAGACCTGAGTCAGAACAATATTTCTTCTCCACCGAGTTACCACTGTTGCTGCCTACTACAGTTATGTGATTTCTTGGAGTTGTCCTTCTGAATATACTCACAGTGATGATGTTTCTCTAACAGATCAGGTGCATGTGATAGTCTAAAAGACATAGTAATACCCGAATAAAAAAAAAAAAAAAAAATCTGTTTACGTTCCATTGTGCATCAAACTTGGTAACGAGCTGTCTCACAAACAAACAGAAGGTAACCATTGCATTTGACATTCTCCACGGGCTGCTGCACATTCAAACTGACCTCATTGCAGTATTAACATGAAAATACTCACTTGCTCCCATGAAATGATTGTGTGGCGTTCAGCTGGCTCCTTTTCCACAAACGTCACCTCAGCAACTCCTGGAGAAGTCTCTAAAAGGAAAAGAGGAACATGTTTGCAGCTGGCACGGGTGACAGCAAGCACTGAGAGCCAGACAATTTTGCAAGTTAACCTGACTGACAGCTGGGGATAAGGCATTAATGACTGCAAGCATTGTGCTGGTGACTAGGCAGTTGCTTTCTTTTTTGTGTGTAACTGTACTCAGCATGTCTTGGCATGAAAATACCTAAGTGCTGCACATGATGCCATCCTTTGATGGTTTTTACAGACATATATATACATATACACACACACACACACACACATTTTGTATTCCAAGTACAATCTTTTGCAGAGGATTCATGGAAAAATCAACCATGGGGTCCTGGGCAAACTCTGAAAGCGAGATGTATCTTTCTTTGTAAGCGTGCCTGTCCTGGTTTCAGCTGGGATAGAGTCAATTTTCTTCTTAGTATCTGGTATAGTGCTATGTTTTGGATTTAGGGTGAGAATAATGTTGATAACACACTGATGTTTTAGTTGTTGCTAAATAGTGCTTACACCAGTCATGGTCTTTTCAGCTTCCCATGCTCTGCCAGGTGCACAAGAAGCTGGGAGGGGGCACAGCCAGGACAGCTGACCCAGACTGGCCAAGGGGCTGTTCCATACCATATGGCGTCATGCTCAGTATATGAAGCTGGGGGAAGAAGAAAGAAGGGGTTCGTTGTGATGGCGTTTGTCTTCCCAAGTAACCGTTACGTGCGATGGAGCCCTGCTTTCCTGGAGATGGCTGAACACCTCCCTGTTGACGGGAAGTAGTGAATGAATTCCTTGTTTTGCTTTGCTTGTGCGCGTGGCTTTTGCTTTACCTATTAAACTGTCTTTATCTCAACCCATGAGTTTTCTCACTTTTATTCTTCTGATTCTCTCCCCCATCCCATTGGGGGGGAGCGAGTGAGCGGCTGTGTGGTGCTTAGTTGCTGGCTGGGGTTAAACCACGACAGTGACCTGTGGTTTCAGTTGGGTAGGATATTCTCAGCTTGATGCCAGACGTGCAGTGTTGCTGTGAATTGCTAACAACCGTATTCCACAAAGTTGGGCACACTTCAGCGCTGGTTTCGATGGGTTTGAACAGACGCAGAATGTGACCCTGCTGACGGGACCTGCATGAGCAAACATCAGTCCTCTGGAATCCCAGCTGGACACCTGCAAATTTGTAACAAGCACTGAACCTATCATTTATGAAAACATCAGATATCTGAGTATTTTATGGGAAGGAATGCTATATAAACGCAAGATACTAATCTACATGGTGCTATCCTTGCAGGTGTGTGATGGCAGAACAGTCTCCCTTGCACTTACTATTTTATAATGTTTTACTTCATCTACAGCCAACTGAAACAGTTCCCACTGACTTCATTCACTTTGGATCAGGTCCAGAAAGACTACTAACTTATTGTGGGAATTGCAAGCCCAGCACACAGGGCTGTGGAGTAGAAGTGATCATTATGCAGGGCTTTCAAGACCGGCTCTGCTGTGAAAGTATTGGCACCCAAAGCAGTCACACATTATAATTGCTTTCTGGTAAAACATACACAGTGCACTAGACGGGAAAGGCAGGCACCAGAGAGCTTTGGTTTGGTTTTTATCTCCAGTGCTGGGCTTTTAATTCTAGCAAAGGTGTTGCCCTTGTCTGTTCTGCTGGTGGAAGAGCAGCACTCAGTTTCAGGAAGTCTAAACCTCACTTTAATTGGAAGTATCGATTGTTACATTGTCAGATAACTTAAAAAACAAAACGTAGCACCAGAAAACCAAACTCCAAGTTAAAGACAGAAAAAAATAAAAAACCAAAATCATAGTAAATCACCTAGGTAATCTTTCTGGCCAATGCGGGGCCCCAACACACAGACGACTCTTATGTTTCGCCAAGTCTCACTTCAGATAGGTGGGTGCAAGGGAGGGGGATCTGTCTCTTTTTCAAATATAAGCTGTCCATATGTATTCTGCTTCTAAAGAAATGTGTGGAATCAATGATCTAACCGGTCTTTTCCATCTAAGCTATGCAGGCCTTATGACAAGTTAAGAGATTATAATAACAGAGTAATTGTTATTTCTGTGATCAAAGAAAACAGCAGGGATGTTTAATTCATCATGCACAACGGCTCAGCTGGGATGACGGAAGATTAAATATCATATCAGTCAAAGAAGATGTCTAGGAACGAGAGAACTGCAACTTCTAAAAAGCTCTGAACCAAATCCAAGATCAAAAGAAAGAGAAATTGCATCTTAAAAATATCCTGTGGGTAAACTGAACATTACATTTAACACATGTGTGTAGGAATGGACAGGAGCTCCATTACACATTAATGAGGAAAAGAAGAAGTCTGCCATGGGTTGCTTTTTCTTCCAGATGGAAGAAATAAAGAAGCCGCCTAGGTTACACAAAAGATATAGTACAAAGCTTCACTAGTTCAGGAGACTCCTCCGTATTAACTATCCTGAATCAAAATCACGGTAAACTCTGTCCTCTTTCATCTGGAAGCTTCCAAAAATGCTTTGCAGTATTCATCAGAAAGAGTCAATGTAATGGTCTGACACAAAGCTGAAGCAGGAAATCACAGCATTATCAGTCCTTACAGTAACGCTAATACTGCCTGTAAGTTGATAAACTCTCAGCATCTTTTTAAAACGTCTGAATAGTTACACTCTTACCTAATAAAGACTGTAAATAGTGAAGTATGGTCCTGCTCTGGGCAGTCCAGAACAGCTAACACATTCCATTCAGATTTAGTTGTGAGCAATCGACCTTTCCGGAATTTGCTATTAGTCATAGAACCTCAGCAAAACGGATCATACTGGCAATGGGAAAGATGCCTCTCTTTTTTCCTCAGATTATAACCTCCATAATGCTTGTGAGAAATCTCCCACCTTGTAAGGATTTCCACAGAGACTACAAGTTAAAAAAAAATCAAAACAACCTCCTCCTCCCCGCAACTTCACATATAGAATGTTTAAAGGAGGGTTTTTGAAATGGTGCCATGAACATTTGTTCACAGAAGTATTGGAAAATTGGGCCTCAAGCTCCCGTATACTGTATGTGCAAAATTTTCTTGCTTAAAAGGAGTATGTTGAGTTTCATTACATAATCATTTCTATCTCCTGAAAAAAATACTTCACAAACTGAACTGAAAGAAGATTTAAAATAAGATAGTTTCAAGTGCTGCAAACTACCGAGCAAGGCACCTTTCTGAATGAGATACCCTTTGTTATTTGAAAGAAACAAACACTGAACAGATTGGTAATGTTTCCCAATTAGTTCAGCAACTCTAATTAATATGGTGGCACAATTTACATGCTTTGGACCACTTCACTGGGAAAAAACGCGCAAAATTCCTAGAAGGAATGGAGAAACAGAGAAAAGAATCAGAGTAAAACATCACGGCAATGGACTGGGGTGCACATCGCTATATCGCACAATACAAGTCGTTAGAGGTACAGACAGAAAAACAAAAAAAAACCAAACACAAACCAGGAAACACTTTCCATGTGCAAGGAATGCTACAGGACTTTCAGAGCCAAACCTACATTGCCATGTCTTGCTGGTGTAAATAACATACTTACCCAAAACAGTATACATGGCAACATTAATTTTGGACAGTTAACATCATGCAGATCTTGTACATCTGAGCCTTAGTGGTGAAAACGTGGGTAGGGCTAGCAATTTTTTAAAAAGAGCTACTTCAAAGAAGCATTAGCCACGATGGCTGATCATCAGTAGTTTCACCTTTTTAATGCTCTCACAGAGCAGAATGATAACGTTATCCTGACCTCACAACTGGAAAACCAAAAGGACAAACCAAAACCCCCCAAGAAGTCCAATAAGTCGTCAGTAAGAGAACGCTGAACAGAGATTGAGGATGAAATCCTGTCCTCACTGAAGCCCACAACAAGAATTTTGCCCTGACCTTTAAATCTCATCTGTCCGAGCAACTATCTAAAAACATGCGCAATTAGCGATACACTTAGGTTACCAGATGAAGTTCACTGTCCTTCAATACAGTGGCTGGGTGAGGTAATTACAGCGGTCACTTTTGGCTTTAAAATTCATAGGAAGAAGTTCTGGAACTGCAATTTGTAGTACTGTCATACACATTGCTTGGGATAGACGTGCTGCTTTGCAGTCATACCAATATGACAGTTCTGTGCCCCAAGCTGCTGACAGATGAAAGGTCTGATGCTAAAATCCTTTACACATGCAAAGACTTTCACCAATTCTTGTGATTCTACTGCGATGAGTAAAGTTTTGTCTGAAAAGCCTTACTGTTATATGCTGAAAGCCTTACACTCCTGCTGAACTTCAAAGGGAACTGCAGGGGTGCAAGAAGGCTCAAGACCTGAGCAAAACACAGAGCTGGCAACCAGGGCATGTTGTGGAAAAAGTCCCAGGGTATGGGAGCAAGCTGCTGTGTGACTATTTATGGGGAGCTGATCCTGAGCAGGTTCACAGTCTTCTGCCGGAACACTGCACCATGCTGAACTCCTTCCATCGGACGTGCTACCTGCAGAACCTATGTTACAACAGAGGCTACAGATTATGCACGATTTTGAATAAAACACCACGTTGTGTTTCTTTGATTTTTTTTGAAACTGTATGGCTCTGCTCAGTCGGGAGATTCAGGATTTCTGCCGCTGATGCAACCAGCAGCACCGTGGCTCCCAACGCTGCAGGCGCCCGGGCCTGGTACCCGGGCTCGCCCCGCAGATCCCGGCTGCAGGGCCGGCACGGGCAGCCGGGCCCGGCCCCACCGCTGCTGCAGGCGTCTCGGGGCGGGGACCCGAGGCAGGGCCGAGGCCTGGCAGGGCCGCCCCGGGGCCCTCGCCCTGAGCGCCGCGGGAGGGGCCCCTTCCCGCCCCCGGGAGGTTTCCCTGACAAGCGAGCGGCCACCCCAGGCCCGAGGGGCTCACCCAGTATCCGTGTGACCCCCAGCGTCAGCTTGTCCAGGTAGGGCTTGATGCTGGCGGAGGGCTTCTCCTCCATCCTCCGCAGGCCCCTGCCCGGCTCCCCTCGCCGCCAACGCCCCGGTGCGCAGGAGAGGCCGATGGGGCGTGCGCGGGGAGGGGGGCATAGCCCCGTTTGTCCTTCCTCCCGCCCTGTAGCCGCGGCCGCGCCGCGAGGCGCGCTGGGAGTCGTAGTTGTCCCGGCCGACGCCTCGGTCGGCCTATGGCGGGCGGGAAGCCTCAGGCGGCCTGACGGGAGCGGTAGTTCCGCGGGAGCGCGGGCCCCTCCTCAGCCCGCGCTCGGAGGACTACGACTCCCAGCATGCCCCTCTCCCCCGCCTGCCGGCAGCGCCCGGCGGCCCCCCCCCCGACAGTGGCAAGGCGAAGCCGGCGCGGGCAGCCAATGGGCGGCGAGCGCTGGGGGGGCGGCGGGGGGCACTCTGGGAGTGGCGGTTGTTTCAAGATGGCGGAGGTGGCCGCCGGGCCCGGCGGAGGTGTTTACTGGAGTCGGGACAGTATCCTTCCCTAGGGCCGGGGCAGCTCGGGGGGCCCGCGGCGGGGCCTCCGCCCCGGGGCCGTGCCCTGGCGGGGGGACCGAGGCGGCCGGCCTCTCGGCGGGGGCGCCGTGGCCCGGGGGGCGGCGTGGAGGGGAGCGGGGCGGGAGGGTGCTGGCGGGGGGCGGCCTGTCAGGGCAGGCGACGGGGGCGTCTGCGTTGGGGTTTTGGTGTAGAGAAGGCTGGAGCCGATGCGGGGCTGTGGGACGGGGACGCGGGGGGGCGGGGGGGGGGTTGTGGCCGTGGCAGAGGGGTTCTGGGGGCTCCGCTGGCGAGTGTGGGGGAGCTCGGCCTGGGGAGAGAGGTTGGGGCCTGTGCCGGTGTGCAGGGAGTAGGGGGGTTTAAAAGCAAAGGTGGCCTGCAAGAGGAGGGAGGGTTGGGTGTCCCACCTTCTGTGTGACCTAGCTGTGAAGTCCCAGAGGACTTCCATGTAGGAAATGGGAGAGCTGAGTTCAGGTTATAGGCGCTTGCAAGGGAATAAACAGAGAGAAACTGAGGCTAGAGACTGAACAAGCAGCAAGATGTGTCTTTTGTGACTGGTATCTAAGCTTGACTACAAGTGTAACATTTAGGGTGAGCCTGTGGGGGACCTGGAGGCTGGAGGGGCTCTGTCTGTGAGGGACAAGTGGCTTTGTCTGCAGAAGACATGCAGGCTCCAGTTCTGGGAGACTACATGGGGTTGGACATGTAGATGGAGTATGTGGTGGTTGTGGTGCTGGGGATTCAGCCTGTAAAAGCGTGGCTAGTGAGAGATGCTTTTGCATGGTTGAGAGAAACAGGAGCTAGCATGGATGTTTTGGCTCATGCGGCTGAGTTAGAGGCTCAGCTACTTGAAGACATTAGGGTGGAACTGGCAGTCTGGCCTGGTGGAAATTTAGGAGCTGACAATTTAGCTGTAAGTATCAGGGACTTGAGACGTTGCTGTTACTCACACTGAGAGTGGGATTTCAGTATCAGCTAGAAGTGATTGAAAAGAAGAGTATGTGTGTGTGCTCTTGTATTTGTGTTTGATTGCACACTTGCTGGAAAGCAATGTGCAAGTGAAATGGGCCAACCATCCAATGAACTGTTTGGGGAGCACGTTGTTATGATTTCCCATTTATGTAAAAAAAAAATTAAAAAAAAATTGCCAACAACTTTCCCTGTGACGTGATAAAGTGAAGGTTGGTAGTCACATATCAAGTTTGTTGCCGCACTGTCACTACTCTGTTCAGTTGTGGAAGCGTTGATGCAGTTACAATGACAGCGTATTTTTATCAATTAACCACTGGGGTGACAGGTTGTTTCCCATGACTAAATATGGTTTATTGAGCCCAGCAGTGGCCTCATGCAGTGTGATAGTCCAAGGAATGAGGCTCTTCCTGACAACCATTTCCATTGTACATGTTTTTGCAAGTACGTATTGTTGCCTCTGGTCTTGGAAAAGTTTAAATACCCAGAAATATATATGGCACGAGAGCAAATAATAGCGGGTGCTTTCAAGAAAGGGGGCTGCGGGTGGGAAATTTGGGAGATTTGGTAATGTTGGTTTAATAGCTTTGGAAAACCGAACTTCTCTCTGTAATTGCTGAATAGATACAGCCTAGCAAGGCAGATGCACTGTTGCTTGCCTTAGGGAAGCCATGCAGCACCGTAAGATGTTCGGTTTCTCTGATACCTGTGATGACTGTTGCCTTGAACATTAGCTGTGGTGGTACAAGGTTTCTAATGTGTATAGTTACCATACTGGGAGTCTTGAGAGGCATGTGGCAGTAGATTAATGTTAAATGGTTGATGCTGGTACTGTCCTCAGTCTTGCACTCTTGAGACAAGGACGTTGGACCTGTTTATGAATCAGGTACTGAGTCACTGCAATTTTCAGTCCAGCTGATTAAGGTAACCTGATCTGACTTTGGTTTATTCTAATACATTAGGCTGCAAACCTTCACCGGAGAGTGGTCCTGGTAGCTGGGGGGAGTAACAGCAAGAGCTTTGACTATTTTTTCATCCTGCTACCATCTATCCGCAACAGTGCCAATACTGGAGGCAAACTTCAAAAGCCGAATGTTGTTTAGGCAAATCTGTTTTATTTCCTATAGCCATCTGTTGGCACACAGATTAACCATATGTCAGTTGAGAAAGCAATCGCCTGTGCTGAAATTTGTTGTTTCCTGTAGTAGTATGAGTTGAAGATACTCTCCTTGGTGTCCTGCAGATTGCTGTCATAGTTGTGCTGACACAGCTGTTAGGGCTTGAACTTTTGATCTACCAGAACCAGACTTGAACTTTTGATCTACCTTGGTGCTTTTTTGGAAAGAGGGGACACAGTGCTTTACTTTCAGAGTTTATTCAGCTTCCTCACCTGGTTCATGGCATGACCCCACAATGTGTTGTGACAGTGAGAGGTAGCAGGCTGCAGCTTACAAGTGAGAACAAAAGTGTTTGTAGAGAGAGATGGCTTTGACAGTAGTACTAAGTGAACATATTCTCAAACTGGTGTTTGCAATTGTTTACAAGCGATAAAAGTGTATCAACGAGATCACAAGCGAGCCTGTGATCAAGCCCTTCCAGTGTGCCAAGTACCAGTTACGTGATAGACAGATCAATTGAACTTGAAATTGCTGTCCACACGGGGAAGCTTCTAGGCTGCTGCTAACTTTCTCCACTGTGTGGTAATTTATTAAATTAAGTTTTTGAGATGGCACTATCAAAATCAGATTTTAGTTAAGGCAAGAGTTTGTATAGGTTAATTGAAATATTTTCACAATTAGACTTTATTGTACAAAAACAACTGCAAAACCTTAAATGCATTTGTCTGTAAACAGTACAGAAATTAGGTAATTGAGTTAATTGGCCCACCTTAGAAGGTTGAGGAAAATACAGCGGTATAAACAAAAGATAATGGAACAGAATTTTGTGCCTTGTGCTTTTGTTTTTCACTTTAGTATAATGTTAGTTACTTACATGGAATAAAAATCTTTACGTTCAGCTAAATGAAACTGTCGCTTTAAGGGAGACACTATAGTTTACACCCTTCCCCGCATTGTGTTGGGTCCTATTTTTAGTGACTTCTAGGAGGCAAGGATTCAAGTTCAGTGACTGCTGACATAGCACCAATAATATGGTGCCTGGTGATTTTTAAGTGTTTTCTGCAGTCAAGTAATTTAATAGGTAAAGCCCTGGGTAATGTGAAAGTCCTTGAAATAGCTTTTTTTTTTTTTTAAACTACTTCAGAACAAATCTTGATTTTCTTAAAGAAAATCAGTCCTCAGGCTTTCATCTATTACTCATCATGTGATGATCAGATGAGAATGACCAACTTCCTTTGAAACCTTTTGTATTTATTCTCGTTTATGTTTCTTAGAATATGTTGTACAAAATGTATTTCATTGCAGTATGAATATACACTATTTTAGAATTTGTCTTCCCTACATATCAAGATGTTCCTTATATAATGATAACCTGCTCTAATTTAAATAAATATTATTACTTCATTATCTTAGTAATTGCACTTGCAACTGGGGCTGGTCCCTGGGATCTTTTGTGAAGGTGACCTCTAAGATAATCTTTACAGGCTGAAAGTTAATGCACAGTGAAGAAGGAGTAAAGCTTTCTGTTTTAACAATCTGTGCGTTGTTTGTTTTTTTTCCAGTCAAGTTTTTCTTGCTTTTGGTGCTCCCAAAAAGTTACCAATTTGTTTTTTTTTTATCAACAGTCTTTTAAAATTAAGAGGCAAAATACTTATTTTTGTAGTTTGGTTTAAAGGGCCAAGCTTATTCTCTTTTTGTTTATTACCTTTAACAAAGCCACATGCAGTTTCTGATGACGAACAGCCAACGGTATCTGTTTCAGGTATGACCTTCTAGTAGCTGTAAACAAAGGTTTTTCCTGTGAATGCTAAACTTTGCAATGTCTTTTCAGGTACGTGGTTTGTGTACTTAAGTGTGTAAGGTACAGAGTCATCACAAGTTGTAATGGGACGTACAGGATTATAGCAGAGGATTTATGCTCTGCTGCTTAGATAAGCATACAGTGTAAGATGAACAGTTTCAGGGGAGTTGTTTCTATTGCAGGTACAGCATAGTTTTATCCAATCTATAAGGTAAGCTGAATTTTTAATGTGGTCTCCAAAAAATGTTGAAGCATTAGAGATGTTCAGGTGTTTTATAAATTTTGAAGAGAACAATTAAAATGAAGATTCATTGTGTAAAGAAAAACAAAAAATTATTTTTATTAGTTCTCTTGACCTTGATTTACTGAGTGCATGCTTGTGTACATTCCTGGGGAAAAGATGGGTGTTCTTAGTCCCCCTTCAGAATTTTTGAATTGTTTTCAAACACAGCTTTTACAGTGACACCAGGTCCTGAAAATATATCTGGGGATGAGTAACTGTGGTAAAATTGTGTGTACGTCAAGAGTATGACCAGCAGTTATAAATGTTGAGGAATCCTACTCTCTACGTTTGGAATAGCATGGTTACCCTTCAAAACTACTGGCCAAACAGCTCTATTAAAAATCTCTGCATGTGTTTTGTAGCTAGCAGAGTTCAAGCCAGGCGATGTCAGATCACTGTACTCTGTACCCTGGAAAGAAAGCAGTGATCCTAAATGATGGAAATGGATTCACTCTGGGAAACATTCTTCCACTTCCTTGGAAAAGAATTTCAGAAACATTGTTTTCCCTTGTGTACAAGTATGAAGATGTTAAAGCTTATGATTTAGTTCTTTCACTTTAATTGCTGGCACACTTCTGAAATTCATTACGCAAATAAATGTAATGTATCTTCTAGTATAAAACCAATATTTTTTGTTCAAAACTTGTTGCACTTCTGAAGAGTCAAAACTCAAACCTTTAGGCAGTACCAAGAAACTATTGGCTTTCATCTGGCCCTGGGAAGTTTTAGTGTTAATGTTGGCACTTTCTAATTGTAGCACCAGGATTTTCAGTTACCGTTGGTAGGGGTGAACTAATTGTAATTGTGGCAGAAAGCTTTTTACAGATGATCTGTGGAGTGTGCACTGCAGTGTTACCTTACTCATATGCTTGGCCCTGAAAGGAACAAACAATTGTCCCAGTTGTCGAAGAGGTGGCAGTCACTGACCTCCTCCTCCACCTGGATGCCCACAAGTCCATTGGGGCCAGATAGGATCCACCCGAGGATACTGAGGGAGCTGGCAGAGGAGCTGGCCAAGCCACTCTCCATCATGTATCAGCAGTCCTGGTCAACTGGGGGGGTCCCAGATGACTGGAAGTTAACAAATGTGACGCCCCTCTACAAGAAGGGTCGGACGGAGGATCCAGGGAACTACAGGCCTGTCAGCCTGACCTCAGTGCCGGGAAAGGTCATGGAGCAGATCATCTTGAGTGCCATTATGCAGCATGTGCGGGACAACCAGGGGATCAGGCCCAGCCAGCATGGGTTTATGAAAGGGAGGTCCTGCTTCACTAACCTGGTCTCCTTCTATGACAAGGTGACCCGCTTAGTGGATGAGGGGAAGGCTGTGGATGTTGTCTACCTGGACTTTAGTAAGGCCTTTGACACTGTCTCCCCCAGCGTTCTCCTGGAGAAGCTGGCTGCTCACGGCTTGGATAAGTGCACTCTGCGCTGGGTTAAAAACTGGCTGGGCGGCCGAGCCCAGAGAGTGGTGGTGAATGGAGTCAAATCCAGTTGGCGGCCGGTCACGAGTGGTGTTCCCCAGGGCTCAGTGTTGGGGCCGGTCCTGTTCAATATCTTCATTGATGATCTGGATGAGGGGATCGAGTGCACCCTCAGTAAGTCTGCAGATGACACCAAGTTGGGTGGGAGTGTCAATCTGCTGGAGGGTAGGAAGGCCCTGCAGAGGGACCTGGACAGGCTGGATCGTTGGGCCAAGGCCAACTGTATGAGATTCAACAAGGCTCAGTGCTGGGTCCTGCACTTGGGCCCCATGCGATGCTGCAGGCTTGGGGAGGAGTGGCTGGAGAGCTGGTCGACAGAAAAGGACCTGGGTGTATTGGTTGACAGCCGCCTGAACATGAGCCAGCAGTGTGCTCAGGTGGCCAAGAGGGCCAATGGCATCCTGGCTTGTATCAGGAATAGTGTGGCCAGCAGGGCCAGGGAGGTGATCATGCCCCTGTACTCGGCACTGGTGAGGCCGCACCTCGAGTCCTGTGTTCAGTTTTGGGCCCTCACTCCAAGAAGGACATCGAGGTGCTGGAGCGTGTCCAGAGAAGGGCAACGAAGCTGGTGAAGGGTCTGGAGCACAAGTCTGGTGAGGAGCGGCTGAGGGAGCTGGGGTTGTTTAGCCTGGAGAAGAGGAGGCTGAGGGGAGACCTTATTGCTCTCTACAACTGCCTGACAGGAGGCTGTAGCGAGGTGGGGGTCGGTCTCTTCTCCCAAGTAACAAGTGACAGGACGAGAGGAAACAGCCTCAAGCTGTGCTGGGGGAGGTTTAGTTTGGATATTAGGAAAAACGTCTTCACTGAAAGGGTGGTCAAGCACTGGAACAGGCTGCCCAGGGAAGTGGTTGAGTCTTCATCCCTGGAGGTATTTAAAAGATGGGTGGACGTGGTGCTCGAGGACATGGTATAGTGGTGGACTTGGCAATGCTAGGTTAACGGTTGGACTCGATGATCTTAAGGGTCTTTTCCAACCTTAACGATTCTATGATTCTATGTTCCTATGAATTAGCCTGAGCAATCAGTGGGTTGGCTGCATAACAGAAAAAAGTTATATTTTATCATATAAGTGATACTTTTATTAGCATTACTGCTGCTTGGTTCCTCATTATCTTTGAGTGTCAAAGCAGAAGCTCAATTTTATGCTTTCGCATCTTAAACAAACACAGGTTTTTGCATTGAACCTCAGGCAGATGACAGCATGTGCATTTCAGATTTACTTTAATGTTCCCGTGACTGGGTGTGCTTCAGTGCCATGCACCTCTTTTTCTGCTGATACGTTCATCTTAATAAAATTTTGTATGGAGTGAGAGGCTGGGGGGAACTGCAAACTTATACCTGAAATGCTCATTCTTTTCAAAAAGAACTGCTAAGGCAAGGATGCCTTTGTGGAAGTCCTGTTGTAGGAGGCAATAGAAGAGTCCCTTTTGACTCTATAATCTGTGTTCTGCTTGTCTTTCATCTACAGGAGCATCTACAAAAGGAAATTTAAGAACAAAGTGTTTGCCAAAATATCAAAAAAGTGAAACTGAGCTAAAGGTGCCTGTAGCTGTTGCTTGTGTTTCCATGGATCCTCTTAGAAGCACAGGAGATCTGACAGGACAGCAGGTAAGTAAAGACAAATTTTTCTTGCTCTTAAGAGTGCACATAGTAGAAAAATGGCAGAAAATCTTTAGATTGAAAACTTTTAAACAGTTTTAGAGTACTATTATTTTTGCAATCTCTTACACTTTTTGCCCACTTACATGATGTCTTGTTGGCAAAAATTACTTTTTCACTGAGATCGCTTGCCCACCTCAAGAGAACAAAGGCTGAAAGTACTAATATATGCAAGTGGTATGTAACTGGGGCTATGTAAAACAGATTATGTATATTTCTATGTGCATGTGCAGAGAGAAAGTGAGTGTAGCTTTGAGTAGCCCCTAATCTGTATGTTACTAGCCAAACACACAAGAAGTTGTGTTTCAGTCTATTCAGTTTCATTGCTCTAGTCATATCACTTAGAAGCAAGACTTGTAAAATTCTTTTCAGAGACCTTTTTGCTGTGGCTGCTCATGTTAGTAGGGTAAAATCACTTTCTGTTTTTGATAGTAAAAGTTACAAATGCATCTGAGTAGTAGGAGTAGCTTTGTCAGTTGACATTATGTTTGGGTCTGCTCTGAATTGTCTGGTCTGCTCCTGTGACAATAGGTGACGCTTTTCCTACAGTTTTTTTGCATTAGAAATTTCAAAGCAGCGGGCTTTCCTGTGGAAGGTTATTCTTTGTTCTGATAGGTCTTGTGATATTCAGAAATCTGTTGAGAGATGCCACTTTTCTAACATGATTTGTATAGTACAGTGACTGTGTAAGTCATCTGAGTGTACCATTAAGTCTCTTGCCTAGTATTCATCTTGGGCAAGTCTGTAAGTCACTAGGGTTTGGTATCTTCCCACTTACAGGCAGGATCTAAAACTTTTGACTGCTTCTGAATCACTGTTCATACAGTTAAATCTTGTTCTTTGTCTGGGCTAAGATGTCCTCTCTGTGTCTTCTGTGTGTTGAGTAAATGCCATATGCCTCACATGTGTGTTCAAAACTCTGATGTGAAGACAGATCACTCAAATCTCATTGCTTTGACAGTGTCATTGCCCTTCGAATCCTTCAGCATGACACTCTAATAACTAGTATTCAGTTTTAGGGCCCATCCTGGACTTGTCCCTTTCCATTTCTCTGTTTATCACTACTTGGTTTTAGGCGGCTGGTATGTACCTCCACTTTGCAAATGATGCTGTTAAGTGACATGCAGAGACATTTCATAAATAGCCCCCATTATGCAGAATCTTTATGTAGAAGCATCTTGTCGTAGGTATCTACAAGCCCGCTGCCTCATAGCTGCCTTTATACGTCACTTTAAAATCTGTTTTGTTGTATTGTGTGTTTGCATTACTTTGCATTGTTTAGAGAATTTTTACTCCTTTTTCCCTGTGAGAGCTGTTGGGGTAGAAATGGGCTTTGTTCTTTTTATACAATGCCTAGTACGCCGAATCTTGATTTGAGACTCAAATGTGCTTTTATAATATGGACAATAAAATGGGTTCAAAGCTTTTTCTCTTTTCTGTCTTTTTTAACTTCTGTTTTTCTCTTACCTTGCCAAATCCTCATGAAAACTTTGTGCTCTAACTTTGAAGATAAGCTCTGAATTACTTGAAACAAACAGAACAAATACATTTTACTTGTTATGGAAAAGGAAGGTTTCACAAAGTTTTTTTGCAAGGAGTTTTCATCACTGACAAAACTAATTTTCTTCAAGGTGGTGTGTACGTGTCTAGGGAGAGCAGATCACTTCAACATACTTTTACACTGTTGTACTGGTAGGTAGCTCACCATTACGATTTACCAGAATCCTCTTTTGAACAGAATGGATTGAGTTTTGCTCTCATATGAATCTTGGCAGGACTGATTTACCTTATCTTCATTCAGATAGACTTGAGTGCCACAAAGGAGGATGTGAGTTTTGGAGAACACTTCAAAAGGGCCTTGCTAGCTCTGGAGCTTTTCTGGTACTTTTAATAAATCAGTGGTTTGCTGTACTGGTCTTGACCAAAATTTCCCATCTTCCTACTTTCCGTTTGACAGAAGTTGTACGCTTCTCTCATGCAGATTTGTCACCTTCCAAGGTGTGGTTTATAAAGTGAGAGAATCCTTCATTTATGTAGTACAATTTCATCCAGAAAATATTGAGTTATGAAACTCTGTTCTACCCTGAGCTGAGTAGAAAACATAGAAATCTGGAAAAAAGAGACTACACAGTCTTGGCCTGTATCTCATTTATCATCTTGTTTTGGAGGTGGAGTTGTTGCTGTGCCTAATTTTGACATGTGTTATGGTACAGACCTGCCTTTGAGAATTTTGTGTGTGGCATCTATCCATACCTGTGGGTGATACAAAAAAGCATGGAATAACTCTCCAGATTTTCCTCTTCATCCCACAAATATTTGTCTGACAGTATCTACATAGGTTTGGGTAATAGCTTGAGGTACCTTCTGTTAAAATCTCCTTCACTAACATGATCAAGTTTCTGCCTCTTTTTTTTTTTTTTTTTGAGCGAAAAATGTCCTGTAACTTTTTGTTTTTCTGAAAGAAGTTCCATCATCTGCTAAAAAAAAAAAAACCCAACAAAAAAACCCAAACCGTTTACAGATGTTTTTAGCATGGGAAATGGAAATCCTTCAACCATATGTTTAGTTGAAGTTAAATTCAGTTAAGTTAAAGACATTCTCTCTTCATTTCTATGGCTGTAAATAGCATATGTTTGGGAAGGAAACTGTGAAATCAAGTGTCCCCTTGAAAAGCCCTGAAGTCTAATAAGCCTTGTGAAACTATATTTCCCTGCCCCTCCCCGCCCTGAGGAAAATACATTGAAGTTAAAATAAGAGTGTACTGAAGGGTCAGCTGGGTATAACATGAGTCTGTATAAAATCATCACCTATTTAAAAAATTACATAGTCCTTTAATTGTTTCAAACCACTGTTCAAGAAGTAATTAGCTAAGAATGGAAGGGGGCACTTCTCTGCTGTGTGTACCTCAGCTGCCATTACTGCTAATGAGGGGAGAAAAAGCCCGTGTTTGCTTTGCCTGGTCAGAGGTTGTTCTGTGCTGGATTGTGTTAACTTGGCCGAACTGCAAGGCATTGGTAGCATTGTTGTATCTCATTTTAAGCGCTGTATGTGCTCAGGGAGGTCTGTAATGTTTGTAGGTTTGTAAAAGTCTAAACTGAAAATAAGTAAGTCAGAGTGAGTGGAAATACTTAAACTTGCCGAAATCTTGGACAGAATAGCATAGATCTTATTGTTGCTGTCATCCTGGGATTCTTATTTTGTGCTTATCGCTAGCACTGGAGAACTGAGTCAATGATGACAGAAGTTTTTGATAAATAAAAATAATTTAGGACTTAGAACTGTTTCCTGCTTGGAAACACCCCAAATAGGTAATGCCAGTAACCTCAATAATAGAAGGGACTGTTGTAGACACGAACAGCAATATGCCCTCTGGTGGACATTGATAACAAATACTGCAGTTCTCAGTGTGATAAATGAATGCATTAAAAGAACTGAAGTACTGGAGTACGTTAAAGGTTTGTTTTGAGAAGGAGTAGTAAGTACGAAGGTAGCAAATAAGTGATTAAAACCTAACGGTAGTGATGTGTGAAAGGTGTGTACTTTACTGTGTATTAAAAAAATCTTTTGAAATAAGGACTTGCCATCTACTAATGATATATTGCATACCTTTTTTGCTGTTTTGTATGCTTTGGTCATAAACCCTAAGGTGGAATGATTTTTTACTTACTCCTTATTTTAGGATCCTAATATAATAAAGTTTGAACTTGGATTTGGATATCACTGCAGTAGATTTCCAAGTCATGAGAACCTACTGCCCTTTGTGTAGTATGAACCTATGCATAGTGTATGTCTTAAAACTTTACCTAACATATTTAGTATTGAAGCTATCAGCTTGCATTTGCATTACAAGTCTCTTAAAAGAATTATCCAGTATTTGATAATTTGTTTCACTGAGCTGTAGTTATATTTTAAAACTTTGTATTTTATTTCCAGTTGGAATTTGTCTACTTTCAACTTCTAATTATTAGGTCTTGAAATGCTTTTAATGTCTTGTGAAATATTTGTTCTCCTTTAAAGAGTACTTTCTAAAATGTTACTTTACATTTTCAGGTCACTAATGAAGGAGGAATGAAGAGTGCTTCTTTAAAGGATTTGTGTCCTGAGGACAAGAGACGCATTGCAAACTTAATTAAAGAACTTGCCAGGTAAGAATAAGCATCACCTGAAAATGCATTATGTTTAAGGAGAGTCATTCCTCTAATCAACATCAAGCAATGCATTATGGAACTGAATATTGCATGAGGTGACTTTTCTTGCTGGAAGAGGTATGAACAATTAAGCAGCCTGATCATTTTTTCCTTGCTTCCTCACCCCAAATCCCTCAAACGTATTGAAAACAAGAGCCAAAGTTTTGTGACCTGCAGTAGTTCATCCACATAAACCTAGTCTCAGGGCTAGGGTTTTGTTTGCTGCTTTTATCATGTGCTTTAAATAAACACATTGTCTTTTGGAAATGACAGACTTTGTTGGTATGAAACTTTGTAGTGCTTATTTGTCAGGGGTAAGCTTTTATATGGAATGCCATCTTAAAGGTGGATTGATGATCTTGTGGCTGAAACATGTTAATCAGTATTTGCCCATGTTTTCACGTGTAGAGCAATAAAGAGTCCAGTGTAATTTTAACTTATCTAGCCAAACTTTCTTTTGCTTTGATTAATTTCTTCAAGTTCTCCATATTGGAAAGGAGAGGCAGAAATAGTGCAAGTTTCTCAGCTTTAGCAAAAGTTTTTTCCTAAGTTTCATTCCAGTGCTAGTCGCATTCATGAAGATAAATGATGTGAAAAATAAGTTAAATTTGAGTGAGGAGATTTTTCTCCCCCTCTGTGTCCCTAACACTTCAGAATCTCTGCAAATCTGCTTCTTACATAGTGGCTGTAAAATTGAGAAGGAGCACATGGGACTTTGGCAGGCTTTCGCACAACATCAGAGGAGAAAGTCTTGTGAGACGATCTCAGGTCCTTCGGGCTAGAAGTTGGTGTCGACACTAAGAATTTATGAAGGCAAAGTTTTTCTAGAACAAAATGCAACATCTCGGGTATTAATGAAATGCTTTTTCCCATAGATTTCATATGTCTGTGCAATAATTGGCAAGCATTACTGTCCTTTTTCTTTTTATATAGGAAAATTTGGGCAGAGAAATTAAGTTACTTGCTCAAGGTCATGCAATAAGTCTCTGGTGCAGCTAGGAATATTTTCTCTCTGATTATCCTCATCCAGTGAACCATTTTGCCTACTAGTAATTTGTACCAATATAGGATTTCTTGCTATATAGTATTTCAGTAATTTCTGAAGTTCTTCATGCTTGCAACTCTATTTTATCCTACCTCATGTGTTAGAAAATGTCTAGTTAAGGCTGTCATAAAGCGTAGATTGCTGGGAAGCGTGGTTACAAATTGTCAGATGTTGGAGCTATTCGGACACTGTTGCCATTGTTGATATATAGAGGTATATTCTAATATTAAAAAAACCCTTTTATTACATTGTTCCTCATAATACACTGCTCCCTAGTGAATAGTAGTACACTAACTCATTTGAGCATGGGATTCTTCTTAAATCTCAGATGCTGTGATTTTTCCCTGAGGACAGTTTGATATTTCTGCCTGACATTTCTTCGAAGAAAAATAGAAGGTGCAGCAACATTAATTTTGAAAAGTAAAATTAGTGGAACACTATTATTTTATACTTAGTTCTCTTTTATTTTTAAACCTAATCATATTTTTATTGGATGTAATTAAAAGTCCTTTGCAGTGTAATAGGGAAGTTGAACTTTAATTCCGCTCACCTCGTCACTTTTTTAAAACTCTCCATAATTTTCATCCCTAGTTGTGCAATGATGGAGGGTTTTTACATGCAGTAGAACATTCTTTGCTATTTCAGGGAAGAAAAAGAACCAGCAGAATGCTGAAAGTTTTCCAGGAAGACTGTCCTGCAGTAAATAATTGGAATAATAAAGATCTCCCTTGACCAGAGCTATACTTCACCGTTCTTTATTTTGCTACTATTTATGAATGAAAATTATGGTAGCTGGGACTAATTCTTGCATGTTTACTGTGGGATGGTGGACAGAAATAGATTGGTCAATAACCATCTGCATGAAGACAGTTTTAAAGTGTTAAAATTCTGTTTGTGTGGAAACCAGTAGCAAAACCTGATTAACTCCTGGGGCTGGAATTTCAACCATGTCTTGTTCGAGCAGTTCAGGATATTGGCCTTTCCCCTGACTTGTGACTGCTGAAGGAGAGCTGATGTACTTTTGTTTCTCTTCCTATTCTTAATTCTCTTCCTCCAGCTCTCATTCCCTTCTCACTTTTGAACATTGGGAAGGTGTGTGCCTATGCATTAGCTAACATGCTGCAGGGAGACACTTTGTCGTGGTGTGAGTAAATTCTACCACTGGCTATATTATTTCCCTTTCCTTTGAGAAAGGGATTACTGGGCTGTAATTAGAAATTACTGGGCTGTAATTAGAAATTACTGGGCTGTAATGCTTTGCTGCTGGGGGTTCCAGTGGCTGACATCATGTTAGCTGTTAGGGATCTTATGAAATTGAATTTTGAGACAGGGTCGAAAGAAAGGACTCAGCTGTATCCTGTCTAATCCCCCTTTCTAGGCTAAATAATCTTAGTTTTTACTCTGTGCTGCCACCTGTAAATCTAACCATTATTTTGCCTTTCTCTGAAAATATCCAGTCTATCTTCCCTCTTCAGGTGAAAAGAGAGAGTCAAACTGGATCCAAAGTTTAAAAGACTCGAATGTTATAAATGTGAATTTTTTTATTGTATCAGCAGGTTCTTTTCAAATTGTTTTTGTAGAGGAATTTGAGTAGGATGAGTCATGCCTATGAATGCCAAAGTGCTTTGTGAGTAAATGGGAAATTCTTGAGTGTGATCAGCCCTTATTTTCAAAAATAAGGCTTCGTGTTTTCCGCAAGGTGCTGCTGGCGTGATGGTGAAAGTGGCAGGCACAGTAAGAGTAAATTTTAGCTCTCCCTACAAGCGGAGTCCTTTTAAGAGGCAAAAAAGACTTTCTCTGAGCTTTCATTACTGCAGGCTACTCCTCAAGCAGTCATCAGCTTATGTAATGAAATGAGCAGTGACATGGTGAAGAGACTGAAAGATTCGTACCCTCGTACTCTGCACCAATGTCAGGACACATTAGCTTCTTCCAAGAGGGAGCAGCGCAAGGTCCCCTGGGACCTAGCCAGTTGACTGTTGAGCATTAAGGATTTGCTAGACACCATACTGAGAATGGTTACAAAGTATTCTGGAGTGAAATATTTCAAGTGATATGCAGATTTTGAATGCTCTCTGTCTTGGCTGAATGGAGAGGGTCATAGCTTTCTTTGCAGAGAGAGTGAGTGAGTGCATGCTTGCAAGCATTCACCTCACTCCTAACTGATCTATAGCCATAGTACTGTGACTTTCTGGCTCCTACTATGACATGTACATCATAAATACTTCTTCCCTGCCTGCACAGTTCACATATGCCTGTACAGCTCACATATGCAATTTGCTTTTGAATGAAGAGAGGCATTGACTAAGTGACATAGAAGGGTTCATGAAAGTTTAGTTTTTGCTTTTAGTGATGAGAATTGCTATTAACTACTTTGTATTCTTTCTTTCTTCAGATAAAATAACAAGGAGCTAACTTTCCCCATGCTTGTCTTTGCAAACAAATCTTTGAAAGCAATTTAGGTAGAAAGGTTTCATAATGCCCTTATCCACCCAAGGGAGGGAGCGATTGCCTTTTTCAAATACGATACAAGATGGTTTTTGCTATCAGTTTAGCGTCTTTCTGGCATGCCCAGAATGACTTGTACCCAGCAGCTAGTAAAACAACCTTCAGACAGGCCTTTTTTCCTTATTGAGAAAGTGCTTCCTCCTTCTCAAGACCTTGGATTCCTAAATCCTTTGTAGGGTGCTGGCAGTCTGGGATGCTAGTCTTTTCTACTGGCATTGCTCTATGTGGACTTTTTATCCTGACATGAACATGAAATTGGCTAACTAAAATGGAAATTTTTCCAACAAAAGGCGAAAATGGGAATCAAAACAGAAGATTAGTTTGGTTACAGAACTGGAAACTATTACAAAGGAGGACAGTAAAACTATTGTAGCTTATATTTGCCGTTTAAGTGTTTGTCTTACAGCACTTAGGATCTTTGAAGGACAGCTTGCCTGTGGAAGCCCTTATTTCAAATCTGCAGTGTTTGGCCTCTTGGGTTACCTTCTCTCCTGGGTTACGCTACCTCATATTTAACCAAATTGTTACCTGGCTTTAACTTCAATGTCAAGATCTTTTCTTCTTTTTTTTCTGTGTGCTACTTAAGGAGACAATATTGTGCTGCAGTTCTCTTAATTGGTCAGGCAGTGAGACTGCAAATGAGATATCCCTAAGCTTGTCTGGAAATTACTTCTTGTTGATAGGTAAAGCATGCCTAGGATTATTGTATCACCAATCACACTTACCTTTTGTGCTTAAAAAGTCATTAGTAGCTATAAATTCATGCTGTGAGATCTAGGTTTGTATTATTTTGCAAGTTGCATATCGTAAAATTTATCCGTTGTGCAGCAATTTCAATTACGTTTTGGAATTGTTGGGGTTTTTTGTTTTTTTTTTTTAATTTATACAAACTGCCCATGATACTTGAGTAACATGTATCAGATTTGTGAACAGTGTCCTTAGACAAAAAATGCTGCCATTCTCTCTTCCTGCAGTGCTGGTATTAAAAGTCACTTTGTTGCCCAGTTTTGCCAGAGGCATATTGTGATCAACTCTGGCATGAAAACTTATTGTTTCATCGTTTTGGAGTGCATCTTTTGCTTGGAATACCTGATTTCATTCCATGGATCCTGTGTGTGCTGGGCTCTGCATGATGCCCTTGTCTTGGTCCTTGCTCCACTTTTCCTCCTGCTGTGGTCTTTACCTGTTCCAGATGCCATTCTTTGCTTGGAATGTAAAACCTGTTTTTTTTGAGAATGGCCACCAAAATATTTTCATCTTTGCTAGCTAGTTGGCAGGCTAATATCAGGTGAGTGTTCCCTAAAAGATAAATGTTCCCAGTGAGAATAAGACTGATCAGTGAAGTTTCCAGTGTGTCTCTGCTTTTTGTTTATTTTGTCTTCTGTCTTAACTTGCTCAGCCACAGATCTTGATGCATTCAGATTTCTCTTGGTAAAAGCTCAATTTTTTCTAACATTTTTAAGAAGTAGAAAACACTATTTTTAATTTGCTTTTTCAGCTCTTTTCTTTTGTAAAGATTTTAAGTGCCTTCAGTCAGGAAGAGTTCTTTTGAGTTTTGTCCCTAGTGTAGTGCTGATGTGAGTATTATCATGGCTCTTCCTTGTGCATGCCGGTTTTTCATTAGACAAATAAAACTTGAAGTGCTGTTGACCTGTGCAGTGCTTCAAAAATTCCACTTGGAGAGCATCAATCCTGCTTACTCAGTGGAATGAGTCACTGTCATCAGCAAACTTGTTGATCAGTTCCTTCTTCAGATCAGACAGTCAGAACTACTAGTATCAGCAGTGGGCTTGAGAGGACACCATAATAATTGGAACTGGTGAATTAGGAATTAATTTGAAACCTAAGGCTGATGTCCTAGGAGGGTTTTTTTGTCAACATAGCTGCATTATGAATTTTTCTTTTCCTACAGAGGCTTCCTACAGAGAATTTTATTTTACAGAGTAAAATAAAATTAAAATCTTTATTTAGATGCATCTAGAATTGCATAAGTGTTGAAGTGTTCAATTTAAAACAAATCTTGAACAAAGATGGTATGTATCCTGTGACACAAGATAGGTGAATGTAAATTGCATGCAAGGAAATGTTTCAGACACTGAACAGCAGGAATAGTTCTACTGGTTTGTCATCTTCACTCTCAGTTGCCAGTCCTCTATTTGATCCTGGAGACAACGATAATGGAGCTGGACACCAACACGTTGCCCAACAGAGCAGTTGTGCCCATTGCAGTTGCAGTGCCTTCATTCTTTCACTGCTCTTTTCTGACCACAACTGGATGAAAAGCAGGTGAAAATCCTTTCGAGGAGCATTATGAGCCTTGTAATGTTTCTATTTGGCATCAGTGAAGACCTTCCTAGTTCTAAAATTCATCTGTTCTCTACTGCCAGAAGGCAAAGAAATAAGTATATAAAAAAATCTTACTGAGCTATATATAGGATGTGACATAAACCCAGCATAATCCGATAACATTCTTGTATTCCTTTTCTCCAACTTTCTTTTGCCACCTCCTGTGAGTAACTGTCTTCTATGTCTCGCCTGCCCTTTATGGGCTGTCTCCTGCTTTGTGATACATAAACACATACTGCCACATTTCTTCTAAGATCCCTTACTGTTCTCAGTCATTTACTGCATAAGATATGTGGCACAATGTATTCATGTGTCTGGGGGTATGACAGCTTGCTGTGATCTGTGTTAAATACAAACACAGCATGCGAATGTGATGCAGACTGATACAAGCAGCAAATCACAGAATCTAGAGATGGGTAAAACCTGCTAAGTTTAGTCTAATTTCTCTAGTGCTCTGGTCTTTCTTACCTTATCTTATTTTCTTATACTGTTGTTTGATTTTAATATTGTTAGGTGCCAGCATGGCCCAGTGTTTCAGTTGTCCCGAACCTTTTTCTAATGCAGCATCACTCCTGCAGTTAGTGAGCAATCTTCCTTCCTTATACAGGAGATGATACTTGTCCTCTCTTTCCCTTCTGATCTTTTTTTTTCCCCTGTTCTTGTTTCCTTCCTGTCTTTCCTCTACATGGTCATTGCTGTCTTCATTGTCTTTTTCTAATTGATGATTTTTATTCTGTTCTCTACTTTTTTTTCTTTTTTACCCTAAGAAACAGGAAGCATTCTTGCATCTTTCACGGATTACATGAAGCAAGGTCATGTATGGATTATATAAAGGAAGGTCATATATGCTGTAGTCACTTACCTGATTGCTCTAGATTCAGAGAAAACAAACTGGTTGTGGTTAGATGCAAAAGCCTGGGTCTGCAGCCTGTGGCATATGTACTCTGGTTGTAACTGTATTGGGGAGCAAGGATGTATGGTAGATAGTTTTCAAAAGTTTGTTGCCTGCTTAACTAAGGAATACATAGGTGTTGGGATGGATCCAGAGTTAATACAGCTGGTTCCCTTTTCCTTGTTTATTTTCTGATGTGTGCACACAGCCTTTGAGTGGAGGGAAAGGGGCCTAGGAATGAGTTGATGAATGCTGCTGGGGACAAGATTGTGAACGAGACCATGGGCGTATGCATAGTGGAATGTTTTTATGCTAAATCCATGTCTTTTTTGTGTAATTTAGAAACTTTCCAATTAATAGTTTGTTCCAAGCTTTCAAACTGCTCTAATTTACAGAATTTGATTATATGCTCTATGTTATTTTTCTCCTTCCAGGTTTGTAGAGAAAAGGTGTGAGTTTCAGTATTATTAATTATTTCCAACTTCATGCAGTCTGCTTGAGCTGTTGTGGGAATGGCTGTGGGTTGATCTTAGAGTTGGGGAACACTTCCTGCCTATAGTTCACCCCAGGGGGGTGACCCAAATGTTGTATTTATGTTTTTTTCCACTGGAATATCAAAACAAATCCTTGCCCTCTTAAGGGAAATGTCATGATGTCAAATGGATGGCTCAGTCCCTGAATGGAGTTCTCTGTTAGGAATGCCAATGAGTCTGATGGGACAAGTGGAAGGCTTAGTCCACTATTTTATATATATCCCCCCCCCCCCCCCCCCCTTTCTCTTCCTATAGGATTGTTCCACTTAAAGGAAGTTAAAATTGAAGTTTTCTGAAAGTTGTACTGCTTTGGTCTCCTGTCACCTGTGTTGTGGCAGCTGTTTCATCATCATCATAAAAGACTGAATTTTAAGAGCCTTTAGCAACAGAAATTACCTAAGTGCAGAGCAATAATATTTATTAGTCTAAGCTCATTACTTAATATTTTTGTAGCGCTTTTATAGAACCATGATTTCTAAGCCATGTTTTTTAGCGTAGTTACAGGATCGTCTGTGCATAATGGTCTTCTTGCCTTCATGATACCAGAATAATTGTTTTTACAGCCTGCTCTTGAGGTGCAGAATAAATGATCATTGTAAACCTTTCTCACATTGTCATCTTTTAATCTTGATCCAATTATTTACACTGAGCAGCAAGATACAGGGTGCCATGGCCCAGACAGAAATGAAAATTTACTCCTGCGGCTTGATATTTTAAAATCCCCAGAAGAGGACAAACTGTTTTGTTTGGAGAAAACTAACAAGAAAAACGATTCCTTTCCTGGACTTATATTTGACCAGTAAATGTGAAAGAAGGATTAGTTTATAGATTAAGAAACAGAAAAGTTTTTCAACTTCCTTCCTGTCTCAGCAGCTAAGCTCTCCCACTTGAGTTGTCTGTCTATATGCCCTAGGTTTGTAAGGATCCTGGTGTGTCTTCATTATGGCTGCAGGGAATTGGACTGCACAAATCTAATTGTGGGTTCAGGTCCTTACTTTGTTGTTCCATGCTGCCCATTAATGTGCATGTACTCTAGTGAGACCAGTGTCTTTGAAAAAATAATGTATTTTGTAAAGTTGTATGCATCTTCCAGTGTAATATAATAAAATAAGCATTATGAGGAACTAACCTGTTTAAGGGTGGAGAGGGTGATATCCATTTACCTGGAAAGCGGAGGAGTTAGAAGTCAGGCACTGCGGTTATGGGCATGTATTTTATTTCTCTCAAATTCTTTTTAGGGTAAGTGAAGAAAAGGAGGTGACAGAAGAACGGCTGAAAGCTGAACAGGAGTCATTTGAGAAGAAGATCAGACAGCTAGAGGAACAGAATGAACTTATCATCAAGGAAAGGGAAGATATCCTTTAAAAATATGTGCAGGGGCTCACTGTCTGAAATAAAAAGTGAACTACAGAGAAATAATTGTTCTAATTTATGGCAGAGAATAAATCTGCATGTGCTGCTATTCAAAAGCAATCAGAGAGTACTTGTTAGCATGTGACGCTGGTTCATTTGAGCTTAAAACTGCCATCCAGCTGTTCCTATGATGTTGTTTTGCTATGAAATAGATATTTGTCAACTAAAAATGACAATAAGGAATTTATGCATTAAAATATGGTTATAGATTTATTTTTTTAACTTAATCCTGTTAGATTGTTGTAATTAAGGTCTAAAACTTGCATGGTATTCCAGTGCTGTCTGTGTCCAGAGAAAGACAACTTACACTGAAGCCATTTAAACTGTATATATGTACTAGGCTTTTCTTGGTGTAGCTTTTGTTTGTTTGTTTTTTATATAAAGTTAGCTGATTCTATTTTCTTGCAGGCTGTGACTTCCATTTTTATTAAGCTGCATATGCTTACTCCCAGTCCTGGAATATCACATGCAAAGTTGATGTTGCAGGAATTATAGTTTTCCTTCAGTGTGGTGTAACAGACCTTTACAAAATTCTCTTGCTCATTTCTCTTCCAAATCTTTGATATTGATGTTTTCTTGTTTAGTTCCTCAGAAGGCTAATGGTTGACTACAGTGGCATATGGAAGAGACAGTGCTGCAACTACAGCAAAAGCAAATAGTATGTGATTCATCAGGAGCTGTATTTCAAGTAGGGAGGATACTAATGCTATTTTAAAAAGCATTGATGAAACCTAGTGCGCAATACTGTTTTCAGTCCAGAGTCATCCTTTGTTCAAGTAAAAAATGAAGTTAGTGACAAAAGTTGTGGAGAAGGGCTACTTCAGATGATGGGGGGCCTGGAGAAGCTATTTTCTGAGAAGAGACTAAAATGTGTGTGCACATGCTTATGAATAGTTACTGGCTATATAGAAGAAGGTCAAGATGGTGGTAAGGTGAATAGGGGGAGAGACAATGCTGAGACAAAAAGGGACTCTTCAAGCCATAGGCCAGTGTTGGAACAGAAATAAAAGGGGATAAACAATCCAGAAACTTATAGAGGAGAGTTCTTGAAAATTCGAGCAATCATATTTCACAGTTTAGCACTGGAAGGCTTAACAAGAAAAAAAGCTTATTTATGATGGAGCTTGGGTGGCTTATGAAAGGAATTCAGTGATATGTTGTCTCTGTCAGCAGGGGATTGCCCTTGATGGCCAAGAAGATCCCATGTAGCACGGTGGCACTTATGCTGATAGAAAGAATTTGGTCTGTTTGTACTAAATAATATGCACATCAATAAGCTTAGCCAGGCATGGAACAGTTCCTGGAAAATATTAAATCTCATGTATTTAAGAGCCATTAGATGTGACTACAACTCTTTTACATTGATTTCACTAAGTCAGTATTTTGTTGGATATTATGTCTTGGGTATTCAGTCAGCTCATGAATGTGGGTGGGATCTATGTTCCTGATTAATATTTTTTAATTTATGCACATAAAGCTTTCACTAGTTCATCTGAGGTTTATTTGGCTACTGGGAAGTAGGCTTGCTTGCTTGTTTATTTTTGTGGTTTTTTTTTGGTTGGGTTTTTTTGGATTTGGTTTTGTTTGGGTTTTTTTTTGCCTTTACTAGAAATAGATTGCACAAGCATGAATACTTTTTCAGAAGTCTGGTAGACATGGCAGAAGGTTAATGCATGCAATTTTACACTTCATAAAACTCTCTAAAACCTAGAAATATAAAACAAGGTTATAATTTAAAACAATATAATTTTAACTACTGCAGTACTTGCCTATCATACATGAATGATTCAAGATCCTCAGTGTACCTCTGATCAGTTAATTTTTTATCTTAAAGCTTGTTGCAGAGACAAGCCATGGTAGAAATGACTTGCCAAAGTTGAATATGGATTCTGGCTATTTTCAAGGACAGCAACTTGAAATTCTTCAAGTTCTTCTGAAATGTACAGAGTTCACTTGCAAATAAGATATTAGGGATAAAATACCATACCAAAAAACCTTCAAGTCTGGTAAAATCAAGTTACTTACCTTTTTTTTTCTTCCCTGAAAGCTAATTTATTCTCGATAAAATTACTTTATTTAGCCCCGTATTTAAAATTACCCTACAATAATAAATCAGTGCTTCTGATACAACTGCAGCTATCCACTGAAGTGTAATTTCAACCTGGTAAAGGTTTAATTTGAATAGTGTGGGGAGTGTGTTTTTTTTTTTTCTTAAAGTGACGTGTATTTTGTTGTTTGTTTTTTTTTTTCCTTATTAAGACTCTTGCAGCAAAGACATGCTTTCTGTGCTTGAAATCCCCCCTTTGAAGGCAGATTTTCCTCATTTTGTTGTGGTTGATTTTTTTGTTCTTGGGAAGCTATGTGGAGCCATCCATTTGAATCTGTTGATGATGAACTATGACCAAAGCTTTCGGGGGCAGGGGAGTAGGTGGTATGCAGTGGTCTCATCACAGCATGCGTACCTTTCACCACTAAGCACTGTTCTTTGGAGATGTGGTGCTTAGTGGTGTAAGGTACGTGTGCTGTGATGACATCTTTTGCTGTTCTTACTAAAATCTGCCCAGTTGGGCCAAACTGGAAAATCCAGTAACAGATGTAGAGTTACTCTGTATGGTAATGGCAGACTGTAATGTATGCAGTCTGTATACATATATATATATATATATAATTATTATTATTACGTATACATATATGTTGTAATAGTAATGTATTATAATAATAATGTATACATATATGTTATATGTTTAGTAACCATACTGTCAGTCTGTAATGGCAGACTAAATTCTGGCATTGCCTTTGGAGTGTTTGACTTGCAATTTCAGTGTTCTTATTAATGTATTATTATACATTGTTGTTGTTGTTATTATTATTATTATTTATTATTATTATTATTGTAGTCTGTATACATATAACATACAGACAGTATGGTTACTAAGCTCCAGTAACTGCCATTCTCTTGATGCCCTCCACAATGAAAGACTCTTACAGCTATGAGGATGGGAAAGTGGTGGAAAAAATTAATCCTCTGAAAGGGAAGATTAAGCAGGAGGTAGAGGGGAAAACATAAGTGGTGGCTGTACTGGGGAAGTGAGGACTAGAATGTGCCTGAAAGGAGAGACTTGGAAAAGGAGTTTGAGCTGGGCATGGCTGATGTGAAAGAAGTAAAACCTGTGACGGACAAGTTCAAAAGTGTTTGGGATAAGCAGTCAGGGTTAAGGAAGAGCCAGGGTGGAGGCAGGTGGCCTAGGATCAGTGAGATGATTGTGAGACAGCTGATGAAAGCAGGGATGTGTCTGTTCAGTGTATTCTAGCACCCTCCAAACTTTGAAACAGAATTTGGGACTCAGCTCATGTGAGAAGGCTCACCATGTGTGACCTACCTCCATGTCTTCCTCAGCATCCGCTCTTAGTATTTGGCTTCTCTTTGCTTCTGTGTTCCCAGATCATGATGGATACATACTGGGTGACTGAACAGTGCTTCTAGCAATCTAAATTCTGGCATTGCCTTTGGAGTGTTTGACTTGCAATTTCAATGTTCTTATTTTGATTGTTTCATTTGCATTTTCAGAATAAGGGATGAGCAGCGCACACCATGTTATGCTCTTAGGCTACTCGCACTGCCCCTTCTTCCACTTCTGCTAGGAGCTGTTAAGAGAAAAGCTGCTGGCTTTCCTTTTTTTTTTTTTTTTTTTCCTCTGGCATATTTTTAAGCACCTATTATTAATTTAGGTCCCAAATATGATTTAATTTAAGAAACAGGAAAATATCTTTTGTAAGATGCCCCAGTACTGTCATGATAGATGTCTTAGGAAAAAAAATAATAACAAGATTATTAAGAAACAAATACTACTGTTATTTCAAAGCCCAAAGAAATTATGTTATGGTCTTTAGCTTTTCTTGTTATCACCATTAAGGATTTTTTCATCTAAATTTGATGGTGTTGCATAAATGAAGAAACAAAAACAGCCTTAACATTTCTGTGAAGATTTATTAATTGGGGAAGAGGAAACTTCTTAAAAAAAAAAAATTGGTTATTGAATTCTAAGCTATGCTCAAATTATCATTTTGGAGACAAAGAATAGGGAGGCAAAGGGAAGAAGAGATTCTATTTATTACAAACTTATTTTTTTCTTTTTGTGAATTTAAACTCATCATCCCTACTAAACTTTACTAACCTTTACTAACCTACTAAACTTTTACAGTTACTAAACTGTAACTGGAGTTATTTTCTGACTGAACATGATCTGTTGATTTGAAGACCCAGCCAAGTTCATAGAAAAAATCCCACGTGATTTACTTGGCTAGTCTTAGAAATGATCACAGACTCTGTTTACATATGTCCTTAATATTGTAACTTAGGACTACTTAATTAGTTGATTTTATGAATATTAATTTGACTAAACAGTTCATTTGCTGATACTGTTAGTGAGACATAGAATATTAATTTGCTGGAAGAATAATGGGCTTCTTATAAGCATTATCTAGAGTCTTTAATAAAATGCTTTTAGTTTTGCCATAGTACTGTTCATTACATTACTCTTGCATGTGCTCATAAATTAGTGCTATTTACATGTTTTCTCCTTTTCCTATCTTTCTGTGTTAATGTAGAATTAGTATTATTTTTCAGAAGAAATATAGTTGCTGACTTGCTTAATGCCAAAGAACAAAATTATAGAAAAGCAGGTATCAGAATACAGAATTTGTTTGTTCTGTCATACTTACTTTTCTCCATAATGTTGAATTTGCTTTTCTGAAAATGGGGAGAAGAATAGGCACTTCTATTTCCTTTCCTCTTTTAATCTAACCCACCAAGTTGTCATCACAGGTGAAGAAACAGAACAAAAGGTCTTGCATAGAAAGCCTTTGGCAGTGTTCTTTGAGTGTGTGGTCCTCGTGTCCCGCTTAACAGAGAGATGTGTGTGTGTTTGCCTCCCCAGGGCTGCTGTTTGTGAAAGGACAGTTAGTCTGAACTCACAATGACAACACAGAGTGTCATAGAGAAACGGGGTACGGTAATTAACAGTATAATTAAGCATGTATATATGAAAGTTGGATACCTGCCTTGTTGCATCCTCCCAGAATAATAAAAGGCAAGAAGAAAATTTCTATATAGAGAAAAATTTGCCATTTGCAGGAAACTTGTGCTGCCTAGTGCTTTTTAAAGTCAGGCTATTTATTTAAAACTCAGTAATGCTTTTAGAGTTTAACTTTGGCTAAGTCTAAGGGTGATTTTTCGCTTTTGTTAGTTTCTGTAGTACAGTTCCTGATAGTATAGTTTCTGACCATTTACGAACTGAGGGATTGGAATTACCGTCATCGTTTTTCTTTTATTTCTCAACTTCCTCCCTCAGCTTGTAGTTTTAAATCTTTCCCTTCCTATTTTTCATATGTGAATGCATACTTTAGATCTTTTTGTGCATCATAATTTGTTTGAAGGCATGTGAGGAGAATGAAAAATTAGTATTTTGCTCCTTTCTTACATTTTATCCAACTGCTTCACTCTTTGAAGGTGTTTCCCTTACTTTTGTTATAGGTTTCCTACTAGTAAATGTTTCTAAGCAACCATTATGGTCTATTGAATAAAAGCTGAACTTATTAAAAAGTCTCTGAATATTTATATGCTATTCTGTAACGGCAGTATCGGCTAAATAATGTATGTATTTAAGAACTTCTTAAATATAGTCAAGGACTATTGGGTAAGTAAGATATTTTGAATTTTTCATGAACTTTTAAACTAAAACAAAGTAAAACATACTGTAATGTTGAGTGTTCAAATGGATCAATGACTGGAGATTCATTTAAAGCTCAGCTTTCTATGTTTAATCCTAGCTAGTGCCTTAGAGCACAAGCTAGCCACATTGTTCACGTTATGAAATTATCCAGAATCAACAGGCAGCATCTAAACAGTAAACATCAGCCTCTGCAGAATATGAGCTAGACAGGCTTTTTGCCCTAAAACTTCACACTCAGTGGTGCAGGATTGTCTGTGAGATGGTACTGTCAATGCAGAAGTATAGCTGTGGGATAAGAGAAGCAGAGTTGCTTTCTAATTTATACCGTAAAGTGTGGAATGACATTACTCTGTGTGTGGCTGACTGAAGAGGAGATGACTTTCCCACCCAGCAGCTCTGGCATAGAATTTTGGAGGCCCACTGAGGTGAGTGTCGAGAGCTAGTAGCATTCTCGCATCTCCTCTGTTTCATGACATTTTTATACTGCAGTGATCTGTTCCTGGTACTGGAGACTTGACGTTTCTGAGCTGCAGTCTTACTAGCTAAAGAGCTAGAGTACTGCTCTGCCAGGTTGTTGATAGCCACTGATAGGTATATGCTTCACAGCTCTTCTAGCTCTGGAGGATGAATGGTATCTTAAGCACAGACATGATATTATCTATACTGACTTATCTGCTGTGGATTTCAGAACTGGATATGAACTTAATGGAAGAGACCTGTCTGAACTTAACAGAAGAGACCTGTCATTAGAAATGCAGCTTCAGCCATGGCAATCTCATATATCAACATCAGTTACCATAATGAAAAAACCTGAAGTAGGACAGGTAAAAGGTATTTTCTGTAGAAGTCAGGCTGGTGAGAAGGGCTGTGTCGCAGGTGAAAGGCAGATCTTTCTTTTTTTGGGCATTTAAACTGACCAAGCTACTTACCTGACTGAATTTGTCCCCTCCTTTTGTGGCTATTGCTGAAACATTTGGCTTTAGGCATGTGAGCTTTCAAAGTGATATTTTTTTGAGTTAAATTTTCCTTTATGACATTTGGCTCATTCGGAAACAAAGACTGAGATCTCTTAAAAGGAGGCACAAATGGGAAAATGAGATCATTAATTGTTGAAGCTAGTACTGTAACAAATTGACTAGAAATGTGGATTCAGAGAAATTGATGTACTTTATCCTTCCAAACTAAATGAATTCTCTATCTGCTTCAGCTTCTCAACTATAATGAGGACGTTGGGCTGACTCTGCTATTGGTTTCTCTGTCTTCCTGAACTATTTTGGAAAGTTTAAACATTTCTTGCATGATTAAATACACTTTCAATAAATCAATCTCATAATAATTGTTGTTTAGGAGAGTTCATTATTCAGTTTAGCCTTTTAAATTACCGTTCTTCTTTAAAGGATTCTTCTGACGTAATGGCTTCTGCTAAATCCATTTGCCGTGCTCTGGCTTGTAATTACTTTAGATTTGAAGAATAAAATGAATGGCTTTATTATTAATCAGCAGCAAATTTGTCTTACTGTTTTTAACCTTAGAGTGGCCTTTACTCATGAAATAGTTTTAATGGTCTAGATAGTAAAACACTTCATAACTCTCTTTCAACAGAGATTTAGTGAAAGCAATCAGATAGTTTTGTGTTTTTTCTTCCACCACTCCCCCATCAAATGTTTATCACAGTGACTGTCATCACGTGTGTGTTTGCTGTTGGATGCTGTCAGATGCTGGCCCTCTGAAAGGCTAGTTTTGCTACCTGCTTTTAGATTGTAAATTTTTCAGGCTGGGGTAGCGTTTATTTTTGCCTTAAGCTGTGGAGAGTACATTGCACTTAAACATAGCATTAATTTAACATTGTCTATTATACTGGACATTGGCCTATGTGAACTTTGTCACTGTTCATGCATGATGAAAACTTAAACTATTTCTTTCCTCCTTTCTGTTGTTTTGGGGTTTCATAGTTCTTTTGTCGTCAGATGTATTGCGAGTCTGTGCTGTGACTTTTAGTAGTAGAATGCCATCTTGGACTGAACTTTTACAGCAGCTGAGAATGGGATAGATAACTGTCCTATGTGAATCTTCTCCATTTGGCATCAGTTCTTTGTCCATAGTCTCTTGTAAGGTTGTTCAAACCCATCCTTAATTTTAAATTGCCAGTCAATGCAAACTAATATAAAAGCGTTTTCAGCCTTGCTGAACTTCTTAGGATCTAGTGGATGTTACATTACTATCTCATTTTCAGAGACTGCTTAGAAAATGAAAGTGGGTTAGTTGTAGAGTTATAGACATCCAATAAATCTCAGCTTTTAATTTCTGTAGGGATTCATTGCTATAACAGCACTGTGTTGGTTTTGTTTCCTCTATCAGTTGTGATGTTTAACCAGGGCTAGGAATTTTTCAAGTAATGCCAAGGAATTGGAGAAAACATCCAAAGAGGAATGAATAGCATCCTTGAAGTCTTAATGCCATGACTCTCTAGGAGGTCATTAAAAGTGTAAGTGTAAAACTGGATGGAATTTATACAGATGCAAGAACTTCATAGAAGACTTCCATCTGTACCCTTTATCTTTAATTCTATTTGCATTATACCTCCTTGGTCTAGTTTCAGGAATTGTAGTTTTTCATTTCACATCTACATTTTTCAGTTCACATACTAGTGTGTATGTGTTTATTTAAATGCATTTTTAATTGTGAAAATGCTAAGTTTTTACTGGTGGCAGTATGGTCACTTTCATTGCATATATGTCAAGAGTTTCACATAAAGGTTAGCCCCTTCTTGGGACAAAAAATACCCCAGGGTTATAGTACAGGGAGTACAGTTGTAGCAATAAAGATTATGTTGCTGATAAGTTCCCCTCAAGGCCCATGATGGTAATACCCCTATATTTTGTCTTTAAAGAAAACTGCTGAGAGGCAATATTTTTTTTTGTATGTGTCCCATTTTCATTAATACATGGTAATTGATGGAGTTGCAGTGACTTGTAACAGTAATGAGTTCTAAACATAAGAATGCACTCCTTTCTAATAAGTGAGCACTGCTGGGGTTTAAAAGCATACTAAATCAGTTGCTTTAGTATGAATTTATTAGTTTTTTTCAGCATTAGCTTTAATAGTAGTTATTTACATAAGCGTACATCCCATTAACCGCCATCAGGGCTGGAAAACATGCTGAACTGTTCATATTTTCATATAATTATTGAACATAATGGTTTCATTTGCATTTCTAAACAGTGATGTTTCTGTCAGGCTTGGAAATAGTGTCTTTACGCAGTCCCTATTTCACATCCACTTATTTGACATCGTTAAATTTTATGCTAATGTGCTTCCCTAGAATATCATCAGTAGGACAGATGCTTGCGCTTTAATATACAAATCAGAGATGCTTTTCCCTCCTCCCTCCCATGAACTGCAAAAGAAATAAAAAAGCATATCTGCACTTTTTAGATATAGTTTGTTTCATTCTAAAGAATCTGTAAGAAATGAAACTTAGCTTTCACCCCTACTAGTTGTTTCCAAATGTTGTAACAGATACCTTCTTTATGAAGGGTGGGAGACTATCCTCTGCATGAAGGAGGAAGAGCCTTCTAAAATTCAAGGTAATGATGTGTTAAAAATAAAGATTGTAACCTTGAGATTGCCTTGTGTAAGGCATGGAGCCTTAGCAAGTTGCCTAACTAGTCAGTGGTCCCTGAACTGGCTTTCCTGGCAGGAGACAGTTGCTGTAGAGAAGGTTCAGGAAGGGAGAAGTTTCAGCTGCTAGACTCGGTGCTTGTCAGCAGAAGTGCATTTGGAATTGTACATTGTCAGCTTTTTAGTTTTACATTTAAAATAGATTTCTTTGGTTTGTAATTCTGCAGACAGGCAGAAGTATATGAGCCCTCGCTAACTAAGTGGGGATGGTGATTGTTGTATGATCAGTGTTGCTTTGATTCTTTATATGTATGTAAGAGCTCTGATACTTGTACTGAAGTTAACAGTGGAAGCCTAGCATCAAAAACCTAAGAGATAGTTCTGAATGTGGAAATGATGGCATAAAAATAAATAAATAAATAAATAAAATCAGCACCACCACCAAAACCATACAGCTTTTCTTCCATTTAAAAATGAAATTAATATGTCACATCTTGTTCTGTATGAACTTTATCTTAGGATGACTTGCTTACAGTTGTAAGTGGATTGCTAAAGGTAGAACAGATGAGTGCAACCTCCAGTATACAGTTGTGGTCACAGAGAAAAGTCAATATCAAGATGTATAGTATGTTGCTTATGAGCTGGACTTGACCCATGTGAATGAGCGTGGAAACCCAGTGAATCTCCAGCTCAGTTCTCTGCTTTGACTGACTTAGCGTGTGTGGCATTGGGCAACTCTGCTGTCTTCTCTCCTACTTACCCATTTAAAAATTTGGGGTACTGCTTGCTGGTCTTTGTGTGACATGAAAGGTTAAATATATGCACGTTGCTTAGTTATGGCATTTCATGGACACCCTCAGCCTTGAGCAATACAAACATTGTATATCTCTGAAAATCTTAAATAAAATAAAAAATGTTAGGGTCAAGCAAAAGACTGAGAGAAGTGTGTCACACAGATTTGTCATTTTCATTGTGTTTTATACATAAAAATAAATGTTAAAAAATGCCTCTCTTCTTGGGCATGTCACACAAAAAGGTTTGAAGGAGGCACCCAAATAGAAAAGGGTACTTGGACTGAAACGAAAAGGCATATTTTATGCATAAAGGGCCACATGAGCAAATGGAGATATACTCTGATGGGTTCTGGGCTTATGGTGTCTTTAATTATAGATGATTAACAATTTGCTAGTTGCTTTGCAGACAAGTATAGAGACAAAAATCCCTGCTGGGAGATGCTTGCAGTCTAAGACCTCATTCTGGTGATGTGTGTAGAGCTATATTTTAAGTCATGAGAAGTAGCAATATTAAAACAACAACAAAAAATTTGCTTTCATTACCTCAGAGAGAACCATTGGCTTTTTGAAGTATTTCTATTACAGTTTTGAGCTTGCAATAGTGCATGCAACTAGTTTATAGGAAGCAATTTGTGGCCAGGTGCTTTTCGGTAAACGTTTTACTCAGGATTAAAATAGGATGCACCAAAGTGGGGTAGAAATTGGTGAGATGTGCTAATTTCATCTGTGATTTAAAGAGAGCACCTCTGGTGTGCAGAGCAGACTGTTGTACTGCAGAGATTCTGAGCTGACCTCTTGTCAACTTCTCATTTGAATCCTGAAGAGAAGGCTCTAGGTAATTGGCAAGTGTCCTTATTTTAATATGTGGCCATAAAAAGGTAAAGTATGATGATTTTTAACATCAGAAGATTAACATTTTACCTTTAAATAAAATATGATTAACTAGTACAGAATTAAAAGTAATAGAACTGAAATATTCAAACTATGACTCTGTGGTGTCAGATTATGCATCAAATGTGGCAGTTTAAATACTGAAGTGATTTAAAAATGATCCGGGTGAAGGATGTATATCCCAAGTATTGAGAATAAATTGGAATAAAACAATCGTGGCTATCAAAACTTTCTCAAACCTCCTGGCTGAAGGAACCAGGAAATCAAAAAGTAGTGTTGTTTACAGTGACTGTGTCTTGCCCGGTGCCAGTGCAGGTGCAGTGAGAGAATAGTCATCATGCTGTGACGGCATCCTAAACTGTGATTTTTAAGCCTGCCAGGTGATGATTATGTTTAAATTTAATGGCCAGGCCAACACTGTTGCTTCTGGATTCATATACCTCCAGCAAGGTTCAAATGTGATTGATCTAGCAAGGCGTCTTTTATTTCAGCAGTTTGCAGTCAGCCAGGCTTCTTATTACCCTCTACAGTTTCATTTCTGGTAGATTGGCACATGTTTTGATAAATGAAACCACATATTTACCATTTGAACTACTTAGTGTTACTGTTTGGAAATTTGAAAATGCCATTGTGAAGGTTTGTCATTTGACTTCCACATATTTTAAATCCTTGTTAGTAAAAAATAATTTTTTTCCCCACCTAGTAGTTCTGTAAACTCAGCTTGGAATTTGACAGTAAAGTGGCACCTTGCTGTCTTCTTAAGTCTGTAAATGAAGTTTTTGAGTGCAATTTGGGCATTTAGTAATCCTCTTGTAGACACTGTTTTCAGCAGGTTTGTGCACATTAAGCTATGTCACCTTGAAATTGTTTATGAAGCACCAAGAGGAGGAGTGGAATATGGCTCATGTTCCAAAATGCAAAAATAAAAGAAGTGGTAAATAAAATGTACTGTGGTCACAATAATTGGCAGGTCTAATTTTGTTTCTATCCAGGGAACGGGATACTGAAGTAAAAGGGTGTTGCTTTCATGTAGTTTCTTCAGAGAGCAGAACATTAATAATTATGTAAAAATGTGACCAAAGTGCTTAACAGCCTTCATAGTATGTGCACTCTTCCAGTTACACTGCTCAGATGCTTGTGTGGATTTCTTCGTATTTCATTATCTTCAGGGAGAACTTTTTGGTTGCTATAAATATTGTTAGCCACGTTGATGAAAGATCCTTAGATGCTTTTAAAGATGTTACTCATCATCTCTTAATAGTGCAGAATAAGACTCAAGTGAGCACAGCTCTTAATGTCCAGCTATCACTTCAGGTAACTGGACAAGTCCTGTGAGGCCTTACTGCTCTATTTCAATGCAAATAACTATATTTAACTTGCCAATGCTCTTTGCTTTAACCTGCCAATAAATCTACTGAATAAATTTGTCCTATGAATAGAGAGAAATTAAAAATTAGATATGTTTCTAATTATCTGCAGAGAGAAGTTATGGGAGCAAGTAATATAAACTTACCTTCAGGATAGAGTTTGATTGTGGAAAGGATTGCATGGTATTATCTCTGGTAGTGTGAGACTAGATTTGGTTACCCTGAAAAGCCTCTTGGTTTCCCCAGAAAGCCGTCTTGGTACACTGCCTAGGTACATCTGCTGTGATGTCTGGGGAACTCTGCACAGCCTATCAATCAATCCTAGTTGATTTTAAATGAACTCTTTATATTGAACTTGTCTCATGTTGGCAAGGTTCATGTTGTATATCATGCTCCTGTTTCTGGAAACACCCAGAGGACAGTCCAAAGAATTTAACAACAATATAAATGCATTGTTCTGACTGAACAGTGAAGGCATTGGAGATTCTCCCGGCTCATCTGCAGAGAACAGATGACCATCAGGAACCTTCTGGCTCTCTCAAACAATCCTCATAACATATTTCTGTTCATAAAGCTGTAAATACCTGCCTTGGTTCACTTGTTACTTCTCTCCACTGTGCCAGTTTTTGAAGGATCAGTGTTTTAAAAGATCCTCTGATGTTTTTTTGACACCTTTTAATTTCCAAGCTAGGCACAGTCACGGCTAGTTTGAACATGCTTGTTCTTGTGCCAGTGTTTTGCTTACATAGATCTTCCTTCTATTTAATGTTTACGGAGAAGGGATTAGAGCAGTAGACATTCCCCATCTCAAAGGGAGAACAGAGGACAAGGTGAGAGAAGTTTCTCTTTCACTTGGGTGCATGTTGTATGAATGATGGGAACTGCTTGACTTCTGGATTAGAACAGGCTAGAAATCTTGGTGAAATGGTACAAATTTGAGAAGAATTGTATGACTGAAAGGTCAGGGAGCCTTAGCGAAGTTGGAACAGTAATATGTACTAATTGGGTTTCTTTGTTTTTTCTTGACATGGAAGTTGTCTTCATAAAGTTCATCTTTGCAAAGCTACACAGTGAAACTTCTGGTTGATGTTATGGGAAGTCCCCAAAGGTCAAACTTAAATGCACATATATACTACGATTAAAGGTTGATGCTTTTAAGTAACTGAGATGACTGAGCAGACATATTATGGTGTGACTTTAAATGGGCCTCTCAACTTCCACCATGGCAAAGGTGTCTTGTCAATTCTTCTTGTTAAGAATTCTGTTCAGTCTTGCTTATCATCAACCAGGGAGGATGTGGGACACCACTGCAGGTGTTTGTCTGGTAGTTGTTCAAGGACATCAAGCTGTTGTGAATGGTTTAAATTTGGAGAGAGAAAGCATTATGTAGCTGGATCTTCATTAGCTGTGTAGCTACTGGTGTCTCATATCTGTTAGTGGTGCTGCCCACAACAAAGTCAGGATTTACTCCCCAGCATCATGACTTTTTGCTTTTAAAGACCAATAATAAAGTAGTCGAAAGTTTGGGATCTTGATCTGCCACAGATTTATATTTCATGTAATGTGCCTAGTGAGTCACATATTTGCTTTTCATGTTGTGAGTTTTCATCACTGTGCATGAGGAAATAAAGATGTGGCTGAAACCATTCTGAAAGAAAATACAGGAAAATTGGCTATTAATTCAAAGTTGCTAAGTGCTGTCCTTGGGTGTTTAGTTGGGCTCAGTCTTTGTCTGCATCTATCCCTCTTGGGGATGATTTGCAGCCCTTTTCCATTGGCATGTCTGTTTCTCTTTATAGACAGTAAAATAGATTCTTAGCTAGTATTTCATAAAAAACATATGAAAGGAAAGTTCTGCAATTTATATCTTATTGAAAGAGTCATTATTTTCTGCTGCTACTTGAAAATAGATAAAGTATGGGTAACTCTTGCATTGCAGGAGCTTTGCTTTGTAGTTTGCAGTTTTGACATAAAATTATTGTGGGCGTGCTGAATCAGTGGTATTTTGTCTCCTGTAAATCTTGTGGCCTCAAGAGGAACCCAGAATGTGTTTGTGAGCTGTAATAAAGGGTGGTTCATTCTCTTCTCCTCTTTTTATAATACTGCATTGCTTAAGGTGTTCTTCTACTTTCTTCTTCTTTTAATGTCAAGAATTTTATTTTAACAGGACTTGTGAAATCTGGAGACTTATGGAAGATCAGTAAATCTGCCAGAAGTTTGTATTTATAACACTCATGAAGAATACGTGAGATTATACATAAAGTTAAACTCTTCTCCAGTCTTTGGATCTGCTTGCTAGATGATGTGAAACATCATTCCCTAGGAAAGGGGTTTTCCGTTCAGGAAGACAGTATGGTAGGCATATTCTCTGAATTTTCCTGGAAGGTAATTAGTCTAACCATCTTTGAAGAGTGTTCCCTAATGTGGATCTGTATTTCAATGCTAGATGTTTGTTTGAAAGGGTTTTGTTGTGTATTCGCTATAGGTTGATTCAGTAAGGCAAATGTGTAAATCCCTGTATTTGTGTCACTTATCTATATTTTGTATATTTAGAATTTAACATCTAATTTATTAAAGTTGGCTGCTTGTCATTGGAGTGAAGAAGGTTTTTAGTCAGGAGAAGTATGGGTGTTGGAGGGGGCAAGAAGTTTCAAGAGGCTTTTTTGAAGCCACATAATGGCTTTTCTTGTCACCTCTTTTAGTGAAGCCTACAGGAAGAGTTCTGCACAAGACTTTGTAGAGTTTCTTTGGACAACTGCATGATGAGGATAAGCAGTCTTCTCCCTTGTGGACTGCAGTTATGCTGTTAAATCATGTGAAGAGAACTAGAGGTGACCTCTTGGAGTTTCTACTCCAGACATTCTGTCAACATCATGCCTATGGGCATATATCTTTGGGACTTTCTTATTTCCCTGCTAAAAAATAAAGATAAGCCATGACCCATTTACTGTCTCTGCAGTCTAAACTGTGCTGAACTCACTGGAAAGATGTTTTGGAGCCTGATTTGCTTATTCCTCCCCTTCGCCCTTGGCACTGTTTGCCTTGCCCACCTTGATCCCAGCCATGTCTATGATCCAGCACAATGGCCTGCAGTTGATGTGTTCAGAGAATGCCTTCTGTGCCTGTAGTGTAGGGATGTCCAGAAGCAGTGCAGTAACCAGTCACAACGCAAATCATGAGTGCAGCACATGGAATCATTCTTCTCTACTGAGGAGACTTGCCTATAAATTGATGTGAATACATACAGTATTTTTTTTTTCCGGCTCATCTCCCACTTTTTGTCAATCACGTGGCGTTGAATAGGCAAAGAATTGAGAAACTATGTGTTAGTACTAGTCTATTAGTATTAGATATATTTCCTTTAGAATTTGTTAAAGTTTGTTATTCCCTTTTGGGATTTGGGTTCTTGGATCTCAGTTTTATCTCAGCCAGAGTGAGGCTTCTGGACTTTGTCTGGATTTGTGGGTAATGGGCAGTAGTTCTTCCATGCTTGCAAACTTTCATATCAGAACTATCATTGTCAAGCCACTTTTTTTTTAAAGGACTGTGAACATAAGAGTTTCATGTTTACAAAGCCAATTTGAGAATCAATTGTAGTACCAAGCCTAGTGCCAGGATAAGTCTATGATAACAGGAGAGTAATTCACTCTTAACATTTTCATATGTTAAGCTGCACTGGATGCACATTAAACAGATAAAACAGATACGCAGAGGGAATGGTGTCACAGTGCAAGATGTTGTCTGGTTGTTTTCACTGGCCTGACGGAACTCCAATACGAAAGGCACAGAGTGTGGACAGACTCTGTAATGAACTTGCATACCAAATCATCAGAACCCTTGCTTATGTAATATTATGTAATATTACTTCTTGAGCAGCCAATGAAAATAAAATAAAGGCAAGCAACGATTTTCTCATTTAGAGCTGGTCAAAATTTTGAATTTCTATTTTGCAGGGATTGTTAATACTTTGAAATTAAATTTTGTTCCACTGAAATGTATTTCAAACAAATTGGAAGACTTTTTGTGATGCCGTGTTTTGGTTTTATGTTCTTTCATGACATAGTGAGAGATGCAGGTTGTGGTCCTGCTATCCTGATGATCACGCTCTGACATAATGGGAATGATCTATTTATTTTTTTAAAAAGTGTGTCAGTCTGTCATTGCAACCTATATGGTATGTCAATACTAAACATCAGTCATCCTTTTAGACTTTCAGCTACTGCCATATCATTATGACTTTTTTTATAATGAGCAAAACATGACAATTTCTATATGTGATGATACAAAATCTCAGCAAGCAACTGAACACCTGATGCAAAATGAAAATATCCTCCTCTTTGAAATAGAGAGGATTTTCTTAAGTTTCAGCAGGTTGGGTTTTTTTTCTTTTTCTGGTGGAAAAGTGGTTTTGACAAAAGGTTGGTGTTACATGAGAAGCATACATTAGAAAAACAGACCTGAAAGAGGTCTTTAGGCATCCTGTTCTTTCCCAACAGAGGATGGATCACAGCCTGCCTTTCTGGCTTCTAGTTGTTTGCCCAGATAACCTGAATTTGAAGTTTAGATTTTCATTCCAATTTGGAGGCTTTGCCATAGCTGTAAGCCTTTCTCTAGGCTAGGATTTGAATTGTTTCTCACTCAACAAATTAAGCTCTGCAGTCTCCACTGCTGATAAGCCTTCCAAGCTGCCACAGGTTTGCTCTGTCCTCACTTGTGCTTTGTGAAAGGCATTGCAGTTTGGGTACCTATCCCATAGATTTCTGGCAGAGTTCTCAGAAATGGTGAAGTTGCATAGATTTCAAAGGGCAATGAGTATATTGTGGGGACAGTGGTGGGTAGGCTGTTTGATCAGGATGAGCTACAATGCCAGTAAACCTTTAACTTAGCTGGCATTAATGCAGCCCGACTGAAATACCATTTAGAGTTAATGAAACTAGTTTTAACAGTATCTGCAATGCTTTCTGTGTGTGAACGTGTGACATTTTACGAGTGCATTGCAAAGACTAAATTGATTCTTAGAAGAATACATTTCTCTAGTCCAGATAAGACCTAATAGATCTTTTTCCTAGATAGCAGACTTAACTTTTTCTTAATTTTCTCTCTTGATTAAAATACCGAATGGTGTGAGGTTTCTACTAAATGTCTACTCAAAACAAGCTTAGAGAAAATGGAATGTCAGCCTTAAAAAATGTCACTTTAATATGGTTTGACATGATAAGGTCCTGAAAGTCTCCTAACGATATACGTGCAAGTATGGAGTATGTATGCTTGCTGTATTTGGAATCAGTGTGTGCAGGAATGTATATTTGCAAAATATTGATGATGCTACGCTGGAGAGAGTGCTTGGAATAAGGAGCACTAGCAAAGAAAAGGAGAACTGACTGGCAAACACAAGATACAGAGGTGGATGAAAGGCAACTGAATATTCAATACAGAAGGTTAAAAAAATGTATCAGACTGCTGGGACAAAGAAGTATATTCACTATTAAAGGGGAAAAAACACAGTTTTCTCATAAACAGTTTGCTTATTAATATTTAGATTTTATAAGGGAAATAGTGCAATTCTAAAAGATATTTATGCTTTTAGGTGTGACATGGAAACAATTTCCTTTGTGTCTCTGAGTATGTGCACAAGCACTTATATTATTCTAACCTTTTTTCATAATGCTGACTATGTATTTAGTACAGAAGATATTCTAGTTTTGGTAAGTTGATTTTTGTCTATCCATAAAATTCTGCTGACTTCTTCACTTTTGTGTCTAAATACTTGACTGATTATTGAATTCCATGAGTACATCAGAAGTCTTATTTAACAATTAGCCTCTGGAAAATCAAGGAAAGGCACGTCATGCATGTGCCACATATTTAAATCACACTTTAAAAAAGCCATCTGTTCAACGCTTCATTTTTAGGGCATTCTTTATTCTACAGAGAAGTGTACCCATTAATAAGGAGGGTTCAAGACCAACTTGTGTACCTATTAGGCATGGTGTTAATTTTATTTTTTTATATATTTATATAAGTGTGTGTGTGTATATATGTATTACCAGCTGCCTGAATTTTCAAAATGCTAACAATTTAACATAAGCTCCTGAGGGTAACATTTTGCAGCTAGTAAGTGAGCTGGACAAAGACAGCAGAGGTTCACATGGAGCTGTGGACAGTAGCCACTCATAAAACTTAAAATTTTTATTTGTGATTGTTTTTCTGCTCTTATATAATTTGAAATTGGGTAACAGTTCTTTGGAGTTACCTATAAACTCTTACGTGTTTTAATAATACAAGTTTTTGCAATATTGTCGTAGAGTTTTGAATTTTTTTTTTTGTTGTTGTTGTTCAGAGCAGGCACATTACAGCTTACTTTGCTTATCTGAAGCAGTTATCTAAAACAAGATTATGGCAACCACTTATTCTGTGTTTAACGTTGGTGGGCAAATTCCCCAGACCATCTAAACTTGTTTAATATCCCCTTGCAGTGTTTGGACAATGGACTGATGTTATTAGAATCTATGAATCAAAGTTAAATTGAGGGTATAAATCATGTTTAAACTACAAAACAAAATCATGTTGATGTGAAAGTGCAAGTAAGTAAAGGAAACCATAGGATAAAATTATTGCAGATTATTGGTTAAAGTAGGTGCAGGCTAGTTAAATGTTTCATGATGAATGTGAGGCTTGCACAGATGATGCCTACCATATGTTTCCCCACAGTTAAAGGTACCTCTTTCCTATGTGCACTGCAGTGATGTGGTGAAGCTCAGGCTTGGTGACTCCATGTTCTGAGTGTATCTGGTTGGCATAGCTGAACCAGTGTGTAGGGCCCTCTGCTCTTGATTCAGACCTGAAAGAGAGGTGGGGATATTGGAAAAGGTCAAAGTATTCCTACTAGCTGGTGAACTCCCTAGATGCAGTCTAGTGCTGTGGCCCCTTCTGCTAGTGTATGATCTCCTCTGGTGCTGTCTTTCCTACCGGAAGACACTTGAGAGGATGGTATGGATAGGTTGTAGGAGTTTGCAGGAGAAGCAATCGCTTCTGTTTGTTAGGTCAAGAGGCAAAAAGGATTTAATGAAATTAAACCTACTAAGACTTCTGTGAATTTGATTAGTGGAGCTTAGGTTAGAAGAACAGAGATAATTCTTCCTTAAGGCTTAGAAATTTCCATGTTTGCTTTCCTTCCAAGGATGATGTAGAGCAGATGATGTGGAAGCATTTCTGAATGAGCCCAAAGTTTGCTTTTCATGAAACATGCTTTTTGTGGTTTCTGCAGCTGTGGAATATTTTTGTTTTCTGTTGGCTACTAATAAGTGATGTCTGAGTTCCTGCTTATACCAGACTCTGAGTCTTTATTTTTAGTGTCCTACTGTCTTGTTTGAGACAGTGTTTTGGTAAGAGTTGGTTTGAGCCTAGCTAGACTTGAAAACATGCACATATTTGAATATGCACAGGTATGTGTTCAAATACTTGGCTACTAGTCCCAGAGCAGCAGGATATATGTATGTCTGCATCCTCTTGAATATATCTATCTCTGCATCCAGTTATGGATGCCCAAAGTAGATGCATGTTGGTGTAATGAGGATTTTTCTGAACAGCACAGGCCAGGTCCAAATTTACTAATTTGTTGTATCTGACTGCCACTAAACAGTGTGGGAAATGTTTAATGCAAAAGCATGGGAGTCTGCCTGGTAAAATATTAAGTCCAAGAAGTGCAAGGAAGAGCAATGAGAAATTTAAGATAAGGATGCTAAATGTAATTCAAAGCCACACAGCCCTTGAAACTATAAAACTTCCTTCACGCAATCTATGTGTTGTTGGATTTTGTGATTTCCAGTTGAACTCTTGATGCATGTATGCTGACCTCTGCGCAGAATCTTTTCAGTAATCCATATTTTTATCACTGTGTTGATTTAAAAATCCTAACTGTCTGCACATTCTGAGCAACTGGATGGTAAACAAGCCTTGTTACTTATCTTTACCTTAGACTTTATGTGCAAACTTTAATACCTTATTCATATAAGGTCTGACCTTTTCTACAGTTGCAAACAAGCCTCCAAGTAAACCTTGAATTATTGAACTACCCTTTATGTGAATGTAATGCAGTTCTCATACTATTTTATATTTCTCTAGCTTCCATTCCTGTCTTACAGAAATGCATCCAAATGGCAAATCTATCCTTCATAAGCAAAGTAGCTTTATCTTTTCCTAATTAGGCAAAAAATTCAGTCTGAAGCTTTTGTTTGAACAGAACTGAGATCCTGTAATAAACATTATGGGCATGGAAGAAACTTCCATTCACTCGTTAATAGGCATATAAGGATCTGTTTCAAGTCAAATTACAGGACTACCACTATAATAAAAATTGGGGATTGAGTTCTAAAATAATAACATCAATCTTGTGACGGAAGCTCATGTTCTAGTAACTGTGCTGTTTCTGTTTAATTGTGTGCATTTGTGAACCAAATATTGTCAGGTTGCAGCATGTGTGTATTTTTATTTGCATTGTATTAGCAATTCATGATAGTAAGGTGAAACCAACAGTCATGGGCTGAGGATCTGTTATGCCAAGCACAACTTTATCTTTCTTTGAAGACATCCATTCTCTGGGCTGGGAGTCAGTTTCATGAATTCCCAAGCTTGAATTGCTACAGATCACAAATGGGAGTTTGGGTTTTGCAGGGAGAAGGAGAGGAATTGTAGAGATCAGTAAGTGGGAGTGAATATATAAGGATGGGCACACATATTCTGTCTTAAAAGCTAAACTTCCTGGATTTTTTTAAAAAAACTTTGGTTGGGGAAAGAGAAAAGCCACATTTCAACTTGTTTTAAGTTTGCCCTTAAATGCCAGTCTGAAGCATATTTGCAACTGTTTCTGTTGAATAGTTCAAAGGTTTGACTTGTATCATTTCCAATGGCTTTCAAAAGATTTCTGCGCTCTCTGAAAGTGTGCTGCATTCATTTATGGCTATGGCATATGTACAGGAATGGAGGTGGCCTTGATTTATACTGCTTCACTGCATGCATCTCATTGCTTAAGTCGAGGTTCCCAATTTAAGAATTCAACCAATCTCCTGATTATAAAGGCATATAGGGTGGCAGAAAAATTGTGGTTAATGTTTCCCGGGTTGCCATGACTTTTGTTAGAGGCCATAGGAGTTGAGATGCTCAGTTCTTTTTAAGAAAACATTTGAAAGTTTGGGACAGGATACATGAAGTATGGAGATGTTAACTACAGCTAATTGACAGATGTGAGACTGAGCATGAGTAGTTGGTTGTTTACCTTAATATGCAGTAATATGAACCAAAATGCCCCAAATGGAGGGTTTGTTAGTGCAACCAGTCTTGGAATTTTAGACCTGTTTACAGTGTAGATTTTTTTTGTTTGCAGTGTTAATATGTTTATTGTATATTTTTGATGTGTTTCCTTTTTCAGTTATACATGAATTTGTTTTATTTTTTATGTTGTAAAACATACAGATTATGTGGCATGATTGGAGTAATGTTTGTACTGAAATCTGAATTTTTGCATGCCTCACTGCTTGTTACTTTCTTATTGTGAACCTTAATGGTGGATTAAATTTTTTGCATTTATTTTGCCTTAGGTTTTGATGTATTTCAGTGAAGTTGACATCCCTTACATTATTGCCGTAAAAGCCACACAAAAAGTATTCAATGTCTTGAAAGAGACCACTTCAGTGTATCTCACTGAAATGCTTAAGAATATACAAGAATTTATATTCTAGAACTATAATTCTAAGCTTGTCATTATTGCTTGTCTAGGCAATAATTCTAGGCTTGTCATCATAGAAAGGCACCTTCACACATCTTTAATTTCTGTAACTAGTTTTAATAATTTCCCAGGGACCATCCTGAAAATAGACCTTTTCTCTGTTATATCCTGGTTATGCAGGTCAAATTGATTTATTTTTTGCTATCACTTTTTTTGTGATCTGGATAAGCATACATAAACATGAAATTGTGGATATTAAACTGTCCCTAGCATTTTATGTTCTTTCCCATGCAACTTCTTCCTTTTTCAGAGGACGAACCATAAAAACAACTCGATGCATAACTTTACTTTCTGGACATAGTCAGCACTATGCAATTTAGCTTGTGAGTATAGAAACTTTGGTAATTCTAAGCATTGTTCAGCTTGTAGTAATGTTCTGTAGAACTCTACATGAACTGGGAAATTATTGTGTGTGTTGTTAATCGCAAAATTACACCTAACTTTTTGAGGAAGAGGGGTAGTGTTGTCGAGGGGATGGGAAATCTCAAGGTTTTTTTGTAGTTTGCAGTTGATGAAAAAAAACATTAAGGAACTTTGATTTGTATACAGTGTGGTTTTTCCCTTCAGTGATTATAAAATTAGAATGGCTATGTGTATGTGTGTGTGTATATAAATGTTTTATGCTTTATGAGAACATACAGGGTTATTGAGTTAAAATAATGTAGTTGAAACTTCATTGAATGGTCAGTTTCTTTCAAAATATAATTAGGAGATGCAGTATCTTCCATTTTGTGTGAGCAAACAGAAAATGTATATATGAAGCCAATGGGTGTGTATCTGTACTAAAATTCATATACTGTCTTTACTCAACCTTTTGATTGTATTTGAATCATCTCCTTCTAATTTATACTTTCTTGTAACTAATTTACATAATGCTGCTGTGCACTTAAAATCAACTCATTCTAAGGACTGATATAATGTGTTGTGCTAATCTAGGTCCTTTCGTTCAAGGAGATCAGAGTGGTTTGCAAATGCTCATAATTCTGTCCTCATCCTGTGCGTTAAAATGTATTGCTGCTATCTCATCTTCATAAAAATGAAGAAAAAATGAAGTAGAAATTTAAGAATTTGTTCAACGTATTAAAGGAAGGCTGTAGCAGAACTATGTTTAAAACTCTTGATGTCTTCATTCTGGCACTTGTGTTTTCCTTTGCTTTTTGTCTACTTTCTGAGCTTGTGCAATAAGGACTCTGGGTGAAAACTGCCTTTACTGAAGGCAAAAGGGCTAGGACTTAATTTAAAACCACTGGAAGATGAGTTTTATTCCCAATTAGGCCAACCTGCAGTAGTCTATAAAAAAAAAAACACCCACCCTTTTGCTCACAAAAAGAGTGAACTTCGGATTCCCCATTCCGTATTTTTTTCAAGTCCCTAAGTTCTAAAGATGCTTTGGTTGTATTAAACCTAGTTGTGTCAAACTGTATCTTTTTGCTACTTGCAAGAACCTACCTGACAGTGGTTTTTGCAACTTACTGCTGCTTTTGTCTTCCTATATTTTCATTTCAGACTCAGCCTTAATCTCCTTGTGGAACATTTAGGTATTTTCCATTTGTCTGCACATGGACATTAATTCCTTAGACAGCTTTAGGATTTCTACAAAATCAAATGGTGAAAATTGAAGCAGTGTCTTTTGCCATTTCCATGTTAAGTATCTGTTTGGATGTGTGGATGCTGATATTTTATCTTGTTCTTGAACAACTTTATATTGCAAACTTGATTTGTTATGTAGTTGAGATACAGTAAGTACAATATGGTATCTGTCACCTTTGGCAACATGGCTTTTCTGAGTAGGTGCAGGAATTTACATCAGAGAAAATGTCTTAATTCAGTCTGTATGTTGAAACCTTCTTTTCCCAGGAGGAAAGTAATTTTAAAGTACAGAGGAAGATGAGGGACGTCTTTTCTGGTTTCTGGCTAGAGATCCTTGGTAACTTTCCTTAAATGAAGTTACTTCAGAGTGTTCAAGAGCACATCTGCAAGAGTCAGCATTCTTTTTGTTTCAATCATTACATTTTTGTTTCTTCTATTAAGAGGTGTTTTTTGTTGATTGGTTGCAGTCTGTATTATGAAACTGCATACAAGCTGTGTCCAAAGACTTTCTTGGAATGCTATAGCTGCCCTTAAAATTTTGATCAATTAAGAAAAAAACTAATTTTCTCTTGCTGTTTCTCTGGGTTTTTTTTGTGGGTTTTTGTTTGTTTGTTTTTCTTTTAGAAATATGGTATTCCTAAATCCGTAGGAAAACTATCTATATAAAACGATATGCTTGTTGCTAATGATTATGACTGCTCTATTGAGTTGCCCTTCCATCTTCCAAATATTTAGAGTATGCTTTTGTAATTTTTCTTTGTAGATACAATTTTGTATTTTTGCAATGATTAAGAAGCATTGCTTCTTAAAGGAAAGGAAAGAGAAGACTTACGTACCAGCAGGGAGGGGTTTATGACCCAGCCTGCTTGGTTGATGTGAGGTGCACAGATTTCCCTTTGAGCTGTAATTATGTAGTGGGAGACTTGACCAGGTGGATAATGCTAGGGCACTTTTCCTTACTTACTTCTCAGAGGGGAGCTACCATTGGCAGGCAGATTTGGCTGAGATCCAGGCCTAAGAGAAGACCTAAATTGTAGGGATGTCATGGAACACTTCTAAAATGCAAAAGGCCTAGTTTGGCAGATGGAGAGATGTAGTGGTTTTGGGGTATGTAGACGGTGAAAGGTATGAAAATTTTGAATTCTCTTTTAAAATTGGAAACAAATTCTCGGCAGGATTTTTTCACAATATCAAAACATAAAAATGATTAAGTTGGCCTGGCCCTCATCTGAGCACAGAGCCAGTTGTGGATAAAAAGTGATCTGAACAATATTCCTCTTTCCTTGACTTCAGGGAAGGGCCGTCTTTTCTTCTGGTTGTATGGAGAATGCAAATGAATTCTTCTTTGTGTTTGCTTAAGCCCATGAGGATGAAATTTCTGGCACAGAATTGGAGTGTTTGGGGACATTTTAGAGTTCAAATGAAAATATGCCTGAATTCTTTTGTTAGCAGTTCATCTGTGCAAATGCTGGGGACAATGACATCCAACAGATTCCTTTCGAGTAATGGCATCCCTCTGTTTTTTAATGCCAAAGCTGTATCTAGCTGCTGAAGACTTTGGAGTTGCTAAAGTTGCAACCAATCTTGTTTTGGAAGGGGGAGTGACACCTGAATATCGATAGAGTGAAAATGGTGAGGATGAAAGGATATTCTCTGAACAGTGAGAGGTGCAGGAGAGTAGACAGTCCCCGTGCCCTCAGCCTTTCTGTGTAGGTTATTCTTATAGAAACTGTAAAGCACCAGAAGTGAGAGATTACTTGGGGGGGAAAAATGTTCATGTTGCCCTGGTTAAAAGTATAGTTCTTTCCCCAAAAGTATCATCTACACTGGTTGAATGAGAATGCTGTGTTGTATGCTAGAGGCAGGATGTTCTGTTCAAAGGAGCTGCTTTTTTTGTTGTTGTTGTTGTTTTGTTTTAAGTAGTCAGTTATGCCAAAATATTAGTTTTGAGGTTAATACGGGAAGATGTAAGCTATCTTGTGGTAGATGTTGAGAATAAGCACCATCTGAGGGGTATCTTAAAAAAGACATTCCATACTTTTCAACCTTGCCTTCCCTTTGCAGATGGCTGTTAAGAAAATAAGTGAAGGTAGGGAGTTTAATACTGGTTTGTCCTATAATTTTCAAGACAGTTCTTTACCAGAGAATGTTCTTTATCATTCTTTGTCTAATCATTAAAGATGACAGTCATAGTTCAGGACCTTCTAGTAAACTCCAGCCTGTCATACTTTCATTTGCATCCATCCTTACTTTGAGTCAAATCTCGGTTATTTGCTGAAGCCTCATTTCCCATATTGTGTGTCCTGATCTCTGAATGTGGCAGATTCTTTTCAGAATGAATGGCTTCAATGTTATTGTTTTGGATGATGGTATCTTTTAGAAAAGCAAAAAGAAAGCTCTGCCATTCTTCCCATCCCAAAGTTGGGTCCTGTGTGTACTTCACTCAGATACTGTCTTCAGACAGAGTTTAGCTTTCTATTGCAGTAATCCCAAAAAGGATGTGTGAGGCTTGCTTTCATGGGTATCTTGTCAGCCATGCTTAGTTAAGATTATCCATGTCTTTCTATATCAAATAATACAAACATTACCTCCATGAAACATTACCTTAATGAAACAGAGTTCCTCATTTAAGAACCAAGAGAGTAGAAGTAGATAATAATATGGTAGTATTAAATTTGGAAAAAAAACATAGACTAATACAGTTGGGAAAAATAATGCAAGTTGTATAGTAGGTATGTATTAATGATATCAAAAGTGTTAGACACTTCAGACTGGTAATAACCCTGAAGGGCTTAGAATTTAAATAGGTACTGGAGGTGAAATTTGGGGGCTGAAATATGACAAAATACCCCAAACTGGGTAATGATGTTTATGATAGATCTTGTTAGTTCTGAGTTTCAATGAATACCTCTGGTGATGCTTATCTTCCTGGCTAAGTTAAGTGTTGCAGAACTCTCAAGGGAAATCTGTATTTTAGGAGTAACTTGAAATGGAATGACTGTGCTTAAAAAAACAAAAACAAAACAAAACAAAAAAACCCAAAACCCCCCAGAAACAAGAGGGATGTGCTTAACAGAATGCATGAAGATACTCAGTTGAAATGGAGTGCAAATTATAAAGAAGTAATACTGGAATATGTGGGATACGTTAGTCATTAATCTTGGTTATTAACTAAGCTGAGAATGTGCAATGTGTTACTGCAGGAAAGAGCAGATTTTTGAGGCATCCAAGGAAATACTCTGTTTGTGGAATGCAAAGGTGGTCCTCTCTGTTGCTCCTTGGCAACATCTGGAAAAGGCTTGTCGTTTTTACAGCCCTGAAGTTCACATTTGTGGTGAATAAACAGATAAAATAAACAAGCAGAGAAAAAGGGTAGAGAGGAGATGGACTGACAAAAACAATAGGACAAGTTTTTATCCTGTCAGGATAGCAATTACAGCTCTATGGGCTGTTGTTGGTTTGCAATTTACTGTATGCATTGAGGGAGAAGAGAATTTCTGATCTTTATAATTTAGAATCATGATGGTGATTAGCCACAGAAGAAATCAATACGTTTCATGTTCAAATCGAGTTTACCAACTTGATTATTACACCCCCTACTTGAGATTTATTTTGAAAGCCAATTGGAATATTCTGCTAGAGCACTGCTTGCTGCTTATTGTAGCAATGTGAGCTATATTGAGCATGGCACACTGGAGATCTCTGATCTACTGCCTTGTTTCATCTGAAATTTAATTCAAAGTACTGGTGTTTTGCAGCCTTATATTTTTCTGGTTCAGATGTGACTTGCTTGGAACTGTATTTCTGCTTTTGTGTTTATCATGTGTATTTACAGTGTTTTACAAGTACATTTGCAGTCCAAAGATCTTGCAAATCAAGATAATTAAAAATGGCAACTTAATAGACGAGATTGTGGAGTAACCATTAATGAAGAGGGCAAGCTGATGTTAATTCCTATGCAGAACGTCTTTGAAAGCAGATGTAGGTTCTCTTTGAAGCCCAAAGAACAATGGGAGTAAAGGCTGAAAATAATGTCAGTAGTAAGGTAGAGAAGCAAAGCACTGAAGTGATAGGAAGAGGTGGAGAAGCCAAGAAGTGACAGCTGAGAGACAGACACAATCAAGATTGAGAATTAGATCAAATTAAGGTAATGGATTCCTTTAAATGACTTAATTCAGGATAGGGTTGGGGAATCTTGTTCAGAGAAGATACAAACTTCAGCAGTTGTCTTTATGATCATGATGAGGAGAAGAACAAGGTGGAGAGTTTACTGCAAAGCTTACATTCAAGTGTAAATTATTTGAAGCAAGCACCATCTTTCCATTTTGTGTCTGAATTTCTAAGGCAGTAGATACTTAGGCAGAGTGATACAGGCAGTGAACAGTGATAAAAGTTTACTTGAGTTTGACTCTCTAGTGAAAAAGTAGATAGGATGGTAGAAATCTGAGTTTAGTGATTGTGACAAAAAAATGGTGGTGAAAACAGTTGCATCAAACTGGCAGACCCTACGGAATAAAATGCTCAATAACAAGACCATAGCACTACAGGGTCCCCAAGAGTTACAGAAATGGGAGAACAATTGCTTGTCTTGTGGTTCCAATTAAAAACTTACAAATTGAAGAGGACATTACGGATTTAAAACAATGGAAAACACAGCAAGCTGAATGTGCTGTGGAGACCTGCTGAGGGAAAAGTGATTTGATTTTGATTGTCCTCCTGACTTGTGACATTTTTGGAAACGAAGGGGCACCAGAATGAGGATACAGGGACTGCGTGCTGTATTGAAGGATCCAGAGAGTTCATAAGGAAAAAGTGTTCTGTTTCAGTTAACCAAAGGAAGGATTTTAGTGACCAAGGTCACCCTATTTTTGGAGAATTAGAAGAAGAAATAACTAAATCTGCTCAATGATACTTGCTAGTCATAAGAAACAGAAATCAGAATTGCAAAGGCCTGTATTGCACCAGTATGGCCTTTCATATCTGCAGTATTTAAATTACTTAGAAAAATCTGCATGTGCTTTACAAAGTCCTTCTCTCCATACAGTTAAAGAAATAAGCCTGGCATAAGTCATATTATTTGTATTTTTTGAAGCTGGAGCTAAATGACAGCGTCTCCATTTTGATTATTTTTTATTTATTTATTTATTTTTATTCAAAGTGCTTCAGGCTTGCCAGGCCCTTTCACTTAAAATTGCAGTACAGAATAGTTGAAACTTAAAAGTGATAGTTGCTTGGAGCCAAGCTTCGAAGAGGATTTTGTGGCTTCAAAGCGTTGTCATTCCTGACAATCTTTGTGGCACCACCAGTGTAAAACTGACTGCATCAGTAATTTTTTAAATTTGATACTTCAGCTATGTTATAGTTCTTAGTACTTTCTTCTTCTGACTTTTGTTCTAAAGTGTTACTCTCTGTTGGCCAAAAGGATTTTTAAGCAACTATCTTATAACTATGTTGTATTTGACATGAAAAGGTGCTGTGCAGAAAGTGGAAAGTTGGATCTAAGCATCATCTAGAGAATAGGCCTGGGATGCTGCTTAGCTGTCTTTTAACTAAGTCCTTATTTCATATCAAGCTTGTAGTACCTTTTCCTAAAACTTTAACAAGCTGTGGGTTTTGCAGACTTTTGTTTCTCACTTCTGTGAGCAGGAGGGGTATGGATGCTGTGAATCTGGGAGGGTTGCATGCCTGAGTTGTGGAATCCAGAGGAGTGCTCCAGCTTTTCGGAAACGCCTCTGCATGGGGAAGGGGATCTTACTGGTGCCTGGGGAGATGTGGTGAGGAGCAAGTATGTTATTCAGGTTAGGAACACAAGAGCATGTGGTGGGAAAGGACATTGATGTGGCTAGTTAAATTCCTTTGGGAGGCTGATGAAATGCAGAATAGTGTAACGTTCAGTTAAGCGTGATGTGGCTAAATAATACCTCTGAACCTTCCCTTAAGCTAAGACTCTTCCAAGTAGGAGCTGGGGTATAGGGGTTACCAGTAGAATCATAGAATACCAGGTTGGAAGGGACCTCAGGGATCATCTGGTCCAACCTTTCTAGGCAAGAGCACAGTCTAGACGAGATGGCCCAGCACCATGTCCAGCTGAGTCTTAAACGTGTTCAGCGTAGTGGAGTCAATCACTTCCCTGGGGAGATTATTCCAATGATTGACTGTTCTCATTGTGAAAAATTTCCCTCTCGTGTCCAATCAGAATCTCCCTGGGAGTAACTTGTACCCGTTACCCCTTGTCCTCACCATGTGACTCCTTGTAAAAAGGGAGTCTCCATCTTCTTTGTAGCTCCCCTTTAAGTACTGGTACATGGTGATGAGATCACCTCTAAGCCTCCTTTTCTCAAGGCTGAACAAACCCAGCTCTCTCAGCCTATCCTCATACGGCAGGCTTCCCAGACCCTTGATCATCTTGGTGGCCCTTCTCTGGACCCCCTCCAGCCTGTCCACATCTTTTTTGTATAGCGGGGACCAGAACTGTACACAGTATTCCAGGTGTGGCCTGACAAGCGCCAAGTAGAGAGGGATAAGGACTTCTTTATCTCTGCTGGTGATGCCCTTTTTGATGCAACCCAGCATCCTATTGGCCCTCTTGGCCTCAGCAGCACACTGTTCACTCATATGGAGCTTCCTGTCCACCAGGACCCCCAGGTCCCTCTCCACGGAGCTGCTCTCCAGCCAGGTGGATCCCAGTCTGGGCTGCACTCCTGGATTGTGTTTTCCCAGGTGCAAGACCTTACACTTGTCCTTGTTAAACTTCATAAGGTTCTTGTTAGCCCCCTCTTCCAGCCTATCCAGGTCTTCCTGCAGGGTGGCTCTCCCTTCCAGAGTGTCTACTTCCCCACTCAATTTGGTATCATCATCTGCAAACTTCATCAGGCTACACTTGATCCCATTATCCAGATCACTTATGAAGATATTGAATAGTGTTGGGCCCAATATCGATCCCTGGGGAACCCCACTTGCGATGGGTTGCCAGTTTGAAAAAGAGCTATTTTCCACCACCCTTTGGGTGCAGCCCGCCAGCCAATTCCTCACCCACTGCACGGACCACTTGTCCAGGCGATAACACATCAATTTCTCCAGGAGGTGGCCGTGGGGAACCGTGTCGAAAGCCTTGGAGAAGTCCAGGTAGACAACGTCCACCGCTCGCCCCATGTCAACCAAGCAGGTCACTTTATCATAGAAGGCCACCAGATTTGTCAGGCGCGATCTGCCTTTTGTGAAGCCGTGTTGGCTTTTCCCAATCATGTGCTTCATTTGACTTGTAATGGCCCCCAGGAGGATCTGTTCCATAACTTTCCCGGGGACTGAAGTAAGACTGATGGGCCTATAATTACCCAGATCCTCCCTTGAGCCCTTCTTGTAGATAGGGGTAACATTCGCCTTCCTCCAGTCCTCTGGGACATCCCCCGATCTCCATGACTTCTCAAAGATTATAGAGAGTGGCCCTGCAATGACATCAGCCAGCTCTCTCAACACCCTCGGGTGGATGGTGTCAGGGCCCATCGATTTGTAGGGGTCAAGCTCCTGTAATAATTCACATACTAATCCCTCCTTCACTGTTGGTGGGTCTATGTTTGGATCCTCCTGGGTTTTTGTTCCCAATGCCTGGGATCCAACAGTGTTGATAAAGACAGAGGTGAAGAAAGTGTTGAGAACCTCTGCCTTTTCAGCACTGTTGGTGACTGATTCACCTCTACTGTTTAACAGTGGGCCTATGTTTTCCTTCTGTTTCTGCTTGCAACTTACATACCTGAAGAACCCTTTCTTGGTTTTTTTGACACCTCTGGCCAGTTCAATTCAAGCTGAGCTTTTGCTTTTCTAACTGCGTCTCTGCACACTCTGCCAATGCCCTTGTAGTTCTCAGTGGATAATCTTCCACTTCTCCATCTCTGGTACGCATCTCTCTTGGTTTTAAGCAGACCCAGGAGCTTGTGGTTGAGCCAAGGGGGCCTCTTGCTCCGCTTCCTTCCCTTTCTTTTATAGGGGATAAACTGGTTTTGTGCTTCCAAGAGAGCATTCTTGAAGAACTCCCAGCACTCGCTGGCTCCTTTATCCTCCATGGAAGCTTCCCACGGAATCCCTTCCAACTGAGCTCTGAGCGAGCTGAAGTTTGCTCTTCTAAAATCTAGAACCCTTGTCTTGGTGCTAACCTTCAGCATGCTCAGCCGGATCCCGAACTCCACAATATTGTGATCACTGCAGCCAAGGTTGTTACTTACCGAGATGTTACACAGCAGGTTTTCTTGGTTTGTGAATAGCAGGTCCAGCAGTGCCTCCTTCCTGGTTAGCCCAGCTAACATTTGTAAGAGGAAAGTCCCCTACGCATTCCAGGAACTTGATGGATGACATGCAAGCTGCTGTATTGTTCTTCCAGCAAATGTCTGGGTAGTTGAAGTCACCCATGAGAACCAGGTTCTGTTGACCAGAAGCTTGCCAGTAGATAGAATGGCAATATATAACCTTTCTTATAGGTAGGTTGAGAGTTGCTGTTCTTACATTTTCAGATGAAAGGCTCGAACCTGGCTCCCGACTTCCCTTCGATCTGGTTTTGAAGTGGCATTCGGACGTACACAGCTCTCTGTTCTTAATGTGCAATTCTTCTTGGGTTCTCTCTGTCCTGTCCCCAAAGAAGTATCTATTTCCCCTGCTTATTTTACTCAGAAGAGTTTGTTAAGATACGAAGCCCTTTCTGTTGATTCAAATGATTGTTTCATCTTGCTAAATTCATGTGGCTCTGTAGGTAAGGCTTGCGTGTTCATGCATGTTCTCTTTAAATAGCTAGAAATTATACCTAAATTCCTTGGTATGTATTTGGATAAGCTTCTCTTTGTTCAGCGGTATTATCTGTGACTTTGAGGTGTGTTTGTTAATTGATCTTGAAGCAGGCTCAGTGGCTTTAGTTTGAATTAATTTTAAAATTACTCTTTATCTAGTCCCTAAAAAACACAGGCACAGCATTTTATTCTGTTGAATGTAGCTTGGTTTTGTGGTTTTTGTTGTTTTGTTTCCTTAGTAGAAACAGTTTATTTAAAACGCTCTGGTACATCTATTTGTAAGGCTTGTGGAAAGCCATAAATATAAATTGAAAAGGAACCAGAGATGGTTTTGTTTTTTTTTTTCAAAATGGTGATCCAGGAGATACTAGTTGTGGAAGAGAACAGTCTGGATAATACTCTTGAAATTTGTTTTTTACAGACAGAGCTGCATTGCCATTCTATGTAGACAGCAGATGGCAGCATTAGACAACGTGTGCTCTGTCCAGGTAGCCAGAAATCAAATGATTGCTTTTTGGGTTTCTTTTGTTCTCCCCCTTTCCCTTTTTTCTTTTATTTCTTCGTTATACAAAGTAACCATGAGCTCCAAATTTGAACAAACTACAGGTTTTATCCTTCTCTCGATTAATTTGTGAAAGGATCTGTGTTTATGCATGATGCAACGTGCTAAGAAATTGTTCTCTAGAGTAAAAACGAAATTTCTTTGCAGGAGGGTGCAGAGTGAGAGGAGGCACTGCTATTTCACTTGACTCAGGAGGTTCTGTCTTATCCCAAATCACATATATCTGTCCTTCCTGTACCTACTTAGTACAAAATGTCATCTGGAAAAAAAAAAATTAGTCATAATGTAGCGGCAAAACTGTTGCCTGGAGAGTTTGCTTGCTGAGAGCCAGACGCAATTTGGAAACAGTAATAAGTTTCCCTTGATATGATTATTTTCACTCTGCTTTAAGGGGGAAGAGAGGATGGAGAAGTGTTTGTTCCTAATGGGAATGCCCTTGAAAGAACAAGTAGGCACAATCAAGGGAAAAATATACATATTGTGCAGTTAAGATTGCAGTTCTTCTACAGACTAGAATAGATTCTAGTTAAATTAGAAAAGAGGTGGATTATGTGCCTAAGTTCAAAGCAGCAGTACTAGCCCTGCAGCAAATGTCAGCATCTCAGCTGTGATGAGTGGTGTGTGGTGTTTGTGGCATGAGATTATTTTAGGGTGGTTATTCAACGTCTTCATGAATGTAGCGAGAAACAAGACACTTGTACCAAATGTAAACTATCCTTAATGCAAAGAATGCATTAAGCATCTTTTTTTCAATACTGCTGCTTATGAGTAAGACCCCATCATTTTTATGGAAGCAAAATGAAAAATGCACCTATGTAGTATTACCTACATTGGATGTTGAAAGTTGTCTTTTGGTTTTGCTGTCTCCCCTGGCAGTATCCCATCCCTCCTGCCTTAAGGAAACCGAAAAAAATGCTATTGTCCATTTGTGGCAGTCTATAAATAAGGTTGCTGCAAAGTATGAGAAAATTCTTTTGATGTCCTAAATTGTGTAGTTATAATTATTTTTTTTTAGCATGTAAAGGGTAGTTGGGCTAGTTCTTTTTGTACTTTGGAAATATATTAGGACCAAAGTGGTAGGCTTTGAAAATGTTTTAGAAGCTGTGAAATATCAACTTCTCCCTTCAAAGAAAGTCCAGGTAGATTTGAAGGGGGGTAAAACTGCAGGTGTGAATGTTCCTTCCCCAAGCCGGGGAAAGAAAACAAAAAAGCAGAGATAAATGGAGTGTTTTAAAAATGTTTATTACTTGTTCACGGTGTAAATTCCCAATGCTGTAGTTATGACACTGTCAGTATTGTACTGGGCCTGGTGGTAATGAACGTTGTAACATTTATCTTTGGTTTTTTGTCACTTATTTTATACCTTTTTTACTTTAAATAATTCCTGATGAGAGAATCCTTGGTAAATCAGAGCTGCGTATTCCAAGTTGCCTATTACATTAGTGCGAGTCTAATGTATTATTCAAGCAAATAAGTAATAAAAGATTTAAGCCTTTGTCGGTTAGCTGTAACGACTTCTAGCCAAATTTCTAACTGTAGTTCACCCAATAATGTGCTGATCTGTCTTGTCTCTTCCTCTAATATATGGAAGGGTTTTCCCATGAAAAAGAAAATGAGAGGAATATCTTCCCTGAGCTGTTAGGAGGGTGGCAGCAGTACAAGTGGAATCTGACGGTGGTTTGTACTGGTGGTTATAGTCCAAAAGAAAAGCAAGTTGTGGTTTTCAGACTTCTTTGAATTTGTGGCATGAGGCACTAGGTGGCCATGTACGACCCATTCCAGTCTTGATTAGCTGGTGTAGGTAAATCTGCTTCTGCTTTGGATACCTGCTGCAGAAGTGCCAGCCTCCATACATTTTCTATGAGGCGGTAGTGTGGAGTCCCCCTAACTTTCCTGCCAAATGCCAGATCAGGACATGCTGTAAACAGCTGATTTGGATCACTCCCTGTTTGGGACTGAGGTTCAGAAGTCTGCCCTGAAAAGCATTTATTCTGTCTGCAATGCATTTTCTTTTAATTGTAGTTTGCCCAACTCTTTACTTGTTAGATGTGACTATTTTTAGAGTTCTGTCATTGCCTATATATGTTTCTGCAGGATTTTTAGCATTTGTACATTAAAAAGTGCGAGAGCATATTATCCAATATCAGTGTAAGGTTGACCAAATTAGCACAGATTAAATTGTATATTGCCTGTATATACTGGACTTCAAGAATAAGATTTTTTGTGACATTTTCTTTCCATTTCAATACAGACTACAAGAAACAAAGAATAATTTTTTAAAACTTTTTCAACTGAGATGAATCTTTGGTCAGTCAAGATGTTCTTTTATGGGTTTTGTTCTGTGTTTATGGCTTTATTGTTTGTGAATCTGTTATCTTGACTCTTGCTAGGAAAGAAAATATTATTGCTAGTTCTGTGTTTGGGCTCAGACTCTTCCAAAAATGTGATCATCTTTTTGCAAGGGCAGGGGATTTATGAAGAACTGTGAGGACAATTTCATACTTCAGATAGCCAAAAAAATATTTGTAATTTGAATAAGAATGTATAAATCTGTTGGATTTGAGCATGATTTGATGAATTTGGCTTCTGGGTTGCATGTTACATGAGAAAAGCTGCAAGGACTGACATACCATTGACATTGGAAAAGCTGGGCAAACATATTAAAAAAGGCCTAGAACCCCAAATACTGATACTTTCCCAGTGCAGCAGTATACAGACTTACCAGTGTCAATGAATATTGTTCTGCTAGTATATTTCTTATTTCATGCTTTGTTTTCTCTTCTCCCAGAGCTAGAAGTGTCATAAAGTGTTTTGCATTATAAATGCTAGGGATATTGTGTAGAGACGGTCTTTGCCATGTTCTAAGAAATAGAAGGTGCACAGTGAAATCTAAGAAATTGAATAGACAGTTCCACCTCTTCCATTTTCCAAAAGAAATCGTCAAGAAGCGGACATGTGGGCATTGGGAGGAAACTGTGTCTGGATGTTGATGCCTTTTTTTGTTTTCCTTTCCTTTTTTCCCCATGCAACAAAACTGATAGATGCACTTGCTACAGATAGGTCTGTACATAGGCTTTGCAGATTAGTGTTCACAGCGGTTAATGATATTTAGGTTCAAACTAGCTATCAAGAGGCAGGGAAAGGAAAAAAATACAGTAAAGTAGTGGCTCAGCTTCTCTCAAATGGGTTTTAATTGAGCTTTTTGTGATGAAAAGCTAATGCTATCTGTTTCCTAGAGATGACTAATTCTGTGTTCCAGTTGTAAACCGAGGAGATGGGACTGTAGTCAGAGAAGGCTTGTAACAAAATATGGGAGCAGGCATTTGGTTGTTGACTAAATATTTTAAATGCATTGAGTTATGCTGAGGGGAGAAAAAAAGCTACCTATTTTAGTTACAGGTTATACACTTAAGGGTAACAAATAGGAATGCTATGGCTGGTGCTAGACAAATATTTTTATCAGGGTTGTTTCCTGCTATAGTTCTTGGAACAGGAAGTAAACATCTGTATCAGAGAGGATTTGCTATTACCACTGATAATTGCAATGATTCTCTTCTATGAAAGCTATTTAACTTCAACAACATATTTAACTACATATTTTAACATATTTGTATGGCGTGCATATAAGGTCTATTTTCAGTAGCATTCTATACCTCTTTTCTGCATTGATCAGCTGTAATACATTCTGAGTACTTCTGTATATCATTGAAATGAAAGGTTTTATGGCATCTTAAGAATGAACATTTATGCTTCCAGCTTCTTACATTTTTTTTTCCAAGGTTTCTTTGATCTTGATGTGGTGAGGTAGAGAAAAAGGATAGTCCCAGAGCCCAATGGTGTTCAAAATACCAGTGTCTGAAAATGTTACCTCAGATTGGTAAGCTTATTGAAGCAGAACAAATGAGAACCAAAAATGCAGATTCCATCAATAAGTCTGCACTTCATGTCTCACTGAAGCAGGGAACATTAATAGATCTCCTCATGTTACTCTGTCTGATTAGCTATATCTGGAAAAAATGAGCCTTTCCTGCTGATGAGTTAGAGGTATGTGCTTTAACAGTCATGAAGGAAATGTTAAGAAGTTGGGCAGTGTTTTCTAACCGTTCCTATTGTCTATATTCTTATTTGAGTACATTTAAAAAGGATCATAATGTTTATGTGTGTATACCTTGTGCTTAGAGCTGGGGAATTTCTTTTCTCACAAGGCTTTCAGGGTAGGAAGTGGTAATATTGGCAATAGTGCTCAATTTGTTCTTATCCTCCAAACTGGAAAATATTTACCTCCTAGAACACCACTTAAACTTAAGTGGGGGTTCCCCCCCCTCCATTTTACAACCTTGGAAACTCTGGAAGACTGATAGGCTCAACACAGTCACACAAGAATGGATCTTACTCAGTGTAGTGTAAATGGAAGCAACTCTGTTAGTGAAAAAGCAAAACACAAGAAAATCTTTGTATCAGTTCCTACACAGCTGAGTCTGTAGTGAGCTTCAAAGGTCTTGCATGCATCTGAGGAAAATGATGACATAAAGAAAGTATTCAGTGTGGAAGATCATGCAGAGATCAAGAGAATTGGAAATGAAGTCAGCAAAGTAATATTTCTAAAGAAAGCCTTGTGTAAGAGAGAAAATAGAAGATAAGTTGGAAACTATGTCTAATATTAAAGGTTTTGGGAACAGAAGGCATGAAGGTGAGAGCTCAAGGAGGAACCAAAAGGAACAGTTAAGACCATAAATATGTGATGATGACTGTAGCAGGATATGAAGTAAAAGAGAAGCTGGATTTTGTAGAACTGAGTGTGGAGTGGATCAAATTTCGAATTTCTGCATAATTTACTGGGCAGAAAAGCATTATGTCACTGACAAGATGAGGCTACATCTAACACATGTTATGAAATCCGAGGGCATGTATTTATACTGGGGGCAGTTCTGCTGTTACATTTAACATTTCTCTTAGGGGTGTGTACGTAGCCTTTTTGATTTCGTGCTGATTTCAGTAGAGGCTGGTTTTCTAAGTGAAACTCAGCATCATCAGTCTTGCTGTAAGAACCAAGCCTCACTAATAGATCTATTTCTAGTTCTAGTTGTGAAGAAGGTGGCCCTTCCTCTCTCAATCAGTATGCTGCTGAGTTGCATGGCCTATGGCTATGTAGACTGAAAAAATATTGAAGAAGTCTGAACTTCAGCATTCATCTTTGAGAGGTGACTAGACTTCCTTGCCTCTGTCCATCCATTTCAACACCAGAACTTCCACTGAAAATTAAAACTTGTCTTAAACATAATTCAGAGCCTCATAATAAAACATGTCATGTGGTTAACCTTTAATACAACGTAACATTTAAAGAATAGTTTGCATCTTTTGCTGGTAAATTACTACATAAATATTTAGATTAGGTGCGAATAGGAATGTGGCATTATTTATGGATCCATATTTCTCTGGCATTTCAGATGCATGGTTGTTTTGCTCCTTAATAAATGCAGACATTAAAAGAACAAGCACACACAAAGTGCTAATTTTAAAGTTTTGCAGCTCAGGGGAGAAAAATTTCCACGTTTTGTTAGAACTGCTTATTGTCTCCTGTTGCACGATAGAGAGAAATCATTTAAAACACTTGCAGTTGCATTAAGCTCCTTTATTTCTGATACTTGTCACGGAGTGACGTCTCACCTGCTAGTGCAGATTGGTAGCAGAGTAACCTGTCAGATCTGAAGATGTTTTGGTGTTGTCTGTTCCTTCTCACTTAAGAGGCAGACGTGTTATGGTACAGTTACTGCTTTAATTTTTGCCCCCATCTTGCTTCAGTTCTCTCTCACCTTAATCCTTGGAAGGGGAAGGCAAGAATATATGAAATCTCTTACTGGTGAAAACTGTCAAAAAAAAGAGGAAAGTGCACATTCCTTTTTTTTTCTCGTTTAGCTAGAGATCAGACTGCTAGGGAGACTGACCACAAAGCTGCATTGCCATTACAGGGCACAACAGTTCAGAAAATGGTCCTGAAATAATAGCATTGCAAGCTGTTGCAGAAGCACTCTGAGATCTAAGACATGTGAATTCTCTCCCTTGCACTGCACAGACTTCTGTGAAGTTATGTAAATCACGTACCTTCCCTGTAGCTTGCCTTCCCCTTTTAGAAATGTGACCTTTCTTGTAGAGTGAACATACAAGGATGATGACAGTAAGTCCATTGATACCTGTAAGCTATTCAGATACTGCAGTGATGAAGCTTCCTAGCTATTAGCACAGGAGTAAGTTTCCATTTGAGATGGAAAAGGTATGGGTGTTTCCTTGATCTGTTGAAATTAAGGAGAGATACTGAGCAGCTCTGCTGCCATCTTGGCTTCTAAATTAATGCTGCACTTCAAAAGTTAATTCTTTGGGGGCTATCACTCCTCCATGGTCTCCACAATGTTTGTCAATGAGAACACCTCGCTGAATGTTCATGCTTCTGTGCCTTGGGCTTGGCAGAAGTACCACTTGAGACCTGTAGGATCTTGTATTCTGGTTCACTGAACTGTTCACTGAACAGTTTCCTGTCTTGTGTTTTGAACTTCTGCGAGGAAAGTACCTCTCTAGATTTATTTATTTATTTATTTATGGACCTCTTTTTGAAAGCCAGTCACTTCTAGTCTAGGGCCCTTGCAAGGTGTTCACATACACTAATTTTCCTTTCCTACTTGTTGGTAAGAAACAGGCGTTGCCATATAGCTTGGTGTCGGCTTACCTTGACCTGTTGGTCTGGAAAATACCCCTAATTTCTCTGATTTTTATAGGCCTCTATGGTATAAAATCTTTCAGTATTGAATATTTTTCCTCATTTCCTTATAGTGTCTTCAGTCTGATGGCTCAGAAATTTATTATAATCATGGGAATGTATTTTACAAGAAGGCCTTTTCAGCACCTGGCTTAACTAAGCTCTTCTAAGCATCTGTGGTGTGCTGCATTATCTCCACACCCACTGGATCATAGAATTTTCTGGTTTTGTTTTTATGGAGAGTGGCTGTATGCATGTCGGCATTTGACTGTGATTCTGACTGTATTGCAATAAGTAAAGAATTTGCCGAAGAACTATTTGCTTACTCAAATATTAATCCTGTAAGAGGAGGATATCTGAAAGTATCATTTTCTTGCTGCCAGTAACTGTCTTTATGCAAACTCTTCTCAGCTATTTTTTCTTCTGATGAGCACTTCTGAGTTTAGCTTTTAGAATTCCTGTCTTCTGGAGTAACGGCCCTCCAGCACTGATACCCTCAAGGCTAACACTTATCAATGTTTCTCTAAGAGGAATGGAAAACTGTAATGGGAAAAGAAGTCGTAGATATGGAGAAGAGGTTCTCTCTCTTCCCCACCAATACATTAGACTTCCTTGGTTTATACACATCCAGCTGGGTATCTTGGCATGCTCCATGTAAGAAGCCAAGGCGGCCTCCAGAATGCCAGGTATTCTTTTGTGGTAATAAATGTGAGGATATAGGGATGAGATGAGTGTTTTTCTTACAGGATATAGCACTTCCAGAGCCACATCAAACTTGTTTTTACCTGAAGGCATGTAAACTTCCAAAAGGACAAAAGTAAATATGAATGGGTCAGTGTCACTCTGGGAATGGGCCTGTCCTGGCAAGACCCTTTTTCTAATACAAAAGCAATCAGCCAGAGTAAGCATCTTTATCTCAAAGAATAGTAGAAAAATCCCAGGAGCTGTAAGTTTAGCTCCTAGAAGTTAAGTCTTTGCTATCAGTACTTCCCAGTAGAATCCTTCCAGGTCATTCATTTTCTTCCTCTTCAATAAATATTAACCATTTGATGTGGAAACCTTCTTGTTGGCATAGGGTAGCTTCAGAAAGTCAAGTGTGAGGGAAAGGGAATTTTGTTAACATGCTTTCCAACAATTTACGAGTGGTAGCAATTCTCTTCAGATGGTTGGCAAAGAGGTATCTTCACTATACTTAGCAATTTTAAATATATTTAACCTGTTAATTGTAGTATGATGAGAACATAAAACGTCTGTACCATGTCAAATGACCAAGTTTGGTGTTTTAACGCTGACAGTGGCCACAAGCATGTGGCAAAGTATAATAAGGACAGGTTAAGCAAATAGTCATACTTGCTCCCAAAAGTCTCCCAATGTCCAGAAACCTGTAACTAAGAAATGCGGTGAGAATGTTTCTCCGTGTTTGATAGCACTGGATGGATTTTTTTGTTGTTATGAATTTGTTTAGCTGAGTTCCATGTAAACTTTAAATGTTTACAGTCTCCTGCCAAGAGCAGTTCCACAGCTTGTGGGAACTCTGTGAAAACTATTCTCCATTTCTTTGTCTGGAACCTGGTGGGTAGAAATACAGAAGAGCTTGTAAACACCTGAATCTGTCCAGTCGCTGGACAAATGCATATTCTCTGTCCTGAAATGCTTCCAATAGAAATTTTCTGTCTTAATGAGTCCTGTATTTGTCTGGCTCATAACAGTTCTCCTGTTTGTGCAAGAATAAGGGCCAACCTGGTCCCTTTGGTCTACTGAGAACATAAAAATGTATTTTTTTCCTTATCTGATTCCCTCCTCTTCATATAATTTAAGGTACATTGTTCTGGTCTGTCCTGGTATACCTACAGACACAAACGTATGTAATCTGGGACAGTGTTGTACTGTTTGTACCATACAGCTTCCTTTTCTTCTCGGATGATCCAGATCTGAAGAATTTTAAAATGCCTGTTAATTTGAGGAGCTGTGGTTCACTTAATCTACTTCTAAATCTCAAATTGTCAGGAGGAAAGAATATCATTATTCATTAGGTTGGAAAAGTAGAATTTTTCTGTCTTACAATATGTGGATGTGTCACCTTTTGGTCTGGATGTGAGGGAACTAAAGTCAAGAAATGAAATCTGAAGTGTTGGCAAAAGAAATTATTTTTATTTTTAATTTCTCTCAAACAGCCCTGTTTACTTTACCTATGTCTTCCATTTTGAACTGTGAGGCTTATTTTTGAGTACTGTTATTGCAAAAAGAGCCTAACACCAGGAAGAGCAGCAGAATGCACCCTGTTTCAGACAATACTATTTGAGACCTTAGTGCTGTAAATGATGTAGAAATGTGCATGTATATCAATGAGGGGTATAATAGGTTTCAGTGAAAGCGGGAGATAAGATGTGTTAATCTTGTATATTTAAATAGTTCTACAACAATGAACCTTATAATGAGGCTGTTATTAAATCTTTTCTTCACTGGTATCAGTTCATTGAAACCAGTGCTTTTCAGTTTGGCATGTTTAAGGCCAGTTTTTACAAGAAAGGACCAACTTTGAGGCCTTTAATGTCATTCTGAAGTACTTATCTAATTAGACATGTATACAGCACGTAATGGAAAAGAAAATCTTTGGAGCACTCTGAATGGAATACATTCCTTTTTTGGGGTTGGGGACACCTCCTTTAAAATTAGTATTAGTGCGCTTGTATGGAGTTTGATTTGACCTCAGCTGCCTTTTAGGAAAAGGAGCATTGCATTTCTGTCATCAACAGCATGCAAACAGATTGTGCTCTAACAAGGTTAGAAAGACTGTCAAAATAGCAATAGTTTTAAAAGAAAAAATTAAATTATCTAGAATGATCTGCAATTTTTACATTCTGTGCCGTTCTAGCTATAACACTGAAGGCAGTTCCATAAGAATGGCAAGATTTCTTGGCTCGCTGGTATTTTTATTTTTTTTTTTCTCTTCTGGTCCAGCAACATTTACAGATTTTTCATCTCACTACTTGCACCATTTGCAGATAGTCAGATTAAAATCTATGTGCTCCTGTCTGAGTATGTTTTAGTTGAAAAGGGTGAAAAAAGAAAGTTGAAATACTCAAGCCTGATGCAGACTGATAGAGAGGCAACCACGTGAGGAAGCAGTAAACAAAAGAATTCCCCATAGCGGCCAAGTTTCCTTTCCTGTATGGACCTGAACGAGGAATCTCTCATTCTGAGAGTGATGGGAGCTTGACTGAAGGAGAGTCTGCTTTTCTCTGTCAGCATTATTCCCATTTGAGGGCTGTAAGGAAAAGGTTCAGTGAGAGACATCAAGTATATAAAATTAAGAGTGATGATTGATTGTTTCCTGCGAGGAAGCAACAAGACAGGCACCACTGTGTATTCTCAGGTGATCCCCATTCTGATAGTAACCAAGTCCAAACCTGATTAGCTTAGTTATAAAACGAGTTGATGTTTTGTGATCTTACATTCTCATTCCCTGCAAAGCAGATGCCTTTTTGATTTACTATGCATGTTCTTTAACTGAGATGGAGGTGCTGTAGCTCTGCTCTCAGTAAGTTCAGGTTTTACATTCCATTTCTCTTTTCCCTCTGCATTCCCTTTCCTCCACGCATCTGACTCCGAGCTCACTTTTATCCTGTTAAATAACTGCTCTTACTTTGTATAAACGTAACAGGCTGAGCATCCTTTCTCAGATACCTCGGTTCCCATACAGGCTAAAGGCACCTTACCTCTCCTCGGGCTTCTGCCAGGAGCTCTGTTGTGAAATGCATAAAGAACATGGCTGTTTTAATATCGAGTAGTACTGATATGACAAATGGCTTTGTGTAAACAGTGACGGTGGCTACTGTGAAAGATTTGTTAATTCTCACAAAGGCCTGCAACTAAAAGAGCAAGTATTTCCAGTGATGGGTATTTTACGTAAAGCTGTGACTGCCTGTGTGGATGGAGGGGAGGGTAATTTGAGGAAGAATGGTAGCAGGAGGATTGCACGGCGGATTTTCATGTTTCAAAGTGATGTGTTAGATCCCTCTCCGTAACAAAATTAACCTCAAAATTTGACGAGCTCTGCAAGTTCAGTTAGGAGAGCGGTAATATCCAGCAGGGTCACTAGGTGGAGCGACAGGTCCATTTTTCTTGTCGCAGGGGCTGACCAGTGCTTTTGTCGGCTTTGCAGATGCACATATGGTAGAATATTATCATTTTATGGTTACAATTATGAGCAATTTGATAGAAAATGAAAGCTAAATTATGCAGTGTTCCTTTTATTTGTTTAATTTTGCACTCTAAATGTGTAAAACGAAAAAATAGCACTCTTTGTGTGTGGATGGTGATAGGTGCAATACCTTCTTTTGGCTTCATATCCTCACACAGCACAGGTTGAGATTATTTTCTGTCGTACATGATGAAATGTGTGGTGTTGTTCTCGGATGCTGGGACTGTTTTGAACAGAAATTATATATGGCTGAATCTCCAGGCTCCTTTTTTCCATAAAAAAGGATCATAGATTTACCAGCTGATAGACAAATACATAAGTAACAAGTTCCTTAACAGTTTCCCGTGGAAGAGGCTGGGTAGCTGTGCCGTGTAAGCAAATGCCAAAGGAAATCTTTAAATCCTGAAAGTCGCTATAGACGTTGGCAGAGCTCCCCTGAAAGGAGTCAGTATGTTCTGAGAAAACTCTTTCTTGACAGTGAAGGAATATCTCCTGCCATCGCAGTTCTTAAGCCAAAAGTAAAAAATTTTTATGGCCCATGCCAGGACCAGTAGCCTGTTACAATGATCTGTGGGGTCTGTATTTTGTGTACTCAGGTTCTTAGTTATTCTGTCATCAGATTCCTTATGTTCATTATGATGAAAATGCCGTTTTCACCAGTGTGTGTAGGGGCATAACTTGCCTTTTGTGTGTTGCATTCTTCCCTCCTTTTCGCTAGAAGAAATTTGTTAGCACAGCCAGGCTGCAGAATAAACCTTTGTTGTTTTTTCTTTGCTTGTAAGTATCCTTTTGTTTGTATTAATGAAGATAAGGCTGGAGATGTATTTTCCACTTGGAATGGAAAGTGCAAGCTCTGAGATGGTATTTGCATTTATTGATCCGGGCACATCTGCTGGCATATGATGGCGCGTGATATTTTTGTCCTTACCCACCTTTGAACCAGAGAACATGGCGATAAGCTGTCCAGTTTGATTGGCATATCCTGTGGAAAGGATTTTCAATACATAGGATCAAATCCTGTATCCTAAACGGCTTTTGCATTTTGAAAGTATGATGGAGACTTCCCTGAGCTTGTGTTATGTTGGGAATTAGTTTTAGGTTTAAATGCTTTCCTTGCTCAATTTAAATCATACTGGCTATCTTTTTGTTTGGCCAGTTTTAGATGCACTGTATTTATATTGTGCATCTCAGTATTTTTCAATATGTTTAAAGCGAACGTGGGAATTTCATCATCTGGGTGGAATACAGCATCTTGGTAGAGGACACAAAACTCAGTCTGTCTATAAAAGAAATTTAAAAAATTATGAGTACTAGGAATAAATTATCCTGGAGAATTTAACCAGGGTGGGAAATCTTGTATCTTTTATTGCCTTTTTTTAGGATCAATTTTAACAGTTGCCCTACAGGTGGTATGGGTGGAGATGGAAAGATTATTTTTTGAATGTAACTCATTCAGCTGTTTAGGAAACTGCATTTTTTTATTTCTGTTCCCACCTGACATCAGTAAGTCCAGAGACTAGATTTGAATTTGATGTTTTACATATGCTTCGTGAAAGCTCCGAAGGACTGCCCTGGCTTTGTCCCTAACTTTGTTGTTAACTCTGTAGCTTTTCTTTAGGTAGGTAACCATAACTTAACTAATTTGTATGCGCCATATGCAGTCTTGGCTCACTTCAAAGTGTAATCAAGTCATGAACTAATTACAATACCATATTCCCAAAGAATGTAAATTTAATTTCCCTTCAAACAGAATGGGAATGTATTAAGTAATTCCTTTATATGAGAGCTGTGGCATTCCACAACATAATGCTGATGCTTCAAACAGAAGTGAAGTTCTTAACTTTTGTGGACCTTGTGACCTTTTTCCCTATGCATCTTCCCTTTTTATTCTTGCATCTTGAGTTAATTTACTGACTGGATAACAACATTAAAATATTCAAGTGTAAATTAAAATGTAACTGTTGGGCTTCAGATTGGAGATCACTCTATCTTATTGTACGTGACTTGCTTCTTTATAGTGTTTTCAGAAATGTATTTTCTGAGGACTTTGGATCAGAAAGAGATTGTGTTTTGAATTGAAAGCTCATAAGGTTGAGACCCGCACCGGATGATTTCTTTAATACATTGAAAAGTGTATGTGCAGAAAGTTCCCTACAGGTTCTTAGCATCACTGTGCCAAGGAGTCCACATAAAGTCAGTTATATAAGAATGAGCAAAGTGAAGTTGTTCATAAAACATTTTATTACCTTCAGTCTTTGCAGCATCTTCAGAGTTTAGATAATAAACCTTCATAGAAGTTACTAGTCTTTACCCTTTCACAGAACAATGATTCACATAGGTTCAAGCCACTTATTTCTCTTAATTTTAAAGGCAGAAGAAATGCGTTAGGGTTGACTTTGATCTGTGCCTGGATAGTTTGATTTCCAAAATGCAGTCCTGTTGTTGCTTTTCTGAGATGAGGTTGTCAAAGCGCAGGACTGTATATGTATTAAACACAAGTTGTATTTTAAAATTAAATGTGGGTCAGCTTCCAATGAAGTATGTAATTGTTTAATGCTAAAGGAAAGAGCTTAGAATATCTTACTTTATATTTTAAGCTGTTCCTTTTAGATGTTAATTCATTAATACCAGCAGTTTATTTTTATTCATATGACTTTTCATATATAAGTAGTTGAAGCTGCATTATTTTAATCCTTTCTTTGGTTAGGAAGAAGAGAGCCTGCAGGTAGAAATCAGAATGACATACATATTGCTTCTTTCCCAAAAGGCACAGTATCTTCCTCCTATTGATATGCAAAATATTAAGGTAGAAAATAAACCTCATTGCCTCGTGTCAAAATACTGAAAAATATATGCTTGGGTTATGCATGGAAAAATGCGGGCCCACTTCAAACTGAGTGCACTTGTAGTAGAGTTTGCTATGAGGCTGTCATGGGCCTTTGGGGCTCTGCAGACTCTGCAAATTCTGTCCCCTTGTATTACGAACATTTAAATGTAGCTTGAGCCTTATTGTAGATACAGGTATAGTATTATTTGGAGACCCAACTATGTTGGGTCTTAGCCTTCACTTGAATTTGGTGAAATGCTTTCTTACTCTTGCAGCAGCATTTTAAGGCACTTTTGGGCCACCGAGTAACAGTGCAGAGGGCTGCCATAGCAGTACAAGGTGCCAAAGTTATAAATGCAGAGGTGTGTCTATTAAATAGATGTGAGCTTGCTTTGACATTGTTCAAGTTGCCAGACACAGTCCAGCTGCATTCTGGAAATGGTGTACAGTGCAGCCAAACTAGAAAAAAAACCCACAAAAACATAAAAGCAAGGTAAATTAGATCAGGCATGAAGTGCTTGATGCTGTGCTACTGTGGCTGTGCACGGCTCCTTGAACAGGTCTGGCTTATACACGCCTAGCTGGAGGGCAGGCAGACAAGCTCAGCTCTGCCTGCAACTTACCTGAATAGATTTTCCTTTGGAGACTGAAGACCACTCTTTCAGTGCTCAACCTAGCTTCAGCAACTTAGTGTCAGTGGTACTTCCTCAGCGTCTCCTTCTCAGTCTAGTTTTTCACAGTCTTTGTCTTGAAGGGACTACCTGAGGCAGTGAAGAGAGTTCGGTCTTTGTTGAAACTGCCAATATGATGATAACTAGTCAGCTTTCTAGATGCACGTCCTTAAGCAGGGATTAAAAAAAAAAGTGTTTTGTGGCTACTAGATCATGATTGCAGATGTCAAAAAGCTTTGTTCATCACGTGGTGAAATCATATCCCTGAAGGTTTCTTGTATCTCTACTGCAAAGTGTAAGTTATTGCTATCTTATTTAAATTTAAATCTAACTTGTGCCTGTTTGACTTTTTCTTTCCTTTGCTTGCTTTATTCATCTTTGCATATGTGTAACAGCTCTGAGTCTCTAGAGAATCTTCCATTCTATATGGGGGCTGAGAGGACTGGAGCATCTTGTTGCTGAAGATGGAGATTTAGCTCTTGTGTTCTCTTCTGGACATGGATCAGAGTATGCAGCCTTGAATGAAAGGACTGTCCAAGTTGGAGCTACAGTCAGGGACTGTGGGAATCGGTCATCCCTGGGTATCTTGTTCGATGCTTGGGAATTCTCTTAGGGCTTGTCTGCATGGGTGAACGCAGACAAATTTGTACGCTAAGCTAATCAGGTGCAAGATGAATCTGGTCGGTTAGTGCTGTGCCTGAGCTGTGCTAACTTACCCTACAGCTACAAGACTTGCGTCCAGGAGCTGGCTTGTGGAGTGTGGGACTGCTGGGCTGCACCTGTGTGCACAGACATGCCCAAAGGCTCCCTGTGCCACAGTTCTTCTACATGTAAAAAGGGAACAGAGCTTATGCCTGTCCCAAAAATACTTGTGAGAAGCTATTGAGGAAGGAGTCACTAGGCAAGGGAGTTCTCACAACTACTCTGAAAATACAAGGCCTTTGTTACTAGCTTGATTGCCAAAAAAATATCATTAGTTGTGTTCTTCTCCCTTGATAATAGTTTCTAGAAAACTTCCCAGCCTCAAATTCCCATGATTGGAGGCTGCTTTAATTATTTTTTTTTTCTTTAAGATAAAGGGAGGTAAAACCAAACAATTCTCCTTGAATGATACAGGCTAAAAACTTCTCTCTAAAGAAAAAGTCCTCTACCTTCCCCCCCGCCCCACGCCTTTACAAGAAGTGATTTGAGAAAGGCAGAACTTCAGCAAACAGCCCTTGCAGAGTGGCCTGGTATTGAAAACATTTTGAAAACCTCGACTCTAGATGAAGAGACCAGTGGGTGTTTGAACTGCTGTCGCGTGAACATTGCTCACAGAAGGATGTGGAGGCTGATGTGTAGAACTCAAAAGCTTTCTACAAAGTCACTGGATGCTCTAAACCAAAACACTTCAGATTTTAAGCTGGGCTTCACTTATAGTCAAAGAGGCAGTGGAAAGAGTGTACTGGGAACAGTACAGGAGGTCAGTGGGTATGCTTGGGATTGGCACTTTTTCTCCCACCTTTTCCCGTCTGTCCGTCCCCCCCCCGTCCCCCCCCATTCTGGGGAAGCAAGGAACTGTAGCTGCCTGTCCTACTTCAACTTGAGAAGGCTAAAAATATTTCAGCAATGAGTAAGCGGGGAGTAGTTGGTGTAGTCATGGAGCAGACTTAAAAGCCTGAGGCTTAAGAGTGGAGCTGGAGGGAGAGTAGGGTTGAGACTTCGTAAGGTGGATGGAGCCTACCAGGCAGGTTGCTGCTGCTGGAAGAGGTGGCCCCCTCTCCCAGCTGCCGGTTCCCTCTGCTTGCTTTGTGCCAGCTCTTGCGCTGAACTGACCCTTTGCATTGCTGGTTCAGTTTGCTGAGCTCTTGGGGTGAGTGAGACATTTGGGAGAGCTGCAGAGCTGGTGCAGATGGAGGGAGTGAGACTCTGTGGGGTGAGCAGGAGCGTGTCTTTGGCAGCAGCTCAGCATTAGGTTGGCTGTGCCTTCTCATGAAACCTCACCCCCAAGAAAAAGCTCTTTGTTCCCTGCCTAATATCTCTCTCCCTGGAAATCTATTCCTGGCCTCTGTAAGCGTGACACCGCTGCATGCTAGCAGTCCCTCTTCTCAAAACCAACTCTATATCCACTGAGGTTATTATCTCTTAAGAGCCATAAATGAACTCTTAATTCTGTGACTTACATTCAATGATGAAATTAACTGATTTATTCTATAAAATATATAGTACTTGCAGTATGACATGTAAATGTGGCTGTTGAAATCTTAACCATTGTGTTTCTGATCTTGGGTTTTTTATTTTGTGTGTGTGTGTGTCTGTACATCCTTAATACTTTACTAACAAACTGCATAAAATGTATTACTCAGATACATTCAAACGCATATTTCTTGGACATAAAACTACCGTTCAGTGAAATGCCAAGTACCACTTCTCTCAGGTGACTAACATCTTGTAAATCCAATATTTGTGCTCCTGAACACATAAAGAAATATCTGATGTGAGCATTTAGGCACATTACTCTTTTTCTGGAATGCAAATCTGTAGGACTTGTTGTCCTACAGGTTTTTTTCACCCTTATAACATTTTTTAAAGCACATTCTGAAAATATTTGTCACTGCCTATGTATTTGTCTAGAGACTGTATTGCCATAATACATGTGTGCCCTTGTTATATCTGAATGACTTAAATATTTTTGTGGCAGTGTGGTATATTGCCTGGCTAATTTGTAGGGGAAAAAAAGAGATCATCTTGCTGCTTTTTGCGAAAGTTCAATAGAACGGAAGAGTAAGATCTAATATGAAGGCTTTTTTTTCTTAAGAACATATTCTGCAGTAAATGTACCAGCACATTATGGAGAATTATTGTACTTAGAGCTATTGTGCATGTGTCTTAAACAAATGAACGTTTATATTTATTTTTTTCCTATTTGAAGCTTCATGTTTACTTACTTAGTAAGCTTAGCAAGGCTTTGGACTCTTAGGCTACAGTGGCTGTAACAATGTGTTGCTTAATGTAGAGCGATTGTGTGAATGAACGAGGTTTTAATCTTCCAATACAGAAAGTTTTAATGGTTATAGTGCTGACTGAATCTTAAAAGAATTTCAGGGATATCTGTGCTGCCATTCAAGCTCACGTTAACTATTGCCCTTCCCACTCATGATCACGTAACTGACCCTTGGATAATCAGGATTTGCTTGCATGCTTTCCTACTGTTAATTTTTCATGTAATGTTTTAAGCTGTATTTTAAATACATTTGGCAGCTGCAAGCAAGAGGTGGTGGCATCATGTACACAGCAAGGGCTCTGCAGTCTGTAAAACACAATTTGGGCATCTCTTTTATGGTACACTCACACCATGTATGTGCTAAGCTTGGGAGTGAGGGCAATCTTGCCTAGATTTCCAGCAGGATTGATATTAACACTGTGGCAAGAGTGAGGGTAGGTGCATGGCCATCAGTTGTGTGCCCCGAGGCCATTTAGGGTACTTATTCCTTGTGCCAGCAGTGCGCTAGCTGGAGGGAGAAGAGGGTAAAATCTGTTTTGTGGGGAAGGGGTTGCTGGAAGCAAAGTGAATTAAGAGGACTGTAAAAAATTGATAAAGATAGGACTGTCTGTTTTTATATTCTGCCACATAACATGGGTTTAAATGAATTTCCCTATAATTTGTCTTCAAATACCGACATTTAACTCTTAGGCTGTATAAATGAACTGGCTTTTTCTAAAGTAAAATTCATGCCCTGCGTCCAGGCTAATATGTTCACCTACTATAAACATTACTGCCTATGGTTACAACCGGAATAAAAAATTCCTTTTATATACATCATAGCTGGCAGAGACTCCTGAGACCACCACAAATCACTTCAGCCTTTTGGTGCTCTCTGACGAAATGAACTGAAATGTAAAACGGCTCAGGCTTCAGGCAGGCTGGCTCTGGAAAGCAGTTAGCTTGTTTAGACCATTGTTTGTATCCTCCCATATTTCCAGGTGCTGAGCAAAGGTATTCTAGAAGCTCTTCTGATTGATTTAAGCATTGGGGTTTAATAAGCTCCCATTCCTTCCTAAAATGTTTTGCTTCTTCTCTGTGTAGCCTTTTATTTAAAGGAAAGAAAAACAAACAAACAAACAAAACCCTTGCAAGGCCTCGCCTCCCCCAAAAGAACAAGAAGAAGAAGGAAAGAAAAAAAAAAAACCTCAGGGTCATAACAGGGAATAACAAAGCAGAGAGTTATTTATGCAGCCATGATTGGCAAAAATGATTGCAACATGAATTTGCCCAGAAGCAATGATTAGATCATAAAAATGTTAAGGAAATCTGTAACTCAACACCGTTTTATAGATTGAAGAAGTTTTTGTTCCCTACCTTAATTGCAGTGACTTGTTATTAAAGTATTTATTCAGAGTAATCTCTTTGGACAGCGAGCCCTTATCCCATCTGCATGCATAATTAAAAGTGAGGGGGGAGAAAAGGGAGCATAAATGATTTACCATGCTACATGAGCAAGGGAGGGAATTACACAATGACAGGTGAAGAGCAGATTTGTCTCCTGTTGGAATTTCAGTGCTGCAAGCAAGGCAGGACACTGTTGCTTGCTAATATCCTTGCAAACACCACAGTTGCTGCTTTTCCAGATTACTGTCCAAAAATCATTGCTGGTCTCTGAAAGGCCTGTAGCGCTGCATCTGTGGCTGGGAGTTTTGGAGCCGTTGGTGCTCAAGCAAAGAGATTTGGATTTGGGTATGTGGGCTTATGAATCCATGTCTGTGTTTAAAAATGGACTATTTATTTACTTGGCTGGCTATTTATTTATTTATAATAAACATTGGTAGTGTCTGCCTTTGCTGAATACAAATCAGAGGGTTGTAATTGTTCCAACTGAAACAATATGATCACCTGCCTCCTGCTGTTGTCCCTTTTCCGATGATAAAAGAACTTGGTGCAATTCTTCTTTTTCCACTCTGAGTAGAGAGAAGGTTGTACTTGAACGTTCATCTCTAGGCAGATTTATCATCATCAGGCAGTACTCAAACACACGGTATCTGTTTTTAAATTGAACTTTTATGGATGTAAATCAGATTTACACAGAGTAAGCTGGTATATATTTGACTCTAACTAATTGCTAAAGAGTATTTTTCCCTTAACTTCTGATGTCTCACCTCTGCAGCAGCAGTACAGAGAATGCCAGGAACTTTTGAGCCTTTATCAGAAGTACCTAGCTGAGCAGCAAGAAAAACTATCGCTCTCCCTTTCTGAACTCAGTGCTGCCAAGGAAAAGCAGCAGAAGGTAAGCTCTTTTCTCCCATCTCCTTTTTTAATGATATCTTTGAAACATCTTTTCTCTTTTACTAGAAAGGCAACTTTAAGTGTGTTGTCTTGCATTATACAATGTCGAATAATGTTTTGTGATTGGCTTCCCCCGAGTCCTTCCCTTAATACATGGATTGCAGGAAAACAAAAAAAACCCCAAGTTTTGGGTCAATAAAATGGGTGAAGTTAATTGACCGTGTTATAATGGAGTAGGAATCATAGGAACCCATGCCTTTGCTAAGGAAAAAGTTAAGATGCTCTTCTGTTTTCTGACCTGTTTCTTAAACAGTAAAATAATTGCAGTCACTATAGATACAGCCTTTCAAATTTTCACAGTGGCTTTTGATGATTGAAAAGGACATTACAGATGATGTATTTGGTCAATAAGTGCTTTCTCAAGTCTGTAAAGGGAGCCCATCTGATTTGAGCTGTTTATAGAAGACCTATAATTATATATGCCGTTTAAAAACACAAAATGTTGACTAGAGATATGTGTTAAATTAAGTGGTAAAATGTTTCCCAGATGCATGTGCCTGGAGACTTGAAAACATGGTTGCTTGAGATTTTTTTCTGATAGCTAGGTACCTGATTTGCATCCCTACCTATAGCAGATTATACCCTGGAAACGGAGGCTACTTATGCAAGTGCTCTACCTAATGTTCTTACCTGCTATTCTCTTTCAGTAGCTTCCATCTGCAGATCTCCAGAGTCTATCCTGCCTAAGACTATGCCTTTTTTATAGGCTGGGCCCTTGATCTTGTCTTTTGCTGGAAGAGTCTTAAAGGCTTATAATAGGGCTAGAAGTAAAGTCATCAGCACAGAGTATCCAGAAGTTGGCCTGATTCTGGCCTCTCAGTGGTTCCCTACTAACAAAATTGCACAGACAGATCTTACTTCTCAGGAGCCTGTGAAGGAGGGCATGCATTTTTAATTCTATTCAGGAAGCAGGTAGCAATACTTCTGACATCATCAGCATCAGCAATTGTGTTTTATCCTGCTGATACTTTTTTTTTTTTTTTTTGTAAAATACATTTTTGGACATTGAGCTGTTTGTCAGGCTTCTAGCCTTTGTAAACATTTCATTTCCATTCTTCTGTATTTTTGTCTGCCATCCATTCTGTGATCGTGTTGAGTTCCAAACAAGAACCTTTTTCTCTGAGAATGGGTGATACCTATGTTCTTGCTTGTGATATGCAACTTGCTGGGGATCTCTGTGGAAAACACTCCAGAGGAGCCCATGTAGTCCAACAGCACCATGGCAGCTGTGTTTGGGATGATGTCAATACTTGTCTCAGGTTTTGCCATGCTTAACCTTTCACCTTAAGCTTTAAATACACATATCTTGTACTAGGTTAGCCCCTAGTATAAAGTTAGGCAGTGTAATCACACCTACAGTGCTAAAGTATAAAAGCAGATAATAGGAAACCTTCAGCCCATTAACTGCCAAATCAGCATCTGATGGTACAGCAATCCACATTCATCTCCTCTTGTTCTTCTGTCTTCCTAATCACTCTATCAATGTATACACAGAGACTTCTCTGAACTTGTTTTCTGATTTCATGTGCAAAGTTCTATCAAGCTTATCATTGATCCCATTATTTCTTTTCTTGATACTTGCAGGTACTTTTGTCCACAAATGCAAATTCATTGATATTATATTGAGGTTTGCCTTGACATTTCATTTATGGTTACCTAGTCTACAGCTCTGGCCTAGCAAGTCTGAAATTACCCTAGCCCTCTTGCCCTGTGGAAAGCTTTGTAGGCATAGATAAAAACCTGTCAAAGCATGTTTCAACTGTTTCTTCTTAGAGCTTGCAAAATATTTCTAATGTTTCTAGTCTTCCTCTTCAGTTTTCTCTTTCTATGCAGTCCTGCTAGGCATAGAGCTGTTTATACCTTGAATGCATTTGGCTCTATAAATTGTTACCTTTTTTCCTAAACAAGCACTTCATGCTATGTTTCTCCTCACAGCTCAGAAACTGTGGAGAGATTTGCAGGACCGCCTCACTCCTTCGGTTCTTTCCTAACACTCCTTCATGTGATAGTGATCAAAATTGAAGAAAAATCACTGGGCTGCTTTTTGTTGGACTGTTGTGCTGTTGTCACACACCTTTTTTGTTGCTGTCTTTTTGTCTCGTCTTAATACCTGAACTGCGAGCTCTGAGGGTTGTGATCGGTCTCATTTTGTTCTGTTCGGGTGTTGTCTTAACACAGTAGTTCAGGCAGGTATAGGGCTTGCATTCTGGTGTCTGCCTCGATGGGGAATGCAGCAGGGAGGGATTTGGGGGAGGTAAGAATTGGGAGGGCGACATACCCCAAAAAACCTTCCTCCTGATCCGAGTGCTGTCTAGGCCAGCTCTCTCTGCCCTGCTGAAGCTTTTATGCTCTCCCTCTTTTTGTTTTAGGCTGGACTTTGAAAAAGTCACTTTATTTAAATATTAGGCTAAAGGAAGTTTTCCTGAGTTTGGTTTGAATCCTGGTCCATTGGGAATCTTTTCCCTATTGTTTGTTTTTGACTGGGCTAAGGAAATCCTGGATATGTCTGGCTTTCAGTCAATAGATACTAGCTTGCTACCTAGTTTTCACTTCTTTGAACTGTCTAGGAGAGGTAATCAGCATTTCCTATTTCAGGTGACTGCTGATGTTACTGGGGCATCTGTGCTTCAATGTAAGATGTTGTTCTGATGTTCCTCTGTCTTGCAGAAACATGGGACTGCACAGTTATACTCAGTACTGAAGCACTTCTTTGTTCTGCCTATTATGAGCAGTTCTTTCTTGTTTCTGTTCATTTTCCCCTCTTTTTCCTACTTGTTTGTTTTGATTCGTTTCTAATGCTACACCTATATCTTAACATCACCTGCTTTTCGCTTGTCTGGCTCCCTCATTCTTACCGTACAATAATGCTGACCATGAGCTGTCACTTTCACCTGGGCTTAGATAGGTATTTGAAAGCATCTCCTTTCAGTGTTTAAGTTGCTGGGCTTTGTGTTAGAATGAGACAATTAACAGGTCAAGAGAACTGCAGGGTACCAAACCTCTATGGCATTGTTGCGAAAAGAGGTGGAGTTGTATGGCAGGCAAAGGACTGCAGTAGCTGTGTGCATGTGGCTGAAGTGCAGCCCTGGTTTGTAGCTATATTGAACTCATGCAGCTACTTTGATAACTTTTATTTTCATCTGTTTTAGCATCATCTAACGGTAGTAGTAATTCTGAAATCATGTTTTCCTCTTACCTAATATTGCTTCTTTACTGTGAAAGTCAGCCCTCAAAATTTAAAGAAGCATTCTGGTAGCAGTGAAATAAAATTGCTGGGAAGGTGGTGGTGAGATGATTTAAGACATAACTTTCGTGGAGTCAATAATCAGTAACTGGAACATGGAGCTTCCTTTTTTTGTGAGATAAAGTTAATTCCATTTGAAAAGATACTTAAGGTGACATGAACTGAATTATTCAAACTGGCCTTCTTAGCATTAACTCTAGGTTAATATCTCATGATGCCTATGGTTTCATTATAGGAGCTTTAAGTACATAACTTTTTATAATAAATTCAATACCTAGAAGCCGAACTGAAATTGGTTTACCTTCTACCAGCCCATAAAAAGAAGCATTAATTGTAAAGTGAATATTAAAGTGGTCACTAAAGTTGACTCAGACAGATTCAAAGAGATAGCTCTTGCGTAAAGGAAGTGAAGACCTCTACTGAACAAGAGGCTTCTGCCCCAATTTTAATAGAAAATACCATCCATATTAAAACGTAGTTAAACCTCTTCTATCAAAAATGATTTTTGAATGTTCTTTCTGCAGCTCCCAAATGTTCAGTCTTTGCCATTTTCAGAAGCTTTACACAGAGCTGTAAAGAAAATTGCCCTTGTTCTAGGTAATCAGGTCTGACCTAGTTACATAGTCGCTGTTTCACTGCCATCTCAAACAGTGGCAAGAATCCAGTTTACTTTGGCAAGTCTCTGGCTGATGAATCTGTAGATGTTCTGCATCGTAGAATAGGACTTGAGGCACAAAAGGTGGCTGAGTTTTTGCAGGACTGGGGTTCTTGAGCTATTTCACCTAAAAGAAACATAATACCTGGATTCTCAGCATTGCCTATTAATGTTAATCTTTGAATTTACAAGTACATCTGGCAGCTTTTGTTTCTTATTTGTGGAAGATTACCAACTCATCTGCTAATTCCCTTGATTTACATGGATTCTTGTTGTGTATGTGTTTTAAGCTTCAGTTCTTCCCCCTCGTGTAGAAATGGCACAGATATGGGGTGGGATTGTAGACAGAAAGGAATATCAAGAATTTATTTTCAATGGAATATCTGCTCTCTCTGTTTCTTGTGTATTGCGTCGTCTGTCTCCTGTTTGGTGTTTATATTTTGGTAGTGCCAGAGGCCCTCATCAGGAACGAGGTACTGGTGTGTACTAAGCACTGTGCAAGCATACTGGAAGGCATGGTCTGCTTTGGGAAGATTGTAAAATCTTAAGAAGATTAACTTTTGGGGGAAGGATAATTTTTTTTGAACTTTTTTTTTAATGTTACTATTTCTCTTTAATCACTTGTTCGTCTTAAAAATTATTGACACAGTTGTGATGTCATTTCACAGTAAAGTCCAGAGGAAGCCTTTTCTTGCAAGGACTAGGAAGCCTTGTTTTCTTTTCATGTCAGTTAGTAAGTCTTGTCCATATCATTGTCATTTTTTGCCTTAATAAGGGTGATTACATACTAAAGCTTCAGACATTGTTTATTTGATTCATTATTTTTTTTTAAAGGATATTGAAACAAGTCAATCTTCAGAAGCCCTTACTTTCTGATTGTCCCCAAACTTTCCCATTCCTCTTTTTTTTTTTTTTTTTCCCAACATGGGCCGCCTTTAAGCACCTTCTTAGCTTGCTTAAAGAAAAAAAAAAATCCCACATATGCAAAGGGTTTTGAATGCTATAAGGTAAACCTGCATGACAGAATTGACTTTGTCTGTTTACCCAGCTGTACCGGAACAATGGATGAGCCCATCTGAAAGATACTTGAGAACTGGGATAATAAATAAAGAACTAATTTCACTGTGGACCCAAGGATATTGGAATAATTTTACGAGGCCAGACAGAGACAGAAATTTAGCATGAGTAAATATCGGGACTAGCCTTGCCTTACCTGTGTTACTTTCAGCAAATCCTCTGATCTCTCTCTGTGCCTCTCTTATCTGTAAAAGGGAGATAATGTTTTTGTCCTCATTCTTTCTGTTTTCCACTAAGAATGTCAGGTTTTGGGGGCTTCTTCATGGTGTTCAAAGTGATTAGCGATGATATTTCAAAATTAGGGTGGTCTGGAGTAGGCTACCTTGTAACAGGATGAAGAAAAATCATGTTTTTTCCTTTCACTTCTAGTTTACTAAGTCATAGTTAATTTACCTGTCTTTTCTAAAAAATGCTAACACCAAACAGTAATGCAGATGGACATAAATATTTAAATGAAAAGGAAACATCAGTATTGAAATATCTGCATATTGCTAACATTCACAATAGAACTCCACCTGCACTCGATCCCCTGGAAATGTGTGCCATATTAGAACCATTTGGCTCGCATAAAAGCCCACGTCTACTTGCATGCTGTGAATGATGCTGTATTTCTGGTGATAAGCACTTCACTCTCAGCTCACTGCTTAAGCGAGGTCTGAGCAGTTCACTGCTTAACTGAGATCTATGCCAGTTCACCGTCTCTTTGTTCTATTGTCTTTAATCAGCCTTGTCTCTAGGATCTTTAGGATTTTTTGATTTTCTTTTACTTTTCTTTGAAGATGCCTTTTTTGGTTTAATCCACTTGGCTTTAAAAACTGTCCCTCCTGTGGACATCTTTTCCTTAGGTGAACACTCATCTCTGCTATGTATTTTTCTATTGGGGGATAAATCTGGAAAGAAGACAGTGCCTTCCTTTCCAGCAAAACATTTGGCCTTGTAGACTTCTGATGATATTGTTAGTATTGTGAAATTATATCTCTGGATTTTTATGAGAATTTAAGCAATTTGTAGCAGGACTGCACGTCCTTAAGAAGCACTTTACAAACTCTTGGATCAGATATTGCAATTTCTTCAGTATAACCCTTGTAGTGGTTCTTGGGAGAGACCATCTTGGCCATACTCACCAGCATCCTCTCAGTCTCCCTTTGATGTGGGAGTAAGGCTTCTTCATTGAATGCAGATTTTGTATTATGCTACAGGCCTTGAGGAAGAAAACTTCTGTTCTACCCTTCACTTTGTGGAGTTACCTGTTTATCTGACAACCATTAGGAGTGCAAAGATCCCAGCTGTCTACTCATATGCTGGCACTTTCGGTTGTATAGTCCATTTGACCTATGCATATGCCCTTTGGTTCTGCTGTTGAGTTGAGACTCTTGAAAATCAGTTTCTCGTGTACTTCCAAGCTCCTTGATTCACCAGTTCCTGGTAACAGACTTCACTGATTCCTCTAAGTGTGGCAGGTCCTGTATGTTGTGATCAAGATTACATTCCTGAAGTTCCTGACTTGTTGAAAACCAGTGCTGGAGACTTTCAGACTGAACAAGCAACTTAATGTAACTTTGAAGGTGGCCTTGTTTTGGTGAGGTTTGCATCAGATAACTAGCAGTGTTCACTTCCAACAACGTGAGTTTTTCTGTGACTCTATTCTGTATTCTCTCTTCACCAACCCTATTCAAGAGAGAGATCATCCTGTGAGAACCTGTTTTGGTAAAAAAGCAAAAATGCTTCTTTGCCAGTAGCAACTTATTTCTTAAAGTGGAAGTGATTAGAGTTGCTATTTCTTGTTATTGAAACAAATAGAGGCTGTAGACTAATCTAGGATTTCATAACCTACATACCTTTATTCATCAGTTTAAATTCCAGATAGCATGATATTAGTGACTATTATATTGAAAGATAAATTGCTTACCATCTCTTGTTTGCAAAGCAGACATTTTTCTGTGTTGATCAGGTTATTTAATTAGAAGTGTCTTTATTTAATGAAAGCCAGGTGATTATCAGTTCAGGGCACTATAGGTTGGTCTTTGTATGGCAGAAAGATTTTTCATGAGAGCCAGGGCTATAATTTTCTTTCAGCTAAGAAGGTGGGAATTCGTTATCTGCCTGTACCAGGATGATTGCCTGCAGAAATATCTGTTTGAGTTAGTTCTGAATACCCTAAGATTTAGCTTGAGTTTTTAATTTTGAGCTGTAAAAAGTTCAAATTTAAAGTTTTTCTGATGCGTAGTTTGCCATTTGAAGTTTATAAAGACTCTTCTCCTGGGATTTTATCCACCATAGGACAAATTCGTAAATTTCTTGAGGCAGCTGGACTCATTTCCCTATATAAGCAGAATATATATGGTGAGGTGGCATCAGCACAGACTGTGCATCTACGGCATTTATTGCAAGACTGCATACACGTTGCATGTGATTATGGTTTAGAACAGCCTGGTTACCTGCCTCTGATCCAGTGAATGCATTAAATATTGCATAACAATTTTTGGCTGCCATCTATTCAAGGCAGATGCCAGAAAATGTCTGAAATGTCCCACTTTCAGATGTATAGTAATACACATTTCTCTTCATTTTGGAAATTCGCTCTTATGTTTTCAGAGCTTGGGACGTGAGTAGAAACAGACCATGCAGACATTCAAGACCGTCATGTGCCAATGATGACTCATAGTACCATCAACACAAACAGGGATACATGAGTTTCTCTTGTCTATGCAAGAAAACTGTCAATCTTAAACCAAAATAGTCAAAGCTAACCATGCAGATATGTGGTTTCTCAGGCTGACTGAGCTACTTCCTAAGATTCAGAGTAGGGGAAAGCAAATGATGTCCTGGGACTTGTCTCAGAGGTCTGGATTACCTTGAGGTTGGTCTTTGCCTTGAAATAATGTAATTTCTAGTCAATCTGTAATACATGCATTTGATTCCATGTTACATCTTTCCCCATCTGTTCTCCTCTCTGTAGGCAGCAGCAATCCTGTTGGCTGGAGCAGGCCAAACAAATTTTCAGAATGTCTTCTGTTTTCTGGTGTGTAACTTCAAAAACTCCTCTTACTCTCTGGAGTTGGGTCACGAACTTCAGTACCTTCAGTTGAAGACTGTCAGTTTGCAGTGAATCAATCTGTAAGAATGTCTCTGCTCTAAAACTTCAGACAGAAGACTTTTCACAAAGAAGCAAGGGCATTGGTGCCCTTTGTGGCTAGGTCAAGGACTCACTCTTGCAGGCTAATGTCACTTTTAAACCTTAGCAGAAAGGCTTTTACTCACAGTCCTATCCATCATTTGAGTCAGGAACTATTTATGTTCAGGGGTACAGAAAATGAGAATGAAAATTTTAATAGAGAACTTGTCTCATTAAATGAACTCGTGAGACTGAAAAGGTAGAACAGTCTGTGAGCAACTGAGGTGACGCTTCTGGATTTCAAGTGACAGCTGTGGAGACCACTTCTTTTCCTGAGATCTATACATTCATCACATAAAGCACAACACTCCACTGTTAATACAGCTTACTGACACAACTCTTACTTTTGGATACTTATCCTTCAGTGCTCATTCAGTTAGGCACTCTGTGACTCCTGGTGATTTGTAGTTTTGGAGTATTTGATAGTGTCCCTTGTAGTGAGCGTGTACATTCAGGCATGGGGTCGAAGGAGACAGAACAGTTATTTTGATCTGTAACTTTTGCAGTAAGTTTGGGTTCGCTGCCTTGAAATCCCTAGAGCTTTTTAGGCTGAGAGGAACAGAGGACCTGGGATGCACAGTACTGTTCAGGTAGCAGCATGCATGTCCGTATGTGTGAGAAGGACTTGCTTCTGACCAGCACTGCTAATGCAAAAATCCTCCTGTTCTGTATGCCTGGGAGCATGTGCAACCATCATGTGAATGTATAGACAGACTGACTTGTAAGTAACCTCTTGTTTTTCAAAACAATATGTAGCACCTGGTGAAGACACAAACCTATGGCTGCAACACCAGCAAAAGTTCAGCATTCACACTTGAATTGATATACATGTAAGCAAGCTTTGGATATAATACTGTCTCTGGTTATGAAACTGTATTATTTTCTACTTTTTCTAAATCTTAACACAGAAATAAGTGCCAGTTTGATATATATTTTTTTCAATTTATTTATTTTTAATTTGAATGTTCTAGTTAATCAACAGATGTCAGCCTTTTGAAATGTTATGTTAGGTCCTTTGTGTAGATTCTGAAGCTTCAGGTAAAATCAGAGCCAGTGGTATGCCTGGAAGAAGTCCTTTTTACTTGAGGAAATGCGAGTTCAGACAGACATGCAGAAAGGTCTTTAAATATTTAGGCCTTTGTTTTTCATTTTATCCATGGGAATGTAATTAAAGGGACATGAGAAGTTTTGATTAATATTTTTCATTACTTGTGCTGACCATGAGAATTCTGCATACAAGTGTGCTACTGGGACTGCTGCTGTGGTCTACCAGGTAGGTGAGAGCTGGCAAGCAGATGAATTGGGATCTAATTCTGTTCTGTTACTGTCTTGCCATCAAGTTATTTAATTGCTTTCTGGCTTTATTTCTTGCTCTTTAAATAGAAGATGATGCCCACTGTTTGTTAGAGCACGTAAGCTCAGAGAATTTAAAATGCTGTGTAAATGCAAAGATGAATTGTTGGTCTAGTTATAAGATACTGTAGAGGAGAGCTCAGTTAGTCTGGGACTTCTCTGTACATAAGTTAATTCTTGTGAAAAGGTAGTCTTTTTGCCTGTGCTGGGTTAGAAAGAACAAGTACTCAACATGGAGAAAAACCCTCCAATGCTGTATGACACAAGGCAGTTGCACATATTATATGATTCATTTCATGGGCGTGTTTATTCATCAGAGGTAAAAAGGATCACGTTATCTGAAATGAAGAGTCTGCACTTCTGTAAGTAAAACATGACAAGAAAACACTAGAGTCCTCTATTAGCTAGACACACACCTATGCATTCTTATTATCTATTTCTTTAAGCATTAATTCTATTATAACGGTTTATCCAAAGTACTGTTATTGTAACAACATGCTTATTTAAAAAAGAAGTAAATGTAGAGGACTACAGATTTTCTTTAAAAAAAGTATTTCAAAATTTGTAGGGTTTTTTTTTTTTAGTGCTTTGTCAGTCAGGCTATGTAACTCGGTGAACACTAGCATATTAGAAAGTTACTCCCTGGTTCCTCCTTCCTAATGATGTGTGTGATAGAAGCCTCAGTCGCTCTTGAGTCCCTCTGTAGACAGCAAGAGTGAAAGCGTGAGGCACCTCCAGAAGGTGACTCAAATCCAGCTGATGATTCAGTGTAGAAGAATCTGGTCATCTTTTTTCTGAAATCCTCATTATTTTATCAAGTATCAAGATACTCCTTTCACTTTTTCATGAATGATTAGATGGCATCATCACTAAGATGATCGATACCGAACACAAAATGTACAATCCTAAGTAATAAGTAAGACCATGTTTTTCTTGGTGTGGCTTGTTGATTTTCAGACATATCATTAATGCTGTTCACATGCTGAACTAATCCTTTGTGTTAAAATTAGTAAATATTGTAAATATTCCTTTTAATTTGTCTTCAACCTTTTGGACCCATGAGTCTAAACTTCTGTGTGGAGCATATTCCAGGTGGCAGGCTGCCAAACAGACCTGGCAAAAATGCGGATGTTCATTATGCCCTTTTAACTTTTTTCCCTAATAGGAGAAAGTTAATAGATTGAAATAAGAGACCAATACTTCTGTGATAATAAACTAGTAAGAAAGAGTTTAAGGATATTATGGAAATATTTTGAAATGTCAGAAACACTGTAAAATGGGGGGCTGGTCATTTTTTAAACAAACAAAAGCCTAGGAAAAATCTCTCCTTATCCAGTGAAAGTGCTGGTGAAATCACCAATTTTTTTCCTCTGTGTTATTGAAGGAATCTTTTTGTATCATGGTTCGACAGACAGGATGACTTGAGACACTTGAGTGAGAGCTGAAGTGGGACTTTCCAGCCATCATGGTAGATGAGCTATTTCACAGCGGTAGGGGAAGGAAAAAAGTGCATCCTACTTCACTGAGCAAATGAGGCTCAGTTATGTTGGTGGCAGGTGCCGTAGGAAACATCTCACTATCTGTGCTAGCAAATGCGAGCCAGCATAAGGCCAGAAAGTTGCTGGTATGTGTGACAGCCCCTCTGGGGCCAGAGGCCACTGTCCCCTTGGTGCCTGCATGAAAACTGGCACAGAGCTGAGAGGTGCTGCCACCAACACAACCATCACCGCCATGGGATGAAAAAATTTCCTTTCTGTGATGGTCATATTCAAGTAATGAAGATTTGGACACCCCTAACAGAAAGCTGTTCCTCCCAGAAACTGGTCCTCACAGTTATGGTTTTTACATGTATTTATCCCTTTTCACAAAGGGGCAATTAAACTCCCATAAGTCTGCCAAATTTATTACATTCTGTCTACCTAAATATTTCCTGTCATTTCAGTTGAATGTGGCATTTTCTGATTCTTTTTATCTTGCAACTGCTTAACTGTCACACGTTCTCTCTGAGCTGGCTAAATGTCAAGGGTGGAATAAATTATTACTCACATACTGTTATTTGTACAACTGTAGTATTTGGGTTGGGGACCAATATCCTCTTGTACTAGGTAGGCATCTGAATCTGAATGATGGTCACTATTCCAAAGAAGTCACGATGTCAATGTGTTGAAGCATTTTTTTAAAATCAGTTGAAGATGAAAGCTGGTTTAAAGATAAATGTAGGATGATTATATTGAGTATTACTTACTGATATACATTTCTTGCATAAATTTGATTTTTCTATTTACATTGCTTCCTGAAAATGCCATTGTTAATAGAGTTCTGACATCTTATTTCCCTTATTGCTGTCTCAGTAGCATTTTATTTCTGATGCTTTAATAACTCAATGTAGACTGAAAGGATAAAACTGAGGGAATTGACTGGACTAATTAGACCCTGATTTGTCTGGCTGTCCAGCGCCTGACAAACATGTCTTTGACATAAACAGAACAAAACATTTTTGCCATTAGCCACTTACAAATAGCTATTTTGGCGGAGCTTTGAAACTATTCAATTCTCAGGGCATATTGTGCTGGGTAAGGCACCAATTCAGGATTTTTCTTCTGCCATTGTGACTCCTCCTTCCTGCCTGTGTTGAAGTGGAGTCATATTTAGTAGCTTCACAAAAACTCAAAAGCAGTTAGTGCAGTTATCACCCTAACAAACTGAGTATTTCTGAGAAAGTGGAAATGTTCCCATTTCAATTTCTGGTTAATGACACACTTGAGTACGGGAACTGAAATGTCAGTCTTTGTATTTTCAAACCTGTAGAAACTTGAATAAAGCTTATACATAAGAGCAATCAACTCTGGTAGCAGTAGGCTAAATATTGGTTTCTGAAAATAAATTTTATATGAATCTATTCTCCAGAGAATTTGACTTTTAAATGTTTAAAAATGTGACATCTTTATATAAGTGAATACAGATTGAGGCAGGAGCTATAAAAACTTGAAGTTTCCATGCGTCACTTACTTTTCACTATCACCTGTTAAACAGCACAACTAGATACAATGCAGGCTTTACTACTTTCCATTGCAATAATTTACTGCCCTTCTGACCTATAAACGGATAACTGTTAGCATGACTTGATACTGTTGGATGTTTGGATACATTCTCGAAGGTAATTCACGGTTTTAAATATTGTATGTGTGAAAGGTTTTATAACCGAGCATTTGGAAAACAGTAGCATTACGTTTCCTTGAGCAGTGTTCTGGGAGTAATGATTTTTCACTGCAGCACAGTTACAGGGCTTCCTGAGCAAGCGTCCTCTCCTCTCACCTCCTCCTGGAATGCTCTGTCCTTATGTAAGGACCACTGAAAAATTAATTAAGCACCTTCCTTTTTGTCAGTGCTTTCCTAGAGAGTGACTTCTACAATCTGCATGCAGAAAGTTTTCAGTGACCTCAATTATTGATTTACACTTAAAAGTTCATTGCAGTAAGGGAGGGATGCTCCATTAGAGATTTTGGGAGTGAATGTAAGTGGGTTCTTGTCCTGCATCTACTACTGACTCACTCTGTGACCTTTGGATAATTACTTCAGCTTTCTGTGCCTAAGGTCACTATTTATACAGTGAGATTCACAGTGCTTCCCACCAACGCTTGTAAAGCTTTTCAAGTTCTGTGCGTGTGTCGTGGTTTAACCCCAGCCAGCAACTAAGCACCACACAGCCACTCGCTCACTCCCCCCCGGTGGGATGGGGGAGAGAATCGGAAGAGTAAAAGTGAGAAAACTCATGGGTTGAGATAAAGACAGTTTAATGGGTAAAGCAAAAGCTGCGCGCGCAAGCAAAGCAAAGCAAGGAATGCATTCACTACTTCCCATGGGCAGGCAGGTGTTCAGCCATCCTCAGGAAAGCAGGGCTCCATCACGCGTAACGGTTACTTGGGAAGACAAACGCCATCACTCCAAACGTCCCCCCCTTCCTTCTTCTTTCCCTAGCTTATATACTGAGCATGATGTCATATGGTATGGAATAGCCCTTTGGCCAGTCTGGGTCAGCTGTCCTAGCTATGCTCCCTCCCAGCTTCTTCTGCACCTGGCAGAGCATGGGAAGCTGAAAAGTCCTTGACTAGTGTAAACTCTGCTCAGCAAAAATCAAAACATCAGTGCGTTATCAACATTATTCTCATCCTAAATCCAAAACACAGCGCTCTACCAGCTACTAAGAAGAAAACTAACTCTATCCCAGCTGAAACCAGGACAGCGTGAAAACCACAAGTACAAAGCATTGTCATGATTCATAATGGCATTACTCTTCTGTACCAAAGCCCTCTATTGAAATAAGCACAGTTGAGCTGGAGTAAGAGTGGTGAATCAAGTCTGTTAATTTTTTTCCTACTTATGAGATATAAAATAGCCATAAGAAGCGCTGATGCAAAATGGCAAGCCATTTAAATGCCAATAGGGTCATTAGTCTCCTCAGATTGCTGCTTTTGAACACTGCTTTTCCTTTTGGTCAGAAATAAGCCCAAGAACCTCAGGCGAGAACCCAAGTTTTCACATCTCAGCAAACTGATTGTGCAGTAACATGCCTGAATTGTGCCTGTTCATGGAAATCAAAGTATTAACAGCAGGTAGCGGTGCTGGCTAGGTAGTGAGCTAATGACCAGTGAGTACTGGATAAGGTCTACTCCATCATTGTTCCAATCAGTTGTTCAGAGAGGGTAGGAGCAGGGGAAGTAATCCTGAAGCATGCCAGATGAAAGGGGTGTCCCCCTTAAAGAAGAGCACATGCAGTAATCTTGAGTGACTTGCTAAAGACTCAGGATGTTAGTGAGACCTGATGTGCTTAATCCTTATTTCTTTTATTAACTTATTTTTTAAAGCTTGTTTTAGGACATAAGTGAGAAGAGGGCTAATAGCAGTCAGCAAATAATTTACTCGATAAGCCAATATAGATAGAGAATGATTGAAGATAAGCAGACCACCTCTGACATTTACGTGATGTTTACCTAGAGCACTCCTTGTAACTTGTTTGTTACAGAAGTCATTATCTGGAGATTAACAGTAAATGGGGGAAATGGGAAAATAAGACTAGAATGAGAAAAAGATAAAGGGTAGAAACAGGGAGATGTGTTCAGGCAGAGGAACGGGGAGATGGTAGCCATGCTCTGTTGATGATATTTATGGACTATGATAATGCTATCTCAGTAGATACTCCCAGGAGACGAAGAATTCATCCAGGTTATTGTTTCTTGAGGGGGTAATCTTCCCTAATAAGCATTGTGAAGATTATCTATAAGTGCATGTAATGTTGGTAAGAGGGCTTTGTGGAGATCCAGAGTTGATATTTCTCTCAAACTTGGAAGAAACTCTGACATTTACTTTGTAAGTAATGTTAAGTATATGCCTTTCCTACACAGTGGGTGTCATGAGTTTGGCAAGTTCAGCTGCCCATCGAAGATGAGAGCATTTAATAAAAGAAAGGCTTTTATGCTTTTGTGGTAGGCTATAGAGGGGATATGGGTAGGGAATAAAATCATTGGAAGAACAGTAGAAAGTTTGCAGCACAGGTCAATGAGAGGTCCTCTGTAATGACAGTAATTGTTAGGAACATTTTAAAATACACTTAATCAGTATTGGGATTATAAAGATTTAATATCTGACAGGCAGAGATTTCCATGTAGCTGTAATTAGAGAGCTTGTTTAGGCAGGGGAAGATCTCTGCTGAGGTAGTGAAGGTTGGGTTACAGTTTGACCATGGCCCAGTTTTATGTCTTTAAGATTTTGGAGGCATGTTGGGATTTGAGGATGTAGTTATGCTGGATTACTGAGTTGAAATGAGTTTTTCCTACATCAGAAGCAAGTACTACACACTCATAGTTTTACTGAAATATTAATAAAAATAAGTCCTTTTATTCCTCAAACATTCTTAAAATGCTCTTTCTAACAGGATAATAACTGTAACCTAACAATTTTATATGCATAACCTTTTGTAGGCCATACAGCGTGTGCAACCAGAAATGGCAGGTTGTAAAAAATTATTGTAGTTGTGTTTATTGCGATAGCGCTTAGAAGCTCAAGCTCCATTCTTTCAGGTATAGCATGAATATTAAAGGAAGATAGAGGCTTCTGGCCCACGCTGTGATTTTGCAGAAGCACAGCTTGATGCTTGCACCAGCATATAGGCTGTGTACTGGGCAGTCAAGCAGTGACATCTAGCACTTTGGCAAAGGAGCCGGTGGTCTTCTGCTGCTAAGCATAGTGCTGTTCTGGGCGACAAGGTCCTGAGCCTGGAAATACATACAAATTACTGAGAGAGCTGCCAGGGTTTGTGAACTGCTGTAATAAACTAGAAACAAAATTCAGATATTTTCTATTTTATTTGTGTCACTGCAGAGATGTGGGAAATGAAGGGACCACAATCATCAATCTTGGAGTCATTTAGGCAGATGCTGCACAGGTAAATAAAACACAGTTCCTGTCCTGCAAAGCTTACAGTTTGGGGTACAGGCAACAGAGAAAGGAAAGAAAATACATAGTGATGATAGCAGAGGTGGAAAGACAGGGTGACCACAGAAGCATATTGCCATATGTGCTTGCTGAGTGCACAGTGGTGCTCTGTGCCTGCCTCACTGTTATCTTCTAGCAGTAGTAACCAGCAGTTGTTGTTAGCCCTAGCCTATTCTGATTATAATCTTGCATTTTTCCCTCAGCTTGGATTCCCATGTAATTTTAGCAGTACTCTTATGGAGAACTGTTAGAGCAAGATAGGAAGCAAATGTTTTATGGCAGCTGAAATCCGTGCTGGAAAATAGCTTAAAGCATTCTCTTTTAACCTGAGCACTTAGTATGATATTTGTGGCAATCAAAAATGCAGGAAATAAGGGTGCTTTGTTGCAGAGTTAATGAAGAAGATTTCAGTGTGTGCAAACCCTCGGTCGCAGCTACACTAGCGATCAGAAGGTGCTTATTTTCCTGTCTTTCAGTAAGTCCTTCCCTGCTCAGGCACTCTTGCGAGAGCATTTTCCGTATGTGGCAGATGAGGCACAGAGGAGGGGGCCTGTGGGAGATCACATGCTGGATCACTGCTGAAGAAACAGAATCTTTATTTGTTGTTTGATATCAGAAATGAGTTACTTAAGGGCGTGCTTGTGCTCTGCTTTCGTCAGGTACCTGAGCCTGCTCCAAATGGGCTGATATGTTGTACCGCATAGTGGTATTAGCTCAGCTCCCAGAAGCAGTAGAGCTGCATCAGTAATTAGTTCTTCTCAGCAAGCTTAATTAGCAGGCTCAAGCAGACACTGCACTGACATGGATACTTAGCTCCTGGTTCCCGAGCCAGCTTAAGTATGCATACAAGAGCCAAACGCTGTGCAGTGTGGACTTAAAGTTTTGCCATCTCTGCTTTATTTCATTTACAAAACAGAGCTTGAATCTCTTTTTAAACTTCTTTCCTCAAACTGTTGCTACAACCAGTGCCTTTAGAGGTCCTTTGTACCTGTGGAAATAAGTACTGCCTTAAACAAGGCCGAAACATGTCTGATTAGAGAATACTCTTTTTGATTAAAATCCATTAGTTAATTTTTCAAACGAGTTTTCATTGTTTTTATTACTTTTTTTAAAAAATCAAATCCCATTTCTGTCATCTTTTTAGGCAGGGGATGATTTATAGAAAGTGATCTTAGTGTTTATTTGAACATCCAAATGCAATAAATCTGCTCAGTATTTCAATAGCATGCTTATTAATAGAACACATTATTCTGTTCAATATTGTGTTGTCTTTAAAATTTAGCAGAGCATTAGTAGTAATGAAACTAGTTTAAATCAATATATTCCTGTTATGAAACCATCTACACGAGGAAGAAAATTCAAAAATTTGCCTGTAGCACAACAGCAAGATGATAATTGTATAAAAAGATCTAAAAGGAAGACTTTCAGGGAAGTTTGTTTCTAATTTAGGATGTGTGCAGATCACAATGTATTAACATTAACTTTAATAGAAATATTTTCGGGAGTAAAAAAAATTACCAGATTGCTGAGAATGAAATTTTGGTCTCACTGGCAATAATGAAAAAGCTCCAATTCATTGGATTAGGCTTTATAACTACACAAAATGCAATGACTAAAATGAGTATTGTGAATATGGTCCAGAAAATACCACAGATATTTTTCTATTCAGTTGCAGAAATTGTGTGAAAAAACAAGTACGCAAAGAAAAACTAAAATTAGATTTAACATTCTCAGCTTGGCAATCACGCGCTTCTGTTAAATGTATGGGCCAGACTTAGATGTCTAAAATTAGACCCCTGAATAAAAGAGCTGATTGTAGAAAGTGCTTAAGCACAATGTTTGTAGAGAGATGCATGTCCTAGTTCTGATGTTTAATTTTAGTTTTCTTGGTGGGTTACTGTCAGTTCATTTAACTTGGTGTTGCCCCAAAGTGTCTAATTCTCTTGACTTAAGCGCATTGAGCACTACTGAAGTGAGTGCAGGAATGTGCCCTGCGCGATGTGCCCTTGCAGCAGAGCCAGCAAGCTAGGTGGGACTCCAAGGTACGTGTGTGGACCTTTGTCTCACCACTGAGTATTTAGGAGTAAGGAAGCAGAGAGAAGACCATTTTGAAGTTAGACCACTAGTACAATCTAAAAAGCTCTTAAAATGTGAAATAACCTGGTGTTGCTGTGAAAGGCTGGGGGAGAGCTGGCTGGTTTCCACTTTTGAGAACCAGGCTATGCTTCTATGCAACTTGTCTCTCCAATTTCAGAGAGGCAGCTCCAGTTTGCATCTCAGTAGAGTGGTTGCTAGGAATGCTCTCATACTGGAGATGCAGTGGCTTTTTAATGTGTTTTTATGGTGTATTGACCACAATTTTCTGCACTGATTTCAGCTTGCTTAAATTCTGCAGAAATACCCACTCCCCCCAAAAAACCCAAATCAAAACAAAAAAACCCACACCAAAAACCCCAACCCTAAACAAAACCTCCAAAAACCCTCTCCCGAAAGTTCAAAGATACTGTGAAGTAGAGGAAGTGATTTGCTCCTCTCTTCTCTGTCATCCTCCACCGATGAAGCTGAAGCTCTTCAGAAAATGCTGTCTTACAGTGTTTTCATGAGATGGATAAGTAGTAAACTGTTGCAAATAGGTATTTTGAGTCATAGATAGGTTGAGTGATTTACTGTTGAGATATCGGTGGAAGAGACAGATGAGTGACACCATTCCTGCTCATGAACTTGCTAGCTCTTTCCCCTTTTTAAGATGTTGAAATGTAATGAAACTTAAACACTTTTAAACAACTTCAAGATTAAATTTTAATAGGAATGAAAAATGAACAATATTCTTGCAAGTAAGAAATGGTCTTCATTATTTTTTAGTCCATAACATAAGGAACAGCACCATTAATAAGAGCCGTGAGTTTTTTTTATATTATGTACATTGTTCAGATAGAAATTTAACAGGGATTTTTAATGAAATGATGGCAGAAATCACATTTTTATTACATTTGCAGAATATTTCCTGTGAGACCAAGATAGAGAGAGGCCAAAATTAATGGCTTTTCATAGGAATTGAATGATAAGTTATTGAAAGCTTATAGAGATAATAATTTTAGGCTGCTGTTTGGATAGCTGAACAGCCTTATGGAGAATTGCTGCTTAATAGACATATCATGGGAATTAAAGACATTTGGATGTTAATTTGTATACATATTTTTTGTATAGAACCATAAAGATACTTTTTTTTTTGCTTCTCTGTGGAGGGAGGGAAAGAATTCACTTACTGGATAGTTCCTGTCATTCGACCACTTAAGAGAACATGGAGAGTTGTCAGGGGGCTGCCTCTCTTTTCCTTTTTCTCCCCTCTTGTGGTTTTTAATCTGAACGTAAGAGAGCGTGATAAGATCTTACCATGTTTTTGTTCTCATTAAAAATTAAAGAAATTGTTATTTTGGGAAATGAGAGTTATGTTTAGGGAAAATAAGCACCAAAAATATTTATGAAAATCTAGGCAATCTAGCATATTATGTTGACTTAGAGTCGAGCTTGTATTGCCCACTTGGCAAATATATTTTACCATATTGCTGTACAACTATAATAATAAATGAACATATACTAAAGCCCCCTATCTACTATGGCAACTGGCGTTTTAAAAGCACTTCACATTCTCAGTTTCCTGTATTTTAAATGCAGATGTTCATCCAACTTTTAATACCAATGGGAGGCCCTGTTCAAAACCTGCATTAGAGTGAAGCACAAGGTGGCAATAAACTTAATTCGGGCTTTTATCTTTCTTGGTTCCACCTCAAAGCTTTTAAATATTGCAGTTCTGAAGTGTGAATTTCTTTTGTGTTAGTCATTTCTGCGAACACCTGTGAGCGGCTGGGTTTAATTGGCCTACAGCTGGCGCTGATTGTGTGTGCAGGGGCTGGGGGAGGCACTGCCTGATCGGCTGCCTTAGCGGCGGGCATCATTATCTCCTCTCCTTCCTTTTCAGCTCCTTTTTTTTTTTTTTCGTTTTGTTTTTTGTTTTTGTGCAGGTTAGAAAGGTTTAGTTTAGGGATTAGGGACTGAAAATAGAAGGGGCTCCAGTGAGATTTGATGCCTCTTGGATGAAGTCATTTCGGCAAATATATCTGCATGCATCAACACCTTATTGAACAAGTCAAGCGCAGATTTGCTAATCTTGTTAGTCAATTTGCAATACTTCTGTAGCTTTCATAGAGGTGACTGTGCCAAGAGCCAGGGAGGCTGAAGTGCACAGCAGTGACAGCAGTGTAGAAGAAGGAAGTAAAGATTTTAAAAGTCTCCTCTCCATGTCAACAGTTAGCAGTTTAATGGAAGGTGTCACCCAATGTATGGTTGAAATGAACATAGTACAGGTTTGTGTATAGACATTTTCAATGAGGTGACTTTGCTTTAGTCATTGATGGTCTCATTTGCATCCAGACTTGCTCGATCTCAATAACTCAGTTTAAATTAGCAGTCTTTTTGTTTCCTTGAGTGTCTTGTGCATGTCCTTCTACGTTGGAATAACTGTTGCTCTGATTTTTTAAAGTTGATTTCTGAATTAGGTACTGGAATTACAGACCCTCTTATTTCCTACAAGAAACTGCTGCAGACCACTTGTTTAGAAAGTATGTATTTAAGAGGAAATAAATAGTTCTTTACTCTTTGTGGCTTGGTAATAGATTGGTATACTGTTTTCTACCTGTAGGCTTCCCTAGGCTTTGCGGCTGAAGATGAATTATGTAACCTTCAATTGAGAAGGAACGAGGGAAGGGAGAAATGCAGCCAAACCACTTGAACTAAGCCAGAATGTCCTAAAGGTCATACTTCCCAGTGCTAAGGAGAAGAAAATAGCTTCTATATGGAATATTTTATTCACAACAGGAGCAAAACTGAAACTCTCTAAATCTAAACTGAAAGCTGTGAACAGCCACAAGCCTATGAATATGCCTTTTGGATTGTAACAGGCCTTGTAGTCTTTGTGTGTCCCTTACAAATGGATTGTAATGTGGAGAATCGTGTAATTTCTGAATCCAGTGAGTTTGCTGCATCCTCTGTTGCCAGGTGTATTTCCATTAGGCATTCATTTTATGTGGCCTGTAGGGGCCCTTCATGCCACTGCATTGTGAATCCTCTGTGCTTTGGGGCTTAATGGTTTTCTGCCCGTTGAGACTTACTCTAAAACAAAAAGACCGCTTAAGAAGCTGTGAAAAGTAAGGAAATGCCTCTTCACTTTCATATCATAGAATCATTAAAGTTGGAAAAGACCCTTAAGATCATCAAGTCCAACCGTTAACCTATCACTGCCAAGTCCACCACTAAACTATGTCCTCAAGCACCATGTCTACCCTTCTTTTAAATACCTCCAGGGATGGAGACTCAACCACTTCCCTGGGCAGCCTGTTCCAGTGCCTGACTGCCCTTTTGGTGAAGAAGTTTTTCCTAATATCCAACCTAAACTTCCCCTGGCGCAGCTTGAGGCCGTTTCCTCTCGTCCTATCGCTTGTTACTAGGGAGAAGAGACCGACCCCCACATTGCTACAACCTCCTTTCAGGTAGTTGTAGAGAGTGATAAGGTCTCCCCTCAGCCTCCTCTTCTCCAGACTAAACAACCCCAGCTCCCTCAGCCGCTCCTCATAAGACTTGTGCTCTAGACCCTTCACCAGCTTTGTTGCCCTTCTTTGGAAATGCTCCAGCACCTCGATATCCTTCTTGTAGTGAGGGGCCCAAAACCAAACACAGTACTCGAGATGCGGCCTCACCAGTGCTGAGTACAGGGGCACTATCACCTCCCTGGTCCTGCTGGCCACACTATTCTTGATACAGGCCAGGATGCCATTGGCCCTCTTGGCCACCTGAGCACACTGCTGGCTCATGTTCAGGCAGCTGTCAACCAACACCCCCAGGTCCTTTTCCGCCAGGCAGCTCTCCAGCCACTCCTCCCCAAGCCTGTAGTGTTGCATGGGGTTGTTGTGACCCAAGTGCAGGACCTGGCACTTAGCCTTGTTGAACCTCATCCAATTGGCCCCGGCCCAACGATCCAGCCTGTCCAGGTCCCTCTGCAGGGCCTTCCTACCCTCCAGCAAATCGACACTTCCACCCAACTTGGTGTCATCTGCAAACTTACTGAGGGTGCATGTGATTTCCTCATCCAGATCATTGATAAAGATATTAAACAGAACTGGCCCCAGTACTGAGCCCTGGGGAACACCACTCGTGACCGGCCGCCAACTGGATTTGACTCCGTTAACCACCACTCTCTGGGCTCTGCCATCCAGCCAGTTTTTAACCCAGCGCAGAGTGCACTTATCCAAGCCGTGAGCAGTTAGTTTCTCCAGGAGAATGCTGTGGGAGACAGTGTCAAAGGCCTTACTAAAGTCCAAGTAGACAACATCCACAGCCTTCCCCTCATCCACTAAGCAGGTCACCTTGTCATAGAAGGAGACCAGGTTAGTGAAGCAGGACCTCCCTTTCATAAACCCATGCTGGCTGGGCCTGATCCCCTGGTTGTCCCGTACATGCCGCGTGAATGGCACTCAAGATGATCTGCTCCATGACCTTCCCCGGCACCGAGGTCAGGCTGACAGGCCTGTAGTTCCCCGGATCCTCCTTCCGACCCTTCTTGTAGAGGGGGCGTCACATTTGCTAACTTCCAGTCATCTGGGACCTCCCCGGTTGACCAGGACTTCTGATAAATGATGGAGAGTGGCTTGGCCAGCTCCTCTGCCAGCTCCCTCAGTATTCTTGGGTGGATCCCATCTGGCCCCATGGACTTGTGAGCATCCAGGTGGAGGAGCAGAGCAGGTCGGTGACTGCCACCTCTTCGACAACTGGGACTTCACTCTGCATCCTATCTCCATCTCCCAGCTCAGGGGCCTGAAAACCCCCAGGATGACTAGCTTGACTATTGAAGACTGAGGCAAAGAAGGCATTAAGTACCTCAGCCTTCTCCTCATCCTTCGTGGCCAGGTTACCTTCTGCATCCAACAAAGGAGGGAGATTCTCCCTGGCCCTCCTTTTGTCGTTGATATATTTGTAAAAACATTTTTTGTTTTCCTTAATGGTGGTGGCCAGTTTAAGTTCCAGCTTGGCCTTCGCCTTTCTAATCTTCTCCCTGCATAACCTCACAACATCCTTGTAGTCCTCCTGAGTCACCTGCCCCTTTTTCCAAAGGTGGTAAGCTCTCCTTTTTTTCTTGAGTTCCAGCCAAAGCTCTCTGTTCAGCCAGGCCGGTCTTCTCCCCCGCCTGCTCGACTTGCGGCACGTGGGGACGGCCTGCTCCTGCGCCTTTGAGACTTCCTTCTTGAATAACATCCAGCCTTCCTGGACTCCTTTGCCCTTCAGGACTGCCTCCCAAGGGACTCTGTTAACCAGACTCCTGAACAATCCAAAGTCTGTCCTTCTAAAGTTCAGGGCAGTGGTTTTGCTGGCCCCCTTCCTTACTTCTCCAAGAATCAAAAACTCTATCATGTCATGGTCACTGAGCCCAAGACAGCCTCCGACCACCACATCACCGACCAGGCCTGTTCATAAACAGCAGGTCCAGCAGGGCACCTCCCCTGGTTGGCTCGCTTACCAGCTGTGTCAGGAAGTTATCTCCCACACACTCCAGGAACCTCCGAGACTGCTTCCTCTCTGCTGTGTTGTATTTCCAGCAGATATCTGGTAATTTGAAGTCTCCCACAAGAACAAGGGCTAGAGATTGTGAGACTTCAGCCAACCGCTTGTAGAAAACTTCATCTGTTTCCTCATGCTGGTTGGGTGGTCTGTAACAGACTCCCACCAGGATATCTGCCTTGTTGGCCTTCCCCCTGATCTTTACCCATAAGCACTCAACCTTATCATTACCATTGTTGAGTTCTAGATAGTCAAAACACTCTCTAACGTACAAGGCTACCCCACTACCGCTCCTTCCTTGCCTGTCCCTTCTAAAGAGCTTGTAGCCATCCATTGCAGCACTCCAGTTGTATGAGTCATCCCACCATGTTTCCATGATGGCAACCACATCATAGTTTTCCTGCCGTGCAATGGCTTCCAGCTCCTCCTGCTTATTGCCCGTGCTGCGTGCATTGGTGTAATGCACTTTAATTGGGCTATTGATCTCTTCTCCAACACAGGCATGCCACCCCTAGGCTCATCCCTAGCAAGGCTGGTTTTATCCCCTTCCCCCTTTGAATCTAGTTTAAAGCTCTCTCAATGAGGCCTGCGAACTCCTGGGCCAGGATCCTTTTCCCCCTTTGAGACAGGTGAACCCCATCTGTCTCCAGCAGGCCTGGTGCCATGTAAACTGCCCCATGGTCGAAAAACCCAAAATTCCACCGCTGGCACCAGCCTCTGAGCCACGTGTTAATGAGATGGGTCTTCCTGTTCCTTTCCATATCCCTCCCTGCTACTGAAGGGATGGAGGAAAACACTACCTGCGCTCCTGATCCTTCAAGTAATCGCCCCAGTTCTCTGAAATCCCTTTTGATCGTCTTTGTGCCTCTATCGGCTACCTCATCACTGCCAACCTGAACAACCACTAGCGGATAATAATCGGATGCTTTTACCAGCCTGGGGAGCTTCCTGGTAATGTCTCTTATCCTTGCCCCAGGGAGGCAGCAGACTTCCCTATGGGATGGGTCCGGTCAGCATATCGGGCCCTCTGTTCCCCTCAGAAGGGAGTCGCCTATGACAATTACCCTTCTTTTTTTTTTCTTACCAGTGGCCGTTGTAATGCATATCAAAGCAACACAGGTCTGACTTTAGCTAAATTTCTCCTTTTACATGGGCCACAATCTTGTTGATGATTGACTTTGTTCCAGCAAGAAGCACACAAGTGTTGATTTTTGAACAAGTGGAATTTCAAAAAATAAATGTATGCTGGGTGCAAACTGAATACTGGAGAAGTAAGGTAATTTAATAACCTCTCCCAACTTTAATCATCGTTTTTTTCCTTGCTGCTGTTTATCTGGGATCTCATTTCTACTGTTTATGTCAAGCTTGTTGCTTCCCTTTAAAATGCTTTTCTGTGAAGCTTTAGTGAAGTATCATGCTACAGAAAGCAGCATTATGAAACAGAAAAATGACGTGCACTGGAAGAAAGAAATGGCAGCTGCTTTGGGACCGAGTCTGTACTGGGTGCTCTGTTCGACTACATGGACAATGTTGGTGAGATAACTTAGGTTGGAGAGAGCTTAGAATAGGGATTTTTTTTCAGTCTGACTTCTGTATAATGTCTAGCATCCTCCAAGTTTTCTGTTACACACAGCTGATGTGACTGACTGCATTCCCAAGAAAGTGTAGCAGCAGCTCCCTGACTTCAGTGGAACTTGTTCAAGTTTCCTATCTGTGTTACCGAATTTTGTTTAATTGGAATACATTAATATAGCAGACACCTTGTCTTCCTCTAACCAAATTTAGGGCTGAGAATGAGTGGAAAGGTCTTATCTTAATGAAAATGAATTTTCTTCTGTCTGAACAATAATGCAATAAAATGATCAACCTTCTTTTTTTAAGCTGTTGTCTGCATGTGTAATGTTACCTAGCAACATTTCTAGCAAGGGCCCTGCTGTTGGTCAGATTTTTGGAGAATGCTGAAAGATAACATTATTAGTAACAATTAAGACAAATGTTTGTTTTGTGGTTTGAAGAATACTCATTTAGCAAAACTTCTCAAAGGAAAGGCAGTGAACATTTACATTGTTTTATTTATTTTGTAGGAAAGGAAATTGTTTGAGGGAGGGGAGGAACTGGAGCGTACATTAGACCCTGAGTAGCAGCAGTCAAAGGCATTCCAGGAATGGTACCAGTGCAGGCTTGAGTGTGGAGTGGTGGGATGTGGATTTCATATACTGTAAGGGGTGAGAAACAGCTACCTCAAATATTCTTCTTACAGTAACTGAAAGCTTTAGTTCCTGAATTAATTAATCAAAGGCCCTAGACTGAAATGTCATTATGAATAGTCAGAACATTTTCAGCTTGGCGCTTGGCTCATCAGTCTGGCAGACACTGAACTCTGTCAATCCCTATTGAAGTTGTGCCAGTCTTCTTAGATGAAGCTGACTGATGTAAGCCCTTTCCTCACCATTCATTTGGACAGCCAGACTGTGTGTGACTAAATTTTTGGCCATCACAGGCATTCAGATGAATTCATTTTGATTAGTTCTAGTTGAGACTTTGGGGAAACATGAAAACTGAATTGCCATTCTTTTCCTCCGTTCCCCCATGTTGTCCTCAGACTCTTCCCTTGTCCATCCACAACCACTATGCTCATGCATGCGTGCATGTGAATACACATGCAGACATTTCTGTTGCTAGGCATTATTCCATGGGTCCAGGCAGAGTTCAAGAGCTTTTTTATACTAATTGTCTTTTACTGAACTATTTATTTTCTCTGTACCACATGATATTGGAAAATGGTGCTGTTTTCTCAGTCGCAGCATTTTAATGCTTGCTCTGTCTTCAGTGAGTTGCTTTGCTTTTTTCTGCTATCTGGTACAAATTTAGTGTAAATTAAATGACCAGTTCATTTTTTGCACTCCGTAGGCTGCAGCAAGTAATAAACAGCTTATGTAATCTCCTAATCATGAACTCAGCCAAAAAAGTCATAAAACTCTGCAGTATACAGCACCTCGCAATGATTTCTGTAGCCTGCAGAAACCATATATTATGAAGAGTTTGCTCTGTTTTTTTTCATTTGAATCATCATCATCCTCCATTTGCAGGAAAGAGAAAGACTTTCTTTTCTTATTAGATGTTCCACTTTGAATCCATATTTATTGCCTCAGTGTGTGGTTGTTAATTCTACTTGGAGATTGTTGCTTTCTTCTATCGAATTGGAGAAATGATATAAAAATCAGAAACATTAGAGACAAAGAACTTCTCTACCCTTTTCCTTCTGTGCCCCCTCTCCCAATTTTCTGGGCTTCTCCCAAATTTCCAGTTTTACTTTTGGTAATCCATCTAATCCTTGCATTCTCAATCTATGTGTGTGACCAAACTTTTCATCTTCCCCTCCTTGCTCCCACTGCAGGACTTTTTTCCTTCCAGATCTTTTTTTAAACATTTTTGTCCAGCCTAAATAGCATGAAAGTTGGCTTCCATTGCTTCCCATGGAAGAGTTCTTTTGTGGTTTGCTATCAGAAAGCATTTTTATAGCCCTTATTTCCTGTTTCATCATATTACACCCATTTTTAGTATCCTGTATAACTGTTGCCTATTATTTGGTGTTAACCTGTTAGTGCATACTATGATGTTTTGCTTCTTAAGTGTTTGTCTTTTAACTGGCTCACTGGCCTTGTAAATTACCGTCTATCATTAATACATCTTAATTTTTTTTTTAATGGTACTGCTTTGAAAGAACGTTATAGAACAGCATGCTCTGTTTCAGGCTCAGTGATATGAAATACAGTGTTGATTATTTTCTTCTCAAACCTTTTTAGAGGTAATTTTTCAGTTTTCATGGTGTTGTCATTGATGCCAGCCGTATCTCAGCCAGTCTTCCTTAGTGCAATGCATTGAGAGACCTGATTTAAACAGAATGATAGATGTAGTCTAAAAGTTACTTTGGGGAAACTTCTTAGGGTGATCTTACAGTATCAGAAGGGTTAGAGACAGGTTTGTGTGCCTTCATGTGTAAGGGAATACTGGCTTGGGATTCTTCTGAAGGACTTCTTGGTTAGCTCTTAGAAGGGTGATTTGCTACTCCCTTGCAGGTGATCCTCTGCCTTGGGAAACTGGCCTCCTTAATTCTGTTCTATGCACGTTGCTGTTTTCACTTATATTTGTAGCTTACTTTATATGTTTAAATATATATTCAGATAAAGTGATTTGACATGGACTTGAACTAATACTGCTGATGCTGAGTGTTCCTGAGTCTTTGAAATTGGTGAAAGCTGAGAGCACTCAGCTCCTTAGCACCTTTCAAAAGTACTAAGTTGCTTTAATGTCAGACGTATTTTATATTGCCAGCAGAAATTGTCTCTTGGTGAATCTTCTTATTTCTTTATAATTTGAGCTAAGCAATTGCTCAGTGCCATTTGATCAAATTGTAGTGAATTATGATATTTTTAAGTGGCAACTGTATTTTCAGGCGCAACCATTTCATGAAGGGAAGCAAGCTTTTAAAATGAGCTGATAGAAGTCTGAGATGCAGTACAACATAGCTGGGATTCATCCAAGAGAAGTAATGCAACATGCATTGAGGAGGAAGTGTAATGGGAATACTTTCTGAAAAGGAATTGCAAATTCCTGCCTAATGAAAGGAGGGAGGAGAGAATCCTGGGCTCTCCTTGTGGTGCTGTAGATACTAGCAGAGAGAAATCCACATACCAGTTTTTGGGTCATCATTTCCTATGGTGCTCTTGCTAAGTACCTTAAGAGAACAGTGTAAAAGTATACAATTTTAAATGCTTTGGTAATCTAGAGAGAAATATTGAAAAGGGGGAAAACGTGGGTGTTCTAACTACCTACACTGTGGCACCCTGTCTGGTTGTTTCATTACTGTTACACATTTGACACAGTTGAAAACTTTTGAGTTAAAATCTTTGTGTGCATTTTATATGGAATGATGTCTTTTATATTTTCTCCTCTGGATTGATCAGTCATTTTTATTTAGGCTTGATTGCTGTAATACAGCTGTTGGTTATTTTTGTTTTTAATGCTTAGCCCTTGCCCAAGGTGCTTTAAGGGGAGGAGGACTAGATCAAAATAATAATTTTTCTTCTCCTAACATTAAGTTATGAGTTTTTAAATGACTCAAGCCAATTTATTGCAGGGTAGATTCATTGTGGATACACTCAAAATCTGTCGGATTGATTGACAATGCTGTTCTGTTGACATGTCTGTTCCAAAAGAGAATGTGGGATAATAGCTTGAAGATTTGATGAATACCATTTTATTTAGAGAAAATTATATTTTGGTGCATTTAGTATATTTGTAATATAGGAAAGACTTTGAAAATTACCTTCAAAATGTGACCTGTAGGAAGGCTTCCATTGCTGAGATCAAGCATTGTGGGAACGGAGGGTTTTGGCACTGCTCCAGTTCCAGGGAGATTCCACTGCTGGAAAACCACAAGAAAAATATATCTCTATGGGTTTTGTAGTCTGAAGGTTTAAAAGAAAGAACAACCCAACCCCAAAACTTTAATTTGAAATTGGCTTGTATACAAGTTGTATGTGCTCCTTTCAGACATTAGTGGATTAAAGTTTTCTTTCTAAAAATGTTTATAATTTTTTAGATCTCTCTTTTATAAGCAGGCAGCCTGGCTCACTCATTGCCCTTATGAAGTGGAAACTGATACTTATTTTCAAATTCTTCCCATTTATGTAATTATTTTTGTAGCTTTTATGAAAAAAGACATTTTAAAATTAGTGGAATTCCCTGAAATCACATGGTATAATTCCTAATAATGCATGTCAACTCCTAAAATTCACAGGAAAATAAGCTGATAGATTCCCCTCACCACTGGCTTATTGAATCACTTCTTCTGTCTCTACTTGGGAGGCAAAAACTGTTGTATTAGATAGCATATTGAAAGTTCTTTTTGATCTTTTCCACATTAGTTTTACTTTCTGAAGCATAACGTCCCCAAGTTTAAATCTGAATTTGGAGCAGAGGCATATTCTGAGTGCAGCAAGTAGGATACAGAAGAAGGAAAAGCTTAATTTCCCATTCTGTCTTCTTTATGGTTAATGCATGGCAAAAATTAAAGGCATCTCCCAAATTAGGTCTATTTTAGAGATGTTTGTTTCAAGTGGTTTTTGAGACAGCTTGCTGATTTCAGGATGAAGCCTTTCTGTCCCTGAGTCTTCTGTGGCCTGGCCTGGTATCCCAGCTAGCTAGGTTAAACTGGCTCCAGGCCCTCTCTTCTGTGTTGTGGGAGACTGTATGTGATGGGAAAGGAGCAAGAACCAACAGTTATTTCAAAGCTCATTCCTTGTCCATCTCTTGGGCCACTTCCACTGTAGCCTTAGTTTTAAGGGATCCCTAAGCTATGGTTTACTGCAGCATTTAAACCTTGGTAACTGATCAGCCTGGGGTGGGAAACAGAAAGCTACAGAAGCTGTGAGGTTATGTTAGCAAGCAGAGAGCAGAACTCTTGCCGTATTTCTTATGTGTCTTCAATAAGCATTCAGTAATAGCCATAGTTTTGTCTAAAAAAAAAAAATAAAATTGACCAGATGAGATTAAATGACTTGCATAAGATCCCATGTGTAGTCTGTCATCTGAGCAGGAAATGTAGCTAGCTCTCCAGAGTCTCAAGCCCCACTGAGTTTGGGTTTTATATCTTTTTTTTCCTCTTCAATTATATAAAACAGAGGATATTTGCAAGGCCCCATGGTTCATCCCAGCAACACTCTTCTGTGGTGGCTGGCAGGCCACACAGGAACTGTGGGCAGTCCCCTGGATGGTGGCACCTATACACCAAGAGCAGTTCCTCCTCATTGTCGTCACTGGGGCTGCAGAGAGGCAGCGGCCTAGAGACGAGCTATTCAGCTGGACTGATGCTTGCTCTGGCCTGGTATGGCGGTTTTTATGTTCCTGAACAAACGGTTGAGCCAGATTATCCTTTGCTTGTCCAAAGGTTCAGGTCAAACAGCTACGGATGCAACCGTTTGCAACCCTTTTGAAGGGATTGTTGGTAGGTGTGGACCTAAGTGATGTTAGATGTAGCAACTGCAAAGAAACTAACCTATTACAGAGGCTTTTAAATGGAAGAATAATGTTGAGTAATACTGGGTGATGCTGAAAGACTAATGAAAAAAGGCCTTTCGTTCAGCAAAGTCAGGCATGATTAATTGTGAAATATAAACCAAATGCCTAGAACAAAGGTCACTTGAGAGATGGAATAGCTCCAGACAACAGCAGGAATCCATGTGTAAAGACTAGGGAATCGATAGATGTGCATATGCATCACTGTAAGTAGCCAGATAGTAAGTATGTAGTGCCGTCTATCAGAACATACACTGGATAAAAGCCAAGGTGACTAAATGCTAAATTCTAGCTGCTAAACCAGCTCTGTGGTTGAAGCTTAGACAAAACTTGCCTGTTTTATGATGTTTTGCTACTTATCACGGATGAGGTAAAAGTAACTGGAGGGATGATTCTGGTAGCAAGCTGAGGTGAGGCAAGAGCAGTCAAGGGGCCTGAAAGGTAGACTTTGAAGGAAAATCTCAATTCCAGTTATCTGTTCTGAGTTCCCCCTTCACGTGGCCTAAGAAAATCCTGCACCCCTCCTTAGTCTCCTGCTGCCTTGAGCAGGCAGTGCCAGGAGAGAAGTGTTTCCATTCCGTGTGCACAGAGTTTGTACATTCCAGGAGAATGGAGATTTTGGGATGGAATAGAGCTCTCCAAGAGAGAACAGCTTCAAAGCATTATTTAGCCCTTGTGCCCCCCTTCCAGCAATTATCATAACCTCATTTATTTTCTGCCCAACTCTGATACGAGGACTGTAGTTTTCTGTGCTAAAAGAAATTGACTATTACTTTGAATATTCTACTTGGGTACTGCCATGAGTACAGTACACGCAGGTGCCAATTTTTTTCAGTTGGAGAATTGAATTCGGAGGTTCATATTGATGCAGTTGAACACATACAAATTTCAGTACAAAATATGAGACTCCTAGAGTTCTAGTTAGTTGCTTTTGATGAATTGAAATAAATTCATATTCTCTTATTAAAAGCCCAGAGAAGAAACTGAAATGCAACTCTGTATGCATGATTCTTTTTTAAAATGAAGGCTAAGAAAATCCCAATTGATACATATAAGACATAGCTTTTTAATTTATTGCTCAAGCATATGCAAAAAAGGCATTAATTTTCAGTAATATAAAATTCTCAATGTGTAGTGCCTGGAGCTATGGTTTTGAACCTAAATTGCATGTATTTACTAAGCCATATAGCTCTGCAACGTGGAAAATGGAAGTGCATTTCAAATGTGTGCAGGGATTGCTATTACTAAAACCAGTTGTAATTTATAAGTGAGAAAAATAAAGCTTCAGATGGCAGATGAAGAGACACCTTTATTGACTCCATATGCTTGACTACATGAGGTGCATTCCTGAAAATGGGAAGCAAGTGCCATATTTTAAGGAATTTCAGAAGTCAAGCATCAAGGGGTAACAGAGTTGACCTCTAATTTCAGAAATCACAGGCTAACATTTGAGAGCACTTCACTTCCAAACTTTATTTAAAGCTCTGCTTAGCAATCAGTTTTATAATGGTAAGGATTTTTGGCTGGGAGGCACATCCGTTATACTGTTACCTAGCAGACTTTTTCCCCTTTAACAGCAGACACCAATGGCCTCTAGGAATGAAATGCTGATACTTCAGACTACATACAGGTGTGGTTGGACTGGCCTTCTGTCCTTGGTTTCACAAGTATGGTTTTGCATCCTCTGTTCTTTTTACCTTGAGCAAAGTAGGATGTAGTTGGTCAGTTATGTTTCTAACAGGAGATTTATTCATTCTTAAAGGTTTACTGTGTCCTCGGTGTTGAAATATTTTAACTGGCATTTTTCTATCAGCCTCTTCCTAGAATATCCATTATCCATTGCTGCAGTATGTTATCTAGAGGCTGTGTTTTGGTATTCCCAGTGGGTAATTCTCAGCATGGGTGCTGCTCACCTTACAAAGGTGTTAAGGAAATACAAGTTTTGGATGTATATTTAGTGTAGAATTGATTGCACCCTGTGTTCCTTCCACCTAAAAGTAAAGATGCAATATGAACACTACGTTGTTCTTTCCAAAATGATAGAACTTTTGCTTTCAGTACAGATTTGTAAATTCTTAGAAAAGTGAAAGTTAAAAGTATCAGTGTTTTCCCATTAGATGAGAAGCTTCAGCACAGGTGAGAGAAAACTGACTTCCACACTGCTTGCTACCTGCACTTAACATGACCATGTTCTTGTCTGTCACTTTTGGTATGAATAGAAAAAGTTTTGTGAGCGTGGTAACTGCCACCAATAAGACACATGAACACAGTTAAACATCACTTTGCAGGTTCAGAGTGGTTACTAGCATAACAAACTTCCTGTCATCCTTTATAAAAAATGGAGGGAGGAATTTAAATGTGTTTTCTATAAAGCAATTTTTGTTAGCTTATTCATAAATATCCATACTTGCTTTCTGAATACAGAATTTGAGCCTTATTAATACATAATACATAATACATAAATTTCTACAAGAGCAAAACATTCTTTTATCAGCTGGATTCTGAAAGCGACAGGTTTAAAGAAGATGCTCAGAAACACAGAGTGGATGAAGCTATTTCAAAAAATACAGCATATGTATAAAAGCAAATGCGGGACAAGATTTCTAGGTAGACATAATATCTTTTATTAAACTGGACTGGTATGCCTGGGAAAATTAATAAAGTTCTGGGCAGCCATACCTTTTTTGAGGTCTGAAATGGAAACAGCAGATTTTAAAGCTAAATGCAACTTGAGAGCAATTACAGTGTGGTTAATATCTAGTTAGGATATTCAGGTGTTTGCCCATCAAGTGTAAAATCCTAGGTTAGCCTCGAGTTATTCAGCAACTCATTTACTTGAAGTCATGAATAAATGTCATACATAGTACTGAGGTTTTTTTCAAGTGTAATTGTGTTGTACAGATATCCAGACTATTATGTATTGTTAGCAGTCTGCTCTCATGCCTGTTAGTGCTTAAAAGCTAGAATGCTCTTTATAACTCTGCTTGTATTTGTTTCAGATTTGGAGGGAAAGGGGGGGGTTGCTTCCACAAGACAAGGTGATTATTGGCAAAGCCAAGAAGTTTTTTCTACTGAATTAACTCCTTTGTCAAATGGCACATTTATTTATAGGGAGGCTATTTGGACAATTCAAGTGAACTTGAAATAGTCCTGATACTTCAGCACCGTAAATCGGAGAAGGTAAAATAAGAGGACAGAAGGCACAATTTTCATCCTAAGGTTCCTCCCCTGCTTTACTGCTGAGGAAATGAGCTGCCACAGCTGCTGTGCTGTGACAAGATCTGGACAGGATATGTCCAGAAGGCTATACGGGAACTAGAATACAGGCAGATGATGGAATTGTTTGAGCTGTAGGCTATCTATCTATACTGTCACATTTAATGGTATATGTTTAGGATCATCACAGACAATACTGAGGCAGAACACAAGTGTGTGGAGCACCATGGTTTTTTACTCTTTCCAGAAACGAATTTCTTATATTTATTAATTAGACTGGTGCAGAAACACCAATTTTTGCTGATACGGGTATACCAGCAGTGCCAAGAATGCGGCAATTTAACCAATTTACAATTTAGCACTGCTTACCCAAAGCTGAATAAAAGAAGAGACTAGAAACGGAACCAGAAGAATTTCTGGTAGATGTTTTTTGCAGCAACATTACAGTGTGTAGCTGATTGGATTTCTCTTTACATATAAAGATTCTGTTGTTTTGGATCTGGATTGCAGTTTTGATTTTTTTATTTATTTTTTCCAGTGATTGCATATTGGCATTCAGATTGATAGCTAGAATCAATTTCAGACAGATTAATTTCTGAATTATTTTTTTTTAATATAAAAATTGTTCATAATTCTCTTAACTCTTTGGAACTGCTAACCCAGAGTAGCCCTTCTGTAACAGCCTCCTGTAGCAGTGTAACCGGAGCTATGGGGTTTCTGTTCCTCTAAAATTTGGGCCACTTCAGCTTTGTATCTTTTTATATATATGTCAGGTGAACTGAACTTGAGCAACGTGACTGTGACTAAGATTCAGGGAGGTCCCTTATATTTCTTGACCTCAGTGTTTTTGTCTGTAGAACAAGGATAACAATGCTTAGTTACTGCCAGGAATATTCAGGCATAATGTATATAAATACCTCTAAAGGTTACAAGTTCTCTCAAAGTGCCTAGTATTTCTGCTGAATTGATGTTAAGTAGAAAACTGTGTATGTGTGGTGGTGGTAGGAGGGGGTGTGTGTGTGTTCAATCATCAGATGTCAAGTTTTGTTTTATTTTTGTAATGATTTATGCAGTTGTTAATCAGCAGCTGACTCCTCAGAGGAAACTTGAGGGAGATCATGTATTTAGAAACAATCCAGCTTCTAGTATTTTCTCTCCATTGTATTTTTCTTCCTTTGTTCTTTTGTTCTCTATTATGAAGGACATTTGCATGAAAACAAGATTTTTGTTTCTTAAGAGTTCATCTGCTCCTGCTGCTTATTCCCCACCTGGCCATAATCCTCCGTTTGTGACATCTCAATTGGTGGCTGTGCAAATTATTATGATGTCAAAGACAGGATTATGACTTCAGGTGAGAAACAAACAGCAGGAATTGGTGAACTCAGGAGAAATACACATCTAGATTTTTCTCTAACCATTTTTATGCTAAAAGCACAAGAGAAATGCAGACAATAGATTATGTATGCATATATAAAATAATTGATGTATAAGCAAATTGTATCGTACTATTGAGTAACATGACAAATCTATTCTTTAAATTGTCTTCAACTGTTCTTATTCTCTAGTTTCATCTACAGAAAATTACAGTAGTAGGATAATATCCAATGACAGTGTGATTAGGACATAGTTATTTGGTTTTTACCATGTTACATCTCTTGTAAGAGACTTGTTCTGTATCCCTCTGTTGTAACACTATGTCCTCAGTTTGATTATAATAAGGTTTCATTAAAAAGATAGTCAGACCCAAACTGTCGACTATCAATGAGTTAACTGGGGTCCCTGGTGAGAGTGTGGTTTTGGACCAGATCGAGCTGCTTTGTGATACAATGGGAGGTTCTTGAAATTGCTCGAGTTCTCCTGTTTGAGGTTTTTTTCTTGTATTTAATGTTGCATTTCCTTTTTGGTCCTGAGGAACCCCACCTCCTACTGCACCTGAAAACTGTTTCCCTAAAGGGTTTTTGCACAATATCTCCTTTTAAAATTTGTTGTCTGCCATTGGAGTCCTGTGATGATAAATAGCTTGTGTGGCTCTGCAGTCATTTGCACCTGTGCTTTGAATAGTGGGGAAAAGATATTTGCTAAAAAAGCTTTACAGGTATAAGAATTATAATGCAAGGAGGGAGCGTGTGTCTTATAACACCGGCTGATGTAACTAACACCTGGGGTTATCTCTTTGGTAAGTTAATAGGAGGTTCTGAAGAGATTGCTCAACAGAAACCTCATCCAGGGAATCAGCTTGCAGGCTTCTGCTGTTGAAGTTGTTACAGTGGTGGTTGCCACTTCTGCTGGCTAACCCTAAGGTCATTACGTTGACAATTTTAGGTTAGGAAATAATTTTTCCCCTTCTGCATTATTTTAAGAATGCCTACTTATAGATGCATTATGGATTTCTTTTGAGGTATCTGGCATTTTTTGGTGTAGTTTGTGAAATTAAATGAAAGAAATTGTGTTATCCTATGTGCATGTGATACTGTCCTGTGTCAGGATGACTAGGTGAAAATAGGAGGGAAGAGAGGAGTTAAAAATAACGGAACTAAAGAGATTGAAAGTCATCCAATCCACAAGTTTGATATTTGAAGTACTCCCATCTTCAGAGAAACCATGGGGAGTGTTTTGTTGTTGGTGGTGTTGTTTGTTTGTTGGTTGGTTTGTTTGTTTGTTTGTTTTAAACAGAATTGAAGTAGTTATCTTCAGGAACCCAGTAATTAAAATTAGAAAGTTGGTAACATTTTTATTGCAGGCAATTCTAGTGGTGAGATTAACATTAGATGATAATATCATAAAATAACCAGGCACCCTATGATGATCTGACACATGAGAGGCTGCACAGAGCTTCTGGTCCCCCAAGGGCTGTGATTGTTTTATGGTTTTATCTTATGATAACTGTGCTTTGGTTTTGTCCTTTTCCAAGAGTTTCATACAGTATACATTCCCCCCCCACTCCCCTGTAAATTTGTAATTTAACACCACTCTAGGAAATGGCAAAAACTATTAATCTTATTTCATATCATTAAACAGACACTGGTCCAAGAGATCTGATTACTTTGCTTCTGGTCATTATCCAGACTGAAAGCTGGGCTTGGGCATTTGTATCATCAACAGTTCTGTCATCAGAAAGCAAAAGATTTCAAAAACAAAGTGAAATTCTACAATCAATCCCATTTAACATTTCATGCCAAAAATACCGTGTGGCACCAAACTCCTTTTACTGGTCACTTAGCAATCAGCTGCGGTATTAAAGCCCTCATTTCTGCCTTATGTCTACAGCTTCTTTTCCTAGTCATTTGAAGCATAGTAATGGACCTGAACGTCAGGCATGAGGGCTTTAAATAATCTGTAGTGATTTTAATGAGTTCAGTCACAATTGCCACAGGTTTGTCTTGCTTCGTAAGTATTTCTGATGGAGCTTGCAGTCAGACTCTCTGCTGCCAAGTTGCTTTTCAGTCTTTTGAGAAGGATGGAAACTGGCTTCTGTTCAGTCCTGCAGAACTGAGTCTGTTTTAGCTTGAACTGCTCTGGAAATAGCCAGCTGCATCCCCTCCCCTCCAATGAATATATTGTGAACAAGAAATTCAGTCTTAATTTGTATTACAGTTCAGCTAATTAAAGAAAACCCATTTTAAATACCTGACTGAACCAATGTGATTTGGCTTTCTTCTTTCCTTTACTCTCGGCCCTTCCTCCTTTTTTTTTTTTCCCCCCACTCAGTTCTTCTGAATACTTGCAACTTCATATCTTCTCTCCCATCAAGTATGTGAAATTTGAAAAGATGCACTCATTTAATATGTAACTGTGAGGGAGGCTCAGTCTCTCTTTTGCTTCTCCAGTAGGATAGAGCTTTCTGCTCTACAACGATATTTGGAAATAAATTTACTTATGTATTTATTGCTATTTACAAATCCCAAGGGACTTTACAGATATGGAAACATGCGGTTAGAATTTCTTTTGTGCTCAACTGGATGGTTCAACTCTGTTCCTGGAGGTAGCGAATTTTACTGTTGACCTAATTCTGCTCCTGTTAAAGTTGGCACTGAGTGGTTTTAGAGATTTTCAGCCTGAAAGCATTAATATTCTTTGTTGAATCCAGAGTTTAAGGAGGAGAGCTGAAGTGCAGCTCTTTCAGATGGAATAAGGAAGGCTTAAGCCTGGTATTCAGAATACATTTATTTTCTAACTCTATCCAAAGAAGTGGCCTGGGAACCCAGATAGAGGAACCTTCCATTCTGCATTAGAATTTTGTCAGAACTTCCAAAATTCATACCTTTCAGCATCATGGGCTGTTTCTGCTTTCTGCATCATGGACTGTTTCTGCTTTCTGCATTTGTGCAGACTTATTGTACAGATTGAGTTCACAAATTGGGGAATGACAAACCAGAGCAAAGGTGAAATATAAAAATATAAACTTATACAGTTTTCCCTGGGAAAAAATTTCCCTTCAAAAATTTGTTTCCTCCTTGAGAATAATTAATGTCAAATTTTTGAAGCCATATCTCCTGCATTAATTGTTATCAGGTGGGGAACAGATTTTTTGGAAAATGGACAGCTGTTAGGGTACTGGTTGAAAAGAGCACGAAAGACGTATGTAATGTTTACTTATAGCTATAGAGCCAGTTCTCTTAGACTGGCACAGCACAATAAAATAATGGTTCTCTATTGAAAGGAAGGTCTACATCTCAATTCTACCTTGGAGAGACTGTACTGTAGGGGTTCATAGTTGGAAACTGTCCCTCCCTGTCCCCTGTCTTTCAGCTTGTAAGCAGGGCATAGTGTTTTGCTAACTATTAATGTAAGACTATAAACACATATTTAATTTTTGAATATTTTTGTGTGCTTATGACAAAGGCCCATCTTTGTGCAAGGATTTCCTTTCACGCTGTTGCTTGTGCTGGCACTTGTGAGCTTTTCTAAACTAAACTCCCTGTAACAAACTTGTGGGTGGGTTTTACTTGGTCTGTCTGTCCAGACTGCAGTGTCTCAGAGTGAAGGCGATTGCCTCACAAGGTCACTGCTGCCCTGGAGTAGTGGAGGGCCTTTCAATTTATGCTTGGTCATGCCCTTTTAACTTAATGTTCTCCTTCACACAAGCTGGTAGTGATGGATGTCCGTTCAGACAACCTAATGGCCTATGGTAGCTATAGAAGAGCCTTTATATCAATATTCTGCAGCTGAGACCCATCAGGATGGACTGTCAAACTGCTCTACACCACATCTAGGACCATTTTATGCAAATATTAGCTGTGATACCATTGCTATACTTTATGGTGTCAAGCAGGACTATAAAAGATCATTTCCATGGGTCAAGAGGAAGTTGATCTTTGTAGCTTGATATATCGGAGGTCATTTCCCTCTGTTGGCTGTTGCTACCTTCAACGGTACTAAACCCACTGCAGAATGACCTCATGTATTGGGTTTGTGTGGCAAGATTTTGGTAGTGAGGGGAGCTACAGGGGTGGCTTCTGTGAGAAACTGTTAGAAGCTTCCCCCACGTCTGATGGAGCCAAGGCCAGCCAAGATGGACCAGCTCCAAGATGGACCCACTGCTGGCCAAGGCTGAACCCATCAGCGATGGTGGTAGCACCTCTGTGATAACATATTTAAAAAGGGGAAAAAAAAACCCTGCTACTGCAGCTGAAGAGTGAGAATATGTGAGGCACAACCCTGCAGACACCAAGGCCAGTGCAGAAGGAGGGGAGGAGGTGCTCCAGGCGCCGGAGCAGAGATTCCCCTGCAGCCCCTGGGGAAGCCCATGGTGAGGCAGGCTGTCCCCCTGGAGCCCGTGGAGGTCCACGCTGGAGCAGAGATCCACCTGCAGCCCCTGGAGGACCCCACGCTGGAGCAGGGGGATGCCCAAAGGAGACTGTGACCCTGTGGGAAGCCCGTGCTGGAGCAGGCCCCTGGCAGGACCTGTGGCCCCATGGAGAGAGGAGCCCAGGCTGGAGCAGGTTTGCTGTCAGGACTGGTGACCCCGTGGGGGACCCACGCTGGAGCAGTCTGCTCCTGAAGGACTGCGCCCCGTGGAAGGGACCCACGCTGGAGCAGTTGGTGAGGAACTGCAGCCCTGGGAAGGGCTCACGCTGGAGCAGTTGGTGGAGGACTCTCTGCCGTGGGAGGGACCCCGCGCTGGAGCAGGGGCAGAGTGTGAGGAGTCCTCCCCTGAGGAGGAGGGAGCGGCAGAGACAGCGTGGGGTGAACTGACCCCAACCCCCATTCCCGTCCCCCTGTGCTGCTCGGGGGGAGGAGGTGGAGAAACTGGGAGTGAAGTGGAGCCCAGGAAGAAGGGAGGGGTGGGGGGAAGGTGGTTTTAAGATTTAGTTTTTATTTTCTCATTATCCTACTCTGATTTGATTGGCAATAAATGAAAATAATTTCCCCAAGTTGAGTCTGTTTTGCCTGTGACGGTAATTGCTGAGTGATCTCCCTGTCCTTATCTCGACCCATGAGCCTTGCGTTATATTTTCTCTCCCCTGTCCAGCTGAGGAGAGTGATAGAGCGGCTTTGGTGGGCACCTGGTGCCCAGCCAGGGTCAACCCACCTCAGCTCTTAAGGGATCTCAGCCATAGATGGAAGGTCTGCTGGAACATCCTCAGTGGCATTTCAAGTGTGGTGGGAGTATTCTGAAGAGAGCATCTTCATGGTGGGCTTCAAAAGGAAACAGCTGGCCTACCCCCAGGGAATGGGAGATTGCTATTTGCTCCATGGCTGCTCCTATTCTTTGATTCGACTTTTCCTGCAATCTTTCACTAGTTAATTTATGTACCTGTTTGAGATACTGCAAGCCTGCCAAATAGAAAACATTTCATTTCTCACTGAAATCACAGCCCGTATGCCAAGAGGACCTTGAATTTTATGTTCAGGGAGCTGAGCCTTCCAGACTCAAGTGAGATAGTTTGCCTCTGTTGCTCAGAGGTCTCAGGGGACACCTGTCCAATGCGGAGACTGTCAGATTAGGTAACAGATTATGAGATAACATGCTGTGAATCTGCTTAGGTGGAACTTCTCCCAGGGCGGTTGTATTTTGCACAAAACTTCCAGCCACATGTGTTCTTAGTCAAAAATGTTCACATCTTTTCCATTTGCAGAGTGCCATTGGCACTTTGATGGACTTCCTATGTAACTGTAAACTAAGATGTTGACTTCTGATAGGAAATGGAGTGCTTGCTAATGCAAGAGAATCTGACAGCAGTCTCATTAAACAGGTATGTGAACTAACTGTGGGAAGACTGAAGCAGGAACTGGAAGCATAATATATATGTCATATCTACCCAGGGTGGAGCTCTGCCACCATTTAGAAAAGACTCAGCCTTTCAGTTGCCTTCGTGGCAACTCCAATGCTACCTATCTACCAGTTCATCCATCTATATGTTGCGTTGTACACTTCACTGTGTTGGGACTATGCATGTTTTCCAGTATTACTGTGCAATAGAAATAGTCTGTTCTCCCATTTCTGTGTAATCTTGCAGGTTAATTTGTAGTTTCCTCACTTGCCTATTTAAAGAAGTTGTTCCTGGTAATTTAGTCACCTTGGCATGACAGCAAGTTTCTGCATGTCAGCTGCCCTGGGCTGGCCATTTTATCTCTTCGCTTCATTCGTAGTGACAGAGACATAAGCTACCTCATATATGCTGTCTTGTATTTACTGTGGGTTAGTGTGGGGTAAAAGCATGCAAGCTGTGATCTCAAAGCTGATGAGACTGTGAGCAGTCGGTGTCTAAGCCTTTAGACAACTGCTCTCTTAATAAATGGCATATATACTTTTTTTTGAAATGTGGAGAGGTCAAGTACCATGGTTCTGATTTGATTCTTCTAGAGGATTTTCTTAATTTTCTGCTACCGAGACTATTTAACACATAATCACAGGGCTGCCTGTTGTTCTGTCTTGCACTAGTGTTTTGCCAGTTAACGTAATGTGGGAATAAATGAGATAGTGTTTTACTTTGATGAGATGCAGCTGTGCCCTTGAGGCTTGTTACAAACAGGTTCACAGGAATGCAGCTGTGGCCTTGAGGCTTGTTACAAACAAGTTTGTGAAACTTAGAGGCAGAAAAATAAGGATGAGATTGGATACATCCCAGAAAGAGGAATTTGCGTGCACCAACTTGAAGAACCAATGGGTAACGCTGAGGGGACGCGTGGACAAAAGACAGTAGCCAATGAAATGGGTTTTGCTTGCTCGTGAACACTAGATCATATTATAAAAGGGATAGATTGTAAAAATAAAGTGTCATCATCGTCGTTGTTATTATCATTGCCATTGTCATTGTCGTTGTCGTCGTCGTCTTCGCTTGTCTTCTTCGCTTGTCTTCACCTGGACTCATACGCGGAGTCCGTGATTAATTGCCACAACGTAAAGCTATGTACCAGTCAGATTTTGGTGTGTTAGTCTTTTTCCAGTCTTTGCTCTGAAGAACAGCATCATTACAAAACAAGAGAGTCCTTCTAAAAAGCTTTTATTTCTTCTTACGTGAAACTTCTTTGACAAGATGAAGTGAGTCAGCCTGTCTTTAATGGGATTGCATTGAAATGTCTGCTTACATGCAACTCTTGTTGTCATTCCTTGGCATGATCGTTACTTGAGGGGCAGATTAGAGGTCAATCAGCCAGAGGCATGGGAACGCCCACAGCTAGCCTCAGGATACTCCCTACAAATGTAAGATCAAAAGGGCAGGCACATGAAAATTACTGTTTACTTTTTATGAATTATTTCCCAGAGATGGGATCATTAGCAGAATCTAAATGCCGGCTGGCTCTTAGTGCAAGGACACTCCTGACAGAATGTGCTCGCTTGGGCACACCTTTCCGCTCTTTTAAAGTCAAAAGATTCTCTGGTTTTGCTTTTCTGGGATTTCTGTATTATTTAAATAACTTTCTGGTTGCTTTTCCCCAAAACACTGTCCCTACTTCTGAACATGCTTTTAATTCTTAGATGTCATCCATTTTTTTTTCTTTACTTGTGCAGTAAAGGTATTTCAAAGCTTATGTCCATACCCTAGGGACTCTATAGGAGACACCTTCTGAAGGAAGTAAAACTTTCTGGTAATCTTTCTGAGTGAACAGTGGCTGTTACTTAAAATTAATCACTGGCCAATGGGTACCTACTACTAATGCTACTACTGTAAATACAGGGGAAAGGTGATATTGGCTGTCATGGTGAGGTACATGTTGGCAAATGCTGATTCAATGTCTACTCCTGGGGTAATCTTCACACATCAAACTCTAGACGTTCTTATCCACATAAATATCTGGCTTCTGTTTGATCACAGTAATCAGGGCTATTTAGAAGGGTCACAGTATATTTGCCCTTTTGTCTTGTGTCTGGAGATATGAAAGCATGACTTTGAGCAAATGTTGATTGAATTCTAAAGAGACTGGCAATAGCCGGGAACACGTGTAGCCCCTGATATGCTAAACTTGTGATTCCAAGTAGAAAACTGTTTGCTTTTTAAAATAACGTTGAAAAAGTTACCTTGAAAGACCAAATCCATGGTGGATATTACTTTTTAATGAAAACCAATCTGAACTTCCCTCTTATCATCCAACATGTTACTACCCTTAATGTGAAATAATCAAATGCTGCCCAGCATAGGAATGAAACTAAATCTGGCTGGTAACCAAAATAAAATCCCTTACAGCTATTTTTGTATGTTCTTAAAATGTGTGCTGTGAGATTAGGTAATTGTCTTTTTTCCCCTTCTCTGCTATTTTTCTTTTAAAGTTGTTTTTTTTTTTTTAAAAAAAAGCTCCCTTGCAGCCCCCTCCTATGATAAGGTTGTGGGGCAGAAAATCCAATATTATGTTCTTTTATCTAAATCCTTATCCTTCCTAATCTGGCTAGATATTTTGGATAGGTGTATTTGTACTTATTTGGCATGATGTTTTCTCAACATCCTTGTTTTTTTGGCATTCATCTTGACAGCAGTAGCTAGAGAACTTCTTGCTAGTGTTTAAAAGGATAAACTGAACATCTCCCTTTCCATCTTTTCCTCTTGCTGTTGGATAGAGCTCAGGAAACTTTTTAATCCTTGCAAAGCAGTGAGAGTGCAAAGGAAACGTGTGCCGATGAGTGGGGTTGCTGGGTCCTCCAAGACAGGAGTCTGCAAGTGACCATCTGTGGGAGTGGGTCTGGGGTTTATTACAGCAGCATTCAGAAAGTTGAGGCACAGATACTATAAAAATAAGTTAGTTGGTGCTAGGCACAGTTTAGGCTTGTACTGAGCTGCACCCAATCTCAAAAGTTTTCCACCATATGTCTTGGACTTCTTAGGCTAGATCAGCACTAGATAGAGAGTCTGTATGCCTCCCTTCAGTCATGAAGCCATGTTCACAGGTTCATGAGATGCTGGAAGACAACTGATTCGGAGCCAGGATGTGGCATGCTTGCTGTGTGTTTCTTGCAGACTTTACACTGAGGCAGAATCAGATATCTAATCTTTCTGTTCATCTCAGGTACCTTAGCTGTTGATATCTTCTTGTTCTTCTAGTAGTCATCATGCAAAACAATGGTTCTAAGATGTCTTTTATTACATTTGTGCTTCGGAGGCTGTTACATTCCCTCTCTTTTTTTTATAATGTGCTGCAAAGGTCCTTAAACCTCTCCTCTGAAGTGGTACATCTTGAAACCAATACCCGAATCTGAATGGGTTTCTAGAGCACTGGTCTCCCCAGTGCTGTTAGGATAGAAGAATAGTGGAGGTCCCTTCTCCACCCAGTTGCTAAGGAGTGTGAGGTACACCTGTCAACTGATAGCTGTTAAATTAACATTTCCATTTTCATTTGTGTAGCCTTATCTTTACAGGCAGGTGTATATGTGTTGGGAGAGGGGCTATTTTTGGCTATACTGTAGGAAAGCCTGAAGGTAATGAGTTGTGCATAGTAAATCTTGCTTACTCCATAATTTCCACTACATTTCAAATTAAGGGCCTAAATTAGGGTTAGTGTCAGACTTGCTCTTTTGCTATGTCCTAATTTTGTTTTAAAAGCACATAGCTAAGGACTTTAATATGTTTTAGATTCAGTGCTTGTAAGTTACACTAAAATCCCTAATGGAGACAAAATAACTTATTAAAACCTTGCAAATGTTTTTGACTGGTGCATTGTATTATTTTCTATTCCAGTGGTAGCATACAGCCTCTGCTGCTGATGGGCGGGGGAACACAAACCTCCAGGGCCCATTAGACTTAACTTGTTTACTGCATTGATATCTATATGTTGAATGACAAGAGAGTTCAGGTTATTGAATAATTTAAAATTCAGCTCTAATTGGTGTCATATGACCTGGAAAAGGCCATGGATGACGCCAGGAGCATGCTGTGAAATTCTTATAAATAATTCATAAATTAGATCATTCATTTGCCTGGATGTCTTGTTAAATGCAGAAGTTTGTAAGTAATAACTGATGATATAACACCTGTAAGTATTTAGTTCATATGCTGGAAGGTAATCTACCTTGATGATCTTCTAGCAAAACCTGCCAGAGTATGAGAGTTAATTGCACTAGGGAGAATGCACTACATTTATTTGGGATGGGCTTTGGCAAGGTGTACCATGCAGATGTTGCATTACGCATTCTCTATCAGCTAGACAACTATTCTGTGTATGCCCATGTTAAAAATGCAGCTCATCACTCTTCTGCCCTTATTTCACATGAACTCCAAATGCACTGGGAAATGGTAGTGACCTGCTCTGCTCACAAATAGTATAGTTTTTGAAATATTTATCTAGGTCTTGAACTACTGATTCTTCAGTAAAATAAAGGGCAGAAGTAAAAAAATTGAAGTCAGAAGATTGTGATTTTTCATTTTTATGATGTTGATAGCACATTGAATGTTAATAGTTAGACCTGGTGCTGTCAAGATAGTATAGTGGCATTTTTCTGTAGTGCAAACAGGAACGATATAGTTTTGTTTCAGAAAGCAAACATGTTTGCTTAATTTTAGTGGTCAGGTACTGCATTGCCATATGTAGGTACTGTTTGGGCTTAATGGGCATTCTGCTCACAGTGACTTCCAACACTCAAACATACAGGCACCTCGCTTTAGTTTCCTTGGAGCACTGTATTATTAATGACTGCCTTATCAGCTAGAGTAAAACCAGGTTGCTGATCTGAAATGGAAGCATTTGTTAGAGATTATCTACAATATTTGTGTAGCTGGAGAAGGGTGGCATGTTTATGAATGCAAAATATACGCTTAAAGCTGAGTTCCAGCAAATGCTCACATGCCACTATGAATGCAGGTTTATTGTGCACCTGGCATCCCAGCTCAAACCCTCTTAACAAAGAGGAGAAAAAGAATTGAAGGCAACACAAACATAGGAGGTGTTCCTCTGCTGTCAGCTAGCAGCTATAGATTCACTTTTTTGTGATGTGATCCTATTTTATTATTTTTATTTTTTTTGCTACACCTGTTCAGTATATTGAGTTCAGTAGATTTTTGCAGGAAAAATGCAGGCTTGTGACTGTCATTCACATAGTTTCTTTGATTTGAGACCGCTTGTTTTATTCAGTGGAACATGACAATCATAGCTATACATAATTGCTACAGAAAATGGTGCTTTATTTCTTGCTTGAAAAATGGTCAGCTTACCTTCCGAGTTATCTACTGTATTTATCTTAGGTACTGACAGAGACAGTTGCTGAACTATTATGTGGGCACTTTGTAATGACTGATATTAGGTTACTTATGGTAGAGATTTTAATAAAGGATTATATGATTTAAACAAAAAAAAATTGAGACTTCAGTAGATCCTACTAATTTACTTTAAAGTCTTTACCTTTTTACATTCTCCTTGATAAATTCTTACAGACTCTTGGAAAGAATAGCTCCTTAATCACTAGTAATGCACTTCAAATAGTCCTATCATTTGAAATAATTGTTCTTAAAATGGCATTTCTATTGCCCTGATATCCTACCTGAGCTTATTTATAATATATTCTCCTCATTCTACTGACAAGAGCAAGTGCTTATACTATATCGATAGACCTGCAAACCCAAAGCCAAGCTTTATTCAGATGAGACCCATACATCAACAATGCACAGTGGTGACTGAGTTCCGGGTTTAGGATATATACCTTAGTGAGTGCGTCAGCTAAGTCACTAATATGTGCCCTTGGTACTCTTTAAGGTGTCCCTGTGTATGGTAGCCTCTCATTTGTCCATTTAGAAATTTTTGCTTCATCTTCAAATATCTTTAAATCTCTGTATTTCTCCTCTGGTTGCTGCTTTTGTTCATTCTTCTTGGCTTCCTCCAGGGTCCACACTCGGATCAGCATAATGGGCTAGTTCTGAACCTGCATGTTCCTCCCTCTATTTCTACCCCACCAAAAGAAACCCCAGAGCTGAAAACTCAGGTTAGAGAAATGTTCTCAAGATACAATGGAGAACAATTTTAGTTCATTGTCTCTTTTTCTGTATTCAAATATAGTTCAGCTACAAACTACAAACCCAGGTGCCATGGGTTAAACTCTGACCCTGTTAACGTCTATAGGAATTTTGCTGTTCACCGTAACAGCACTGTATTTTGCTAGGACCCTAGCTTTTTTCCTCAGAGTGCAAGACTTCTCAAGGTAATGATTTTGGGCTGTTTTTTAAACATGTTTTGTACATGCAGAGCTACCAGTGAAATCTGTCAGGACCTTCCCTGTGTTGAGATTGTAAGATCTGATCTGTTACTAGTTCATCCCTTGCAGTACAAAGCCCTGTGTGCTGAAGTCAGTCTGTAAATGTGTCTCCTCTGCCAGTGCTGTGAATTAACACTGCAGAGCACACAAGTTGCATTTAATAAGAATTTGCAGAGATCATAATGCTGCGTGCATAAAACTGGTGCGCTGTTTGTCTGTTTGTAGGAAGTTTTAAGGACTGGATGTTTGTTTAAGCTCTGCTCTGAATTCCTGAGCAAAAATTACTGGGATTGCAGTAAAGATTTCGTAGACCTCCCCACGTCTTGCTCTTTAAACCTTTCTAAAGATTATTTGAACTATTTTTTAATATCTCCTTGTTTCCATGCAAGAGTTTCACATCTGATCAAGTCTTATTAACTCCATATGTTGCAAGGAGCAGTCTGAGTTTGTTTGTTTAAGCCTCAGTTAAAGTAAGTTGTATCTTTAAATACTGTACAACAAGCCTTGAAGAGCTCCACAGAGGGGAAAGCGCAGCTGTTCCATCATAGTCTGTCATGGTTTCCATGTGTCCCATAGGCAATATCTTTCTTAAACTCATCTTGTAAAATTACCCAGTTCCTTATGCTTGTGTGTCTTTAGACTCACGGTAGTAGGTGCGTCTTTGGAATATTTTTTTTTTTTGCTTTTCTCCTTCACCTGGCCTGCATCTTACAGATCTGTCATGGCATGCTCTGGTCTCATCTGATCCCTCATACATGTAAATGTCGGTCCATTTTCCCTTCAGCCTTTACCATACAGCTGTAGTTTTCAATTACAGCATTAACAGAAAAACACAAATTGCTAAAAAAGTTGTTGACTAGCTTCTGACTCCCAATAGTTAACTTTTCTTTGGGGTTAGATCCTGCAAAGTACTGAGCAGCTGTCAAAGGCATGTTGGAACTCAGTCTTCTGCCTAACATGACCTCCTTCTTCTAAAGGAATAAAAAAACCCACTTGCATTCAATGACATTAATGAGAATTTTCCCCCCTGCAAACATATTGTAACTGTGAAATAACATTAAAGTTTCTCTGCCTTGTTATTAAGTCTTTAAATGTCAATGCCATTTCTAAGACCATCAGGGCAGATTTAATGGCGGCCAAGGTCAACAAATGCTAACTGGTACCTCTCTTTTAGGGCCTTCAGGGACTCTTAATAGAGTCTCAGCCATGAAGTTAATTTGCGATCTGGGCCTTTATTCTTAAACCTGCTCCTGATGATTATTTTGTACCATCTTCATTCGTGTGCTTAGATTTCTTAACATTCTCTTGTCTCTTCAGTCAATAAAACAAACTGCTAGAATAAAGACATTCTCAGTTATTTCATCTTTTGAGTCTTCTTTTTTTGTTCCTTTTTACTTCTGTTTATGGGCCGCAGAAGGGTAGATGTCTGCTTTCTCTAGACCACCCTAAGCTGCCAGCTCTGATAGGATCCTCTAAGAATACCATCAGGTCTGCCACCTTCTGCTGTCCCAGGGGGCTGGGAAACTGGCCACCTTGAAAACCTCTCTCTGTTGGTGCCCTAAATGCTATGTTAGCAGAAGCAGGTGAGGTGGGAAACGAGAAACAGCATGTAACCACAGGATACTCTTACTTTCCCTTTTCTGTAATATTTCTTCCTGTTGCTGGTCATCCCTTTATGTATTGTCTAATTTAGATTAAAAGTGCTTTGTAGCCTTTATTTGTCTAGAATATATTGCAGACAAGGATGGCATGCTACAAATAATAAATAACAGAACTCTGTCTTTTTGGCAGCATGTTGCATTTCTGCTCAGTTGCCCTGCCAGCCCCTCTGACTTTAAAATATTTCAATGTCCTGCACTTTTCACCCAGTCCAAGCACCAGACTTTCCTCAGACATTTAGCACTGACATTAATGCAAATGCCTCCAACTCACTGGGCCCTTTGGGGTAAAACATGACATCGTTGGCTTTCAGTCACATGGCAGAGAAGATATATTTGTATCCACAAAACTGGAAATAATAAAATATCAGTATTCAGGTGCTAATCCACATTAATTTACATTCTGTGAAGTCTACAAGAAACTTGTAATTGGTTGTCTTGAAAGGCAGCAGAATATATTTGGTATTTTGTTTATTTATAACAAAGAATTTAAATTATACATATAAACACTGCATAGATTTGGATTATATCTCTCTTCTAATCATTGCTGGATGCTTGCTTGCATTACTAAGTTCTAGTGTTTTGGGGCTTGCTGACTATCTTCCACTCTATGTGGACAATACCTATCTTCTGTAAGCATTGCCAGAGTGCAAATAATACTTTTCTTTCCATCAGTGGATACCAGATTGCCCTGCTAAACCACTTTCACTGCAGTGGTTTTGTTATCTTTAACAAAGCTGGCTTCTGTAATTAAAAAAATCAGATCTTTGTGAAAGGTCCCAAAGGCTGGAGGAGTTTAAAATCAGTATGTTATTGAAATTAATGCACAGGTCTAGCAAAAGAAATGTGAATGCCTGATTCACTGCTGTTCTGATGTGCATAAAAACTCAAATGCTTAACTGCCTAGATGAACCATGGTGCAAAGATACTCCAGGATGTAAGTAGGATTTTGATGTCTGTTACATAATATCCATGAGTATAACAAAACCACTTGCACTGGCTTGACAAATGTTAATTACAGTTGCTTGCTTTCTTCAGAGTTTTATCAGAGTATAATCACTTGCCCAGCTTAATTGAAAAATCACTTACATTTATAGCTGAATTTAAACATGTTTTATATTTTAATGACCGCTTTTGATGTACAACCATTTTTTACAGAAAGTAGTTGGTTTTTATCTGTGTTTCTGTAAAGATATTTCAAAAACTCTCATCAAATTTCCAGTGGTAAGTAATATCCCATTCAGTGCAAGGTGAAATGTTTTACATCAAATCTCCTGCTGTGTAATGGCCAATCAAAGAGTATTTATAGTGGCTGAATGGATTTTTTGGCTCGGTATTCAAAATTAAACATTTTCAAACATTAACATTTAATGTTTTTTGCCACTCTTCAAGTTGATTTTATGTAACCCTAGATGCTCACAACTACTTGATACTCTGAAGCGACTCATTTTATGCTGAGGATCCTGCAGACAGTAGTTTTACATTTATTACACTTGTGTAGATGGAATGAAATGTAGATTTGATAGCAGATTCGTGTCTGTCTTCTGATAAACGTTTCTTCGGGTTTGGCTATATGTCCATCAGCATGATGCAGCAAGTCTATTTCTGAGAGAACACATTTACCAAGTGAAATTAATGAGCAAAGACAAATTTTAGTAATTCACAGGAAATTGTTTCTCTTATTGCAGGTATCTGGTAAGAAGAGCTCATGCCACCAACCATCTTTGGAGCTAGATGGTTCCTACTTGGGTATTGGGGGACCTCAAACTTTTTATAAGAACAGTAGAGCCTCAAATGCTGGAAGCCCAGCCCGTGTTGCATTGTCTGAGCCTTGCAGGAATAATCACAATTACGGGACTGAAATCCATTACAACCATCAGGAGTGTCTGAAGAAATATCCAGTAGAAAATGGCTTGCACAGAAAGTGTAACAACAATTTTCCCAGCCAAGCAGAGGAGCCCTCACTGTGTAAAACCAGCTCAGGAGATGGACCAGAAAGCAAATGAATTTCAGAGCACGTGCCCTCAGCAAGTGAGTCACGGTTGTGCTTGCAGGCATGTAGGGTGTTCAGGGAGCATGCAAGAGAGCCACGATGTCAGCCAGGTACCTAGAAGACACTCTGGTCCAGTTCACAAAACCTGTGATTATTCTAGGCACTCTCGAGTTTCTGGGCTGAATGACAGTGTGGACTCAGGACCTAAAGAAACAGAGCAGGCTAATAGGTTGTATGAAGAAAGAAGGCAGAAGCTGCTTCTGCAGAAAATGGAGCTGGAAATTGAAAAGGAACGACTCCAACATTTGTTGGCTAAGCAAGAAGCAAAACTGCTCCTAAAACAACAGCAACTACACCAATCCCATATGGATTATAACAGGAGATTTTGAGACTTATTTTTTAAAAAAAAAAAATTAAATTTCTAATGAAGACATGGGCAATAGTTGAAGTGGGAGAATGGAACTGATAAGATAGGCAATACCTGTGGCACAAATTCTCTCTAACAGTGATTTAGAGGAGAGGAGACTTTTTAGTATATTAGCATATATTGTTGGGAAACAGCATGACAGCTGTGGAAAACAGCAGAGAAAAACAGTATGTGGTAGAAAGAAAGGCACAAGAAAAGCAGTGCTAAAAGACTAGGTAGGAAAAGAGGAGCAGTAGAAGAAAATGAGAGGCTGATCTTAGTGCAGGCACTTCAAGAAATACAGACATTTGGCAAGAGAGCAATGTAAGCGTGGATGACATATATGTGGCATTCCCCCTTCTTTCCTTGGAGAGGTCAGTTTTGAAGTATTGCACCTTCCTAGGTGGGGACTGGAAGAAGTGTGTTTTACAGAAAAGATGGAGATCACTTTATATATACATGGAGTATATATATTTTTTTCCATATATAGGTATGGAAAAGGGAAGGAACCCTTTGTATGCAAGGACATTTTCTTCCCAGTGATGTTTGTGGAAGGGAGAATGCCAAGACTGAGGCAGAAGACATGCGTAAAAAATAGAAGAAGGGAAAGGCAGTAACCATAGAAATATGGAATGTAACTTGAAAGGCCCGTGAGCTTGTTGCAGAAGGTGAGATAACACCTTCCTGACAACGTAAATGGGGGACTCTGGAAAAGAGGGAGAAACTGTTTTATTGGTATCACGTTACTAGAGTGGAGAGGAACAGTGAAAGGGAGTGGGTTAAAGCAAGCTGAATTAGTCAGTGTAACTCAGTTGAGTACTAACATTTCAGAATTAGGAAGGGAAAGCAATGGGGAAAAATCTAGCAATCTTTTAGAAGAAGCAATAGGAGGGTTTCACAAGGATGCTTATTTCAATACTGTTTTAGTATGGCAACTGCTGACAGCATCCTATGAGAGTCTGCATTACATGACCCACTTCCTACATTCATGTATTATAACCACCATGGAGGAATATATCACTTTCTCTTCTTAATCCCAGCCCCCTGGTTACTTTTCAAACTCTAAAAGAGAATACTGTAATTTAGGTGGTCTTTTGTTTGTTGTCTTGGATTGTGGCTTACATTGAAAATAATCTGTTTATGTGGCTTTAAAAATGCCTGTCTTAAAGGCAATCGCAATTGTGTGTGTTGAAAATGACTGAGGTCACAAACAAAGGATTATGACTTCAGGTGAGAATTAAGTAACAACAGATGGATTCTTAATCATCAAATACCTTAATTCTATGCATATATCCCTCTAATGAAAAACAAGTAGAATACGAAGGACATAGAGACTGAGTTTTTGGTGGTTTTGTTTCTAATGGATATTTTTCAGCCTTTGAGGCATCATAAGCCCAGAAAAAAATGGACCTTAAATATATCTATAATGATGTGCTTGTTAATGCCATTATGCCTATTTTAACCATTTTTTTTTCCTGAAAAAAACTTCCTGGTTTACAGAGCTCGACTTACCTAAAAGAATTGTATGAAAGAAAATCATGTCAATCTGAGGACCCAGTATTTTTGTGGTCTCTTTCCAGAGGTGCAGGTGAAAGCACATTTGCCATGTTCTCTCTAAGAAAAGCAACTAGAATATAGCGTGCTTGCTCTTAAAAAATATTCAGTCTCTTTAGAATTAAATGTTTTATATTTATAGGTAAATCTCTTAGGTATCACAGTTCTGTTTCAGTTCTAGGTGTATAATTCACTTTTGCATTTGGTAACAGGGTAATTTTATATACTACAAACAATAAAAATTTGTTTAGCTAAGCTCAAATACCCTTTGCTTCATTGTCAGGAGGCTCTAAGCTAGTTCATCTCTTAACATCATGACAGTTTAAAAAACCAATGCAACAAAAATCCATTTCCAGATAGTGTTTATTTTTGTCTGTCCTTCTGCATGGGTGGAGTGCTGGTTAAGGTCCATTCTGAGCTGCTGAAAGTATTGTCATTGAATGACAAGTAAAAGGTCTGACCATTTGCAATTATTGGCTATTAACTCTTTTGCTCTTTTAGTGAAAGTTTGAATTGATCCTTTTTTTGGCTATGCTGCATCATAACCGCGTTTTAATATCCCACATTTCCCTATTTAGCCTCAAGCGAGCACAGTACTTTCAATTTGTAGTTTCTCTCTATGTGAAATAGTTGCTTGGCTATCAAAAATGGTGTGTGTGCAGGGAAAGGGGCAGTTTGTGACTCCTCCTGATGCCAACCACATCAGAGTAGACAAATATGGGTAAATCCTGGAAACAGGAATTTAATGCAAATAAAAAGGGAGAAGTACCTCTATTGTTGACTTTTCTATCTTCATTGGAGAGAAAGAAAAAGGTGGGGTCATCTATTAAAAACGGAGCATCATCTGTGGGCCCATATTTCAGGAGACACAACCACCTCAAACGAATTCTACATTTTATGCAGTTTACACACGATGCCTTTGAGCTCTGGTGCTGCTGGAGCTGTAATGTGAGCCCAACAAGGATGTTTTTTATTAGATACTGTGACCATTTTTTTAAGGGAGCAAGTCCTTGGAAATGAGTAAATGAAATTTTTCTAATCTTTTTCCCAATGGAAACCCTTGGAAGCAAAGGCACTGGACATAAGTCAGCCTTCCAATACAAACGTATATCTGGAAGCATGAAAACAGCTGTGAAAGCTTCTGCGTTTAACGTGATTAAGTGCCCTGTCTGTAGACACACAGCTCATCTTTATGTGGCAAGTTCCTGGTGTAATGATTTGACCAGCTGCAAATCCAGCCAACTCTGCTTTTTCAGGTTTAGAGGCCATGTACCAGGTTCAGAAGATGTGCCCATTGATGAAGCACCTGGAGAACTTGCTCTGATGATGAACAGCAACAACATGGGGCTAAGGTAATTTCTCTCTTCACTTCTAAGTACTTTACAGAGTCGGTATATCTTCTTGACAGCGTGCTGTTGGCTGCCAAGTGTATTTGTTCTTGTGTTTGTTTCAGATTAAGAGTTTTTTTCTGCAGGAAAGGTAAAATCCATTGGCTGTTGTCTTTTATGAGTCAAATCAATACTTATGCTGATCTGTTATTACTCAATATTTAGGGGTTGACTTCCTGTGGAGGTCTCAGGTTTTGTGTATCATCTCTTAAGGACACTAACCTAGCCCAGTGCAAGATGGAGTTTTCACAAAATCTTAGCTTTTGTTCTTTGTTCTTGTTATTTTTTCAATTAAGATCAGAACATTTCTTTAGTCTTGATTTGGACCTGATGTAAAAAATACATTATCCTTTAACTCCCAGATAGAAACGATCTTTTACAATTGGTGACAGTTACTTCTTTTTTAAACAATGTTGTGTTGCACCTCTGCTTCAATGTGGTCAGAGCAAACTACCACTGGAATAACTGGAAGCAGAGTTAAGCCAATATTTAGCTCTTTATCTCAGTTTTGCATGCTATTTAAAACTTGAATCAATACATTATTGCGTTTTCTTTCTGTCCCACCCTGTCGCATTTCCTGTTACCACTGGAAGAAGATTCAGGCTTATTAGAAAAGCAACAAATAAAACCTGCGGATTTGACAGGGTTTTTCTCCTTTTCTCATAAAGTAGCAGTTTCTTGTTCTATGCTTTAACTATATCTGTTCTTTTGACCAAAGTATGCCCTGTTTAGTGGACAAGAAGAGCAGATGTCCTTTGAATGGCCCCTTCTTTAGTGACAAGAGTAGACTTTAAAATAATAAGCTTTTCTCTCTGTTATGAGAATACCGGAAGAACTGTTAATTTATTTATAAACTAAGGGTCCAATACTTTTTTTTTTTAACCTCAAGTGATACTGATTTTATTTTATTTTTTTGAGATCCCTCTTCACTGAAAAGGGATAAGACTTCTTTCTCCAGAACAACAGGAGTTGTTATTTTCCTTGGAACACTTCATTGCTTAACCAGGTGTTTGGCTGCTGTGAGTTACTGGCATATCCTCATTGTATTCTGATGCTTTTTTGTTTCATTTTCTCACAGACTGAAGTGATCAAAGTCTGATCACTGTAACAAAAGAGAAAGAGAGTCATGATATGTTTAAGATGCAGTAGCATTAAGCCCCCTGGAGGAAAAATGTCACCTAGAACATCTGTAGGGCATCTTGGCAACAGTTTATCAAAAACCTGCAAAAATCTACATAGCCTAGCAGGGAAAATAAGGAAAACCTGTGCCGTTAACAAAATGAGAGTTCCAGATTTCAAAAGGTTCCCCACCCTCTCGTCATTCCCCTGGTTTAATTTACTATAATTTTTTCAAAGTTAATATGTGTTTGTGCAGTCTCAAGTTGCCATGGCAGCTGGTTCCAAAGTTTGGCAGCAAAACACTTGGAATTTTTTCTTCCTATATGCCATCTTCAGTTTTGCAAAGGTTACCAGATGAATGCTTCCTAAATAATTTACTCTAATGTAAGGCTGAAAGAGGCTACGGAAGACAAGTCCATTTGTCTCTTTTATGCATTTGAATATGTAAGTGATGTTTTCTTCAGTATCAAGAGAGAGTGTGCAAGTGTGTGGCTAGATCTTAGAAAGGATGAAGAGCTGAGAGGAATATATCCTTTTTTTTAACAGTCTCTTTTTTGGTTTTGTTTTCTATTTTTTTGGGGGGAGGGTGTTTGTTAATTGTTTTTTAATTGACCTGCCAAATGGTTCTTGCTACAGCAAATGCTACCAGAACCCTAATGGAAAACCAGCCCTCTCTGACTTCCAGTTCGTACATGAGAGCTTCCTCTAGCAAACCTCACAGCATGAAACTTGATTTCAGTCTTCAAATAAGCAAAACTTAGCTTAAAAATATCCTGGTATTTTAACAGAAATGGTGAAAGTCCTTTAAAATACTAAACTTGCTGAAGTGAGGTATTGGAGTTTAGAAGTAAAATAAATAATATAATCAAGAACTGAAAAACATAGTTTTTTTTATAATTAACAGCTCATTTTGAGTTAATTATCTACAATTACGAAAATCTAATTGCAATTTATTCTCTACTATCTGTGGGAAGAATCATAGGCAAGGGAATGTGCATCATTGCCAGGCATAAATGCTATAGGATGGGTACAAATAATAGAGGAGCCCTTAATGAAAAACAAAAAGCAAATAGGAGCGTGCAGCTGTGCCAGGCTATTGAAAGGTAATTGTAGTCAGAAATGAGATATGTACTTTAAAAGGCATCTTGTCATCTTCTGTAGGGATTAATTTTTTCCCTCCTTGAAAAAGGAAAAAACGATTCCACGAGCAAATACAGTACAGAGTTTGATTTCTGATACAAATTTTGGTCATAGTCTGGCTGTCTGTGAAAAGGAAAACTTCTACCTTGGGGATTACTGCAAACTACAGCCAAATTTTCTAATGGATGCCTGTTTCATTTTCTGTTCTAAATGTGCCATTATAGTTTTTTCATTATCAAAGTGAGCAAGCATTGTCCATCTCAGCCTCTTTGGATGGTCCCAGTATGAATTTGCAGTGTTGAATATGTCACTTCCCTGCTGGGTATGTTGAGGAGCTGTTGGGAAGAAATGTGTCTGTCCCTTTGCCTGGTTGCAGTTGGGCTGGCGCGTGGGACCTGAAGAATCTTCAGATGCAGGATCTCCAGTTCTCCAAGGTGCAACAGTCAGAGCAGGTTTTATTGAGGATGGTTTTCAGTAGCTTGGAGTGCTCCTAAGTGAGCCCACAGCCAATTTTCAGCTATGGAGATAGTAACTTGTACAATTAATGGCAAGTTGTCTGGTTGTCTGTGTAATTTCTTTTCAAGTCTGCCCCAGTGTGCAAGATGCTTTAAAATATTCAAAATAAAAACATAACCTGATTCATTTGTTTAGCATAAACCAGCCTTTTACAAAGTGCTTTCCATCTACCAGACGCAGATGCTTGGTACATGCTCAAGTACCCACTCCATGTGTATTCAGTAGGATCAGTACATCCAGCACCTGCTTTTGTGTGTGCTCCCGATGTCTGCATCTGGGAGAGGAATTTTAAAACAATCCACTCTTCTCTCCTTTATTTAATCTTAACTTTGGATCTGAATGTCATGGAAATAAGACCTATTTAATAGCATCAACTAGAGAAGATACAGTTTGCTACTTGGCAAGTAACCTCTCCCCAGAGCTCTGCTGTGTGCCTAAATCTTAACATACAAGGTTCCCTGCTTTTTTGATTCTTAGGTTTCTTATATAGCTCTGCCGGTACAGCTTTCTACTGCCTTCTCGCTAACATGCACCTTTTCCTCAGATTTCACACAATACTGCCACTGCACCTCTACACTGACCTGTGCAAAATGTTATAAATAGGAATTGTTGGATACAGCAGCTATCGGATGGGTTTACAGTTATCTGCAGGCACTCTTTCAATGGATGCTACCTGGTTAAAGGTTTTCTTTCCTGGCGTGTTAAAGATTTGCAGGTGGAATTTGCCACCTTTAATTTCGTTGAAGGCTTCTTATGTTTGTGTGATTCATTCTGTATCACCGGTGTGTATTTTTTCCAGTTTGTATTTTTAGTTAGTTGAAAATATCAAACACAATTCAGCAGCACTTTCCCCCTATTAGAATGCTCATTGCTATGGTGATAGTTCCAGGAAGGAATGCTGTCAGGGGTCTTTTAAAAGATTTTTATGTTTATGGTGTAACTATTTTTATTATCTTGTGAGAGAAGGTGACAATTATCTCTTGCTCCTTGTTTAATGCTTTGTTATGAACTCGATTTTTTTTGCGGCTTGTTAGACATGCAGGCATCTTTCTATGGTGATGTGCAAGCATACGTCTGTGTTTTTGTCAAAATATTCAACGCAATTAAATAGATGTGCAGAGGAACACAGACTCACAGCTCCCTCTGCTGCCCAGGCATATCCAGGTTTGTTCACACAATCCCCCCTCCAACTAATTTAAAAATAAAATAAAAATCACATGCAGTCATGTGGCTCTGCCACCTCTGACCTGACTTGTGCTGCCCCATTGCTCCCATTTTTCAAGGGAACTGGTATTTAAGAACCGGTGGAATGGTAGCACCCATTTTGTTTCCTATTTGGAGTTTTCTCGTCAGTTCTTCATGCCGGCGTGCGTCACCTCTGTTACTCTTGTCCTGAGCCTCTGGAGGAGAAACTGTCAGTAGTACCACAACTGGCTTGTTGTCCAACACCTCCCAGGCTTCAGTTAATCTGTGAGTTGTCCTTGGTCTCTTGAGGTGCGTCTATATTGTACTTGGCCAACTTTTAGGAATGTACTGAATACAGTTTGTTGGGATATTTTTCATCTATTTGCTGTTTTGGCAGACTGGCACATTTTCAGGCTGAAATTAACTGTGCTTGCAAATGGCCCATAAAATCTGTGTATATGGAAGCCACTTACCCACTTGTTAGTGCTCCTTTTAACACCCAAGTTACTTTCTTATTCCAGATAGTTTTACATTGAAGTTTGTATCATTTTTAGATAGGATATTTATGGAGTGAACACTGTTTGGCCAGTAAAAAAAGTGCTTGCAGATCTGCCAATAGTGCAAATGCTGAATTAGGTGCAGATATGAGTTTTTCTTTCTCTCATGGCGTTGTCTGGCTATATATAGGCACAGCATCCCTCCAACAGATGGCTGATGGAGTCTGTTGTGACGTAACGGGAGAGTATAGTTGGAGTTAGATATACATTTTTGCTTCATTAGTGCCATGTGCAGACTGTAAAGGTAGTAGTATTTCTTGCTTAGGGTGAAGGCTTTTGTTCTGATGTGGTTACTAAAAGCTTATTGCTGAATGGGGCGGGGGGTGGCAATTTTTTACATATAGCTATGCATGCTTTTTTTTCCTTTTTTAAAGGTAGGCAGCGATCCTTATCGGACTGAGGAGCGAGGAGTTCATTTCTGCTGACCTGCTCACTTCGCTAATCTCATTTTCAGGTTTACTTTCAACTGCAACGGGGTTTTGAAGCTGCGTGTCTTACATTTACCTGAATTATGCTGATTCTGTTCTCGTGATCATTATGTTGCACACAGCAGTATTACATCATTTCCATTACTGTCCAAAGTAGCCTTGAGCAGGAAGCCTACTGATAGACTTGAGGTATAAGATGTAAGTAGGAGATACCATAAGTAGTGTCCGTAGGCAGATGGAGCCAACCTGTAGGTGAGGTCTTCAAAAAGCACAGAAACTCTGGTGTTAGAAATACTGATAAGCATAGGATGGCAATCAGTGAAAACAGGCTTCCTAAAACTTGGGCGCTTTGGTATTTTCACAAAACTTGCATTTCCTGCCAGTCTTCTGCATGGGCATAGTTCTGTAATACCACATATCAGAACTGAAAATGCTTGGAGATTTTTTTTCTTTGGGTTGAAATATTTAAAACTCACACGTCTCCTGAAGGAGTTTGTTCCTTGCCAACACTTGCAGACAGTGAGAGACATTTTTGCAAGTCATTTGCAGATGCCTTCTTTACAGGAAAATGTAGACGCTGTTAGTTTACTGCCTGAATTAAATTTTGAAAACCTGAATTCTATTTTTATAAATTGGAGTGGATTACTTTTTCAGACATATCATTTTGTTACTTTTTATTTTTATATGTGATCTTGGATGATGTTTAATCTAGATATTCATATGTCCCAGAAATTTGTGAGTTGGAAAAGTTGAAAAATCTTATAAAACAAAATGTTCTGAAAGGTAGTTTTAAATTAGGAGATTTTAAACCCACCCGTGCAACTTTCACACCATTTAAAAGCTTATATCAGAACTGATGGGGCAGGACTAAGAACAAAAGCTATTGGTATTACAAAGTTAAGCAAGAAATCCTCTGTACCCTGCTGTTCTGGTCATGATCACAGTTGCACTAAGCTAAAACCCACTCCCCCACCCCTCTTGTGACCTTAGCTGCACTTCAGCACACAGAGAATTGAAGCAAAAGGCAAACTCCAGTAAATACTAGATTCTGTCACTTGCAGATATACAGACTACATATAAAGATAACGGCAAGCGTGCTCTCTCTCGCTCTCCAGCTCTCACTTTCTTTGAAGTGGACTTTGTGTATTTGCCACTGAATTATTCTGACATAAAACTTTCCAGACTGTACTGGTGTGTTGAGCTGAACTCTGTGGCTTTGCATGGGTGCTGAGGTTTTGCAGAACTACCCATTACATTTATAACAGTGCTAATTTTTGAGAGCCACACAGAGAAAATTTTAGATTCAGCCCAGCTGATTTGGTCTTCACACTGCTCCTGTGGTGAAGAGGATTGATTGTTGTGTTTCTTTTTATATTTGGCTTCCTTTCCTCTGGTACTCAAAGCTTCAGGCCTTAATCCTTTAACCTTGAATCTGAGCATCAAGGCTTCAGGAGGGATCAAGCCTTTTGATGGAGAGAGAACATCTTTTGTTGTACCAAATGGTTGGGAGTGGTATAAGACAGCTCTCCAGACAGTATATATTTCTCTGTTGTGTTTAAAGACTATAAACAGATGGTGGGTTTAGTGGGGATTATAAATAATCTAGAGGAAGGTAGGGTATTAGAAGCAATGGAAAAGAGTTAATGACTTTTTCTTTAACATTTCACCAATAACCAGTCTATCGTGACAGATGCGTACTGGGTTGCCAAATGCTATAGTCTGATTTGGGTAACGGTTCAAAGCTCAGCATGTCATGGAAATGGCAGTGTGGTCCCTGATGAAGCAGGGGAAAGAAAGCTTTTCAGCTTCTCAAAGGGCAGTATTTGTGGAAGCAGATGCTTGCTTGCCCTACCCAGCATAAAGAACAGTTCTGTGTGCAGCTGGGAGAGTTTGTACTGCTGGATTTTTATAGGATCATTAATTATATGTTATAAGGCAGCTAAGCATGGCGTTCCTAACTCAATGAATTCCATTATGAATGGCCTTTTCATATTCTTCATCTCATTATATTAAATGCATGTGACCTGAAGTTTAGCTAAAGTTATTGTTCGGGTTAACTTTCATTTAGTGTTTGCCCTAATTTTAGAAATGGTATGATCTTTAGATTTTATGGAGAGACAGGTATTTATGCATGTTTTTGCAGCGCTATTTTAGATAATTTCTTTTGGAGGTGGCAGGGAAGGGATTTAGTCACTCTTTGATTTGCCTGGAGATTTCTGTACCTGTGTCCCTGGATGACAACATCCAGTTACACGGATTTGGCTATCATCTCTCTGCCAATAACTCTTAAACCCTCTGCTCAGTTCCGTATAATCTTGCATATCTGACTGCCTCCTTGACACGTAATCCTGGTCATTTTGCTTTCAGATCATTCCTAATCTGGCCAAAACAGAACTCCTTACTTTTTCTTCTGAATCTCTCTTCACTTCTGATTTTGATAACACCACATCCTCCCTGTCACTCAGACTCATAACCTCAGGGTCACTCTCCTTTTCCATATGCATCTGGGCTGCTGACAGCTATTGCAGCTTCCGTCTCCTTTGCAGCAAAAACATGACTTCAGTGTGTCAACAGTTAAAACACCACCCCTTGCTCTAGTCCTTCATCTTGCACCTTGACTACTGTAAAGTCTTCTTTGACTGCTCAATATTCATTCTTCTCCTTCAAAATAAGTTTTCCAAATGAGTATCTTGGCTGCTTATTCAGATCTTGTCACCGTTGCTTCTCTGAAACCCTCCTTCGAAGGCCAGTTGTCTACTGTATTGGTCTATAGGGCTCTGCGGAAAGTGACAAAGCTGCTTCTTTTTTTATTTTATCTACCACCTTCTCTTCTTTACTCCTTCAGTTACGTGAGACTTCACATTGTTTTGGGTGTTGCATGAACTTCCAGTCACGTGCTGCTACCACATTCCTTAACTCTTTCTGACTTTTGGAACTGCTGAGTCACATCATGGTGACTCCTGCCTGCATCTGTCTATTCTGTGTCATATCTTACGTCTTTGAGACCTTTTTTTTAGAGTTCAGAGATTTTTTCAGAGTTTTTTTTTTCAGATTTTCAGAGTGCTATTTTTCTTTCCTACCCTCAGTCCTAATTTGATGAGTTTCAAACTAGACCATCTCTTTCCACTGACCACAAGGATGGTATCTGCCCAGTAAATCCACCTAAAATCTAAATCGTACTCAAAAGATATCACCAGTGACTTAGGGAGAGAAGTATTGTAACTCACCTGCAGTGACAAATCATCAGCTCTTCTGTGTAGAAAAGTTTACATATGGCTTCTAGCACACACAAAAGTTTGAAACAAAACAGTATGCAAGTGTCTTCAGTCTTCTGTCAATAGTACCAGGCTTCACCTCTGTGTGTAATACATGACCTTCCGTTTGATTGATGTGTAGTTAATCCTTTTTTTCTTTTTAACTTTGTGCTCCTTTCATCTCCATTTACATCTTGCATTCTTTTTGACAAAGTCATGTCTCAGAGATGGGCTAAATTTATATACTGGCTGTAGACTCAGTAGGGTTTGGCAACACAAATAATGCAAGTCTCTAAACCCACATCACAGCGTCAGAGTGGCACTGATGGCAACAGCTCTGGACAGACATTTCCAAACAGGTTATAACAAACTTGTGCAAAGGTAGACTTCCAAGGCCTAAGATCAATAGCAGTAGCTGTAAGATGGCAAGAATCACTTTTATCTAGAGTCACAAAAGTACGTGGTGTATTTGTCACGTTCAGTTTCTAGGGGCAGGGGACCGGCAGCCAGAGCCTGGGCAGAGCCTGCAGCTTCACTGTACACAGCCTTGTGCCAGGATCTCTTCCCTTTTGTTCCTTGCCTTGATACTGGACATCAGAGCGTGCCAATACGTATCTCACTGATACATGCCTCTTGACAAGGCAATGATTTCTGTGTGGTTTCAATTCTATTATGTCTCTTTATTTCCTGAATATAAGAGTACAAAAAAATGTTAAATCTGTTCCGTAAACATCCTGGTTGAGTCAATATTTGGTGGTACCATCACATTCACATAAAATCCATGCACTGAAAGAAAATCTTCAGTGTGTTGTTTTTTGTGGGGCCCAGGCCATGGTTTTTAGAGTTGTATGCCATCAGTTAGGCAACTAAGTCTGTATTGCACTTGCAATACAGATTTTATATACCTGATTTTATATACCTGATTTTTCAGTCACTAGCCATCAAACACACTCTATGAAATATGTAACTTCAGTGGATTCAAGGCAATTGAAGTGATATTTTAAATCTTTACCAAGACCTTCCTTGTCAAATCTAAATCTGTTGAGCATGGTAATCCACTAATCTGAGTAAAGTCCAAAGTCTAACATCTCTACTTCTTTTTGGGCTGTGAGATTTTTTTAAAAGCAGGTCAATAAACAATCTCACTGTTTTCATTTTACTAAGCAATATAATATAGATGAGTACTAGTATAGTAGTAAATTATTAATATACTCCTTAATCATAGAGTGACCATGTCCCACAGATGTGATCTAATCATGGAAAAAAGGCTGATGAAGTGTAAAGATGCATCAGGAGGGGTGTTTCCAACAGAAGTGGGATAGTGTGTGACACCATTTTAAAAGATCCTAGTATGAGAGCATTTAGGATGCCATGTACATTTATAGCTGCAGATCTGGCCATATTCTAACATGTCATTGGTTTTGATCACTATAAAACAATAATCATAAACCACATGAGGTTTGTATTTGGCTGGGGAGCCAGGGTGGCACGAGGAGACATGTTGGCATCATGTTAGAGCTGTGCCTTGTACCTAGACTGAGCCCATGCCAACACACTGAGCCTCTGATGGCTTTTTGGAATAAGAAAAGCATTAGAGTCTTTGACACTAACAGACCTATATAACCCTAAAACACAATAGTAATCTGTGCTTAAAAATGATTCAATCATCATGTGATACAGATAAAGATGATTAGAATAAGAGGACAGAACTTTCATGGAAAAAGATGAGTCCTGTAAGGGTGCTCCCATGTTGGTTTTGGTGGTAATGGTTCCTAATCATTAGAGAAATAAGATTCAAGGACAGCAACCTCAGAAGAATGGGAAAGATAAAACCTCTAATTGTGTTTATTATGGAATTTGATGCATTTATGAAAGGCTTTCCCTGCAACATGTTCCCTGATATCAGGAGAGCTGTCAGTGACATGGAAGGTCACCTCAGGATCCTTAGGGGTACGTGTATTTGCCCAGTTTAGTGGTTATTAATTTTCACTGTTATCAGTGTGAGAAGTTTGTAACTTCATGGTCCTTCATTTCCTGACGTAGAAACCAGGGATGATAATTTATCATGCCAGTATCCTGAGTATTGAAAGTTAGCATCTATCAAGTGCAACTTTGTCAATGAACAGAAGCAGCTGTAGATGTTACGTCTTTTATAACTCTTCTATCCCTGTATAGGCATTACAGGATCCTCCAAAAGTCTTACCTTCTGTGCATATGTAACTCTTCATAATACCTGCACACAAGAGTGAAATCTTAAATATCTGTTGCTCTAAGTAAGCATCTCTTCAAAATGTCTTGTTAGTAGGGCATACCAGAAACCCTGTGAGTACCTACTTTTCAACTCTTATTGTGTCCCTCCTTTGCTATATTGTCACTTATCCTTAGCAAATGATTGCTCCATGATGTGATCCATGATCAGAAAAAGGGCTTTTGCAATTGCTGCTCATTTACTGAAAGCTCCTGTTATCAACGCCTATCAGCCTGTCTGGAAACTCCTATGGAGGAGAGTGCTTATGTACCAATCGTCTTAGCGAAGGAAAACATAATGACTCTTGCTCTGAGCAGGTGGTTACCTGCACTCTCAGACCGATCTCTGCAGCAGCAGGTCAGCCACAGCTTGTTTTGCAGTGCAGCCCATCTACTGTAAAGCCTTTTGTCCTGGGTGAGCCAAGTTGAGAAGGGATGATGCATTGTTCTTCTATGCCTTTATCGCAACCAAATTGAAATCTAATTAGGGGGATGTTTGTTCAGGAGATAGCTTGCATATGGCATTTTGATGGGCACCTTGTGAATGGGGCTGGCTCTCAGCCAAACAATAGCGATGCTGGATAAGGCACTAAGACAGACATTCACTTTGCTGAAGAGCATGTGATTCTCCTTCTGAAGGAGAGAGTGACGCGGCTTGATCTACTGGAGAAGTTTGGATTTAGTTCAAAAACTTTGTTTGTCCTAAACAGGCTTTTGCATCATTCCTTATGGTACTTTCGCTGGTGACAGCTAGGCAGGCTTTTCAGATATACAGACACCTTTTTGAAGGATTGTTTTTATACCTATGACTTGACATTTACATGACTTTCTTTTGTGAAGGCTGACAGCACTGCTTGCTGGAACGACAGCTGCTCTGCTCTGTAAGAAAGGCCAAACACACAATCACAGCATTTTGTCCTGCTAAAGCTTTGCCAGTCTGTTTTCTGTGGCCATTTCTCTATGACTGTCTGAAAACCTTTATGTTGGAATTTTCTTTGGATTCAGAAGAGAACAGAGAAAAGTGATCAGAGCTCATTTCGCTGTTTATTAGTAAAACTAAGATATGTGGGAAAGGTGCTGGTAGGGAGTTGGAATATAGCTAACTTAAAGCCAAATGAGGACAGGGCTTCAAAGGGAAGGCTTGAATGTAATTTTAGGTGGAATTTAGCTTAGTACTTGCTACAAATGGACCTCTAACTGTGTATATTAAGTGAAGTCCTGACTTCATTGAAGATAAAGGCAGTATTCTAATTGATTCAATGAGGCCAGAGTTTCACCTATGGCTGGTATGATCTAAGAGGTCATTGTTAATTAAAAGCATATGTGGCCTCAGTTCTTGCTGGTGGAATCTGAGGGAATGGGGAAAGAACTGGTCTCTGAAAGAGTGGTCTGGAGAAGCTGTGCTATGGATTACTGTACCCTGGTACAGCTTGATACATGGAAAAGTTTTTAGCATAGGGGGCCAGTATAACTCCTCCAAGACAAGAGAAAAGTAAACCAAACACAGTAGGTCCAAGAAAGTTCAACAGAAAAAAAAAAAAAAAACAAACAACAGAGAAACCTGATACAGCCACAGGCATTACTGGATTTGAGAGCGCTGAGCCTGAAGAGGACTGTAAGAGATGAATGCTCTGCATCACTCCCCAGCAATATATTGTGTGAATAATAACATGTAGATTGTAGGCAATTACTGTCTGTTTTCTGTGATGAAAAATCCTTTCATTAAAAGCAGATTTGCTAATATTTGTATTTCAGTTTCAGAACTCTCGCTGACTGCTGAGGTGTTCCTCTACCTGTCCCTGCCCTCCTGCCTTTTACCTAGAAAAATACGCGAGAAAGGACCTGAACTCAGTCCCGAAGATCATCGACCTGTTGGAGACAGTCCAGAGGAGGGCCACAAAAATGATCAGAGGGCTGGAACACCTCTGCTATCAGGACAGGCTGAGAGATTTGGGGTTGTTCAGCCTCCAGAAGAGAAGGCTCCAGGGAGACCTTATCGATGCCTTTCAATGCTTAAAGGGGGCTTATAAGAAAGATGGAGACAGACTTTTTAATAAGGTCTGTTGCAATAGGACAAGGGGTAATGGCTTTAAACTACAAGAGGGTAGATTCAGACTAGATACAAGGAAGAAATTTTTTATGATGAGAATGGTGAAACACTGAAACATGTTGCCCAGAGAAGTGGTAGGTGCCCCATCCCAGGAAGCACTCAAGGTCAGGTTGGACGGGGCTCCGAGCAACCTAATCCAGTTGAAGATGTCCCTGCCCGTTGCAGGGGGGTTGGACCAGATGATCTATAAAGGTCTCATCCAACCCAAACTATTCTATGATCTCAAAACTATAAATGAACACGCTCTCTAGAAAGGAAAGCAGCTGTTTCTTATTAACATGCACTGGATCCCAGCAGTGTCATTAACATGCTGATGCATCGAACATAAGCCTCAAAATGCCAGGTTTCATAATTGGGCCACAAAATCTCACTCTAGGCCTTCAAGGTCCATATTAGAATAGGATATTTTTCCTACTTTTTAAAGGAGGGGAAAAATGTTAAGCTTAGATTTGTTTTTTCCAAGCACTCTATGTTTCAATATGATAGGCTTTAGATTTTTAACAGTGTGTTTTTAAGGTCGTTGATCTGCTGACGTGAGCAGATTGCTTTTGTGGTGAGGAAGGGAAGAGTGATGGCGTTCAGGGATGAGAGATTGCCCTGAAGTTCACGCTGTGCTTTTCCTCCTCGCCTGCACCATTCTTACCTCCCTTCCCGCTCTACTCAGCCGTCCTGTAGATTTGCATACCCTACACAAAGCAGGAGTGAGTGGACCAGTCTCCCTTCTCTTTCCCATGTGCTGCTCTGCTGGCTTGTATATGTTGACATGTTTCTCGCTAGCTCCACTGGAAAGAAGGGGCAGGCTGTGTCCCCTCAGAAGAGGACTCCAGGTTGCTCATGGAGATGTGCTAAGGAGGGCCATAAGCTCTAGCTCTGCTCTCAGGGTTTTCCTCATTATTAGCTCTAAGCAGACATACGCGGTGTATGCACTCATTTCAGGTGTCTCCTTTTCTTAGTGAGTTGAGTGTTTGGGAGTTGGTTCCAGTTCTCTTCCACATCTGCTGACCTGCTTGCTGTCCAGGGGCTCAGCTTCTTTCCTGTGTCAATTTCTTATCTTCTTTGCCTTGCGGATTAGGGTAATCACACTGCCCTACCTGACACATTGTTGGAAAAAAACACTTGAAAAATCTGTGGCACTTGGCAGTTCTGGAATTAGGGGCTTACAAAGAGTAACACAGTACACTTGAGAGGACTGAAAAAGTTGTGGTTGTTCAGGAGGCCTCTGTTGTTGCTTCTTAGATCCACTCATCCAAAGTCTACAGTCCTCCTTTTCTCCCCGCAAATATTTTTTTATTTGCCATGCAGGCAACCAACTTCCCAAACAGTCCCACTTTGGAACTGGTGGTTTTCAAAAGTGTGGTTTGATAACTTGATTTAAACTGATCTAAGTTTGAACCCCCGCTGAAAAGAAGATCCCGTGATATATTGACACCTTCTTCTTTGTCCCAGCACTTGTGATACTGCTGCTTTATACTGAGCTGACTCTGGAAGCTGATCTGGCTGAAAACTCTCCCAGCCAAAGTGGCGGGGGGAAGCAATTTTCAGCCTGTTTGTCAAACTGCATCTGAAATGGCAATACAGGTTCCAACTACAAAAACGTATTGCTTGGCTTGTCTACTTATCACCAGTTTTGCATCATTAAGTGTTATGTGTTCTTGGCCCGGTATAATTGCAGCAGATTGCACACATGAACTGCTAATTATTTTATTTTTAAAACAGATATTGCAGAACAGGAAAATAACATTCCAACATGTTTGCTTTTGGAACTAACCTACCACGGCAATCTGTTAGTTTGATAATGGTTAAATTCGCAAGCCCTTGCCTCAACAGGGTGCAGTAGGGTACCATTAAGGCAGCCATCTGTTGAACTTATATACTGGAAGCATGAATTGCCTTGCGTTTTGGGTTTCTGACTAGTTATAATGTAGTCATGTTCTCTGGATGCCACTGATCTGCACTGAAAAATGCATGGATCAGAGTTCAGTGAAAGGTGAGCATACAAATTTGGTATCGATGACTGGGAACCCGTCAGATGAGCGCTAGGTACAGAGCAGGGAAGAGATGAAACCTCATGGGTGTACACATGCTGGTAGTAAATGCTACTCTGTGGCAAGAGTCTTAGCTTCTTGAGTTGCTTAGTGATTCAATAGATCTGTAAAACTCCATTTGCAGACCAAGGCTACCATTATGTTGGATTGATTCATCAGGATGAGCAGCTAAAACAAGTTAAATTCTATGAGAGTTTTCCTGCATTAATTTAAAAAGTGAATTTAGTTGGCTCTAAATGGACATTTGTTTTAGTATCTTGAAGAACTGACTTTCCTCTATTAAAGCAGAATAATGTATCTATATGGTGCCCTAACTTGAACAGTACATAAAGATTAGTAAATAAGACCCCATTAAAAATACTTATAATGTAAGTAACATGGGTCCCAATAGCCTTTCTAATGTCCATTAATGCTCATTCTGAGGATCAGAGCTCATTTTACTGAGCCATTTAGTCAAACCGTGTGATTATTTAGAAAGTTAATTCATGCATACTAAAATCTAGCTTAAGTAATGCAGAGGGTAGGAGGTAAAACTCTATGGAGACGATAGTCCTTTTTGTTATTTAATGATCAGCCATAATTAACTTGCAAATTTGAAATAATTAGAACAAATTAAAGGTATTTAACTTTGCCTCCCTAAAGAAAAATTCAAATTGCACCAAATGCAGCTTTAAATTATTCAAGTCTCAGAGGTCTGTGCTGGGTTTTTTTACAATGCCTTTTCTATGATGAGAATACCAATCTGCTTTTTGTCAGAAAGCATCCTATCAAGTAATTGTTCTTTGTGTCTAATAAATGACAGCTATTCTTCTTTGTAAAAGTATTTCACTCTCTGAAGACTACATCAGCATTTTCATGGCATTTTAATTCAATAAAACAAAAGGTTAATGTTTTTCTACTTTTTAAGGAATGCAAATACTAGCAGTATTCAATGGGTCCTGAATGACATTTAAAATTTGCTATTCGTGCTCAGCAGGAATATCGCGATATAAGGCTCAGACAAAATGGAAAAAACGTTCAAGGTGTGTTTTTCTTTGTTGGTGATGTACTTCGATATTCATAAGGAGGCAGCAATGCTGAGACTCGCTTCTTTTCTGGCGACGCTACTCTACAACTCCTGCCTTAGTATGTAGGTTAGGTAGGTTAGTAAGGTCTTTATTTAGACAGTCTTCTCTGTTTCAGGGAATAGCATGAAAATTCATTGGATATCGTGGTGCCCTGCAGGAAGTTCTACTAACCATGCTGCATTTGAGTGATACAATGGATTGCTGGATTTGAAAATAGAGAATAACCTATTTTGTCACTTAATCTCTCTAGCTATACATAACTGATCCCTTTGGACCATATGCTAATATTAAATTTTCCAGGTTGCAATAGTCACATCATTCATTTTACTAATTGTTCCACAGGCGAATGAGTAACTATGTTCTGAAATAGACTTTTTGTCCTTTTTTTTGTTTAATTTTGGTACATTGTAAATTATTGAATTTTTGATCTCTCTGCATTACCCCTTTACCTCCTTAGTCTGCACACCTCTCAGATTAAGTGCTTAACATTTTAAGATTGGAATCTCTATCCTTACTTGAGCAAAACTTTAGCGTGAGCTTTCTTCTAATAAATACTAAAGAACTAGTCTCTAATTAATTGTTTAGTGAGCTGTAAATGAAAATACACTTGCTTTTGTTATTTCCTCATAAATTAGCTGCTGGTGTCTGTTTCTGTTACAATTGCCTCTGCCGAGTGTTATTTAAACCAGAACTTGGTATTCTAGAGGTAACCGCACCATGTAAAAGGTATTGCAGTGAACCAGTTGAGTAATCGCCTCCTCATCTACAAGCCAAAGGTCACTGTCTTTACAGAAGATCTGTAGGTTGTAATTAAATGTACTTTAAAAACTCAGAAAGCATCCAAATAATTACAGCCTCAGTGTTTTTAAATGCTGTTAATCATCCAAATACAGGCAAATGGTATATCAAGTCCTGTATTATCAGAGAAATCTCGTCAAGTATTACACCTTTAAGCCTCTTTAAACCGTTATTAGAGTCCAAACCCACCTCTTGCTGTATTCTGGGTTGCAGGAATTAGTAGGTTAATAATTTCATATAACTCAAATAAGATACTAATTTAGCCCACCATAAATTTTAATAACATTTTGCAATATCATTAGTGGCCACACAGTTTGAAGCCCTAAAGTAAACGGAGGTTATTCAGAGAAGTTTTATCCAACACTTCGGCCAGTTATTACAGGTCATAAGCCATTATATAAATGTTCTGCATTAATAATACAGGAGTAATACTAATTGTCCAACAGGCGCAGTGGGCCCTATTAAACAATGGCTCATACAGCACATTGATTTGAAACTTTTAATTTAGCTATCATTTTCTGATGGGAACATCTGCTTTTTCCTCAGATGTACAGTAACTTTAGTAGTGTAAGCTTTTAGGTAAAAGATTCTTATGAATCAACCTCCACAAAGCTCTATCCCAAATAATACAAACTTAGTGGCAGTCTTTGGGTTGCCCATGTAAAATTGGTGCTTAAACAGGAAAAAGATTTGTTTAATCTTCTGTTAACTTAGGAAAGCTGTATGTTACTCCCATGATTGCGAGTAGAGCAGTATAATCTTGGGATGAATTGTATTCCTTCATATGCATAATCCAGAGATTATTTTATGTTTTTAATTGCTTTTTATAATGGTGATGGGGCTAATGATGTATACATCATTATCAATGTTACCTCATTTAAAGCAGTAGTTGTTTCCCAGAGAGCAGAATTTGAAAGCGGTAGGTTGTCTTTACTGAGAGAAAGATGGGTCTCCATAGCCTTCTGTCTACCCCATAGCCTTCTGTGATTGCCTGTGTCTGCAGAGACTGAAGTCATGCTTGTTTCACATCACCAAATTTGCCTCCTGGCATTATCTGTGCAGTGTTTATCATCTTTTGCTGAAGTTCATCTTGAACCATAATGGTTCTGGTTAGCTTTCTGTTTTCTAACTCCTCTCAAGCTGCTGCACTTGCTGCACCAGATAGTTTGCCACCAGTTCGCTCATACCTCCTCTATCCTGCTTACAAGTACCTCTGTTCATTCATTTCACCTCTTTTTGTCTCATCTCCTCTCATCCCTTATCTTCTTTAATCAATGTATCGCCATCCCTGGAGGTATTTAAAAGATGTGTAAATTTGGTGCTTCGGGACATGGTTTAGTGGTGGACTTGGCAGTGCTAGGTTAATGGTTGGACTCGATGATCTTAAAGGTCTTTTCCAACCTAAACAATTCTATGATTCTAAATGATTCTATGATCTGCTTCCCTTTTGCAAACCATTACTCCAGTTTTCTCTTCACATAATCTTCTCTGTTTCCCCTTTATCCTAGCAAAGTGAGCATTTTTTTAATTAGTTTTTCTTCTAACCTTGCTCCACTGTGCTGGACAAAGTACTTTCTGTATCTTCATCCCACTTGTCCCGTCCTAACCACTCAGGAAATCCAGGACTTAATGCTTTAGGGAATGTGCCAAATGCCACAAAACTCCAAATAAAATTGTCAGAGTGCTGCCAGCTGCTGATAACCAAAGACTTCTGATAAAGTAGGTTGGTAACTCTTCAATCCTTAGGCATCCTGCTTTCAGGCATTGTAAATGGATTCAACAAGAGCTCAACCAGCAGCATGACGGTTACGCTTCTGGAGAGTGAAAGTCGGGGAGAGGACTGGGTGCAGTGTTAAAAGGGCTGAATGCATCACATAATAACGTGATCTTTCTTTCCTCACAGTGTACCAGTGTTGAAACATGAAGATTATTTTCCAAGGACACTTCCAGTGAGCAAAACCTCCAGAACACCAAGGAGTAGTGGTGGGAGCAGTTCAGGGAAGAAGATGATTGGTTTTGGTGCAAATGTGGAAGATGGGCAAAACCTTCTGATACCAACCAAGAGGGAAGGCACCAAGCCAAGGAAAGGTAAGGGGAAACATACTGTATTGCAGGGCCATGAGCATGCTGATGGCATTTAGAAATCGTATATATGTGTTCAAGAGCGTATCAGTAAAATGCACAATTAGAGGGAGAGGATTGCAAGTTGCTTAAAACAACTCAAGAGAAGGTAGCTATGTTTAAAGTAATAAAAAGCATAGAAAGCCTTGTAAATAACAAGTGATCTTCTTGGCTGGTGTTCCTGATGGAAGGGAAAAAATAGCTCTTTAATCTCAAAAAGCTACTTCAATAAGTCTTTTTCCTTTCCTAGCAAGCAGAGAGAATAAGTGCAGTGGGGCTTGCTCTTGAAATGTAATCTTCTTCACATTCTTTTCCTCCCCAAGTAATGGCTCCACCATCACAACCTGATATTTTGCCACACAGGGATGTCTGTATGGCTAGAATCTATCCTGCTTTTAGCTTAGTACCTCCACTTAAGGAGCAGAGAAGCAGTCTCTCTTAGGAAGAGAAAGGGTTGGGAACAAAAGCAGCTTGGATGTTTCACTGCCAAGCCTTGAACATAATCCTTGGTTCAATTATGAGCTAGCTTTTTTTTTAATTTTAACTTGTCAGCCAGTTTGCCGTATATGTCAGCATAAAAATAAAGAAAATGGCAAAATGAGAAGAAATGTGGTGCAGTTCTCAAAGGAACAAATAACTTGTGTTATTGGTTAAGACCGTACCAACATTAAAAAGCAGTCCCTGTGAAGAAACTTTCAAAAGGGTATCATCAGCCTGGACCCAAACAGTGGCTGAGGTTAATCTCTTCCAAGGCACAGCTACAAAAATTGGAAGCCTGTAAAGGGCTTATGTCCAAAAAAGTCAATTTCTAATTTGAAACAAAATCATTTTTGACTAACAGGGGTTCAGGACCCATTACTTTTGCTGTATAGTCTGCTGACATTTCACACTTTCTGTTGTGCACAATGAATCCTAATAGTCATTTTATAACATTGCTACACCAATCAATTTAAGCAAGAGAAAGCCGTTACAATTCTGCAAAGTTTCAGGGGCAATTTTCACTGATGGTTTTATGTTTTTTTCAGCTATCATTATTTTTTTCTTCTCTTTTCCTCTTCCTTCTCCTCCCTCCTTCTCAATACTGTAGTGATGAAATTGAGATTTTTCACAGTTGGATGATGTGTTTTGTTCCTTGGATAGGGATAGTCCCTAAAAAGTAATTTATTTTCCATAGATTCATGGAAAAAAATCCAACCTGGCCTCTTCTTCATTCATTCATTTCATTTTGTAGTACTTAGGAGAAGTTACAAGCTGCACCTGGCTATTGCACATAGCAACTGAGCTGCACCTGTGCTGATTTAGTGATTGTAGTGGTCAGCATAATGTCTGAAGATGGTGGGTATCTTTCACAAACGCTGGGATTGCTGGCTTTGAAGATGTAGAGCTGCATGGCAAAATTTAACTTATAAACATTGGCACTTGCTGTGATACCAGATAAAGTTCAGAGAAATGCTTTCAAGCTGTGGAACAACCTCAGGTCTATTACTGATTTGAATGGCTTGTTTATCACAAGGCCTAATTACCTAGCACTAATCACTGAAGTTGAAGTCTTCTGTATTTAGTACCTTTTTAATTGGCTTCCCTCTGTTATATGTTTGGATTCCTTTAATAAGCATACACACATACTTGTAAAGTGTTTTTTCCATCTTTGGGGATCACCAGGGCACAATGTCAAGTTTCTTAATTCTAGTTAGCTCTGGACTTAGCTGTCTCTGTCCTTGCTTCTGCTGAATCCTCCCATCTGTTGCTGACCTGGGATTTCTGCTTCAGAATTTATTTTTTTATTAGGAAGCAATTATGTAGCATCTTGCAAAAATAAAACGAGGGATGCTAACATTGTTTTCTGTGGTGAATTTTATAAAAATATTGTATTTGCCTTACTGTGTCAGCGTGCTGAGCTGGCAAGCCTGGGGGTCTGTCTTGGACAATGTTCAGTATCTGTGGTGTCAATACGAAGTGATCCCTCTACTGCAGTGCATTTACCTGAGCTCTAGCTAAGCCATGTGATGTGAGAAACAGGAATGAAGTCAACAAGATGACATCTTGAGGCGTGAAACTTGATGTTATTTAGCCACAAACCTTAAGGTGGCCTTTTGGTCACAAAACAGCAGTGCTGGATACTGTGTACGGAAACATGTCCACTGAAAACCAGATGTTAAGCGATTGCTACAGAGGTTTATTTTTCTCATGCCTTGATCTATCTTGTCTATTTAAATTGTATTTTCTTGGGGATGGAGGCTCTCTCCAAGGACACCTTAGTGCAGTGCCAGTGCTGGTTGCGGGCCTTTGGGCTCACTATATGATCTCCCTGTACCACTGGGAATGGTGGGTGGGTGCATCTAGGGGACAGTGCAGCTCATGATAGTGTCCTTCCACAGCAACATAGGCAGTTGTACCAGATTTTGGTGTTGTCTTGTTCAGTTACCTTTGTCTTCTTAGATGTTGGGGTTTTTTTTGGTTTTGGTTTTTTTTTGAGAAGATAAAATGATTAATCAGGAAACCATTACCATGCCTGAATGGTGGAAGGCTTTACTGCCCACAGGACTGCTCGTTTACTGTGAGTGCAGTGAGTTTGGAAAGGGTGATTTCCTAATAAACCCACTTTTCCTTTCTCCCTGCAGATGTTTAGTAATGGGGAGAAGAGCACTGTTAACCTGGTCCCATCACCTCGTGGAGTGAAAGGGGCACTTCTGCTCTCTTTTCAAGGTAGAAGCTTACTGGATCAGCTTAGGCAATCAGCTTTTATTCTCTCACTGTTGCTTTTTGTTTCCTATTTCTGTTTGCTCCTTAATTTTTATTCCTGTGCTTTAGCAAGTATTTGTGTCTTGTATCCAAACTTTTTTAGTTTTACTAGCAAAACTTTAAGCAGACAAAGCAATCCTCAAGTCTTAGATCTTTTCAGCAGTAAATTGTTTTTATTGGTGTCACCAGCAGCTATGTCAATTTGTACTAAAATCTAACAACTTGTCTAGTTAAAAAGCACTGGAGTACAGAAATGTGTGTTTCTCTTCCTTTCTGCCCTGGAAAATTTTGCTTTTGGGCTGGGAAACTAAACTAGATTCTATCCATTGCATTTTGCAATATTGGGCACTTTACTTCTCTACATTTCTGCTTAAAGTCTTCCTCTTTACCCCCTTCCTGAAATATCTCTGCATTGAAATGAAGAAAACTATTTTTCCCTTTGTATCTCATTGGGGGACATAGCATCTGCATAATATTGTATAGCATGCATAGCTTTCCTTACCGTATGTAAAAGAAAAAGCCAGAGAAGGAAAATTATTTTAGCTCATAGAATCTGTACTTTTCCAGGGGCTGATTTTTCTGTATAATGTTTGTTTTTCACTAGGTTTTCTAATGTAGCTTCTTAGGGATTCAGGATCTGGAACTTCTTCCCTTGAGGGAAGACTCTTCCCTACAATCGAATAGAGCAATTAGTTAATATTAGTGAAACGCTTTGAAGATGTGAAGTACTATATAAATGTTAAGTTATGAATATTAGTATTATTCAATTCATAAAGATTTCTTTCATGATTATCAACCTAGATTTCCCTTTGCTTGCTTTCATCCCTTACTGCTTGAACCAGCCTCAGCAGTATTTCTTCGTTCTTAGTGTTTACACTTTCAAAATGTAGACTGCTGTATTTCCCCACTTTCTTCATGTTTTAGTTGTCTGTTTCTCAAGCAGAAATATACAGCTATTTGAATTTTCTCAATTGAGTCTTTAATCTACTTTAAATCATTCTTATACCAAGTTAACCAAATTGAAAATAGTATTCTTAACATTACCATTTAGAAGACATCTATAATTGCTTTGGGGGTAGCTTTCCTTGCAAGATCACATCTAGTTTGTTTTTTGCTTTTCTTTGCTACTCCAGATTCTCTCCATTGGTGTCAGGATTTAGATTATCACACCATGAGCTTTATTTTTTTTTTCAAGGGTGAATGTGTCTATTCTTTTTCCATGTTTCTTGCTTCTCTAGATCATCTGCAAGGTCTCCAGTCTCATACTGTCTTCCAACACCTGCAAATCTAATTAATTTGCTGTCATTTGTATCACCCCAGTTCTCTATGACTTTTCATAAATAATTACCAGTCACTTCATAAATTCATTAACTAATTCCCTTTAGCCCTGAAATATATATCCTTCAGACTAAAGAATTTGTATCTTCCCCCCCCCCCCCCCCCCCCGATAATTTCTTTTCATCACCTTTATATAGGCAGGTATTATACATCAACATGGTCTTCATTATCTCCTACTTGACAATATTCCTTTTCTTTCTTTTTTCTCATAGTATATTTAAAAATTATTAGCTTGGCCATTTTAGGATCATTATCAATTTAATCTTGTTCGTATATTCATAGACCTGCTTGCTCTTTGGTGTTTCTTTTCCCACAATCGACTTGCATGCCTTTTTCAAGATGTATTTTTAACCATTTTTTGTTTAGATATGCACTTATTCAGGATTTCTTGCTAACTCTGTTTTATGTCTGTGCAGCCTAACAGCATCAGTATATTCCTACTTATTCCTTTTTTTGTTTTCCATTTCTAGCCCTGGTAATATTTTCAAACTTGGTCTTTGAACAGTCCCCTTGAGGCTGTATTGGCCACTTCTGAGTCCATATATTTTCTTTTTCGGAGAAATACATCTACTTTGCTATGAATGTAGTATGTTGACAGCGTGCCAGCCTTTTCTCATATTAGGAATTGAATATATTCTCCCATGCTCACCAGGCTTTTATTAGTTCGGTATTAGTTTCCTAAAATCCAGCTGCCTCATTCCACTGTCACATGAAATGATTTCTAAATATCTCGTATTCGATCATAAAGCCAAAAGTCTAAGCAAGAGGCTTCCAGTCTTTATATGCATACCCACTCTTCTCATCATGGATTGGCACACTATCAAGTTACCAGGGACACACAATCAACATATATCCCCATGATATTTCTAAGAGTTCCTTCGCTGATAATTAATTCTTTGTTAGGTGAGATTTTTTTTCACTGCATGGTACTGAAGCAGGGCGATAAGAACCCATTTTTTTGTTAGCCTCCCTAGAATACACCTTAAAACATGTGGTTTTACTATATTGTGTATATTTGTATTCATCTTAAATCAATGCAGTATTTTAAATAATGGGGATCCAAGGGATTAACTTGGACATCTGTAAATGTTGCTCTGAAGCTGGAATTACAACCTTGTTGTGTTGCTTCGTGTTTCAGCATGGATGGTAGATAATGTTGCTGTTCACAGAGCTGAGAAATATTTAGGCATGACAGAATTACTTAAAGAGCTAAACACTGATTTGACTTTATTTTTGCTGAGACTTGTAGTTTTCCCTATACTTACTATTTAGTTAAGTGATGTTGGTTGGACGGAGCTGATCAGGCTAGATTAAAAAAGCCCAAACCCACGGGCTTTTGTGTAGTAGATCAGATTGCTCCTAATTTGCCTGTTCCACTTACCTCTGACTACCTGTATGCAAGTTGTCTAACTAAATCCTATCTATAAAACCCAGTTCTCAGGTGGGTGGGTGAAAGGTGGAAGATGGGTGGAAAATTGGCCAGACCACCAGCCTCACAGCATTGCCATCAGTCAGCAGACAGCCAGTTGCTAGTGGTTAACTGCTTAACATTAACAACCTGGACAGTGGGACAGGATGCATCTTCAGCAAGTTTGCAGACAACACCAACTGGGGAAGCGGTCAATATGCTGGAGGGTAGGGCCCAGTATTCAAGGGACCTTCGACAGGCTGGGAAAATGGTTTGACAGAAACCTGTTTAGGTTCAACAAAAGGAAATGTCAGTTCCTTCAACTGGGTTGGACCAATCTCATGCAACAGGACCAACTGGGTGCTGACAACCTAGAAAGCAGTTTTGCCAGAAAAGAACTGGGTGTCGTGCTGAACAGCAAGCTGAACACAAGTCAGCAGTGTGCCTGTGTGATGGACTAACCAAACTTCATACTGGGCCATAACAGCAAAATAGTGGTGATCAGGTTACTGAAGTGACATTTCCCCTCTGATCAACTCTGGTGAGACTGTATCTGTAGAGTGCTATGTCCAGTTTGGGGCTCACAAGGCAAGGAGAACATTGACAAACTGTAGGAAGTCTAGCAGAGCCAACCAGGACAGTCAGGGGGCTGGAGCGTATGACCTGCTGGCAGAGGCTGAGAAAGCTGAGTGTGTTCAGCCTTAAGAAGAGATGATTCAGCACAGATCTTCCTGCTTTCTTCAGCTATCTAAGGAGAGGGTGTAGAGAAGAGGGAATGAGACTGTTCTTGGAAGTCATCAGCAACAGAGCAAGAGACAATGGGAAAAAGTTATAATTCAGGAAATCCTGACTAGCTATACAGAAATCATTTTTCACTATGAGGGTGTTCAAACACTGGAACCAGAGAAGTTGCCCAGAGAGGTAGGTTAACTATCAGTGGAGACATTCAAAACCTAACTGGACAAATGCCTTAAACCTGATCTTGTTGGCCCTGCTTTGAATGGAGGATTGGACTCCATGGCCTCCAGACTTCACCTTTCAACCTAGATTATTTTGTAATTCAAGAGTTATTGGGAGGGGGAAAGAAGGAATAGACTAACAGTTCTATTTTATTGAAAGCAAAATACTGTTATAGTGATATTTACACTTGGAAAACTAACATGTTGTAGCATGTCACGAGAACTGCATCTGTGGAAGAAGCTGAATCCTGTGGACCCTGGTAAGAAATGATAACGGTGCAAGTCCGTCAAGCTTTGGGCAGTAAGATGGAAGCTGTAGAGTGTGACTTATTCTACAGATTTGATTCTATGTGATCCTGAAGTGCATGCTATGCATAGTGCTGTCAACTGATGAGTTCTTCGTTTGCCATTTCACTGTATATATGGCACTCCAAAAATGTTGCAACTTTTAGTCCCAGTGTTCTGTAATAATGCAGAATCACGAAACATCTGTCCAAAACTTACTACCCGCTAATGTCTGGCTTGTCTTCACTTCATTCCACAGGGACAACTTCAGGACCTAGAAAGGATGCAGCCACATCTCCTCTGCTGATAGGCAGCAGCAAAGACCTTGCAACCACAGCCACATCACCAGTCCAACATGACACTTCACGGTAAGCCTCTAGGTAATCTCTGGTTTAAGATTCTGCAAACGTAACCATCAAATTCTCCTAGATGCGGGCAAGTGGCTGAATTTCTATGATATTTCATGTTAGCACGAGCTGGATAATATAAACTAAAACCTGCCGTATCCTTTTAACATTTATAGCAAGCCTTCAATTGCTTGTTAGAATTAGAAAAGTAGGAATATGCCAAGTTCTAACATTTTAATTTTACTTAGATTTTGAACAGAAAGTATTTTATGTTCCAAGTCCTGACATATTAAATACATTTGTAAATAATTTGAATGGATGGTGTTAACCCCTGTTAGGTTTTAAATCCACTTGAAGATTTTAATCCCACTGATTTCGCTTTCCCCCCATATTTTATCAAATGGCATTTCTTTTAAAATGCTTTGTACCAGAGTTATTTTATGTTTAATGACAAGCAACAAAATCACATTAAGTCAGCAATTCCTGATTATACTATATATCTGCACTAAATGCACTGGAAAAACAGCATTATCACTTCTGCTCCAATGAAGAAACAGAAAGCAGCATTGTTGTTAGACTTACGAGTCTAAAAACAACTTGCCTTCTTCAGACAGGATTACAATTCTAGCAGTAAGTGCCTAGAAAAACAGCATACAATCCTTGCCTTTCTTTATCATATCCCGCATTTTCTCATAATAAAATCTTTAGTTAAGCAACAAAGCAAATGCAGATTGAAGTATGAATTTGCTGTATTTTACACCACTACTTAGATGACTTTGTGCAGTGGGATGACAAGAATGTATGACTGTTCATAAGAAGAGTTAAATGTTTCTTGGAGAACGAGAGGACTTGAGTCAGATTTAATCTTCTCTTGGCCCTGTGGACTAGGAAAGTGTATGCTTGTCCCTGTATTCTTGGCAGCAGCTGGCAGTTTATTTCTGTCTTCTGAGAGAACTTGTGATATATAATAGGTGAAACACCACTATCAATATTGACAAATTTGTACTTACTTGCTATGGAAACACTTTTTTTTCTTCTTCTGAAGGAAGGGATGATAATTCTGGGAGGATTTAAAAACTGAGATAGACTGGGCTCTGTTTCCCACAAGTAACTGTATGTTTAAACAAACAGAAACCACAAGATTGCCTAAGCATTTCTCTTACAAGCATGGGTTACCTTTGCAAGATGGTAATATCAGATAAAGAGTGTGTAAAGATACTGCTTGATGCCGTCTAATAGTGATAAGTTGAGATCCCATTCAAGCAGTGAGGAGTGGATATAATTATTCACATCATACAACAACTGCTCAGAAAAAGGACTTTTATTGAAGAGGATTGATGGTCCATTCTTTTCCACAGAGGGGAGTAAAATATTTGTTGAAATATGCTGTTAGAAATCATATCAGATAAAGTGATCAGTAAAAGGAGTCTGATTATCTGTCATCCTTAAAGGTTTATTTTACCAGTTGATGACAAATTTTGAAAAATCTTGTATTTCTGGGGTGCTCTCTCCCATGCTTCCTTGCTTTCTTTCTTTCCATTGGTGCTGTAAGTATAATTGACCCGTTTAAGCAGACATGTTATGCTTTCCCTTACTCATGGCCTTCTCTAATTGAAAATGGTAAATGGACAAGTATTTCTATGGAGACCTAAAGCTGATCCTATCCTTCATCAAAAAACCTGCTTGGGCAGCAGGTCAGTCTCAATTTATCACTGAATGGTTATAAGCTTAGACTGCAGGTTTAACTAACTAAATTAATCAATACTGAGATTTATTGCTGCTTTTGTACCACTAAAGTTAGGGTTTGTCAGCATGTTCGTTATAATCTGTGATTTGGGGGGAGTTAACAGCTCAACCACAACAGTTGGCACGGGTCTGAAACTTGCAGCACAAAGCCCTAGCCTAAGAGCATATTTATTTATTCGGCAGTACGTGTAAACCTAATTACTTTTGACTATTTAAATTTATAGGACTAGATTCAACTCATGTTTGTGCCAGCTTTAACTAGCACAAACCCTGGCACCAGGCAGGAGCAGCAATGGAAAGCCTGCCAGGGAGAAGGTGTTGGAAAGCGACAGAAGCTCCCTGCCAGCCTGAGGCATCAGGGTGCTAGCGCAGCTTCTGGGGAGGGCTGGCTGGATAAGCAGGCATGGCAGGTAGAAGATGCCTTGGCTTGATAGCCTGTCTTGGCAGGGCTCAACCGGAGGCTTCAGTGTGTTACAGCTACCTTCTGCTTGAGGACGAATCACTGCTGTCCTACTTTCTTCCCTCTTTTGGAATGAATCATGTCTGGGACAAGAAATAAGTGTCCCTGAAAGGTAAAGGTTTGTGCTTTGAGAACCTTAGTGCTAGACCTGTAGAAGGACCAGACTTGCGGAATGAATGTGCACAAGGTGGTTTCAGTGATATCTCTGAAAGAAAAATAGCATTTCTTTATCCGGCATCCTGAGTGGGGCTAATAGTGGATTTGTTTGCCCATCATGCTTCTATGCATGCCTGTCACTGCTTTTCATAATACAGCCAAACATTGTATATTTAGTTATCCAATGTTCTTAAGCCAAGTGTCTACACCTGCATGAGCCCCTTGAAATTATGTTCACAGCAGGTCTGGGAAGGTTTTCTACTCTACGTGCTTATTTATTTAGACCAAAGCTGATACATTTGGAAAAAAAATCACAGGCAAGGTTGGAGCTGGGCAAATTTGGAAGAGTAAGTTTCCTCCTTACCCCTAAAGTATAGTTCCTCTGACTATCTTAAACACTACCTTTTTGGTGACCAAGGACATCTTTTCCATGGCTCTTGTTTGCCTAGATAAAAGATTCTGGGTTTTGGCTGTGAGCTGGAAGGGAGCTGGAAAGGGGAGGTAGTGGCATTTGTATGCTTTCATTTAGTAATGAAGAAGTTTTTACATGAACTAGATCTTACCTTAGGTATAATCAGGTACTGATTTCAGCGAAACAAGTGTTGTGTTGCAAAACAGAAATGAAACTGCTCTAAATCAAAGTATTAAGCTATTCTTTTTTAAAAAAAAAGTGTTGTAAATTGTGCCTTGTGAAAGACCATTTAATTTGATCACAGCCCTGGTGCAGTTGTCAGGCTCTCCCCACACAGAAACAGTTGTAGTGTCGAGTTTGGCACAGTGAGTCCTATAACACTGCAGATAATCAAGCACTTAAAAAGACACCGGCAAAGGTTGTTCTGCTCACCATGGAAACAGATAATTCTCCTGTAACATTTTTCACTTTGGGCATCTAAGAAGTGAATTTAAGAACAGTTAGGTAAATTAAGGGATTGAGTGATAGTCTGGGATTTCAGCATTAGGCCTATGTTTTCTTGTTGTAGTTTTAAATCAGAGCTTTAATGCTAGCTGAATGCATTGTCTTGGAGTGAAGTTTCTTGTGGCCATTAAAATAAGTGATTTAGAAGTTCCTGCAATATGAATACTATATTCAAGCTATATTATTATCTGTTAGACTACAATAGCCTGTTGGAGTTTTTATAAACAGATTGTATTGTGTAAATTTGTGTTTAGGGACATTTTAAAAACAAAACTATTTACCCAATTGCCCAGCACATCTCAGGTGAATGTGTATTCAGGGACTTTTAAGCAAATTAATATCTGATGTAAAATATAATGTGCAGAGTTGTATACTTAATAATGCACACTGGAATAGTCTAGAATAGATCTGTTATGCTGAGTGTTAGGAAATACGACAGTGATGAGTTTTAAGCTTTTGCCTTACTTACACGGTAGTTGTCTTTCAGATCTGTGCATGTTGGATGCTTAAATATGGTTCTGCTCTTAAGATGATACGATGAAGTTCTTTCTACTGTAGAGTCTAAGCAAGCAGTGCCAAAGAAATAGATTTTTTTTTCCCCTTAGGATCAGACACCATTCATGATTCAAAAGGAGGACAAGGAGGAGAAAACTTTCATTCCAGATCTAACTTAGGAACATTTAAAGGGTGTTTGGAGTGGGGTGGTGAGTTAGGTGTTGAATGTGGTAGGAGATGCAAGCTTTGCCTACTCCCAGCAGCACAAAAAGTCCAATATAGTTCCATATGCAAGTGATAAAACCAGACGTTGGCAAATTAATCTCTCTTATTCACAGTGTAGGTTGTTAATTGTTCTCTCTACTGGCTGTCGATATAATGTGAAATTTTCATTCCCCATTCAAGATGGAAAAAGTTGTGGCTGAAAATGTTAACATTTGCATTTTTATTTGTTGATTTATTTAAAGGACTGCTTCTTTTACAGTAATCCATCACTCAGTGACACCCCAAATATGAATAATGTATTGTAGACTTGCGGTTACAATGTGTAATAAGTGCCAGAGACAGTAGAAGAATGTTAACTATGTTGCAAATGTAATATTTATTGACTCATACTTTATTGCTTTCGAGGTTCAATAATACTGACCATAGGACATTAATATCACTTATCTTGATTTTAGTTGGGCACCTCTGTATGTAGAAATAACCCATCTATCTCATCCTTACAAAATAAATGTGAATTTTACAGTGCTTTGTAAGAAGTGCATTATAGGTTTCTTTGCTTAGTGCTCACAATTCTCCTTTTCTGCCTTCTCATTTACTTATATCTGACATTGATCCCACTCCAATTGCCTGACCCAGATGGTGAGCATCTCAGCACTCTTCTAGAGGCTTTATTTACTGACTGCATTATGATCTTGTGCCTCTAATGGTGTTTGGACCAGGTTTCTCTTCCTGTTGAAGACTGGTATGAAAAGAGAGAGTTTTCCGGTGCTTCTGTCTGTAAAGACGATGGCTGAGAGGCTAAAACAGAGATAACGTCTCTTTTGGAAAGACATGCATAGCAAATCTAAATCATCTCTTTTTTAGAGGATTGTGGCTGTCAGAAATAGAAGTGTTTAATTAGGTCAACAGTTATTATAGACTTGGCATTTATTTTACAGAGAAATTTTTAATCAATGAATAGAAATACATTAGAGCAATTTTGCAAGGTTAGGATTTAAAATTCAGTGTTTTTGAGAACCAAAATTTTCTTGATACTCTACGTAAGAAAAATATTTGCAATAAGGCTATGCTACAGTAGGAAATCAACCAGTAGTAATCATTCCTATCTTCAGTACTTGCTCCAGAGTTTTGCTTCAGAAATTGGTACAGACTGGGCAAACGCTACTCCTTATCAACGCTGTTTGGTTATGACCACTAAAAGCTTTGAAGTCTCAGGGATGAAATGCAGATGTGAACCCAGGACTGGGATCAAAACCAAATCTAACAATGGGAGATTTCAAGCTTGTGTTGAAATCAGATTTCACCTGTGAAGCCTGGCTCTTGGGAAACTTGGAATTGGGTTCAGCCATGAAAATTGTAAGCCTTGATTATATTTCGTGTTGTAGACATCAAGTAAATTTTGAAATGACATTCTGTATTTACATCTGAAGTTATCAAATTTATCACATCATCAGCTTCTTTTTCTTTACTGTGTGTAACAGGAACACCTATTTGTGTCAAAGCAGCCTACCTAATAGTTGCTTTGTGATAACAGTTTTGGCGTGTCCGTTGCTGACAATGAAAATCATATTGGGAAATTCTGACTTGCAGTGCAAAAGGATTAATGTTAATTAGCAACTGTTGGCTGTAATTGTCACCCTCATTAAAATGCAGAATTATGTATTTCTTAGTTATAAATAACCTTTCTAATTGTACTTGATGTATGCCAGTTTAATCAAAAAGTACACTTGCAAATAGGCAGATATTTGCATTAATCTAGCACTGGATCTTTGAGTCTTTTTTGATCATCTTTTATTCCAAAGTTGACTAGTTGGGGGAAGTCTATTACAGCTACATATCCTTTACACATTTTTTTATTTAGCTCTCTGGATCTGACAGGATTTTGTATTAAAATGAGGGGTAACGTCTTCTGGGAACGTTCAGTGCAACAGAAAACGTGTCAGTTTTGAAGTAGTTGGCAAGGTTTCCATCATTCAGTGGTATGACAATAACTTGATTGTAGTTTGAAAGTAATAATAAGCAAAGGAAAATAGAGTACAAATCATATTATGAAGCTGACTTAACTCTTTAAGTCTGCTTCTTACCATCATCTTCATTGTTATCTTAATTACTTCTTTACTTTTTTTCCCTCTGTGCTTTTGCAGGTTGTCAAATAACACATTAAATCTTAAGTGAATGTTGGTTCATTGGATGCGATTCCTGTTTGCACTTGTAATCACAGCATGAAAACTTAGAATCGCAGAATCATTAAAGTTGGAAAGGACCTCTGAGATCATCGAGTCCAACTGTTAACCTAACTGCCTGGTCCACCTCTAAACCATGTCCCTAAGACTTAGTCTCAAAATACTTTTTTAAAAAATATTTTCAGGTTCCTTCTGTGCTGTGCTTTGCCCCTTTGTCAAAAAACCTGATTTGACTATCTTTTCTTCCTCCACTAATACTCTGAGTGCTCTGTGTTGTAGCTTTTAAACATTTTCTTGGAATTACTGTGATGATAATTTCTACAGAGCTTGGCAAATTAAGGCCAGTCTTGGTTCCTCTGTTCGCGGTTCTCTAAGGAACTGTTCTGCATGGTTCTCTTCCTAGCACTGTAGTCACTTCTCTGCTCCTGCTCCTTCAAAAGAGTCTCCTCTTGTTTTGGGGTTTTTTTTGGTTCTTTTTGTTTTAGAGATGGGAGGAATTGAGTAATAATATATACAGAATAATTGCATCTTACTTTAAGAAGCCATTCTCCCAAAAGATGGCTCTGTCATGCTTCCACCATGTTGCTTATGAGTTAATGTATTCCCCTTTTTCTCTCTCCTTCACCTGCCTGGACTTTTCAGGCTGTAAACTCTTCAGGGCAGGATCCTGGCACAGTGCATCTCTGTGCTTGATTGGTCCATGTAATAATGATGATTAACTGTAATGCTAGTATAGTTAGGGTGGAATTCATCTTGCTTATCTTGAGACAACTGAGCTAGTTACCCTCAGCACCTTTTATGGTCAATGACTTATTTTAGGATCAGCTAAATCACCTTTTGGTGATACTTGTTGTCTTGTGGACTGTAAAATAAGCCTAGAGCAACGTGCACTGACACCTTATCCCATCTGTAGCTGAATATGTGGAACTAAAAATAAGTTGTTTGTCATTTGTATTTTGATTATGGATTGGAGGCAAATGCAGGGTTAACCTATGTGCTGCATGGTCAGTGCCTTGATTATTAATACAGTTTTAATGCTTGCATTATAAATCAAAGGGCTTAGGTACCGAAGGCTCTGGGAGAGGGAGCGGATATGTATGATTGTGAACATACAGCATCTTCCTCAGTGGAATGTGAGCTTGGGATGTGGTAACATGTTTAATAAAAATTGTGATGATGGAAAGCTGGCAAGAATCCTTTTTGAAAGTGACATAAAGTGGTGACGCTGCAACTCAAACATAGGTGACCAGGATACTGCAGTGTCTCTATGTCTGAGCAGGGCCTTGCACCAGTCATTTCCCACCTCTGCTAGTCAAACGTAGTGTGCATCAGAAGATGGTCTCAGCAGACAGACACAGCTGTCTTCTCAATTATTTCCAGCTGATGAGTTGCCTACTTACAAAAGAAAGTCTTGCCTCTCTGTCACTTAAGGATATTAACCAGCGCTTTATACTATTTGATTTGCCCCATTTCCAGTTTTTAATGTACTTTTTTTTTCCTTCATGATATTCTAATTCTCTGCCTCAATAAAGACCTCCAGCTTTTGTTTTTACTACCATGAATAGCATAGTATCAGCAGCAAATGTCGTCTCATTATTTATCCTTTCTGTAGGCCACTTATGAATGCATTAAAGAGTTCAGGCCCTAACAGATTTCTGTGAGGCTGCCACTTTATAGCAGACCAATTTTAATGTTTTCTCTTTATTTCCTGCCTTTTAACCAGTTATCTACCCATTAATGGATTTTCCTCTCAGTTTATGGCAACTTTGGTGATAGATTTGCTGGAGAACTTTTGGAACTTCAGATAGAATATATAAACTGTATTTTCCTTTTTCAGATGCATAATAATTCTACAAATCTAGTAGAGGTCCCCAGTGAATTAAGACTTAATATTAAAGACTCTGCCGATATGTCAAGTTTATCGATTCTTTATTATAATTTCTATGAGTCTGCTTGTTCTAAACATCAGACCTCTGCATCATTCCAGATCACTTTATAAAAACCCTACATTTGCCCCAGAACTGAGGCAGTTTTAGGCAATTAGTTACATGCTACAGTTAATAGTTCAGCTATTTCATACGTGAGCTCCTTCAGAAGTTTGAGTGAATACCATCTGATCCCAGCAATTTATTATTGTTCATTCATGTTGATTTGTTCTGTATGTATTTATACAACACTTCAACTTGAGACAGCTCTTCCACCGTGTCCTCTGCGGCTTCAGAAACTTCCTAAGTTCGTGCATGGTGAATACATGTCAGCTCATTGAGCTTTTCTGCTATGGCCTTATCATCCTTACATGCTCCTTTATAACTTTATCTCCTCTTGGCTTTAACAGATATTCAAACTTCCTATTTTTTATATGTTTAAAGTGCAATTTGTTATTAGACCTTATGCTTTTAGCAGGATAACCTTTAGTCTTCAGCTGGAATTTATTGTGGGGGTTTTTTGGTTGTGGGTTTGTTTTTTTTTTTAACTATCAGTTTGTTCTTTGCTATTTTCTTTATTTGGACCTGACTGAACTTTACTGTTCCACTTAACTGGTATGACTCCAGTTCATCCTTGTGAAGTTTTTCTCCATAGGTCGTGTGTCCTTTTTTGGAGCCCTAGTATGACTATTAGACAAATGTGTGCCATTTGCAAATGTTTTACCCTTTTGACTGCCCCTTTTAATTTCTTTTTAACAAACTTTCTCATTTTTATGTTGTTTCCACTTCTGAAGTGAAAGACTGCTATAGGAAATTTTTGCTCCATAGAGATGTTGAATCTAAGTACATAATGTGTGTTGCTACTCTTTGGTCGTTACATCTGAACAGTCCATTGCACTGCTCAGGTGTGGGGAAGATTTTGTGGAACGAGCAACCCAACAGAATAGGACTCTTCAGATTGGAAAAGATGTTTAGGATACCTTAAAATTTCATAAAATCAAAAGTGATGCAGACAGTGAATAGGGAACAATTCTTTGTTGTCTCATCTACTGGAGAAACTGGTGGCCATCAGAGAGAATTGTGAGATGGCACATTCAGAGCGTGCAACATTTAGACAGAGACCAGAGGTCCAGTTAGCCTGTATCCTGACTTCTTGTTATTGTGTTCTTAACTCCACATACCCCAAGACTGTGTCATTGTGGTTTTCTCTAACTTATACAGCTTTTTAGCTGAAGTCATCCATAATATATGGATTGTAATAATGATTTTAAAATAACTACACATTCATCTCTTAACATCCTTGTTAAGACATTTCTGATGTGGAAAAACACAATATCTGGGCTTAAGTCTCTATCTCATAGTGTTACATATCTGGAATTTGTTCACTGACGCAAGTGGAATTACAATAAGATATAATAACAGAAGATTTGGGCCCTGATTTTTCCTGGATAGGATAATAAAATAACCAAAGTATCTTCCACATTTGGGTAAGGAAAGTCACAGCAGTGTTTCAGTGTGAAGGCTATTGAACTGTTAAATACGTTTTTGTTTTGTAGGCTTTCTAGCATTACTTTTGGGAACCATGAATCATGTAACTTACCTTCTAGTTTTCTGATACAGATTTGAAGGAAAGAAAGCATTGATGGGGTAGTCCCTGCTTACAGATTTTTAAGCTGAGTGCACCAATTTTTACTGTAGGTGTGACTTCTTTTCTCTTCCTAGACCATGCTTCCTTTTCAAAAATGCATGCTATTGAATATTGTTAAGTTTGGGTTTGTGATGGGCTGTGACTACAGCACTGAAGTTCTCTCCTCAACATTTAGATAACCTTAAAGGAAAACAGTATCTTGTGGGTTTTTTCACCATTTATTTCATTGTAGATATTGATTATATTTAGCATTTAAATTTCTCAGTGCAATTTGCTTCTGCTCCTAGGTAATTTGGGGTCACGTATGACAGTTTGATCCCGTTTGTGTTGTTTATGAGGTGATACTTCATTTATGGCTCTCTGGTGGTGCGGGGGGGAAGTTATTTCTTTTAGTCTGAATGTGTTGGAGAGAAATAATTTGAAAACATAATGGAAAAATAAGCCTTTTACTGAAAATAATATTGTATCTTTGTTTTTTGCCCTATAGAAAGTTAGCTGTGTCTGTTTTAATAGTGGTGCCTTAAGTGTTGTATTTTTCCTTTGGTTCATCCCACCCATAAGTTTTAAAGGATTTTGTTTTGATACATACAGCTGGAGAACATAATGAAAAAATTGCTTTTAAAGTTCTTTTTTCTGTAAAAAACAAACAGACATTCCATAGTACTAATATATAATTTATGTATTTAAAATCTTTTAAAAGAGATTCTCAAAGCCTCTAATGCCATTGTACTTTTAACTTTCATTTTTGCTTCATCTGCATTGAATCATCTTTTACTACTTAAAACAGAAATTGGGTTTATTGAAACATTTCAGTTCTGATTATTTTTTAATAAAGATGAAGAAGTCTAACCTAATGAAATCACTGGAATGAAATGAGAAAAATTTAAAAAAATTAATAAGCTGGAGACTTGAAGATTTTATTAAGTCACATTTGGCTGTATGTTTCTCTGTGTGTACCGTCTTGGATCAGTAGGGTGAGGAACATGCCTTGTAAGGAACGATTTGCACTCTCAGACTGACTTTTGCTGCTACATTTCCAGAAGGGTTACTGGAAATGCATTACCAATAGTTCTTGTGCGCGTAACTTCTGTGCCTGTGATCACGAAATTATGGTTTGAGATGAGCACTAGTACTGAATTCAGATTTCCCCTCCCCCCCCATAGTTCAGACCTATAAATATATTTTGTAGAATGCATGCACGTCTGTCAGTCTATCAGGTATCTGTGAAACATCATAATGTAAAGGCAGCTTTATGATTTATGACTTTGCAGGCTATTTCATACCCTTAGAAATAAAATGCTTCGTGCTCCATGCAGATTATCTGATAATTCAGTGTTGCAGTGTGTAGGAATATTCGTAGTATAAAGGGCGCAGTTTGTAACTTGCTTTGCAAGTCTGGAGCCTGATGTGGCAGGTTCTTGTAATTGTGTCTGTGTCCCTGTGTGTGGATCTGCCGGGAATTTTTCAAGCTCCACTTTTGTTCCGATGACCTTGTCCTTGCTGAGGAGCCTATGTTGTTCCAGCACTGCCTTCCCTTTTTACTGTAACAGGTAAAGCAATTCCTAGAAGGACTTTAACAGTGCTCCAGCTGCTGCTCATCCCAGCTTCTGCTTGACTCTGTTAATTGCTCTGTGCATCCCTGTTCTTATCCATATGCTTGGAATTTGGAACCTGCATATCCACCTTGTTCGTAAGCCACAAACCGACCTAATAAGAGACAAGTCCTCTCCCTCCCCCTTCCTTGCCGAGTTCAAATCTCTTTCAATCTTCTTTTTCCTATCTCCTGATGGCATCTAAGCTCCTAGATTTCTAGGCGTGAAAGAATTCTTTAAGCGTGCTTTCTTAACTCAGCCTGCAGTGACAGCTAGATACTACTGTGATGAGCACCTTAAGGAACGTCTAGATCACTGGAATGTATAGGCCTATTGTAATTATCCGTACAATTTTCTTGCTTTCACTCCTTCTGTTTTGTTACGAACTTTTTAGCAGCAGACCATTTCTACCAGTGCACAAACCGTAACATCACATGACATTGACTTTACTCAAACCAGAAGATTTTTGTGCCAAGGTTGTAACATTGTATCATTACTTCATTGTATCTGTGTGAAAATTTTAATTTCACGCCCTGCGGACTTCACTGTCTCTGTGCACTCTGCTCGTGTTGTTGCGTAGAAGGGTAAGACCCTGGGTCACATTCATTTTGTAGTGTGGTTTTTTTTTTTTTAAGCAAGAGTTCTGTTTCTTTTGAGAGGTCTTGCTGTAAAGTTAGCTGGGGATTTCTGCCAGAAAAATATTTGCAAGCTTAAAGTGAAGATAGTAAAAATATTTTTACTAAGTTTCTTACAGCATGGCTATGACCATCTTATTCAAAAACAAAAAAAAAATATGTAGGGGGTTGTGTGCTACACTATGATATATTTGTACATGAATAGATGCAAGTGATTTGGTAAAGTATGTGGGGAAGGGAGGGAAAACCCTTGTTTAAATATGTTGTCAGGTTTCCCATGCATCTGATCTGATTTTAGTGAGTTGCAAAGCTTTCTGGGCAGAAGCCCTTGGTTAATGTTTGGATGGTTTATGGAGCTTCCTGGTTTGCAAGTGTTGGCATTTTAAGCTTCCCTGGTTGCACCATGCCTGTACTGTATGGGTAAGTCAGAGTCCGGTCCTTGCTAGTCAGTCCTTGCCCTTTTGTCATATGCTGTCCATGAGGTTTTATGTGTTTATGAAGAGAAATACTCCATACGAAGTCACAGAATAGCTGAGGTTGGAAGGTACTTCTGAAGATCATTACTCCAAGCTCCTGCTTAGAGCAGGGTCAGCTAGAGCAGGCTACTCAGGATTGTGTCTGTCAGGTTTTGAATGTCTCCAAGGATGGAGACTCCACAACCTCTCTGGGCAACCTGTGCCAGTGTTCAACCACCTACATAGTAAGAAAGCTTTTTTTCTTCCATTTGAATGGAATTTCTTGTATTTCAGTTTGTGCCCATTACCTCTTGGCCTTTCAGTGGGCACCACCGAGAAGAGCCTGGCTTCATCTTCTTTCCTCCCTTAATCAAGTATTTATACATGTTGATAAGATCACCCTGAGCCTCCTTTGCTCCAGGCTGAACAGTCCCCGCTCTCTTAGATGTTCCTTTCATGTCAGATACTTCAATTCCTTAATCATCTTTGTTGCCCTTCACTGGACTCACTTGAGTGTGTCCATGTCTCTCTTATACTGGAGAGTCCAGCACTGGACACAGCACTCCAGCTCTGTCCCACCAGTGCTGAGTCAAGAGGAAGCATCACCTCCCTTGACCTGATGGCAGTGCTGGCCTTTGCTGGCTTACGTTCATTTTTTGTCTACCAGGACAGCAAGAGTCCAGGTCCTTCTCTGCAAAGCTGCTTTCCAGCCAGTCAACCATGGCATGTACTAGTGCCTGGGGTTATTCCTCCCCAAGTGCAGGACTTCACATTTCCCATTGTTGAATGTTATGAGATTCTTGTGGGCCCATTTCTCCTGCCTGTTGAGGTCCCTCTCTGTACACTTGCTGGCCCCTCTCAGCCTCGAATATATTCAGAAGAATATGGGAATGAGAGACTTAGCATCAGTCTCTTGAGCCGTTAAATGCCCTGCCTTATTTTGTAGCGTATCAATGACCTTATGTAGTTTCTGACAGAAACGTGGACTGTTTGCAGGTGTATGGTTATCGAAAAGTAATCTTGCAGAGCCCAATATCATCTTTGCTAGTTGCTGCTGGGAATGAACAAACTAAAATTTCACTTCCCTGCCCATCTGTTCGGCAACCGAAAGTAGGTAATTTATCTCAGTGGGACACCTACCACCTGTGTAAAGTTTTTGAAAGAGGTTTTTAGCGTGCGATAACTACAGCCAAGGGACACCAGGCCTGAGCGCGTTGTACTCCATGCTTTACTGCTGGCTTTTTCTGTAGGATGCCTTCTAACTTGGTACTTGAACAGTGTCAAGCCCATTCAGTGCCTGTGTCCCTAGGAAGCTTACAACTACTCTACTTGCTTTGCCACACGACAGGCTCTTGTGCCGACTGCGTGCAACTCCTCGCCAGCAGTCGCCCCTCTTTGATGTGCTAAGCCAGGCACCACCACCATGCTCTATTTTTTACAGCTACTGTTTTATCTCAGTGGCTTCTCTTGAATTATGTATCCTCATCTTTGATGTATGAAATCTCAGCTGATTTAAAGATTACCCCAGAGAGTTCAGCACACCTGGAAATGAATGGAGCGACAGATAGTCCCAACCCTTCCACACCAAGTGCAGAGTAGGAAGTTTTACAGCTGTTGGGTACTGGAATATAATTTTTATGGTAGCGTTGTTTCTTCACGTATGATCTGCACCCAAGCAGTCAATGTGTTGGGATGCCAAGTATTTGAGCTCAGTTGCAACGTTTGTTCTCGGGCAAATTGAAGTGAATGAGTTCAAATAAAGAGCTGGCGAGTAGTGAGATCGTGGGCTGTTCTGTTAGGACTAGGTACCAAGGGTTTCGCTAGATAATGTATCCAAAATTGTGTGTGCCTCTCAATGGGCAGTGAGTAGAACAGAGCAAGTGAATGCAAATCTGGCTGAAAAGCAGTTGCTATCTGATGTAAGGTTTCTGAGTATGTTATGAAGAAAAAAGAAGAAACTTAGCCAAAACTGCATATATAATGTCAGCAAGATACAGAATCACAAGGCATATAAAACTTAAGTGCTCTAGCCTATAAAGCATACTTCAGTTTCTTCAGTGGGTGTTGTGGTCACTCTGCTCCCTGCAGAAATTAGACTTTAGATGAACTACAAGATCCTATTCACCTCTCTTATGCTAGCATAGCTGGCATAAAAGATTATGTCAGTTACTATGCCAGTTAAAAGCTGAGAGCAACAAGCAGAGCTTGTTTGTGGTGCAGTCAGGGCTTTTTGCAAGGCAAAGTCGGTCCATTCCCTGTATTTTAACTATTACTATACTTCAAATTTTAATTCCTCTGGGTTTCTAGGTCATTTCAACCCCAATAGCTCCCCACCACACCATCCTGTAAAATGTCCTCTTCTGTCCTAACTCTCCCGGTGTGCACCCAGTTCATGAACAGAGAACAGCAAGGCATTGTTTTTTTCTAATAAATGTTCTTTTTAAAGTGAAGCCTCTGACTGAACACTTTCTTCTCACTACTTGGTTACTTCTGTCCTTTCTCTTTCTCCCTGTTCCCTACCAAGGGACTGCTAGCACAAGCACAAGGGCTATCATCATGGCCTTGCTGTTCCAGGGATCAGGAGCTGGGAGATGTTTGCATTTACCTCTGGAGTGTAATTCTGACTGATGGGTTCTTATCAGGTTTGCCAAGTCCATCCATCCAATTGTCTGTTTCTGTTTTGAAGACCAAGCAACCATAAAGTTTAAAATCATGTTGTATTTTTGGAATCTGAAGTTTCAGACAATGCATTTATGAATAATTTATGGAGAATGTGTTTTCAGTAATGTGCGGCATAAAATGGAATGGATGCGTATCCATACTTGCCCTGAACTCTCCAAAGTGCATGCTAATAAACAGAATGATAACCTACCATCACTTTTGTCCTGTAAGATTTACAGTGCAAGCACTTTTTTATGTGGTTTAATTCAAGTCAGTTTGTCAACTTAAAGCTCTAGTGTTTTGTTTTGAAGTACAACTTGGTGAGTGATTTTTCTATTACTTAAAGAAATCTAACTGCTTTTTCCCCCCTGTTTCAACCAGAGTTAGTGTCTGTAAATTTTTCTAGTCATGCTGGCATAGAGCCATGCTAAATTATGCTTTAATTCACAATTAGAAGGAAGTGGCAACTGTGCAAAGCAGCAAACCTTTCATTTAAAATGGCCATTATACAAGATCATGATTCTACAGAATGATTAAGATATTGAAGAATAATTACGATATCTTTAGGTTTTTGGCCATTTAGAAGTGCTGGCCTTATTTAATTTTTTTAAAACCTCCCTGAAACAGCTTTTTCCATAATGACAGTAATACAAAACTCTGTATTATCACAACTTGGTGTTTACTGGTATCTGAATTGTCTAACGGTAACTTATTTTCATTGATATAGCTGACAGGGCAGAGATAATTAAGAAACAGAAGAATTTGAGTGCTAGATTTTGCTATTAAACACTCCATGCCACAGCAGAAGAAATTAAGCTGACAAGCAGGAGAGGAAGGATCGTACAGATCCACAGGAAGAGTTGGTGTTTAGGTACAGCAATTGACTGTATGTAAAATATTTCACCAAGATAGGGAAAAAAAAAGAAAAGAAAAAGGTAAAATAAATAATTTCCAAGCATTCACTGAGGAATCTCATTTCCGGGGTGTAAAGTAGAGAGCTTGCAATACTTATTCACCCCGACACAACAGATGGCATCAGGCAGGGAAGAAACCCAGCCCCAGTGAACCAGTGGCAGAACGTCCATTGGCTTCCATAGGGTCACGATTCCACCCCAATATATACTTAAATCCACTGTGGTCTGATTTTGCTCCTCTGCTCAATGAGGTTTTAAATCTTGCACAGCCAGTAGCAGTTCTTGCCACAATGGTTGGAAAGTCAATGAAAGCTCACAGTTCAGTAACTAAATGACAAAGTAAGAAACTTTGGAATCATAAAAGGTTATAAGTGCTTGACCTAAAACTATGCAGATCTCCCAGTGACTGTATAATTGAAGCAAAAAGTTGATTTATTATCTGGCAGGCTGGGAATTTGGACTGAGCTTGTGAAAAAAGATAGATTGCTAATCCATGTAAATGGTGATGGACTTTGCAAGCTGTATGTGGTGGGGTTTTTTTCCTCCTAAGCCATGCCCCTTAAATTTGCTTTGTACTTATTTAGTACCGACAAAGTTCTAGGCAGTGTATAGGGTGTAAGGTAGTCCCAGCTTTGCTGAACGCACACTAGGAAAAAGAGATGAAACATGGAAAAGAAATCAAAACTAAGGGGCAGCACTGAGACTGGCAGAGAGGAGGTGCAGAATTGCACTGTGACTTACATATGCAACCCTTTGCCAGAGGCTTTAGTACATTATAAAAGAAAAAGCATAATTTTAAAGATGATTCCTTGAATTAGAGTTTGCTTTGAGGGCAAAGATGCTTGGGGACAAACTTGTAAGAGCAAAAAATTGAGAAGAAAGGCTGTTAAGGCAGGAGAAGTAGGGGCATGAGGTATGGCAGAAAAGATGGTGACAGCTTAGTTTTGGCCCAGAACAATAAAGCGTGAAAATCTTGCTGAAGATATGCTATGATGACAGAGTGCTTAAAGGGAATAAAAGCTAAGCATGCTCTGAAGTGCAAAGTTATTATGTAATATCACAGCAGAGTCAGGGCCCCAGGTGCTGTACATATACTGAGGTTCATTTTCTGATCTGAAGAGCTTTCAGACTTGATGAGACAGAAACGGGTGTGTGGGAGAAAAGGACAATACAAACAGAGTGATTGCCGAGCTGGTTGTTAAACTCCACAGTAGTTTTGTGGTTCTGTAATTTCTTTCTTTTTATACTAAAACTTCCTTCTAAATTATTCTTCTGTCACTGGCAGATCTGATTTAAAAGGTTTCTTTACTTCCCAATACTCACGTCTTTGTTCACCCTCCCCTTCCAGAATTATTACAACCTCAGTTATGCCAGTTCCGCTGCCTGCAGCCATACCTTAAAAGAAACAATCTGGGTGGGTTTTTGTTGTGTTTTAGCTACTAAAAGCACACAGAGACAAAAACAATGAAGAAGCCCTTTCAGTTGTATTTGGAGGTTGGTAACACGGCAGCGGGGTCTGAGCGAAAGTCCAATGAGGAAATAATAGAAAAAGCTGAGTTACCAGGAGCAAAGAGGTAGGATAACAGACGATTGGGAGCATTGAGACAGGAGTGCAGGGAAAGGTGAGGAAAGCAGGTGTTGGTTTCTGACTACCAGGTAAGTGAAAATGGCCTGTTTGTGTAGCAAGGAGGAGTGAGAGCAGCAGTAACTCTTATTTCAGTAATGACAGCCAGTTGGATGCTATCATAGGTGAAGTCGGGGTGAAAACTGAGGAAGAAAAATCTCTTATCAGCTCTGCCTTAGGGCACAAGTTTTTTTGAGATGGTGTTGCTGGATCCGGTGTCCTTTAGTGCACTGGCTGTGCTTGGTATGCAAAAGGCCAAGGGCAAACCAGCAGCACTCAGCCCCTTTCAAGACCAAGTCCTCTTTAGCTCTTTACTACTGTTTATCACACTGGGGAGGGAGGGTTGTCCCATAACACTGCCAAGCATGACTCATTTCAGTTAGAAAAGGTGTGATGTTGTTATCCAATTCTGCTGCTTCTCTCCAAATTCTCCTGTGCCAAGACTGTAATCTCTGATTCCATTTTCAACAAGATTTAGTGGTAATTGTGAAACATAATTGTTAGTAACCCTACAAAACAAGGCATTGAGTTCATTGGTGTTGTAGGTCTTGCAGCATACAGGGATGTGTTGCAGTGCGGTGTATCAGCACATACACACGTGAGAGAGGGACGTGCAGAGCAATGAAGCGGCAGCAAAAAGGCTGTTGTCATCTGAGTCCGCACAGACAAGCGCTGCGTGAGTGCTGGAGGGAGCTGATCACCTCTCTGCTTCTGTGTAACCCCACCAGGGGAATGTGGTGCTCATTTCTGGGTGATCGCTTACTCGAAAGATACTGTCAAAGATCGGAGGAGAGTGGCAAAATCTGTTGCTATGCTAGAGGTATTGATTTATGAGAGAAGATTAAAATACGTGTGGCTCAGATAAATGTTGACTGAGACTGGAGCAGAAGGAAGAAATGTAATATTGTTCAAATACTTAAGGGGTATTTGCACTGAAAAAAGAAACTAATTTCTCAATACTGTGCCAGATCTTTAGCTATAACTAATAGTGTGAAGCTGGGAGGAAGAAAATCCTCGTTGTTTATCTCTAGCTGACTATTAGAAACATGTTTTGTAACACAGATCTTTTCCTCCTACCGAACTCTGAAGCAAAAATTCATGGAACGTTTGTGGCACTTGCCATGCTATTCTGATCTCCTTAATTGTACGTTATACCTTTGCCCCTGGACTTTCACTTATCTATGTAGACTGTGTGCTCTTTTGGAGAGAGGATTGCTCTAACAAGTGGTTGTAGAGTGGGTCCCCCTGATCCTGATCAAGGCCCTTTAGGTTATACCGTAGCTTATAAATAAGTAATAATGGTAATGATAGCGTGAGATATATTTGGCTGTGGAATGACTTCCCAAGGAGAATAACGAGAGGCTGATTGTTAGCAACAAATGTGAGGAAGCACACTGTAGGGAACGGTTCTTGGTCAGCAGGGAGATGGCTGGATGATCTAATAAGTCTTTTCCTTCTCTAGGTTATGATTCTGTGAATACTGCCTCGGAGAGTTCTCTAAAAGTCTCTGATACTGTAAGCTCTCTATTATGTGGGTGTGGGTTTTACAGCACTCTGGGAGGCTCTTGCTGAGGACACTGTGTAAATATATTCTGTTTTACATTGTGTGATGTATTTTAAATAAAAGGCTCAGATCTTTTTTTAATTGCTTTGAAATATTCTGCAGTCTGATCTTTTTCTTTAAGAATTAAGAAACTTTGAGATGCCTTTGGAAAATACAGACCTGTTACAGGCAAGAAATACATTCCAACCTGGAGTTGGTTTAAATACATATGTAGCACTGTTGAATTTGCCTCCTCCTGTATCCCACAGTGAAGTGCCTGCTCTGACTCCCAACCTGCATGAAAGTAAAATGGGAATCTCAGGCTAACTGGCGTAGTCCCTTTTTCTGATTCTCAATTTAATCTTGTTCATTCTCCTGTTTCAGCCTCAAGAATTGCACTTCTTTGTGTTCTTTTTTTGGTTTCAGCATCTTGAGAGTCACTACATGGGAATATCCCCTGAGGGTGTGTTGCGGTCACTGAAGATGCAGTTCACACATGAAAGGCAAGGTTCCCTATCCTGACTTGTGGCCTTTCAGGGAATAACTACAAAGTCAGCTTCTCTTTCTCAGCTTTCATTTCCTATCCAACCAGTCTCTAATGTTCATTGGCATGTTCGTCACAGGCTTACTGGGCCAAATAGCATGCTGTTTAAAACTTGGATTATACTCATACAGCAGGGAGGGAGAGAAGAAAGAATCTGAGACATCAGCTCAGACCTGTGGATCCTGAACCCAGAAATGGGGTGATGCAAAGAGGATCCAGTGGACATAATGCATTTGGATTTTCAAAAGCCCTTTCCCATTGTTCCACACCAAAGGTCGTTAAAGAAATCAAGTTTCAGCAGGATTGGAGGAAAAGTCCTATGGATTTACTGCTGATTAAATGATAGCAGGCAAAGGGGATTAATGTTCATTTTTCATGATGCAGAAGAGTCAGCAGTGGGGTCCCCCAGGAACCCACTGGGCTGCTTCTTCATCAGTGACCTGGAGCAAGAAGTGAACAGCAAAATCTCCTGGGTGACCTAATAAGTTTGTGGATGATATTAAGTTCTTTCAGATAGTCAAATACCATGTCAATAGCAAGAAACTGAAAAGGCATCAAAACTGAGTGGTCAAAAATGTAATTTACCTAGAGAAGAGTCATCTACACCATGCCTACATGAAACTGAACTCAGAGCAGGTGATTAGGATTTGTGAAGTTCAAAGCTTCCTAAAGCTTCACAAAAGCTTGTGGATACACAAGCCTTGGTGTACCCATGTTTTGATACCGATGTGTACTTTTGGTCTTTGCCTCTCAAGAAAGACATAGTGGAAGCTAGAAAAGATGTATGGGACAATTAATTTGATCAAGGGGATGAAGCAGCTTCCATATAAGGAGAGACCAAAAAGCTATGACTTTGGGTAGGAAAAGACTGAATGAGAAAATGATCAAGGTTTGCAGAATTGTGAGGGTGGTGGATAAGTTGAATGTGGAACTGTTTTTTCATCATATCCCATCATGTGAGAGAGACTAACTGCAGTCAATCCTTAAAAAACACTTGATGGCACTAGCAGAATATCAGATTAAAACAGAAAACTAAAGTATGTCTTTCAATAGCAATGAACTTCCTGAGCTTGCTGTCACAGGACATTGTGGAAGCAGCTGATTGAAAAACGAATCAGGCAAATTTATGGACAAAAGCTTAGTACATGGATGTTGAAAAGGACAAGCTACGGAGATACTTCTAGCATCCCTAATGCAACAGTTGTGGATGCAAGAATAAAGATGGCAGAAAGTGGCTAGGACTCTTTAATTTGGGTAGAGTTCTGCACTTCACCCCCTTCACCCATAGAGCCTGGATTAACTTGGGGGTGGGTGGTCAATCATCACAGCTGGTTTTTCCAGATAACCTCAGGTTGTATCACTAGTGTGGTGTCTTCAGGTTTGTGGTAGTTTGACTGCTGAGGCCACTTCTTGTCTGCATCTGTTTTTTCTCTGCTTTTGTTTGCCCTGTTTGTTCCAGTCAAATAGGGTATTTGCTTTATAATAACAATAAGCTCAGTTTTATTTTCTGTAAAATGGGTCTGTTCCCTACCCCTTGGATGTGTTTTTAGCTGTATTTAGCATTTGTAAAGTGCTTGGAGGCAGGCGGTGTTTTATGAATACAAAATAGTGTTAGGCTTTGTACTTAGGCACAATACTGTACCGTAATTCAAAGGCAATTCATGTAACATTAGTAAATCACTTTGAACTTTATGTTGAAAATATAAGCAGTAGTATAAAAATAAACCTTTTTATTTCCTCTGGTATATACAGTTAAATAAAGTAAGCCTATACAGCTACTAATCTCCAAAACCGTATTGCCAGTATGCTTTGTTGAAATGCCATCACCTTGCAGAAGAGACATTCTGTGTGTTTTGTACACATTTATGGTTGAAGAATAAATTTTCAGAGACTGTAAATGAAAAGATATCTCTGAACATAGTGATCAAATAATATCTGACAGTGCTTGTTTAAAGAAACATATCTCACTGCCAGAGTATTTATGACTCTAATAAGTTTAGTTATTTTGCCTCATGGGGAAATTCCTGGTCCTCCAAATATCAAACTTGTTTGGGGTTGGGCTGTTTTTTTGGGAAGGAACAAATGATATTATTAGTTAAATGGGACTGCGCAATATGAAAATACAACAGTGTAGTTTAAAAATTGAACAGTGTGTAAGAAATTTAATATGTTTTACCAGCAATGGGAAATAGACAAACATTAAAAATTCAATGACGTATCCCAAATGTCTAAATAAATAAACAAACAAACATCACTGTTCAGCCAATTGATGTAAGGATGCTCTGTGGTTACCTTCAAGAGCACCATTCTCTAATATCCTGCGCAGTAATGAGTTCTGTGTATCACTTTTGCATAATCTGACCATTTTTTAGGTACTGTACATTGTGGGACTGTCTAAACTCTGATTGCCCAGCAGGTTTTATTAGACAGAATACCAAGTGGTTTCAGGTGATTTCTCAGCAACCATCCTGGGAATAAGTGGTCTTATGGTTCCCAGAGCAACAGCCACATTTGTGTGTTTGTCATAAAAATGCGACAGCCTTCCTTCCGATTCAGTTTGTAAATACAGTGCAAAGTAAGATGCACCTGTAGATATTCAGAGAGTTGTAGTCCTGCTGCACATGCAGTGAAGCAGAGATACTGTGGAAGGAAGGATTTGGCTTTGTGCCAACTTGTATTTATTTTTGTACTGTTTTCCTCTTTAAAATGTGAATGTTTAATGAGCTGTTCTGAATCGTAATGCTTTATGATGTTTTCTGTTACCTTAGTGATGGACTACAAAACTCGTTTACGTTAAGAGTTTATAAACTCTACTAGATACTTATTTAATTAGGAGCCAAAGCTCAAAGTTTCTCATAAAATTTCCAAAAGCGTTTTAGTGGCTGAGGAGCCAAATATCCAGCAACCTGTGTTAATTGTGCAGAGGAGATTAAGGGACTATTGTCACAGCACTGTGCAATGCCTCACCAGGATGGATTTAGCCACCCAGGTCACAGTTCTGCACTGACCCAGCTATACTGGCTTGATCCTGGTGGTACCTACCTCTCAGATAGTTTGGGCATCTCCATGCTGCTCTCTGAGCCATATTTGGAGTTTTACCTTCTACATTAAAAGCAAAGTCAAATTTCTTCATTGAAAGAAGAGCTTCAAAGCTTATCTTGTTCTGTTCTCTCTACTCCCATCTCTGTCCTCTTGCGCGCTGACCTGCCTTCCTCGTGCTCTGTGCACTAATTCTTTGTGTTCCCTCTCCTGATGGAATTTTTGGAGACTTTATGATAAGATTACTTTCACCAAACTTTAGCTGTCTAAATAGTTAGACTTATAATCCAAACTTCTAGACTTTACAAATTTTCTTCTCCTGTGATGAAACATGCAGACTTCCAAGCTCATGAAAGTTTGATGAAAAAAATATACGTGGGGCAAGTGTCAAAATGAGGCTTAGGAAAGATATTGTTTTCCAGTCTGTTGTGGAGGTGCTCATTGACTTTCCTGCACGCTGGCAAATGTACCAAAAAGGTGAAGACAGACTGAATTATCACCATCCTTAAAGGGACAGTTGCCCACCTCATTTTCCTTCTGTTGAGAGGGCAAAACCCATCAAAGAAAATGTGTGTAAGCATCTAGCACTGATGGGACATTTGGTTGCTTGGTTGAACATCTATACGTGAGGAATTTCTGTATGTGGCTTAATGTACAGTGCTGGTACTTCTGCAGAATGTTTGGGAATTTTTTCTCCTTGGGAAACAGGAACAATACAAGCACACCCTTGGCTGTTAATTTGAATTAAATAAGCATTCAGTATTCACAAGCCAAGTTTGCCAGATCAGTTTTCCTGTTTGAAATGTTCTGACTCTTGGGTGCCTCATCCTGCAGCTGTGTCTTCACTGAAGCCATTAAGTGTGATATTAATAAGAATAATAATGAAGCCTGTTTTTACTTATGCATTCAGATCGTGCAAGGAATACATATCCTGGTTTTAGAGAAAGTTGCATTTTAGGATTTGAGCATTCTGACTGTGTCTCTTTAAATATTTGGATACAAATTAATGGTGAGAAAATTGTCTTTGCGAGCTTCAAAACCATTCTAGGTCTGCTCTGTTGCCTCCAGCGAGATGCTGTCTGATGTTGCCTAGACAAACCAGGGCAAACCATTATCATGGGATTAAACACTAAATACCTGCAAGGAGCATTCTCTTTATCAGATAGCGCTCTGTTAGCCGAGTTCATTCACTTTATTGCATATATAACTGTGGTGTCAAATAGACTGATTTACAACACCTGGTCTTTTACATAATCTTTGCTATTTGCTGTGCTTGTAATCTGCCAAATCATTTAGCCTTCCTGATAGCAGAAATGCTGTAAAACTTAGATAAACTTGGAGAAGAAATGAACTCGAAGGCACTGCTGAAATCTAGGGCCTGCACGTTTGCTATAAATGCACTGGCTGGTTTGGTTTCTCCCTACCTAATCTGTGATTGAATGTGGCTGCTGGAGAAATTGAATCATTTTTGCCAATCATGGCTACATAAATAACTCTCTGCTTTGTTATTCCCTGTTACAACCCTGAGGTTGTTTGCTTTTTTTTTTTTTCTTCTTCTTCTTGTTCTTTTGGGGGAGGGGAGGCCTTGCCACGGTTTTGTTTGGGGTTTTTTGTTGTTCTTTTCTTTAAATAAAAGGCTACACAGAGAATAAGCAAAACATTTTAGGAAGGAATGGGAGGTTATTAAACCCCAATGTTTAAATCAATCAGGAGAGCTCCTAGAACACCTTTGCTCAGTACCTGGAAATACGGGAGAGTACAAACAATGGTCTAAACAAGCTAATTGCTTTCCAGAGCCAGCCTGCCTGAAGCCTGAGCCGTTTTACATTTCAGTTCATTGTGTCTGAGAGCACCAAAAGGCTGAAGTGATTTGTGGTGGTCTCAGGAGTCCCTGCCAGCTATGATGTATATAAAAGGAATTTTTTATTCCGGTTGTAACCATAGACAGTAATGTTTATAGTAAGTGAACATATTGGCATATTGTGTTTGGCATGTTATAAGGACAAGTAGTTGCTCTGTGTTTGCTTTTAGGGTTTTTGTTCATTGTATTGGTATGTGAGCGTTTTTGTTGTCAAAAGTGTCTATACTGTCCTGTGCGTGTGTGAATGAGACGTACTTTGTATTGGTATTTGAGCGTTTTGTCGTCAAAAGTGTGTATGCTGTCCTGTGCGTGTGTGAATGAGACGCACTCTTAGTACGAAGCGAGTGCGGAGTCCTGATCCGCGGTTTCGTTGTCCCGGGAGGGAAACGGCCGGAGACGGACGAAGCGAAAGAAAAAGGTTGTAAGGATGTAAAACAGTAATTCTGTAACCCTCTAAGTGGTGAAGTGTGGACCGTGGAACTAACAGTCCTAGGATCACGTAAACGGTGTCCTTCAAGGCTGTTGTCATTCTTTTGTGACCTCATGTCTTCCGTGCATTTGTTCTCCCAAGGCCCAGTTGTCTGACATGGGATTATCCCGGAGCCCCCTTATCTTACAACCATTCTAACTACTCCCTAAATCACAAAGGCCTTTCTTTTGTTTAGTTAAGTGACTAAGATATTTAAAATGTCCTCCTTGCCCCTAGGCTTTAATTCTTTCAGGAGGCATTTGGAGGCAGTGGCTTTGTCTATCTTGGCTTTAACCCTTTCAGTATGGCTAATTGTCGTGGTTTAACCCCAGCCAGCAACTAAGCACCAAACAGCCGCTCACTCACTCCCCCCCACCGGTGGGATGGGGGAGAGAATCGGAAGGGTGAAAGTCGGAAAGCTCGTGGGTTGAGATAAGAACAGTTTAATAATTGAAGTAAAATGAAATAGAACAGTTAAATAGGTAATGCAAAAACGGTGCACGCAAACAGAGCAAAAGAAGGAATTCATTCACTTCTTCCCATGGGCAGGCAGGTGTTCAGCCATCCCCAGGAAAGCAGGGCTCCATCACGCATAACGGTTACTTGGTAAGACAAACGCCATTCACGCCGATTGTCCCCCCCCCCCCTTCTTCTTCCCCCAGCTTATATACTGAGCATGACGTCATATGGTATGGAATAGCCCTTTGGCCAGTCTGTGTCAGCCCCCCCTGGCTGTGCTCCCTCCCCGCCCCCGGTGCACCTGGCAGAGCATGGGAAGCTGAAAAGTCCTTGACCCGTGTAAGCACTACTTAGCAACTATTTAGCAACAGCTTAGCACTACTTAGCACTACTTAGCAAGAAACAAAACATCAGTGTGTTATCAACATTATTCTCATCCTTAACCCAAAACACAGCACTATACCAGCTACTAGGAAGAAAATTAACTCTATCCCAGCTGAAACCAGGACGCTAATCAAACCAGTGTATGTGTTAACTGGGTTTCTTTGGGGTTCAAAGCATCTGTGTATATCTATATAGAGCCTAGTCCAAAACTTTCTCTACTTGAAAAGTCTAATATAGTTGTGTGCTAGTTCTCACTGTCACTGCAGCTTATTCCATCTTGCGTTGGAGATATCTTTAAGGAGTCTCAGTTTTTAGAGGGTACTTTCTAAATGCTAATGCATGCAACATACCCTTCTAAAATGGTCTTGCTTCGCTACTCAAAACCCCCATGTACTTCTGAAATTTTTGGTTAGGGTAACTGTAAGGCATCACATTTCAGTAGGGTTAGCCACTTACGCAGTCCAATTGAAACAAAACTAAAACTGTATTTTTTTGGTTTGTCTCAGTCTTTTTTGGCTATTAGAGGTGATTTAAACAGACAGATAATAGAAAGACACGTAGACAAGCTTAAAATGTGAAAAAGAAATTTGCAAAATGGAGTTTTGATTGGGTGAAATGCAAGCTAGTACATCTGAAGGAAAATAAAACAATCTGTAGGTAGTCAAACAGAGGAGAGAGTTCTGTGAGGCAGTAATGTTGAGTTGGACTGAGTTAGAAACAATGGCGACCATCAGATTGGAAGAAACAATAAAAGTTGAATGTAATACAAGAGATGACTTTTCCAAGTAATCATAACGTAACTCCAGTGGTTGCCATTAACATCAGCATTAACCCATCAGTACCACAGTTAACTCCTTTGAGCTGAGGAAATACTTCTGTGTCTTGGACGTAACTACAAGTTACCTTGTCATGGTTAGTTTTCTGATGATGGTTGGGACGTAACACTCACTGCTGGAGCTAATGAAGGATATTTTGCATGGTGTTGCTAGTTTAGGGAAGGAAGTCTTTTTACCTGGTGCTGCTGCTGCATGATGCTTTTGGACAGCACGACTGGTAGTCTGCCTCTGGGAAATACATTGGCCACTGCTAATCTCGCATCAATAAACTGTTGTGAATATTTGTACTTAACAGTTTTTCAACTTATCTAAGTTGAGAAACCTATCCCAGCTATTTTACTTAGTTGCTTAGTCTTCCTAGGCTCCCGCTGTCCTGAAAGGAAAAACAGGCTTTTCCACCAGGACTCAAAGCAGGAAACAGCTTGAGCTGTTTCCTCACCCTATGGATGAACTCTTTCTGCTTACAAGAGAGGGACCCTATGGAAACCAACCAGCTACACTGATGCCTTAGTTTGGATGCTGTGAATAATGTTCTGTGCATGTAAGTCATTGAATGTGTGAATTATTTCAGCATTGGGAACATTAGACAGGTTGGTGCTAACAGGATGGAACAAAGAGGACTTTTGGGTAAAACTCTTGAGTGATATCTCTTAGACTGTAGAATAGCCTCCTTGGGGAAGCAGTGGAAACAGTATTAAGACATTTAAAATTGAACAGGAGGAAATATATTGCAATGATCAATTCTGTGCTGGTATTTAGATCAGGTCTTGTCTTGTGTGAATATTAATAGGAAGTCTCTGTCTGAAGTAACTGCCATTATTCAGTGTGCATTACCAGCTAACATTGGCTTGCAACCTTCCCCCACATCTGTACTCACACTTAAAGGACAGCCTGAGTAATGTTGAGCACCTTTGCCTTCTCTCTCGGTCCCTGAAGTTTTGATTTTGTATTGCCTTGCTTGGATTATATTCTTTCAGTGCTTCCACCAGACAGACTCCATATAGTGCATAGAGATTTACAGGAAGCACGTGTAGTTTGTGGAAATAATAATAAAGTCTCCTGCTGTTTTCAAATGCCTGGGAAACTAAATCAAGTGTAGAGGTCTATTCAAAAAAGTGCAGCATGTGTATAAGTCACTTTACCATTACCTCTGTGGTCTGCCTTGTACCTGTTCAGTGTATTTGGCTGTCATATCTCTGAGGTCTGTTCTCAGTCTCTGGAGCGCAACTAAGACATTAGACACCTCAAACGGAAAAGCTGATGAAACAGCTTAAAGTAACCTGAGCACCCATGCTTTGCTCACCTCTTTTTCACTACCTTTGTGTTGGTATTCCTCATAGGAACCCATACAGTAAAATTCGTTCTGTGCTGGTGGCCCCCATCAGACAAATCTAGGTCTAGTCTGAATTATGAAGGCGGGAAGACTGGACTCAATTCCTGCATGATTCTGTGATGCTTAATGGAGCTTCGTTTTCTTGGTGTGTTTCTGTAGGTACGAAGCCTGTCTTCTTGACCTGGTTGAAGCTATGAGTCTGATATCTGGCCCAGGACACCTCTGCAGAGATTCTTACGACAGGAACAAACTGCACACGCCTCATCATGTGAGCCACAGGCCATCGTCTTGGTATCAGACCCCTCACAGCTCCAGAAACAGAGCAGATGATCTAGAGGAGAGCCGGCTCCTCGAGGAGATTTTCTTCATTTGATACATCTCGTTGGTCTACAGCCCTTCTGTAGAATTTTTAGGACCTTTTTATTGCTGATTTGTTTGTGTTAAAGTACCATTTTTAAATTATTTAAATGACAACTGCTTGTCTTCACTCTTCTAAAACGTAGCTAATTAGCATCCAGTTTCATTTTGGATTTAGTAATTATGGTGCAAGAACATTGTTGGGGTAGACCAATCAGAAAGTGTTAACTTTTTATTCTAAATCTTTCATGTGCCAAGTAATCATTCTAAAATAGAATTTTTTTTAATCTACAACATTTTTTAGTAGATTGAAGTCACAGTTTTGCCAGCCTCATATCGGAAGTATATTTCATGATCAATTTTTAGGTCTAAAGCAGCTTGCAAGAGCTGCCTAACATTCAAGAACCACCACATTTAAAGTAGATTCTTTTCTAATTAAACAAGTCTGTTTAAAACCTGGCATATTATAAAGGTACAAGCACTTCAGTACTTTTTTCAGTGACTTTATGATGTACTTTTTCCTTCAACATTCTGATACTCAACACACAGGGTTTTTAGGGGGTATATCGTAAGCTCAACTATACTGTGTCTAGTAACATTAATAGACTATGTTGCAGGTTGATGTACTAGGCGTCAGTTTGAAATAAATTCCTCTTTAAATCAGTGCTATTTGACAGAGTTTATGTGCTGGGTAACCTAACCTATTGAGAGCAGCCCTGAGGAGAAGGACTTGGGGGTACTGATAGATGAAAAGCTGGACATGAGCTGACAGTGTGCGCTCGCAGCCCAGAAAGTTAACCGTATCCTGGGCTGCATCAGAAGAAGCGTGGCCAGCAGGTCGAGGGAGGTGATTCTGCCCCTCTACTCTGCTCTGGTGAGACCCCACCTGGAGTCCTGCGTCCAGCTCTGGGGTCCTCAGCACAGGAAGGACATGGACCTGTTGGAGAGGGTCCAGAGGAGGGCCACAAAAATGATCAGAGGGATGGAACACCTCTGCTATGAGGAAAGGCTGAAAGAGCTGGGGTTGTTCAGCCTGGAGAAGAGAAGGCTGCAGGGAGACCTTATTGCGGCCTTTCAATACTTAAAGGGGGCTTATAAGAAAGATGGGGACAGACTTTTTAGCAGGGCCTGTTGCGATAGGACAAGGGGTAATGGTTTTAAACTAAAGGAGGGTAGATTCAGACTAGATATAAGGAAGAAATTTTTCACGATGAGGGTAGTGAAACACTGGAACGGGTTGCCCAGAGAGGTGGTAGATGCCCCATCCTTGGAAACATTCAAGGACAGGCTGGATGGGGCTCTGAGCAACCTGATCTAGTTGTAGATGTCCCTGCCGATTGCAGGGGTGTTGGACTAGATGACCTTTAAAGGTCCCTTCCATCCCAAAGCATTCTATGATTCTATGATTCTATGAACCCTGAAATAGCAGAACACAGTCAGAAAGTGTAGTGGTCCAAAACCTATTATTTGATGTATTTTTCAAGATGAAATATATAGTAGTGGTAGTATAAGAACAGTCTTAAGACATTTTCACTAACTTGCACTATTTTGATCCTGTACCCAGGCTGCAATGTAAATAAGACAAATCAGTAATTATTTCCACGAGCGGCTCGCAATGCACATTTCCCTGCCGGCTTTAATTATTCATGCTGTATCTATTTCAGTTTATTTAAATGCACTTCCATCTACTGCATGTACTTGGTTATTTAAAGAAATGTGCCGAATTGGTAAAAATGACTGCAGATTACAGGATTAATGGTCATTTTCTCCACAATGCAGTGGTCATATTTTATTGTAACAGTAGCCACCAGCATGTGTTCCTAGAAATATGAGACTAAAATACTCATTTTTGCACAGTAAAATTGCAGCGAGGGAAAGGTAGGATTGAGCCAGTATGGGCAAGTTCTAGGCCATTTGCTCCCAAACACCACTTCGTGGGCCAGTACAGCTTTTCTGACAGTCTCTTTAGGCAACCCTGCTTGTCTTAATGGCAGCAAGTGGCTGTACTGATCCTTGGGGTATTGCTGCTGCCTGCCTCCCACATGCTCGCTCCTGTGCAATGTTTGGTGCTCTGCGAGGAGCTAGCAAGACTCGGCAATGAGGCCCGTGGTGCATCTCTGATGAGAGCATCAGTGCAGGGTATCTAGCACGCGCCCCTGGCAGCACCGTGCTCTTATAGCAATGAAACAAAAGGAGAATGAAGAGGAAGATGAACCTCAAGTTACTCTGAGCTGTTTCATTCAAGGCCCAGTCTTAATCACAACTTAGGTGATATACTTTTCTTGCATCCCAGCTGAATTTTAAAAGCTGCTTGGAGGAGTTTAAAGGAGGGCAGCAGCATTACTGGACCAGAAAATGACTACTGTGGAAAGGCCCTGCTTGGTCTGTCCTGCTGTCAATGAAGTATTATAGTTATTTCCAATATGTCTGCCTGCTGTCAAATGTCCCTCTTGTCCTACACCCTGAGCCTGCAAAGGCACAGGTTTCTGCTTAAAGCCCCAAAGATGTATTTGGTGCCCTGACCCAAGTATAGCAGGTGGGGAAATAGGTTTTCTCATTCTGCTGGCTGAGTATTCTGCTTCTTTAAGAGGGCAGGGAAAGGGAGGGGAAAGAAGAGAAAAATGTATAAGGAGCAGCAGGAAAACCATGAAGAAATGGCCATTACTTAGATCTTAGTGTTTGGGTTGGTTTTGAGTGTTTTTTAGTTTTGTTGGGATTTTTTTTGTTAAGGTTTGGCATTTATAAAGAAACAGTTCTCTGATTTCAGTCCAATTGCTTCTCTTCTCTTTTCCAGTTTGACTGAAACTTTAATTGCCTTTTCTAATAAGTGCTAACTGACCTTTTGAAACAGCAAAAAATATATGTATACCTCTTGAAAGGTGCCTTTGTGTACCCAGTCGAGAACACAGTGTGGGAGCATTCTGTTCTTTGGTTCTTTATGGGTGCCAATATTTAACTGCTTTAGGATTCCTTATGATCCATTTTGTTCATTAACAATTCTAATTCTGACAGTGACTTTTGACTTGAATCTATATTTTGGTAGTAGCTCTTTTTAGAAGGACATTGTCAGGGTTCTGGGCTCTATGCTCAAGGTGCTGTCCATCAGTCAGAGCTACACGAGAGGCATACCTTTACGAAGCCAAGAATTCTAGAATTAAGGTGGTTGAAATGTCTGATGGGTGAAGACCTGCCTGTTTTAACTGTCTGTGAGATGTCAACGAAGAAACAAAAGCTATTAATTTGGTAGGCCCTGTGAAAAATCATTTTTTATAATGCTGGCTCTTGCTCTAGTTAGCAGCAGTACATTAGGAATAGTGTTTAGCAGGCAGTGCAAGCAAAGATATTTTGCCATGAGGCACTACAAAGTTGAAGTTATTAAAACATTTATAGCCTTAGAAAAAAAATCAATGATTGTCAAACAGGAAAGGACAAAATCAGTAGTAGGAACTGGGAGGGGAATTGTTTTCCATCTGCTAAAACAGTAGAGGAAATGCAAAAATTAAACTAGCAAAAGCAATCACTTGACAGTGTCCTTTTAAGTTTAAGCTCCTATATTAGGAAGCTGCCGCTGGGGAGTTAGTCCAGCCATAGATTGTTTGTCCAGAGTGTTCTTAGTTAAATATGCTTCAGCTACACATCAGGCTGTGTTTTACATGAGGCTTTGTGGAGTAACGTGACTTCTGCTAAGGCTCCTACCCATGCCTTCACTTTGTGTTCTTCCCGAGTGGCTCGTACACACGCACTTGCTGAGTGTTTGTGTAGTCATTGCTTTTGTGCACCTTGCACGCCGTGGACCTGTAGCAATCACACCCTTTCCGCTTCTAGCCTCTCCAGTCTCACTGTTGAATACCATCTTGAGCATATATTTATATATGTATGTGAGGCCTTAATCTAATAAATTATCTGGGGGTTTTGTTTAATCTACCAGACTTTTGTTTATTTGACTTATCTCCTGGTTTGTTTTGTCCAGCTCAGATGTCAATTCTGCCATTGACAATATGTTCCACTTTCCACATCATCATGTCATATATATTCTGAATCTCCAGTTTGCTAAGATAGACAAGGAACTTGTTTTAAGCCTTCTCTTCCTCTCCAAGACAGGTTTTGCTGTGAGAAGGAGCAAGACATCTTTTGGAGCATGAAGTGGGGGAGAGGTCTCAGAATACAAAAGGGGAGAGCCAGCACCATGCTTTGGGACAAAAAGGTGGAATGAAAGAGTAAGGAAGAAAGGATGGAGGTAAAGGCAAGAAAGGACAAGGATGCAAGGCAGAGAACTGTGCCAAAGGATGAAAGAAGGTATAGGTTGAGTGGAGCTGAGCCAGAAGGTAGAGACGAGTTGTTAAAATATAGTAAGTTGATGAAGGCAAATTTTGTGTTTATATCCTGAAGTGAAAAATGTCTTCAAGCACCGGTTCTCAGAAGAGGCTTATGACTCCCCACTCCTTTTCCAAATCACGTTCCCACATTTGGGGAACTACTGTCCAAAGGATACCTGGTAAATGAGTGAAAGAAAGAAATGACCTAACTTTAGCTGCTCCCCTTTAGAGCAGCTAGACAGGGAGGCCAGAGCACAAGGAGGGTAATAGGGTAGAACCCAGGTGTAACCCAGGCATGGACTGAATTTAATTGCTAGCAAGGGATGGTGTTGTAGACTTAGATGACAGAAGAATGTGAGACTGGATATAGCAAGAATCTGAATAAGGGAGAAACAAGCAAAACAAAATTTGCAGTGATCCAATGAGCTATGGAGGTTTGGTGTTAAGGAAGGAGAGGAAAGGGCTTAGCTATGCTTGAGAAAGATTGAGCCTGAGGTATCTAAAAAATATCCCTTGAAGGCACACATGAGCCTGGGGTTAAACTCTAAAAGTTGCAGCAGAGATTTTCTGAAATATGACCTCCAGGCGGTGTTTGAATTTGTGCCATCTGAGGGGGAGAGAGCACAGCCTGGTTAGTTAGAAACCTCCTTTTTCACTGTTACTAAATTTATGAAATTGTGTGCTAATTAGTGTATGATTTATAAATTTACATAACTGCATGCTATATAAGACAACACAGAATATTGAATGAGGTGATTTAAACCAACAGAAGCAGAGAAGTCTGCTCTGACTGGGTCGCTCTCCCCTGGAAAATGCCTCTCCCGATCCATAGCTGCTCCCTGCATCTCTTGAAGGCTGATCTGCTCAGAGTGACAATAAACGTTTTACAATATTGTGGCTCCATGTAGCTGTGAGAGAACAGGCTACCTTGAGCATCTTGGGCATAGTTGTGTAGCAGAACTTTCACTGTGATCCTTGGGGAGGGTGTTTGGAAGCAGAAGTCAGCTAAAAAAGAGCAAGAAACCCAACTTGGTCTGGTCAGTGTTAGTGCTTGACAACTCCCACAGTCGTTCTCAGGGGATGCTACTGCATCCCAACTGCAGCAAGAGGATGGGGATGTGGGGGAACTGGATTTGATTCCCAGCTCTGGTGAAGCCACTTTGCCTCCCTCCACAGCATGCTTTGGGTTCTGCTGGTGAAGTGTGTTTACTACCACATCTCAGAGGGTCTGTGACTTATATTAGTGCCCACAGCAGAAGGCGCTGGACATATCCACCAACAATTGTCTGTGAACAAATGTTGTGTTCCAGTGTTAGAGCGGAAGCATATCAGCCAGTATTCTCATCTAACAGAAGCCAAGGCTCTCAGACTTCATGTATTTTGAGGCTTGAAGGGATCATTTCAGGCACTGGGGAGCTAAACTGGAGAAACTCAGATGTCACTGACAGATGAGGCCCTGACATATGTGAGGTGAGAGATGCCCAGACGGTCCCAGCAGACAAACCAATCCACAAGCTGCAGCAAGAGCCATAAATTCCTAGTTTCCTAAATTCAGGAGTCATTCTGAGTATGTGAAAAAAACACTTTATTCACTCATAGCATTCAATAACCAGTCTTAGAGCATAAGTTCATCCTTTCTGGTCTCCTGTCTGCAGACAGGAGGAAAGTGAAAAATTGGAAAAAGTTATCTTTCCTGGTTGCTTACCAGCAACTACCTTAAAACCTTGAAATGTGGATTTGATTAAAGCCATTGTCTGAACACAAAGTGTCGGGTGTCGTGAGCATTAAGGACAATGTGGGAACTCCTCTGCTAGACCTGGTAAGGAAAGAAAGGACAAGATGAATTCACAGACACAAAAGCTGGTTCTTTCTCAAGCTAGAGTTGGCTGCGAGGAAGTTACATTGAAATTTTAAAAGCACCTTGTCAAAATCTTCCAGTGTTTAATTATCCTTGCTGCTACGAAACTGCCTTATTTTGGGGTTGAGTTTGTCTAACTTTAGTTTCCAGCTGCTGGACTTAGTTGTGCCTTTGGAAGCAAGATTGCAAAGTTCCCCTGTTGTCAGACAGTGAGTACCCCACACGCAGTGATAAACTGGTTCAGCCTTCTCTTTTGCAAGATGAGGTCCTTTATGCCTTGTGTTCTAATGTCTGTTTTCCAGCCCCTGGATGGTTTGGGGGGCCTGTTTTTGAACTTTCTCTAGCATTTATGCATCTTGAAGGGTTTACGCTAGAGCAGGTGCCGTTGCTGTGTGCGACGTTGCACTGTGCTGACAGTGGCCTCATCTGCGCAGTATTTCCCTTTTGACACTTTCAGGAGCCTTGTTTGGAGGTGTTGGGCTGGGTACCTGGTTTCATTGCACTTCAGATCATGGCTCTATTTCTTGGAAACAGAAAGTCTGTGAGGGAAACCAGGAGACCCTGCTAAATTTAGAAGAGTTGAGGAAGAAGAAATAATGTGAAGTAGAAATACCAAGCAGAAAAGAAAAGATTGCAGGATTCAATTTGGGATGGAGCATGAACCTGGGGTTGCAGCATCTGTGAACTCAGCCACCTTGAAAACAATCTGAAAGACACATGCTTGATGGGATGGGGGAGACCCAGACAGCAGAAACCCTCAGAAGGGGAAGAGTGAACAAAGCATGAGGCGATGATATCTGATAGCAACAAAAACAGATGAGAAAACTTTTGAGCTGCAGGTGAGGAGGTGATGACATCTCCAAATTGCAGAGGAAATGGCTTCTCATCAGTGGGTCTGGTGCCCCTCTATTTGCACTAGTGCTTTCAGCACAGGGATCTCATTACCAGAGAGTTTACTGGCAGATTGGAAGGGTTTCAGTGAGGAGTAATAAAAATGATCAGGGACTGCTGGAATTGATATAATGAGGAAACAAGATGAGAAGAGTCAGATATTTATAGCTTGGGTGAGAGACAATTAAAAGGTATGGTGGGAGATGGACTGTGTGACCTGAAAGCCTTGTCTGTATCTAATAACTTGTTGTCATCTGCTGTACAGAGGACTTGAATTTACTAAAGCTGTCAGTCTGACTCTTAACAGCCCTAACTTCCCATGTTGAAAAGCTCAGGTGGGTGTACTCTGGCTGTATTGACACTGTCAGAATGTCACTGGTATTGTACTTTGTTTAAAAAAATAATCAGCCATGTTGTGGGAAAAAAATTGACACACTGACAGTAAGGGGAAAAAAAATTAGACCTTCATAAAGTAAAAAAGCCATTGAAGACCT